>NC_136064.1:86583775-87314172 GCF_964261635.1 Lissotriton helveticus
CCCCACCCTCCCAGGCCCAGCAGTGAGGGATCAGGAGCCCACCGGGCCCTCCCCCCAACTGACAACCCCCGGCCCGCTGTTGGAGCATAGGATAACAGTACCTCGAGCTGATTGCAGTAAATGTCCCGCCATCATCACGGCGCAGGGGGACGCTCCGTGGAGGAGCACTCCTCAGGGTCAGGGTCTGCCTCCTCCAAGGCTATAACGTCCTGCCGAGCTTGGCTGTTCGTAGGCACATCAGCAGGCGGTGTACGCCGTCTCCGCGGCACCATGGTCCAGTCCGGCCCAGATGGCGTTCTCTTGCGGCATGAGTGCTTAGAAGGACTCTCTGGAGGAGAGCCCGAGATTTTGAGAAGTCTCGCCACCTCCTCGTACGATCGCAGAGCTTTGCGTCTCCCTCCCACTGGAAGATAAGTGCAAATGGATGGCCCCATTGGTACGGAATGTTCATGTTTCGCAGCTTCTCCGTCACCGGGCGGAAAGCACGCCGCCGCTTCAGGGTGTTGGGCGCCAGGTCCTGAAAAATTTGGATCTTGTGCCCCTGGTATTGCAAGTCCGGCTTGTCCCTGGCGCATTTCCATATCTCTTCTTTCTCCACAAAGAAATGCACCCTCGTGAGAATATCCGGGAGGAGGCCCGACCTCCAGCAGGGGCCGCCACCCGATGTGCACGGTCGAGAGTGGGAGTGACACTTCCTCGTCACCTTGCACCTCATGAAGTAGCTGCGCCACATATTCCAGTACATCCTTCCCTTCCGCTCCGAGTGGCACGCCGCGAATACGGAGGTTGTTGCGCCGGCCCGGTTTTCCAAATCCTCCTGCTTGATCTGGAGTTCAATGTTCTGCTCTTCCAGGGCCAACAGGCGCTGCCACAAGTGTTCCTGGTCCTCCGTGCACGTGTCCATAGTCCGTTCCAGACTATCCACTCGATCTCCCAACTCCACGACCTCCCGCTTGAGTTCCGTGACGCACGATTGCACTCTGTTCTCAGGGAGCCAATCTCTGCCTTGAGTTCGGACATAAAGCTGGCCATGAACGCCTGCGTAACTGGTGGGGAATCCACCGATCCCTGGATGGGCCCTCTCCAGCCGCCGTCCTAGCGCCCCTGTTCGTGCGCGTCATCGTCCTTGTTGGCCCGGGGAGGTCGTCTCAGGCCGCAGAGCGTCGCCGTGGGTCGGAGTCTCTGTCTGAAATAGCTCGTGGGAGCAAAGCCCTGAGGAGGGGCCAAACTCCGTCCGCAGGGCCCACCTGGCAGCAGTACCCCACAGCCATTCACACCGTCGCAGAACGAGGCCTCTGCTCCAGCCCCACAGTCCGGGGTCCACGCTGGGGGAGTAGTCCAAATCCACAGTGCACCACTCCGGCAGATCGACAGGCACCCTACACCGCCAGGGCCCCGCGCTCTACCTCCACCAGTCACTCGTCGGCAGAAACGGGGGGGGGAGGTCGCCGATGTCGCGGTCCCTCAAGAGGCAGCAGGGCCAGCAGGGGGAGAGATCATCCCCGGGCAGCGCTAAGAGCAGCAGCTCACCTTCACCGCTCCCCGCCGCGCAGATCAGCCGGCCGCCACAGAACTGGTGCTCACTGTGCGGATCCTGAAAATGGCGGGCGCCGTCTGCTTCAAGAGGCGCCCCGGGGGCACTGCCTGTGCCCGAGCTCCGTCCAGCCCTCCGCCGCGGCACAGCTCCTCAACACCGGGGCGCGGCGGGAGACGAGAGCTCCCAAATGTAGGTGCGGACTGCGGATCTCGTGGCAGGAGTCCGTAGGTGCACCCGATGCATCTCCCGGCCCGGCAGCAAGCCGCCTCCGCAGCAGCCAAGATGGCGGAAGGTAGGCTGCGTTCGCGCCAAGCCGGTCACTCGCCTCACAGGATTCCCGGTCACTGCCGTACCGCCGATGGTCCCAAAAAATCGCCGCCTCAGTCAGCCAGCATACAGGGGCGTCGCAGGGGGGGTCCGGTCGCCCCTAGATCCGCCTTAAATGCACATGAAAGGGCCAGCGGCGGCAGGAGCTCCGCAAGAGCGCGTCTGCTCACATCGCCGGTCTAGCCACGCCTTGTGTGATATTTTAAAACTTTCTCTTACCCACATTCACGCTCCTGCCAAAGCCGCCCAGCGGATCTTAGCACTGCCGTGGGAACGAAAAACAAACTGCATTGCCGCCATTATCGGCGCAACCCATGGCCACGCCCCTTTTCTGAGGCCACGCCCACCGCCATTGACTATTTAATGACGCTGAATTCAAGCGCCATTAGGAAATCGTATCTCCTGAGGCGGAAGCCGGGAGCTTGTTTGCTGTATTTTTTTAACTACTTTGAGTGTTACTATTTGTGTGATATTTTAAAACTTTCTCTTACCCACATTCACGCTCCTGCCAAAGCCTGTGCAGCGGATCTTGGCGCTGCCGCGGGAACGAAAACAAACCGCATTGCCGCCATTACCGGCGCGACCCATGGCCACGCCCTTTTCTGAGGCCACGCCCTCTCTTGTTGTCATCCCACCCCTATAAAATATGTGCCTCTTCCGCACGCGCAGCGGGCGCGCCGTTTGCGCGCCGAAGGCAAGCCCGTCTGCGCCCGTCCGCGCCAGCTCCGGGCCAAGGGCCAGCCATGTTGTCAGTTCTCATCCCGTTAATAGACTGTCCTGGACAAGATCACAGTTAATTGACATAGGTAAGATACCTTGCACTTCCCCTACACCATGTAACCTCTCTATGTCCATTCCCTCTAGGTTTAAATGTCACAACTGTCCTTTTGCTTTCTCCCCTTATTCAAATTGCTCCCACAATTCTGCAAATAGCCTGCCCCCTCCCTTGAAAACATACTCAATGGGATTGCTGAATTGCAGATCATTACCATGCCACGCCAGTGACATTTGGCTGCTACTATCTACCATGTCTTGGGACTTGTTGTTCCTTACGGAGACATGGATTAAAGACTCCTCCAATCCAGACATCTCCCTTGCTTTACCTACCGACTACCACCTCACAGGAATAAACCGTGAGGGTTCCAAAACGGGTGGAGGAATTGCGATAATATTAAAGACTCACTTGACAATCACGTCTAGGAAAATTACTAACATAAAGCCCATTGAGGCACTATATTTCTCAGTCTCGGATTCCACCACAGCCATCTTTTCAGGAATCCTGGTCTACCTCCCCCCTAGCACCCCCTAGTCTGCCATCTCTGAACTACTGTCAGTAACTGCAGACCTGTCTCTTAAACATCCTCATTTTACGGTATAAGGAGACTTCAACCACCATGTTGATATAAGTAGCTGCAACCGTGCCACTTCTCTCCTAAACTCCATGCAAAATATAAATTTGACTCAAGGGGTAAGGGGTCCTACTCATGTGGCAGGTCACACCCTTGACCTTATTTTTTCCAACTGGCCGAAATTAAAAATCCTCCCTTCTATACCCCTGACATGGTCCGATCATTATTTGACCCCATTTGAGGTATCTATAACTCAAATTGTCAAAAAAGAATCAGCCGTCAGAACACAAGGCAGAAAATGGCACAACATTTCCTGCACTGCCCTAGAGCAATCATACAATAACAACCTAAACCCTCCCCCTGACGATCTCAATGTAGCGGTCCTCACATTCAACAATGACCTTATGACTGTCATCGAGAAAGTTGCCCCGTTACAGACCCTTACCTCCCGCAGACAAAAACCATCAGCCCCCTGGTTTACCGTGGAACTAAGGGAACATAGAAGCCGTTGCAAAAAGTTGGAGCGACTTTGGCGACGGACCTATGACCCCCCTGCCAAGCTAATATATAGACAGGCCCTCAAGGAGTTTCACAAACTCAAACGTAACTCTATGAGTACCTACTTTGCAAAAACCATTACCAATGCAAAAAATTCTACTAAAGCCCTCTTTAACATAGTAGAAGAATTCACCAACCCCACGGCTCTATCCACATCAGTCTCCCCCTCCCAAGCATTTAGCGAAGATCTATCTGATTTCTTTGCGAACAAAATTGCAAACATCACGGCTACTATTCTTCAAAACGGAACAGATACTATTGAAGTCCCTATCACCCCCTGCAAGACTACATTAACTATTTTTAAACCACTCACCATGGAGTATGCATTGAATTTATTTTTGAAATGTAAATCAGGCTCACCACTGGACCCAGCCCCGCCCCTGGTTATGAATGCAATTGCCCCGTTAGTTATCAATCCCCTACTTGAAATCTGGAACTCCTCCTTATCTTTAGGTGTCGTTCCTTCCGCGTGGAAACAAGCAATGCTAATTCCCATTAAAAAAAAATCAGGTGTCGACCCCTCCTGCCTGACCAATTACCGACCAATCTCACTTCTACCCAAGACAGCTAAAGTGCTTGAGAAGGCGGTACAAGAGCAACTGTGCCACTACCTTGAGTCAAACTTGCTGCTCCATGACTCTCAGTCAGGATTTAGACCAAACTTTAGCACTGAGTCAGCCCTACTTGAGGTATCTGAGTCAATCAGAGAGTGCACGGATAGGGGAGAGGAGGCCATGTTGGTTCTCCTCGACCTATCCGCTGCATTTGACACCATCTCCCACGACATACTACTCACTCGCTTACAAGAGGTAGGAGTCGGCGGAACTCCCCTCGCTTGGGTCAAATCTTTCCTCACGGACAGATTTCAAAAGGTGATGCTGGGATCCTACATTTCCACCAAGAAACCATTGATCTGGGGAGTTCCACAAGGATCGGCCCTCAGCCCACTCTTATTCAATGTATATCGAAAACCACTGGCAAAAGTGGTAGAATCCTGGGGCGTCAGAGTACATTTTTACGCTGACGACACTCAGTTGGTGTTCTCCTTTAAAGACCACTCTGAAAAGTCATTTAACAACTTCAGACACTGCATGGTGCATATCGCTGCATGGATGTCATCCAACAATTTAAAACTTAACACAGATAAGACAGAAGTCCTTTTTTTAACCAGAAATCTCCCATTTCTCCCAGTCTTTGATGGCCGACTGAGTTAAACCCTCCTCCAGTACCAGTCCAAGCTGCTCGTAACTTGGGCTTCCAATTTGATACGGCTCTCTCCTGTAAGACCCAAATTAATAAAGTCACCACATCTTGCTTTGGAAAGCTCCGAATGATAAAAAAATTCTCCCTTTTCTTCCACTAGACTCACGCAAGACAGTAGTCCACGCCCTCATCACCGCTCATTTGGACTACGCAAATAGTCTTTATGTCGGAGCTCCGACATATCTTGTAAATCAACTACAAACAGTTCAGAATTCAGCGGCCAGGTTGATTTGCAACATCCCTTATCGTCACTCCATTTCACCTCATTTGAACAAGCTTCATTGGCTCCCAGTACGACTACGCATCCAATTTAAGTCTTTAATTCTAGCCTTCAGAGCTCTTAATGATCGTGGCCCGATTTACTTGAGACGAAGAATGAAGTTCTCACATGCATCAAGAAACCTCAGATCAAACCATCTCCGCCTTATGATCTGTCCCCGTTTTCGCCTTGCACGAACAGGAGGAAGGGCCTTCACAGTAGCCACCACCAGACTGTGTAATCACCAGCCCATGGAATTGAGATTCCTGACCTCAGAGCCTCTATTTCGGAAGAAACTCAAGACCTGGCTCTTTCCCTAATTTAATCTACCCTTTCTCACAAGCACCCCCCTGAACCATCTAGGATACGGTCTCCAGTGCCGGGACACCTCCGTTGGAGGTAGCTGCGCGCACTACAAACTACTAAAAAAAAAAATAAAAAAAAAAATGGGATGAACAAGAAGAACTGCTTTAACTCAGACATGTTTTATGCCGCCTTCAATTATACAAATCAATATCAAGCCTTACTTCAGAACATGGCAGCCAGGTGATATTAGATAAGATCATGAACTGTGACATTCTAGGAAAAAGTGAGCATAGGGAAAAGAGAAATTCATTATATTACAATGAAGACAATATAACCTACAAATAAATGCACGGTTGCTTGTATATTGATTTTATCATGCATCACCCTCAAATTTTTCAGAGAAGTAAGATATTTATGTTTGTAAATTAAAGCATAGTACCTGGGGCAACCGATTAGAGAGTGTTAAAGAGGAGCTAGCGCCATGATCTTAATATATTAATCTCTAGTCTCGCATAATCCCGAATAGTTTCTATATGGAAATTAAAGATGACATTTCTGTAGATGCATTTAAGTGGTAGATAGGTTCAATCGGGCAATAGTGAGGTTCCAGACAGGATGAGGATGGCAACTTGAACATGATATAGAATCAATTTGAAAGAGCTGATCTGAAGGCCGAGATCCAGTAGTACACATAAAATGAATGGTATTCGGACAAAATATCAAAACAAAAATATTGTGCTACCAAAAGATCGTGTCCAAAATATCATGATATGGAAATATCGTCTGCAAGCATATCGCTGTCAAGAATATCGATTTAAGGCGAAGTAATATTGATTTGGAAAATATCTAAGTGATTAATATTGTTTACAAAAGGCTAATGTTACTTACCCAGTAAACATCTGTTCTTGGCATGTAGAGCTGTAGATTCACATGCTTTCCATACTCCTGCCATCTGGTGGTGGGTCCGGATGTTTGCACTTTGTTTTTCTTCAAAGAAGTCTTTCCAGTCACGAGGTAGGGGACTCCTCTTTTGGTGATAGTGCGCATGGGCATCGACTCCATTGTTAAGATTGTTTTCCCATAGAGAGTGAGAATGGAGTTAGTAAGAGTAGACTATAGATGTCCATGCGTATAAATATAAAGTAAGAGAGAACTGCAACAGGTATAGGAACCCGGGGAGGCGGGTGGTCGTATGTGAATCTACAGCTCTACATGCCAAGAACAGATGCTTACTGTGTAAGTAATATTATTTGTTTGAGGCATGTGAGCTGTAGATCACATGCTATGCATAGACTATACAGCAGAGTTCTCCCAAAGCGGTGGCTAACCTGTAGCTGATGCAGTTGTCTGAAAGAGTGTTCTAAATGTAAATGTAAATGTATGTATACTTGTAAAGCACACTATCACCTTTCAGGCATCCTGGCACTGTATACCGCTGTGGAACCCTTCCTGGCTTTCCCTGTGAGATGCCCCCTACTGGGCACCCCCAAGGTGAAGCCAGGCATCCCAGCGCTTTCGGGGCCGTTGTTGAGATTAAGCAAGCTATTGCCCAGAGTTGCAGAGTGGGACCCATGAGTAGAGTAGGCACCGAGGCGAGAATTATCACGTTCGTGGACATTGAGCCCAAGACCCTGCCGCGTCGGGAATTGAACCCTGGTCACGGGTCAGACCTCTGCATCAGGGTCTGCCGCTTCTAACCAGTGAGCCACACTTTTAAGTACTGCCTGGCCTACATTAGCTTATTGTCTTGCTAACACATCTACGCAATAGTGCTTGGTGAATGTGTGCGGTGTAGACCATGTTGCAGCTTTACAGATGTCAGCTATTGGGATGTTTCCCAAGAAAGCCATAGTAGCCCTTAGCTAGCGGGTGGAATGTGCTCTAGGGGGTATTGGTATAGTCCTCTTTGCTTTTGCAAAGCATGTTTGAATACATTTAACTATCCACCGAGCTTAGGTGTGGTGGAGCAAAATCCACAAAGAGTGAAAAGGTTTTATTCTTTCTATGTAATACAATAATGCTCGTCTAACATCTAATGTGTGTAGAGCTCGTTCTGCCACTGAATCTGGTTAAGGAAAGTACACAGGCAACTCATCAGATTGATTGATGTGAAAGGCAGATACCACCTTGGGTAGGAATTAGGGGTTAGTGCGAAGGATCACTTTGTTTTGGTGGACTCGACAAAATGGTTCCTCTATGGTTAGTGCCTGAAGCTCATCCACTCTCCTCAGTGACGTAATAGCACTGAGGAAAACAACTTTCCAAGTGAGAAATTGCAGTTCACATTTGTGCAATGGCTGGAAGGGTGGACCCATTAATCTGGTAAGGACAATGTTAAGATTCCACACTGGAGCAGGTGGAAGTCTTGGAGGAATAACTCTTTTGAGTACTTCCCTAAAAGCCTTGATAACAGGTACTCTGAAAAGGGACAGATGCTCTCTATTTAGAAGGTATGCAGCTACTGCAGTGAGATGTAAGCGTATGGATGTGTAAGCTAATCCTGACTGCTGTAAGTGTATTAAATAACAAATGATATTTTGAATGCAAGCATTTAGCGGGTTGATATGGTTATTACAACATAAAACAAACCGCTTCCATTTAGCTGCATTGCAAGCCCGTGTAGTAGGCCTTCTGGTCTCTTTGATGATGTTCGTACAGTCTGGTGGAAGGTTCAGATAGCCAAACTCTATGATTTGAGGGGCCAGAGATCTTTGATATGTGGATGCCTTATCTCTCCATGGCTCTGTGTGAGGAGACTGGGTGTGAGATGTAGTTTTTGATGAGGAACTACTGAGAGCTCCAACAGGGAAGTAAACCAAGGTTGACAGGCCCATGTGGGAGCTACTAGGATCAGTGTGAGGGGTGTTTGTCTAAGCCTCCGAACCACTAGTCGAATGAGTGGGAGAGGCGGAAAAGCATAGGCACATATCCCTGATCCTTTCATTCACAGCACATTGCCTTTGGACAATGGGTGTGGATACATGGAGGCGAAGTTTGGCCATTTTGCGTTTTGGTGAGTTGCGAACAGATCCATCTGTGGAAAACCCCACATTTGAAAGAATGAGAGGAGAACTTGAGGGTGAAGTTCCCACTCGTGAATCTGTTGTCTCTGCCTGCTGAGAAGATGTGCGATCTGATTGTTTACTCCTGGGAGGAGTTCAGCCATGAGATACATTTTGTGATTTATGGCCCACCTCCAAATGGCTTTTGCAAGGCTTGACAGCTGGAGAGAGTGTGTCCAGCCTGTTTCTGTATGTAATACATGGTTGTCATGTTGGTGCGTATCAGGCCAGTTTTGCCTGTAAGGTGAGTCTGGAAGGCTTTGAGCGCTAGAAATACTGCTAGCAGCTCTAGGTGATTTATATGAAGTTGTTTTGCTTTTGACTCCACAAACCTTGAATTGTGTGAGTCTGGAGATGAGCTTCCCAACCAGTGAGCGATGCGTCGGCTGTTAGCACTCTCTGTGGAACTGGGTCGATGAAGGGCCGCTCTTTGGATAGGTTTTATGGGTTCCACCACTGCAGAGAGCGATGGGTGCAGCCATCTACCAACCCTAGATCTGACAATTGACCTTGAGAATGATTCCACTGACGTGCTAATCATTCCTGAAGGGGACGCACTTGAAGCCTTGCATGGGGAACTATCATGATGCAAGATGCCATCATATATACTCGATCTGGTAATGACTGGTTGCTTTGGGACAGGCTAGAGCTTTTTGAGTATTGATAGTGGCTCTTAAGTATGTTTGTGTCTTGGAGGATTGGAGATGGGACTTTAACACATTTACTGTGAACCCGAGTAACTGTACTGTTATTTGAGTGTACTGGAGACACATAGGGTAAGAACTGGCTTTGATGAGCCAATCGTCCAAGTATGGGAAGACATGAATATGTTGTCTTTGCAGGTGAGCAGAGACTACTGCCAGGCATTTAGTGAATACTCTTGGAGCAGTGGTGACTACGAACGGAAGCACTTTGAACTGGTAGTGTTGTCCCGCTACTACAAATCTGAGATATTTGCGATGAGTGGGATGTATTGTAATATGGAAGTATGCGTCCTTTAAGTCTAGAGTAGACATAAAGTCGCTTTGCTGCAGGAGTGGGAGCACTTGTTGAAATGTCACCAAATGAAAGTCATCTGTGTGAATATATTGATTTAACTCCCTGAGGTCTAGTATATGCCAGAGAGAGCCGTCCTTTTTGGGTATTAGAAAGTATAGGGAGTACACGCCGGATCCTTGATATTGTAAAGGTATGGGCTCTATAGCTCCCTTTTGCAGAAGAGAATGAACCTCCTGTGAGGAGGTGTAGATGCACTGGCGACATTTTGTGTGGACGTGGAGAAATGTTTGGGGAATTGTTGGTAAGCTCCAGGCAATAACAAGATTGGATAAATCCTAGGACCCATCTCTCTGAAGTTATGGTATACCAGACGGGGAGGAATTAGGAGATGTCCTACGACAGGTGTGGAATGATCGGGGGAAGAGGAGGCAAGTCACCGTTTGTTTGTTGAGGGGGAGGTGCCAGGTGTGGAACCTTTACCTCATACCTTTCCATTATTGCCTCTAAATCCGCCTCAAAAGTAACCTCTGGAAGAGGGTGACTGACTGTTGCCTCTATATGATGTTGAGGTGTTGTCTGTAGATATGCCTTTGGAGCCCCCTCTGTAGAAGGAGTGACGAAAAGAGCCTTTAATTGGATGGGGACTGTAGGGCTCTCATAGATTTTGCAACGTCTGTGTCCTTCAACTTCTCTAAGGAAGTGTCTACCACAGGACCAGATAGATGCTCTTTATCAAAAGGTAGATAGATAGAAACCTGGACTTCAGGTTTAAACCCTGAAATTCTGAGCCAGACGTGCCTTCTTAGCAAGACACTGGTGTTGATTGCACGAGCTGCAGTGTCAGACGCATCTAATAGAAGTGTTTGAAATTACTTTCCCTTCCTGAATTAAGTCCAGTGCCTTAGCCTTATGTTCATCAGGTAGAAATTGGAGCAATTTTTCCAATTCATCAAAGTGCGCTCTGTCGTATCTAGCTAGGAGAGCCTGGGTATTGTCAATACGCCAGTGATTGGCTGCCTGTGCAGCTACTCTTTTTCCAGAGGCATCTATAATTTAGAATTCTTGTCTGGAGGAGGGGCATCCCCCGAGGTTTGTGTGTTTGCCTGTTTATGAGCATTAGAAACCACTAGGGAATCTAATGGTAATTGATCCCGGATATAAACTGGATGGGTTGGTGCAGATTTATACTTCTTATCTACCCTTAGTGTAAGAATTCTTGTGTAATCTTGTGGATCTTTAAAAATATCTGTAGTGTAGTTTCTATATTCCCAAGAGGCTCTGTGCATTGGAATAATATACACTATAGATTTGACATAGGACTGAGGTCAGTATGTCTCTATCAAGTATAGTAAACTTAATTGTGTGTGCCAGCTAACTCAGAGGTCACTAGAAACTTTCTCGAGTAAACAAGAAGGGATTAGTCTCTGACAACCGCATACACATGACCACTTTGTTTCCCCTAGAACCGGAACAATATCTTCAGAGTCGTGGAAAAAATAGATAACTATTTTACTCAGTCAATTGTGCATGCTTCGTTTCTACAGAGTTTGCACAGAACTAGAGACGGGTGTTTCAATAAAAAGGGGTTTATTGGACAGTCTTCTTTCTCATGCAAGAGAGGTGAACTGCTACAATCATTAGACAGAATGCGAAGTATAATGCATACAGTGTAAACAGTAAGATAACATAATGCTGTAATAGCATTGTCTGTTGCTATGACATATATAAAAATACATACATAAATAACACAGGCTAAAATACTCACTGGTGCTGCTAAAATATGCCTACCCCAGTGTACCTAATCTAGGTCTAGTACGAGGGAAGTAGTAGGTGCTGTCTTTAGCTATAGTTTAGTTTTGCCAAGAATTGCCAAAGGTTTCTCTAGGTTCTAATCAGCTCCATACCTTAGAATGAGAGAGGTTGGTATCTCTTTCTCAGGACTCAATTTCCCAACACCCCGCAAGGGGAGTCAGAAACACTGGAGCTGAATTCTCAGCAGGAGGATGACAGCTTCTGTTCAGTTCGTCAGCTGGAGAGTTGGCTTCCTTTGGCACTTGCTGTAGGGAGCTGCGTCGTGCAAGTAGGTAGTCCAACTGCACCAAACCACACTGTGCTTTGCCACAGCAAGTGAAGGTATATTTATACCTTGAAGGTGTTTAGGAATACCAGTATTGACATAAAGTCAGGCATATGAACATCATGAATGAACCCCTAAGGAATAGATGTTAATGCATAATAAATGAGTTCTTGGAGAAATCAATATCCAAGCAAAGGGAAGTCCCTAAGCGTTTAAGAGTCAGGTTTTCCAAGAAATCGTTGAGACGTAGATGAACGGATGGAAGTAGCCATGCCTGTATTAGGGTAGCATGGGCTATGCCTAAATAAGGACTGGATATCTATGCCTATATAAGGGCAATGTGAAAGGTACCTATATAAGGGAATGAATCTGGAAAATTCATGCGGAAAATAAATCGACATACAACACCCACTCCACTTTCTTATGTACGACATTACTAAATTCTAAACATGTTCAACATATCTAAAACATATCTACACACGAAGTGTGAAAACCCACCCGAAATACATAAAAATACATTTAAAAATGGTTGAACACATAATGGATGCATAGGTGCTGTACACATTAAAGCAATTTTTCATTCTAAGCATGTATTCGACATTTGAATGCTAACCGAATGAATCATGAAAACAAATTTATGAAATGGCTTGTAAATACAGAAGAAAAAAGGCTGATACCATTTCATGTCAAGTTTACATAAAACTGCTTGCTTTGTAGACAAGAGTCATGTATTGTCTCTGGAAGTATTCAAAGAATTCTTGTTCTGTATGAATAGTTCTACTTTAAGCAGATTACTTGTGCCAAAAATTTAAAAAGACAAATTTGGAAGAAAAAAAATTAATCATACGAAAAAGTTCCAAAGTTAGTCTCTTGTTTTGAAAAAAGGAGGTCAAATTCAAAGTCTCTCGGGACACTGTGTGCCGAACTCAAATGTCAGTGCTAGTGCTTGGAGAAAACATGAAATCATCTAGATCCGTAAAAATGTTGCCTATAGAGGAACCATCACAGGCCCCGTGTAAGTTTATACCCTGACAAAGGAGAGAACCGCTTAGTGCGTTTTCACAGTTTTTCCCACTAAGAAACACTTCACGTCCCCACTCCAACATCTATGTGTGTATGGTAATTCCCAGGATGTCTTGATATATTCTTTACCCAACCTTTCATATGTGCCTGCTGGTATGTGTTTTAGGCAATACTGAAAATGGAAAATTGTAACAAGCAGAGTGATTGTTCCATGTATTATCCATTCAGTAGCTGGTTTCTCTGCTACCGTAAATGGCAATCTTTCCAGTTTTTCAGGGCTCAGCACCTTATAGTCTGCTTCCCTCTGTGCCAATTTGATCTGTTTATCAGTGAGAATGAATTCTGAAAACAGTGACGCAGTATTGATTTAACGCCAAGGCACATAGCTTGAACGAAGGTTTTGCAACATCCAGCCTAATAGCATGATAGAACGTAATTGTGACTGACCATGTTGCAACATGACCAAGTCCTGCTCCATGATGTCTATGGCAGAAGACACTATGCTGTCCAATGAATATATCCTGGACGGCAGAGTCGTTAACCCATTGTCAACCAGAGAGTTTTCTCTAAATGAATACTATCAATTTCTCATATTCTTTCTGCAGTCTCTGCTTGCGTAATCTTCCATGCTTCATTATAAGCAGCATAGATACTGGCATATATAAAACGTTTATGATGTGGTTTTCTTGGCCCTAGCAAGAATTCCCTAAGATCAGCACCATCTTTAAGTAAAGATAAGTGTTGCTTTACATCCTTAAGTGTAGATCTATGTAGCCAATCAAGACAGAGCTTCCCTACACTGTATGTTGTTTCTATTCCAGGATGCTGTCTTTGAACATATCTTGGGTCTGGCCTATTGAATGTGAAACCCTGTGTCTTGTTCAGGAATCTATCTTGACAGTTGTTTGTGTCTGTGGGCCAGATTAACCATTTTTTCCAATCTGGATCTGTTCTGTTGTGAAGCAAAATAGTATGTATTTCGACTTCCCTCTCTGAAGTGTTATTGCTATTAGGTGTAGGCGTAGGTATGGACGGATTGTTCATGTCTTGATCTTGGCTAACCCAAGGCAAGACGTCTGTTGGACAGTGTTATTAAAAAACATAATTTGCTCAGGAATGATACATGCTCTAAACATAGATTCTACACCCTGCACCTGCCAATCTTTTGTACCCCAAACAGTTTTTGTCTCAATGTTGTCTTTCGAAAAGTCGAAACCTAGTTTAGACATTTGGGCATAAAAGGCTGCAGAATAAATCAGTTTGGTATTTGTCAACATAATTTTCATTCAGATTTTGTTTACATTTTTAAAGTAAAACGATTCTGCATTGGATACATTGAACCTTGAAAAGTACGGAAATTTCATCACAGAAGTTTTTGAGCTACCCTTTGGTGGTGTATTACAATGTTCCCATTGGTTATACATTAATACATTTCTAGGCATTGTTGATCTGTGCAAGAAATGATGACCATAATGATTATAACAATACATTTGTTCATAGTCTGATGAACCTTCTAAATGTTCATGATTTTTAAATACCGCAGACATTTCTAGGTCTGAAATCATATTATTAACTGTCTCGAAGTCCCAATCATCAGAAAAGGTACTAGATGAAACAAAGTTACTTAATGAAATCTTGAATAAGTATGGAATCTTCAACAGCTCAGACAGGCCAAAAATGTCATAATCAGTTTTGTCCCAAGCTATACCACCAGGTATAGGAACGGCTGTGATCTTCACTGATGACAAGTCTCTTTGTTCACGATGGGATGATTTGTGTGGCTTTAGGAGTAAGTTGACGTTCCTACTTGCTGTGTCCATTTTGACATATATTCCATTTATCAGCATACCCAGCGTTATTACCAGAGCTAACCAAAGTAGAAGAAAAAGTACACCCAACACAATCCAAAGTTCTATCCATGGTGAAACTAGATACGTCTTTTCCAGGTGATGAAAAAGGTCAGTTGCTTGGTCTTTGAAAGTTCTTTTTGCTGGCGTCGTTTCAGGTTCGCTGGGATCCTCAGAAAACGTACCAAAGTTAATGAAATAGCCAGAGGCAGTTCTGTTAATTGTAGGGATTGCATCAGGATTCGTTGAAATCGCTGGAACCAATTGATCACTTGTTACTTCATTAAGGGGCGTTCGCATCAAGTGGCGTTCCATCCATTTACCTCCGAAACCAAGTGGCTGTCGTGCGGAGTCCCTCAGGGCTCTGCCCTGAGCCCTACTCTTTTTAATGTTTACCTGGCCCCTTTGGCTTCAATAGTTGAGAAGTGCGGTGTGAGGGTTGTCAACTTTGCAGACAACACCCAACTGTTGTTCTCCTTTAAGGAAACAGAGGGGGGGATCTGACTGGCTTCAAAAACTGTCTGTTAAACATCGTGTCATGGATGTCAGATAACTGCTTGAGGCTTAATACTGAAAAGACGGAGGTTCTCTTTTTTAACAATAAATCTTCGATGCACTCTGCGCAGTGGTGGCCTACTGCTCTTAACCCTCCCCCCATCTCGGCCAAATCTGTTCGTAATCTAGGTTTTAAAATGGATACAGAAATGTCAGTAAAAGACCATATTGCGCAGCTGTCGTCAGTGTGTTTCTGGAAATTGAAAACCCTGCGCAGATTTCTACATTACCTTCCTATGGATTGCCGGCAAGCGGTGGTACATGCCACCATCACCTCATGCTTGGATTATGCCAATAGTCTTTTTATTGGTTTACCTGAGTACCTGATTTCAAGACTCCAGCTTATTCAGAACGCGGCAGCCAGAATCATCAGAAATATTCCTGTAAGACATAGTATATCCCACCATCTGGTGAGTCTTCATTGGCTGCCCATAAAGAAAAGAGTTTTGTTTAAAACCATGATTTTGGGTCATCGAGCCCTATATGATACTGGCCCGAAGTATCTCAGAGTTAGAATTCAGCGATACTTACAAACAAGAACTTTGAGATCGAACAGTCAAAACCTTCTCAAAGTTCCCAGATTTGCTATAAGTAGGATTGGGGGCCGTGCTTTATCTGTACGTGCCCCCATGGTGCGGAATTAAATGCCAGAGGAACTCAGAAGGATAGAAAAGGAATTTCCTTTTAGAAAGGCCTTAAAAACCTGGCTGTTTCGACTGAATTAAATGTTCTGCCATGTTTTGGTTGCATTTTTGTAGTATACCGTTTTTTTTTTTAGGAAACTGCGCCGGGACACTTCCGATGGAGGTAGCTGTGCGCTATATAAGTGTTTAATAATAATAAAAATAATAATAAGAAGAAGAAGAAGAAGAATTGTAGACAGGTGCTACTTTGTTGTAGACAGGTGTTTCATGACAAACTGTTATTTGGGTGTCAAGAGGTACAAGTTCCATAGCTTTGTTGCGTAGTCCTTTTCGCACTGCAGATTCC
Organism: Lissotriton helveticus; assembly: GCF_964261635.1. Lineage (NCBI taxonomy): Eukaryota > Metazoa > Chordata > Amphibia > Caudata > Salamandridae > Lissotriton > Lissotriton helveticus. Next base: position 86,599,928 of record NC_136064.1, read on the forward strand.
TCAAAGGTGATGAGTCTCTCAGTTTGAACCTCTTGGATAGTAGCTAGAGGAGTGCGTCTACTACTTGGTCGGAGACCAATTGGCATACTGCTTAGTATCGGCCACATAGTGTGGTTTAATCAGGTCGATAGACATGAACCTGTTCTCCTTTTTATCAGCAAGGGGCGGTAGTAAAACTGTTCTTGATCCGTGAATTGCTAGGACAGGTACTGTAAGAAGGCCCTAATTCCTTCTTGTCGGTGATTTTTTCTCTGACTAGATCACCAAGCTTTGGGATCCAGACAGGCCTTGCTGGGATGGTCGGTTTTTCCCTAGTGGTGGTTGGCTTCAGGAACACATTGCTTTGTTTCGTTCTTAGTTCATTTAAGTCCTGTAAAATAGACAAACGATCTTTGATATACATTTTTTTATGGTCCACCATTGGTGTCTGACAATCAAGGTCCGCGACCAACATTCTTGTCCCAAAAAGGACCTCATATGGAGTGATACCCCCTATAGAACTTCTTGACAAGTTGTTAAGACTACATTGGAACCTAATACCTAAGCTGTTATAGATTGCTTTAAGTCTCCACTACCGAATTTCCCTCAGGATGGAATGGACTACAATACCGCAATGCAACACCCAAATTGGCCATGGCCTCCTTGTAAGCTCGAGAGCTAAACGCAGGACCCTGGTCAGAATGTAGTGTGCCGATTGCGTATGTGCCGATAAAGACTCGTAAATCTTTTATAAAAGTTTGAGCGTCAGCAGAGCGCGGAGGCCATATCCAAATGAACCGTGTCTTAATATTTGTGGGACCGCATTTGTCCAAAGGGACCTCTACGTGTAGAAAGTCTAATGCTGTCTAACAATGGTGTCTGTATTGGGATGGCTATGCTACAGTCAGGAATCTGGTGGCGTTCTGTGCTGCGATCTCTATTGCAGTCGATGTAGTCAATGACAAACATATGAATGTGAGCATTCATTCCTGGCCACCAGTACGTCTCTTTTACAGTTAATATCGTTTTAGAGATCCCTAGATGTCTCAGACCCTCTCCCAAATGTGCTTCATATATTAAAGATACTCTACGTTTCCGGTTTGGAATTACCCTATCCCCCACTCCAGGGATTCGAGCAAAAGGAACGCTGTTTGCATCAATTATATAGGAGTATTTGAGTGGAAATGTATTAGGTAACACTGTCCCGCTGCCTTTGCATGTAGCACTGACAGCCAGCATTATTTAACTGTCTATTTTCGTTTTTGAACGAGTGATTGCAGGTACGGAAGCCGTTTGCAAAGCCTCCTTTGCGGCTTCATCAGCCAATTAATTCCCTTCAACCTGCACGCATCACGTTGAGGACTCAGCATGTGTATCACGCGAGTGTTTGTAGTCCTTCTCGTAACTGAACTACTTGTTCCCATAGCATTTTATGCTGGATTGTGCAACCTTTTGCATCTTTGAAACCAATTTGAAGCCAGTTTTGCAAGTATTCATTGTAAGATTGAACACAATAAAACGAATCGCACACTATGAGTGTGGGGAATTCGATATCCGTATTCTCAAGTGCCATCTTGAATGCTTGTAGTTCAGCTCGCTGAGCTGTACAATCTTCTACGGATTGAGATTTAGCGACCATTGGTCTAAATTTGCCATTGCGCCAACACCTTTAACAATCGCGCACACCGTACTATATTCTTGTTTACCCTCCGTAGCAGGTTGAGCTGATACATCAGTATAAATTATACATTCATACTGGTCAAGAGGGAACATTTCAGTAGGCAGAGGACATTCTTGTTCATATTGTAGAAATGCTTGTGTTTTTAAATAAGGATCAAAAACGTATTCAACATCTATTGCAGTAAGAGAATTAACCCATTGTATCCATCTCGGATGTAAAGCTTTAGAATTAGGAAAGCTCTCTTTTGTCACTGCCTCTAAGGCAGGTACAGGTGTTACGACCATAATGCGTTTTCCCTGTGCTAGAGCTCTTTCTTTTGCTACAGCAGTTTGAAGAGCTGTCAGAATTTTTTCTGTAGAAGTGAATTTCATTTCTGCTTGTGTGTACAAGTGTGATTTGTATGCGATTGGTACTTTTTCACCTTCGTTAAAAGGTAAGTACGTAAATCCGCACTGACCCGGAATTATTCGGATCACTAAGTTGCGTATGTTTACGCGTGTTTGCAAATGTTTAGTTGCTAACATGTCTGTTTGGAGTGAACGCAAAATGTCTGTGTGTTTTTGTGTCCAATTTACTGTTTTAAAATCAGGTTTGATTAATTCGTAGAGAGGTTTAACCCTTTCTGTGTAATTTAGAATGTAAGTTCTACTGAAATTCAGGAAACCTAGAATCGACTACGTTTTTAAGCGTTTTCGGAGGTTGGAGCAGCGCACACTTTTCTAAAAAGTTGTCTGCCAGGCTTTTGCCTTCACTTGATAATTCATATCCTAGGTAAAAGGACGTAGAGATGGGCGATTCTCGACTTTTTAAAATTGAATTTGTACCCTTCAGAGGCGAAGCCCAGTATTATGGTGTTCACCCTGTTCAAGTGCCTATCCAAGTCATCGTCTGTCAGATAGATGTCATCGACATATGACAACGCCTCGTCATCATAGATTTGTAGTAACTTTGTTACCCTTGCCGAAAATAACCCAGGACTATTCCTGATTCCTGGAGGGAGACGAAAGAAGTGACGCTGTGTCCCCATTATTGAGAAAGCGGCAAATATCTACTTTCTGGTGCAATGTTTTGACAAAAGAAACCATTCGAAATATCTAATGTGGTTTTATATTTTTTACGCACAATGTTATTCATTAATGCCGTACTGTGTGTATTTTGCACTGCAAATGTTTTGCAACAAGAATTAAGAGGTCTGTAATCCAATATTAGACGATATGTATCGTCTGGTTTGGATACAGGAAACAAAGGATTGTTCTTTGACAAAGTGCATGTTTCAATCACCCCTTGGTATTCAAGTTGATCTAAGATCTCCCTGACCTGTTTTTTAGCTTCTTGTTCGAATGGGCACTGCCTTTGTGCAGTTGGTGGATTTTTTAGTTGGATTTTATGGTGAGGAGAGTACTCATCCCATCCTACATGATTTTTATATAATGCTGGAGCTTGGGCCACTGCACATTTCATGGCATAAGTATATTTGAAATGAACTGGAATATGGTTGGAGAAGGCTGGCATAATGATGTCCTCGCGATGTGGGCACTCCTTGACAAATTCTGGTGGCCAATCTTGTTCAGCTAGAAGAATGTCATAACCCTTAGAAAGTGGCTCCCAAAGAGTGCTCTCACTTTTCTTGGTATGTCTCCCTCCATCCGGAGTGTTGTTTCATATAACTTATGTGGAGAACTAACCCTGGTACCTGCAGTTTCAACGTGGATGTATTCATTCAAGTCCACTGGCTCCAGAATATCCTTCAGGTTCTGGCAAGCTATTGTGACTTCTGCTGCGCTGTCCAACATTGTCTGAGCCCATTCTCCGTTCTTGAGATGTGTCCTCAAGATCCTCGGCATGTCTGATTTTTAGACCTGCTACCTTCTTTTTGGTGAATTGAGGTTTCTTATTTTTATGAACGTGTTAATCGTCTTTGGACTTCACGCGTTCTTCCTTGTTTTCTGACCGTCCTCTTCTTTTGGATTTCTGTGATGAAGTCTGAAAGGTACCAGAGGAACGTGTATCAGTATCTTGATATCTATCAGGTTTTCTCAAATTATCCCTATTCCTGAGGTTATACCTCCTTTCAGAGGGCTCCTTTTGAGGAGACATACCTCTGGAATGAGAAAGCTTCTCTTTAGAAGTTTGTTTGCTATTTTCCCACTTCTTTTTAGAAGGAGTAGGAGTGTTTTTAGTAAAGACCTTTTTAGGACTTTCAGACAGTTGTGGTTTAACTGGTTTCCCACCCAAACTGTCTCTGTCTAGTTCTTCATAGGATTTTTCAATTATTCTGGCTACTTCTTGTGGTTGCTCAGTTACATCAAATTCCCTTAATTTCCGGTGGATCGCCATTGATGCGGCTTCGCAATAAAATTCGCCAATATTAAAGGTGAAGACCTGATTGAAATCTTTTAGTAGTTTCATATCCAAATGTAAAGCAGGCTCTGCTCCATATTCGTTTTGAATCTGTTTCAGAACATCAGGTATTACGGCCATTGACGGAACACCATGTGTTTTAGTGGAAATAGCAGCAAATACTGTACCCCATGTGGTGCATTCCTCCAGATGTGGTGTGATCCCCATTGGTAAACAGATTGTTAAAATCCTGTGTTTCTCATGCGGGGTAGTATTAGGAAATACTGCTTCGATTTGAGTAATTTATTGAGCTATCCAGAATGGAATTTGTTCACGTTTTGCAGGTAATTTACCTATGACTGAATGTAAAGTCTGTGGTGTAATTTGTAGTGTATTCCCATGGTGAGAGGTATGTTGTGGAATAACTACTGCTGGTTGGACTGTGAGAGTCCGCATGACATATTGAACCAATTATTTATAGATTATGATCAACTCTTTTAGTTGAGTTAGTAATTCATCATTTGACATTTCTTCGATGTCAGGATGAGGTGTGTAGCCAGCTAAAACCGGCATTTAGCTCCTGGTCTACCTAGTGGACAGAGACTGGTAATGTGATTTAAATGTTTTAGGGCACTTTTAAACCAGAGCTCATGCTCTATGTGGGTGGAATTTCAATATCCTCGAAAGTAATGTATTCCTCTGGTGGATCATCTTCTTTGTAGAAGTGAAACACATGTGTTGTAAATTGGCAGCAATGGGTTAGCATTAGCAGAAGCCATCCTGTATTTAGAAGTTATCTTATCCGCTTTGTGAAAGCCATTTTGTATTTCTGGCAGCCATTTTGTTTGCCATGTGCGTGCCATGTGCTCTGTCCTCTGTGTCTGTGTCGACTGCTCTTGTAATCTGCATAGAAACAAACTACATTTAGAATCTTCCACCTTCGCACATGCCCAGAAGGGCCTAGCTAGTACAATGCACCTGCTTCTCTAGTATAACTGTCAGCCTATTTTTGCTGCTGTATGGAGAAGTAACTCTCCTCCAACTTTGTTGAGCAAGCAGATCTTGTATGCCCATCTTAGTCATTTTGCATGCTTACATGAGCCAGGACTGCCCCTTGGTCTTATGCTGATTATGTAACCCTAAGCATATATAAGCCTCTGTTTTCTGTACTCCTCAGACTGCCTCACTCAGTTGCTAAGGCCTCTGTGTGACATAGTCTGACTCATTTGAGGTTAATAAAGATACTCTTTCATATTTCAGCTTCTGTGCCAATTTTTTCTTTGTTGGTTTAAAAGGACCAAGTATCAGTGGGACCCCTGAGAAGGTTTCTTTATTTCTACACATGTGTTACTGGATGTGCTTCTGGGAAGATTATCCATTAATAGAATACCTCTGTCTGGTGATTTCATGTGACTATCACAAAAACTGCTCTACCACCTCTTGATGATAGGCCATGTTTTATAAGTGTTATAGTGATGGCTTTCCTTAAATTTGGAGAAATTATTACAGCATTCTCATCGGTTTCTAGGAAACCTGTGAAGTTAAAAGCTACATCGGCTGGATCAGCCACAGCTCCACCGTTTTCGGCGTTGTTATCCCCGTTTAGGGACATTTTGAAATGAAAATTGCAGAGCAAGTTTCAAAGTAACAAAGATAAGGTGCACAATATTTTGGTACACTGTATCCTTCAATGTTGAACAAACCAAAAAAGCTAATACATAGGATTTTCCGTCCTACTCAGCTTTTGGCTGATATTATCCTTTACCCACTCCAGACGTCTATAGGAGTTTTACTGAAAAAGGGGTCTCTGAGAAAAGCACGACTGAGTTACTCCAGTATTTAGCGTTAAATTAGTGCCTTACCAAATGTTGGGTGCCATGTAGAATAGTTCCTAAATTCCCAATAGGCTCTGCGCATTGGATTAATATACACTATAGATTTGACATAGGACTGTCAGTAAGTCTCTATCGATTATACTAAACTTAATTGTGTGTGCCAGCTAACTTAAAGGTCACTAGAAACTTTATCGATTAAACCAAAAAGGGATTAGTCTCTGACAACCGCATAAACATGACCACTTTGTTTCCCCTAGAACCGGAACAATATCTTGAGAGTTGTGGAAAAAATAGATAACTATTTCACTCAGTCAATCGTGCATGCTTCGTTTCTACAGAGTTTGCACAGAAATAGAGAGACAGGCGTTTCAATAAAAAAGGGTTTATTGAACAGTCTTCTTTCTCATGCAAGAGAGGTGAGCTGCTACAATCGTTAGACAGAATGCGTAGTATAATGCGTACAGCGTAAACAGTAAGATAAAATAATACTGTAATAGCATTGTCTGTTGCTATGACATATATAAAAATACATACATAAATAACACAGGCTAAAATACTCAACTGGTGCTTCTAAAATACGCCTACCCCAGTGTACCTAACCTAGGTCTAGCATGGGGGAAGTACTAGGTGCTGTCGTTAGCTATAGTTTAGTTTTGCCAAGAATTGCCAAAGGTTTCTCTAGGTTCCAATCAGCTCCATACCTTAGAATGAGAGAGGTTGGTATCTCTTTCTCGGGACTCGATTTCCCAACACCCCGCAAGGGGAGTCAGAAACATTGGACCTGGATTTTTGGCAGGAGGATGACAGCTTCTGTTCAGTGCGTTAGCTGAAGGGTTGGCTTCCTTCGGCACTTGCGGTAGTGAGCTGCATCGTGCAAGTAGGTAGTCGAATTGCACCGAACCACATCGTGCTCTGCCATAGCAAGTGGAGGTATATTTCTACCTTGAAGGTGTTTAGGAATGCCAGTATTGACGTAAAGTCAGGCATATGAACATCATGAATGAACCCCTAAGGAATAGATGTTCATGCATAATAAATGAGTTCTTGGAGAAATCAATATCCAAGCAAGGGGAAGTCCCCAACAGCTTAAGATTCTGGTTTTCCAAGAAATCGTTGTGACGTAGATAAACGGATGGAAAGTGTTCGAATACAAAGATGATTTCGGTACCAAAGAGATTTTTACCAAAATGTGCTTCGGTCTCGGAGCTGAATATTTTGGCTTGGTGCCCAAATGCAGCCTTCTCGATTTCGAGCCGGAAGGCTTTAATATTTGTTTTTGGTGCTGGGCCCAAAGGCGGGGCGTTCAAAACATGGTCTTGGTGCCGACCTTGGCCCGAAGGCAAAGGAGGGACTGGATCCTTTTTCCTGGGAAGAGGTAGAGTTAGGGGCAGGGGACGATCGGTACTCACAGTACGCTGACCCTGCAGGATGTCTTCGTCTATGTTGGATTTTGCTTCTGACACGGAAATGTGTTCTTCTTCCTCGGCTCCTTGAGCGTCGAAGACAATGTCTTTGGAATCTTCTCCGAAGAGATCCGAAGCAGAGCCGCTGTGTTGTTGCATTTCATGACGTCGAGCCAGACGGTCACAGAGCATCTTCTTGGATCGGAAGGATCTGCACGCATTGCAACCTTGTTCGTCATGCTCCAGGGAGAGGCACAAGTAGCACACATCATGCGAGTCGGTCCACATGTACTTGGAATGCACCGAGGACAGAATTTAAATGGAGTCCGTTCCATCGACTACAAGCTGGCCTGACGCAGCTAGGCCCAATGGCCTTCCACAAAGTTTCCGATCGAAAGAGATGCTTCTGTAAGGATACGATACGCGGAGAATGGAAAACGCGATCGAATAACAATACTGTCGAGGGTAAGTGGATTGAGCACTGAGGGGAACCCAAGAAACTGTCGAACCGGAACGCAGCAATTCACGTCCCAGAAAAAAAACAATCTAACAATGGAGTTGATGCCCATGCACACTATCACCGAGAGGAGGAGTTGCCTACCTTGTGACTGGAAAGAGTTCTTCGAAGAAATACAAAGTGCAAACATGCGGACCCAACATTAGATGGCAGGAGTATGCAAAGCATGTGATCTATAGCTCACATGCCTCGAACATATCGTAAATATCGTTTTTCAAATATCTTTATGGATTTTAGTATATAATTGAAATGTATATGTTGTCATTTTTTTGTATAATTATTGTTTATGTTTATAGTTGTTACATTTTTAGAAGTTATTCAATCACATTTAATATATTTTTGTGATTTTTAGAACAGTAGTGGGTTGTGGGTTTATAGGGTTACAGGGTGGGAAGCAATTTAATTAGTAATTCGTTTTTAATTATTATTAATTACTTAATTGATAATTATGTTAATTGAGTAAATACATTTTTTTAAGCTACATTTTAGGTGCAGCTTGCGAGTTTATAGAGGTACAGGGTGGGAAGTCATTAAATTATATTGACTCAATTAGTTTTTAATAGAAACTAATTATTTAATTGATAATTATGTTAATTGTGTAATTAATTTACATTTTAGGTATGAGTTGTGGAGTTTATAAGGGTACAGGGAGGAAAGTAAATTTATCATAATTAAAAAAGTTTTTAATTCATATTATTAATTTGATTGATAATTATGTTAATTGCACAATACACATTTTTAAGGTTACATGTTAGGAGCGAGTTCTGTGTTCTGTAGGGGTATAGGGTGGGACGTTAGTAAATTAGACATTTAATTATTTTTTAGTCATTATATTTTTGAATAATATTAATTCTTTAAATGAAAAATAATTATGAAAATGATATAATATACATAGGGGCATATGTATCAAGCCCTTTTCCTGTTTGCAAACGGGCGGAATCCCAGAATCGGTCCGTTTGCGAACGGGAAAAGGCCTTTTGGGTTGTATCATCCCAAAAGGGCATCGCAAATTAGAGAATCGCATAATTTGCGATTCTCTATTTTGCGATTGCATTTAAGGAATTCCTTAAATGCAATGTATGAAGCACAGAAAATGTACAATTTGGCCTTAAGAAATCGCAAATTACCACCAACTTCAAGTTGGTGGTAATTAGCAATTTCTTTCAAAAATGCACTTTTTTGCATTTTTCAAAATGCCATGTGGCGCACATACATGCCCTTAGGGCATGTATGTGCGCCACATATGAACACACACATATTTCAGGGGTGCAACAGGGTGTCCTTTTATCACCCTTACATCCTTGAAATTGCATTCTCAATTTGTGATTCTCTAATTGCGAATCGCAAATTGAGAATGTCTTCCCATTCATTCCTACGGGCCTCCTAGCCCATATAGGAATGAATGGGAAGGTATTCCTTAATTGCGAATCGCGATTTGCGATTCGCAATTAAGGAATATCAATCAATCAATCAAAGCATTTGTATAGCGCACTACTCACCCGGAGGGTCTCAAGGCGCAGGGGGGAGGGGGTCCGCTACTGCTCGAACAGCCAGGTCTTGAGCTGCTTCCTGAAGGCGAGGTGGTCTTGGGTCAGGCGGAGGTGGGTCGGAAGGGAGTTCCAAGTCTTGGCGGCCAGGTAGGAGAAGGACCTTCCTCCTGTGGTGGCTCTTCGGATGCGGGGGACGGCGGCGAGGGCGTGGCTGGTCGATCGAAGCTGGCGTTTGGGAGCGTAGAAGTTGAGGCGGCTGTTGAGGTATCCTGGGCCTTGGTTGTGTAGGGCTTTGTGTGCGTGGGTGAGGAGCCGGAAGGTGATTCTCTTGTTGACCGGGAGCCAGTGCAGGTCTCTCAGGTTCCGGAGATGTGGCTGCGGCAGGGGATGTCCAGGATGAGTCGTGCTGAGGTGTTCTGGATCCGCTGGAGTCTCTTCTGGAGTTTGGCGGTGGTTCCGGTGTAGAGGGAGTTGCCGTAGTCCAGACGGCTGGTGACGAGGGCCTGGGTGACCGTCTTCCTGGTCTCGGTGGGGATCCATCGGAAGATCTTGCGTAGCATGCGCAGGATGTTGAAGCACGACGAGGAGACGGCGTTGACTTGTCTGGTCATGGAGAGGGAGGAGTCCAGGATGAAGCCCAGGTTGCGTGCGTGGTCTGTGGGTTTGGGTGCGCTGCCCAGGGCAGGGGGCCACCAGGAGTCGTCCCAGGCGGAGGGTGAAGATCCCAGGATGAGGACTTCTGTCTTGTCCGAGTTCAGTTTCAGGCGACTGTTCATCATCCACTTGGCAACGTCTGTCATCCCTTCGTGTAGGTTGGCTTTGGCGGTGGCAGGGTCGTTGGTGAGGGAGAGGATCAGCTGGGTGTCGTCGGCGTAGGAGATGATGTTGAGGTTGTGCTGGCGTGCGATGGCTGCGAGGGGGCTCATGTAGACGCTGAAGAGTGTTGGGCTGAGCGAGGAGCCTTGAGGAACGCCGCAGATGACTTCGGTGGCCTCCGATCTGAACGGGGGAGGCGGACTCTCTGTGTCCTTCCGGCGAGGAAGGAGATGATCCACTTCAGTGCCTTCTCCTGGATTCCGACGTTGCTGAGGCGCTGTACTAGGGTACGGTGGCAGACAGTGTCGAAGGCCGCGGAGAGGTCCAGGAGGATGAGGGCCGCCGTTTCTCCGTTGTCGAGCAGGGCTCGGATGTCATCGGTAGCTGCGATCAGGGCGGTCTCGGTGCTGTGGTTGGCCCGGAAGCCAGACTGCGAGGGGTCGAGGGAGCCGTTCGTCTCGAGGAAGGCGGCCAGTTGCTTGTTGACGGTCTTCTCGATGACTTTTGCCGGAAACCGGAGCAGCGAGATGGGGCGGTAGTTCTTGAGTTCGGTGAGGTCGGCTGATGGCTTCTTAAGTAGGGCGCTGAGTTCGGCGTGCTTCCAGCTCTCCGGGAAGGTAGCGGTGTCGAAGGAGGTGTTGATGATGTCCCGCAGGTGGGGTGCGATGACAGCGTCGGCCTTGTTGAAGACGTGGTGAGGGCAGGGGTCTGTCGGAGATCCGGAGTGGATGGAGTTCATCGTGTTGACGGTGTCTTCGGTGCTGATCGGGGTCCAGGCGCGGAGGGTGGTTGTGGGGGGCGGTGGTTCGGTCGTGGCGTGCGTCGGTTGAGTGCTGAAGCTGTTGTGTATGTCCGCGATCTTGTTGTGGAAGTAGAAGGCGAGGGAGTTGCAGAGGTCTTGCGAAGGGGTGATGTCGTTGTTTCCGGCGTTGGGGTTGGAGAGCTCTTTCACGATGTTGAAGAGTTCTTTGCTGTTGTGTGCGTTGTTGTCCAGTCGTTCCTTGAATGCGGTTTTCTGGGTGGCGTGGATCAGTTGGTGGTGTTTTCGGGTGGCGAGCTTGAGGGCAGTCATGTTGTCCGGTGTTGGGTCTCTGCGCCAGGTTTTCTCGAGTGCTCTGCAGTTCTTCTTGGAGCTTGCTATTAAGGAATCGCAATTATTATCGCGATTCCTACATACATAGCATTTTGCGATTCCTTAATAGCAATTCGCTAAAAATCACTATTAAGGAATGGCAAAAGGGCTTGTTTATACATATGCCCTAAAATGTTTTGTTTTTGGGTGTGTGTGTTTGTATGTATGTGTAAAGAGTGTGTAGGAAATTAATCATAGTAAATAATTGTTTATTTATAAAAATTATAGAGACGATAAATAATTATGTAAAATGTGTAAATAAAGTATTCTTTATATTATATATTAGGTGTCAGTTGAATATGTGGGAGTAAATGGTAGGAAGTTAATTAAATGTGAATAAGTTAGTATTACTTAATTACTAATAAATGTTTAATTGAGAATTTAATTATGAAAATTATGGAAATATTTAATGTTTAACTTTTATATACATATGAGAAATGCCTAAACAATTCTAAAGTATTTACTTTTTAAAAACCTGGCTAATTTATTCTTTTAATTGTCTTAAAGCCATTGCACACCTTAGAACTTAGGTTCTTAAATTAGTTTCTTTTAACGGAATCTCATTTAGAAGCCAGTCATCCTCCAGGCATCTCGGCAGCACCCTCACCTGGAGTTCTGGTCGTAGCCCTGTTCCGCCGCGTCTTGCTCCGATTGCGGAGAGGGCGTTCGGTCCAGAAATACTCCAATTCCATTCCTGGGTCATTAGGGGCATCCGGTGCCTGCGCTCCAGTTGCTGCTGCATCCAGTATTTAATCAGGATGCCAGAGCGGACGCGCAGACACCAGCAGTAGGTTGCCACCTCTGAACTTGTACTTTGCAATATTTTGTTTTTAACGTAGAGATATTCTCGTTGCCTTTTGTTGTTGCTTTCATTGTTGTCATCTACCCTCATGCTCTTGTATTTGCTAGTAGTTGATGAGCAGTCACACATGAGAAGAGGTTATACAATTCTAAAGTATTTACTTTAAAAAAACTGGATAATGTATTCTTTTAATTGTCTTAAAGCCTTTGCACAATTCTAAAGCATTTACTTTTTAAAATCTGGCTAATTTATACTTTTAACGGTCTTAAAGTTTTTGCACACCTTGGAACTTAGGTTAATAAATAAGCCTATTTTACCTGAATCCCATTTAGGAGCCAGTCATCCACCAGGCATCTCGGCAGCACCCTCACCTGGAGTTCTGGTCCTAGCCTGGTTCCGCCGCGGTTTGTACTGATTGCGTGGAGGGTTTTTGGGCCGGAAAGACTGCAATTCCATTGCCATGTCATTAGGGGCGCACTAATGAGATCAGAACAGACAAGTCCCACATTTGACCCCTGCTGGACTTACTAAGCGAGCCCAAAGCATGCAAGCACTACTTGCAAAATCTTTAGTTCACAAAAACCAGAGCCTGCACCCATGTCAACCAGGAAAGTTCACGTCAGACACCAACATCTAAGACCTTTTTGGGTATGCTCATCAACGCAAGGTCTCTCATAAAACAAACTATAATTTGCTGAAATGATGACCACTCATAAGACAGACATGGCTTTTGTCACCGAAACATGGGCGGACAGAACGTCCAACCCCGATCTGGTTTAAGCAATTCTTACAGGCTTCAGGATCCTCAGAGGTGATCGACAAGACAAATGGGGTGGGGGTCTAGCCATTATCTTCAAAGATACTTTGACAATTAAGGGATACTCCACTGGAAGTAGACCAGATTGCGAATTGCTATCTTTCAGAATTGCCCTAAGCGAAAATTATGCATTTAAAGGACTTTTGCTTTACAGATCCCGTGGACCTAAAAACAGCTTTACGAATGTCATCAGCCCTTTGATTAAATCTAGTATTGAATCGGAGGATTTTTCAATCTTGGGAGATTTTAACTAACACATAGAAAAATCAGAGAATTATGATACAGCCTCTTTAGTGGACATGATGGCTAGTGTCTACTTGAGACAGGTGGTCAAGCACTCTACGCACAACACTGGACATTCATTAGATGGCATTTTTACATCAAATCCTTTTTTTAAAGCTTTAGAGGTTCTGCCAATCATCTGGTCAGACCATAAAGCCACAGTGTTTTCAGTAACAACCACACATCACTTACCTCGTCCCCACAACCCGCGCAGATCACTAAAAGTGTGCCATTGGAGGAATATTGACCCTTAGATACTGCGGTCATCCTTAACTAACGCAAATCACGATTTTACAACAGAGGCCAACTTGGCTACCAGTAGATTTATCGACTGGATCAACGCAGTAGCTGACACCCTAGCCTCAGAAAAAACCTTCCCCACCAGGCGAAAAAAACCTTCTGGACCATGGTTCTTTGATGCTCTGAGAGCGCAGAAACAAATATGTAGAAAGTCAGAGAGACGGTGGAGAAGGAATTACAGTGCAGCGTATAAAACATCATATGCACAAACACTGACTGACTACCAGAAAATGATAATTGAAGAAAAAAGTGAGTATTTCTCAGCAAAAATTATGCATGCTAGTAACTCTAGCAAAGAACTCTTTGCAACATTAAAAAAGTCTAGTTAAAATACCTGAATCAACCAGCTTGGACAGCAGCGAGGAATTTTGTAACTCGCTAGCACAGTTCTCCAAGGATAAGGTTGAGACCGTGTACAGATCTCTTACCGACAAGGACACCGCTCTTATTAAAAATACATCAGCTGTTACATCTCCCACACTAGACAATTTGATGGTGTCCTTTGATTCACCAAACACAGAACAGATATCCCAGGTGGTCAGAACATCTAAGTCCGGAGCGCCATTAGACCCACGCCCCCCTAAAATATTTAATTTTGCACCGGATCTCATCAGTGAACAACTTGGTATCATTTGTAAAGAGATCATCAACTCTGGTACCTTTCCCGATTCTTGGCCGACAGACTCGATCCTACCTCTCTTAAAGAAACCCAATCTGGATCCAAGCGATACCAGGAGCTACAGACCAATTTCCAGGATACCTTTCCTGGCTAAGGTTCTGGAAAAAATATTTAACTTCCAACTAACAGCCTTCCCCTCGGAATATGGTTTCAGAAAAAGGCATAACACGGTAACGGCCTTCACTGGAGCAAGTGGGGGCGGGTTTGCACCCCACTCCGGACGCACAGCGTTAGAAGCATAACAAAGATGCCAAAAGTTAATCCAATTTATCAGTGTTGTTTATTTCCATTTAATCTTTCCATGTATAACGTTGATCATGGTTTATTCAGTCACATGTGGGACACACTATGTTCACATGAAATCCTTAATGCTTTAGACATGCCTTTACGAGCCTTATTCTATAGCATGGAATGCTACATAGATTCTCCTTGATTAAATCTTTTTCACCCAATGCATTTCGTGCCTCTCGTGGCACTTCGTCAGGGGTTAAACTACAAATTTAAAAACACAATTATTAGGCTACATCTTGAAATGGTTCGTGTTCATCATATTTAACAACCTATGCATAACATGTCAACAGTAAGTGTATGAAACTAAAGTTCACCCCGTGATCGACGTTTTGCCCGCAGAATTCATGATAATTGATGATATGAGTTAAACTCCCCTTATTTCCTTTCGTGCTTAACGTCAAATGATCCCCAAAATACCTTCAAAATAATCCCATCAAGCAATATGAAAGCTACCTTATCTATCCCTCAAATCCCTCATTGCAAAATGAAGTTACACAAGCCCATACCTCGAGTGTTTCGATGACTGCCTCTTCTCATTTCCAACCACATACTGAGTGTTCAGCCCTCTCCTTCAACTATAAACACCTGTGTTGTATTCTTAGCTCCTCCTGCTTTTATCAAATCCCACCCCTTCAGTGATCAAAATACAAAACCCACAATGCACTAATGCTATTGTGAAAATACTGATGCTGACCGTGTCCACCCTGCAGAATCTCGTGTCGTACCCTTCCATTGTCATTATTGAAAAATATATATGTAAAAAACCTGTGTCCTGGATGTTTAACTATAGAATTCACCGCCCACCCATAAATGTTCTTTGTTAACGTTCGTCACACCTAGCATCAAGTTGTAACTGACTGCGTTATGTTATTCGTACAAAGATAAAACATCACATCATTCCAATATAACCATAAATCCGACTGATGTTAATCCGCTATCTGTTTTAAAAAAAGTAGTCCATGTTAATCCTTCGATGGAGGCTGTAAAAGTAGTCCCGCAAGTGACAAAATCCTTTGGTTGGTTTGTATACCTTATTCCATGGGTGCTACTCGTCGAGTGGACAGAATAACTTTGGATCACAAAAAACAGTAGTGACAGAGAGCACACCTTCTTTTCCATGTTTCAAAAGCGTTCGTGTTTAATAAAGTTTTGCGTGGTGGCCCGGAATCGTGGACTGTCCTGCCACGTGATGAATGAAATCACTGGAGCAAGTAACACGGTAACGGCCTTCGTCATCGCAGCTGAAGAGCTCAGAGAAATCCTGGAAACAGGTGCAAAGGCCCCACTTATCTTATTAGATTTATCTGTGGCTTTCAACACAGTAAACCATGGTATACTGATCCAAAGGCTTTAAGAGGCAGGGAGTAATGTATTCTGAACTTAAACTGATTAAATCATATTTGAGTAATAGGCTTCAGTACATTCAGCTCGGAACATCCTCATCAGAGCATTTCATGCTTCCCTATGGTGCGTCCCAGGGCTCTTCACTGAGACCTACGATATTCAACCTATATGTGACCCCCTTGGCTGATATAATCAGGCAGTTTGGCTTCTCCGTGATATTACACACAGACGATACCCAGTTAGTGGTGTTTATCTTTAGTCATATAGACGAAACACCAGACCGTTTTAACCTCTGTATGTCCCAGGTGAATCAGTGGATGAGCTCGAACTGCCTAAAGCTGAACGGGGGAAAGACGGAGGTACTTCTGCTGGGCTCCGACACCTCCTTTTAGTTGCACAGGTGCTGGCCAGCCGGTCTGAAAGGTGAAGAATCTGGGCGTCATTTTTGACGACCATCTAACTTTTCAACACCATATCAGAAAGCTTTCCTCCACTGTCTTCGTTATTCTGAAGACATTTAGGAAAGTTCAGTCGTTCATACCACCAAAGTCTGTGAAAGCACTGGTGACAGTTTTAGCCCTGTCCAGACTTGATTATGGAAATGCTCTTTATATGGGTCTGCAAAAACAGCATCTACTTAAGCTGCAACATCTGCAGAATGCAGCAGCCAGATTGCTGCTGGACATTCCTAAATTCCAGTCAATCTCCCATGGACTGAAAAAGCTACACTGGCTCCCAGAAGAAAAAAGGATAACATTTAAATCCTTATGCCTACCGTTCATGGCATTGCATGGGAATAGTCCTCCGTACCTGAAACAACACTTTTCTTGGTATTCACCTGTCAGAAATCTGACAGAGCAAACTCCTACAAACCCCCGGATTCAACAAAGCTCGTTGGGGTGGAAGAAGCTTTATTCTGGGGACAGTGAAATCTTGGAACTCACTCCCGGCTGACATAAAAAACAGCCCAACATTGCTTTCCTTCAGAAAGGCACTAAAAACTTGGCTCTTCACTAACTAACATTTTTCCACTCACTCTTTTCCGGCACCTTACCTCGCAGCGCATAGACGCCCTTGGGCAATTGTGCTCTATACAAATTTCTAAATCAAATCAAATATATTTGGTGTGTTGATTTATTTGTATGGATAAAGGGTGGGGTGGCAATGAAGTACAATTATTTTAGAAATAATTATTCATATTTTAACTAATTTAATTATTTAACATGTGTTTAAAATATTATTTTAATACAGAATTTTAGAAATGTGTTGTGTACTTCGTTGAAGTATAGGGTAGAAAGTTACTTATGTTATTTATTATTGTATGTGTTAATTATGTTGTGTTTTTTAAATGCAAATAAAATTGTATTTATTAGTTGTTCAGTCAGTCAATCAAGCTTTATTCGATTTAAATAAATCATAAAAGCACAACGTAACAGACTTCATAACAGATATCAGGTTGACAACCCCCACTTTCATTCAATAATGCAACCTCCCCTTAGCCATATTTCTTTTTAATTGCAATTGATCCTTTCATAAAGTTTAAAACTGCAAGGCAAAATGGCCACTGAATACAAAGAAAATAAAAACCTGTAACCTTCTATAAAAGAACAGTGCCGTAAAGGCTTTAACATTGGAAATAAATATTAAAAACTGACAGACATATTAAGTTGTTATTATTTTGAGAATAGAGTTTTGTATTTTAATTATAATAGTTGTGATTTCTGATATGTATTTAATAATTTAATAAGTATGTATTTTATTTATTTAAAATATATATTTATGAGTTTTTCTTCGCTTTAATGTGGAAGCTTGAAGAAATATTGTTTTAAAAATATGCTGCTGTTGAATAAAGCAAAGAGGGTTTAAGCATAATCCTCGCCTCTGGTCCTGACATAGAACTCAGAAATATATTTAAATAAACATTAAGGGGCTGATTACGATTTAGTTCAGAAACTGTTTTGAACAAATCGTTCTCGAAATAGTTTCCAAACTAATCGGGTCCTGTGAGTCCAAACGACCGATTAGGATGCTTCCCAACATCGGTCGGACTCGCATTGACTTCAATGGGAGCCGGTGTTCGGAACGAGAATACAGGCTCTCATTGAAAAAAGGGGTGTTTGGGGGAAATCTTGCACCCTGTAGCAGGAACCCCATGGTGCCTGCAATTGTGTGCATGGTTTACTTATTTATTTCAAAAGTTTTATATAGCACTGGCTAGACCCGGAGGTATCAGAGCGCTTTACATGAGATAGGACATTGTTTCAGAATATTGTTACATAGATACATCAGTTACAGTTACCAGTATATGCTTAGGACTAAAACGTGAGCTTACTCAATAATATAAGATAATAGCACGTAGCATATCAAAGACACGTCTTATGGGGAATGGAAGGTAGTGTGGGGAAATGGTAAACAGGTGAGAGGAAAGCAGATAGAGTCAAGAACACCTGAAGGGGGAAAGTACTCCAGGGGAACAAAGCAGTCAAAGAGAGAGACAGATAAAACCGAGCTAATGGTTGGGAAGAGGGGTCCCCTTGGTTACCCCCATTGGCCCCAATCGGACGCCTCTGGGTGAAGGGGGGCCCGCAACTGGTCCCCAAAGACAGATTCCAACAGCAGTTTCGTGTCAGGCAGATAGAATCGGAACAGCTGTCCAAATCGGTCATTGTAATCGCTCGTTCGGAAACCATGTACATAGAGCTGTACGATTCGGCTCCGAAAGACTAGGGCTGCCCGAATACCTTTCGGAACCGATTGAGACTCCCGAACGTTTTCCGGGCATCGTAATCTGTTGTTGAAATGTGTATGAAATGTGTACGATTCGTTTGGAAACAAGGGTTCCGAATCAGATTCTGCAATACCAAATGCGAATTTAATCTCAATCGGCCCCTAAGAATATTTTATTTTTATTATATTAATGTTATTATTGTTATTTAAATTTTTTATTTATTTACATTTAAAAAACAATATTTTATACATTGATATTATTTAGTGACAATATTTTTTTCAATATTTTTGTACTTACCATTATAAGTATAGGATAGGGTATTTTTTACTTTGATATTTAGATCACGATATTCTTGAAGCACAATTTTTTAGGAGGCGATATTTCGTCAGTGAACCAAAACTGACTGAAGGTCCTATTGTAGTTTTGGCACTCAGTTCACTTTCAACAGTTTTTGAAGTACCTGTTGTTGTTTGGCACAGAGTTCACTTCCACCAGTTGGTTGTCCTAGTACTGATATATGGAGATGCCCTTTCATTTTATATCTGCTGGTGTACTACTCCATATGCCTTTCCAACAATTTTATGGAGGATGGAGTCACGAAGGTGTGCTTAGAGTAGGCTTTGCCAGCTATGGACACGAAGCCGCCACATGTCTTGCTTTTGGTCTGTGAAGAATCATAAAATGATAGAGGTCTCATACACAGGTGATGTTATTTCAATGTGGAGAATCTTAACTGGCATATTGGTAATTATGTGAATTACCATACCATCTACTGGAGACTTCTTATGTGGGTGGTGGTCCTTGCTGAGTAAGAACTCATATCCATGTTGAAGCCTACAGAAGAGGAGTAACTACGAGAAACCGCTCTATGTGGTAAAATATCTTGCACTTAGATCAGGAGAAAGAGGAGCTTTAGAGGTTCTGAATGTATATTTCTTCTCCAATCGACTTTGCATAAAGAGTAAAGAATAACACTGCCTCATTCTTAAGTGGAGACTTGCCCCCTCTTGTCCCTTAAAGGAAGAGTTGGTAGTGGATTAGGTGGAGGAGGAAGAATAGTAGGAGGACTGACAGCACCAATGGAAGGTTGCTTCTGGGACCGTTAGACACTCTGTGGACCTCGGAGACTGAGTCATCTGCTTCAGTTGGCATGGCCTACAGCTCTTCATCAAATGGTTTTGTTTTCATTTTCAGGGATAGGCAACATTTAGGATCTGCTTCCGTGGTCTTTACGTTATGGTGGATTTAGTGATATCACCACTTATGTAAGGTGCAAAGGGAGATCTCTCACAAAACTTGATACTTTCACTGTTGAGATGATCTACACAGTGAAGAATGCCTTAATATCGAATGACAGGACACTGGCGCCCTTAATGTTGAGTGTCTCGAAGTCAAATGCTTTAAAGTAGACTACCTTAACATAGAATCCTTTGACATCAAGCAGAAACAAAAGTGACGTGAAAGAAGGACTTAAGATACGGAGGCAGGTTTGGCCCAATTGGTCCCAGCCACTGGAGTTGTGAAGGTAGAAAGCTCATTGGACTGTCTGAACTGCTGTAAAACAAAGGCACTTGTCGTGCCTCTCCTTTCTTTTCTCTCGAGCACACTCCCATCCTGTCACAGAGTATCATGCAAGGCATATTTAGTCAAACATTACACCTTTTTATTGAGTGAGAGTCTGGATGACAGATCATACAGATGTTGTTTCCACACAAGAAAGACATTTATTAGAGAGTTGGCATGGCGGTGTTAGGGCTACGTTGAGTTGTAATGCTATAGGTAAGGCTTATGAATGTACTATCCAAACCACATCTTACATGTGCATTAATGACTGCCTCCTCCCATCTGTGCTGCTGCCAGAGAAAAATGACAACGTATCTTATTATGCAAGACATTTTATTAGCATTAAAATGTAATGTGTATGGCCTTGAAAGTTTATGCTCAGGCAGCTGGATAAACAATATAATCACAGCTGTGTGGAGGGCAAGCACTTATTTGTAGAGGCACCCAACTCTGGCCCAATCAAAAGATGCAAGCCAGACCATGAAAAACTGAAAATGAGGGAAAAAGAAACCTTGAACCAAGCTACTGTGTTCGTCAATCCTTCTCAGTGAGGCTGTAAAAATTAGCTTGACTGACCCTACATTGCATGATTGTAAGGACAGCAGCGTTTGCAATTCTTAAACGAGCAGAGTGTATAGCCGATTTAGAAGTAAAATATCCTGATAGTTTTTGTTAAAATCGAAATATGGGAAAATGTCACCGCTTATTGTCATGTGTTCTTTTATTTCATGCTTTTTCATATGAAAAACATCTTAGAAAAAGAGTGAAAAGATCATGCGTGTGTACAGAGATACTCTTTTTAGGGTTACATTTAAATGCTGCACAATTCAATGGATTCAATACACCTCAAGTACGAGAAAAGCATTTAACTCTATAGCAGCATGCTTCCTATTCAGTCCCCTAGAGAGATAAACTTTGATTCGGTGTTAACAGGTAGATTAGAATTTTGGGCCCAAGTACGATGTCCGTCGGAATTGCCTACAATTGACTCAGTTTCGGGGAAGGAACCACCCGAAAATAGATTGGCGGTTCCGATAACCCTATTAGGGTGCAACTGTACATGGAGTGGTAGCAAACTTCCTTTTCAATGGGAGCATGTGTGGCGGGCTGAAACCGCGCGCAGCACAAACTCCCATCGAAAAATTGAAGTTTTTAAGCATTTCTGCAAAGTGGGGCAGGCACCATCTGGTGCCTGTCACATGGTGCAAGGATGTTGAGGGGGGCATCCAGGACAAAATGCAGAGGGAAAGGAGAAAGGGGCCCTGCTAGGGGCACCCAAAGTCGGTTTTCAACAGCCATTCCATGTCGGAAAGGCTGACATCATAATCCAGACAGCGGAAACCTCGTCTTTAAGGGCTTATTAGCACTTTCCGACTGGCCGAAGGGCTCCTTGAGCCTATTGGAACAGCTTCGGATTCTACCGCCGGTTTAAACTCCGACTGCCGTCATCATAATACGGTGGTCAGACTTTAAACTTACCATGTCGGTCGGAAAGCTGTAATCGGGCCCATTGTGTATTAACCAAGTGTCAAAGAGTAAGAATGAAATAAAATGTATAAGACCATCTGGCTGAAATATGATGAACATTCTGGTAAGAGGTTTCAGAACAGAAGGTGGTATACTGATATAGACACATAACCCCACATGAGAGCTACTGATTGCTAGATATAGTAAAAGAATTTGGCACGTTGAAGTCCAGTTTTAGCTTAAATTAATTATAGAGCCAGTCTAGAGGCAGGGGGTGACTTTTTCTGCTCTGCACAGTAAAGTATTTCCATGTCTGGGCATTAAGGTAACATGATCGAAGGAAATGTTTGCAGCCCGGAATTTTCAGGTTGTGCTTCGGAAAGCCAAATTAAATTTCAAGATTTTGAGGGGCTTCTCACACTTCTCTACTAGTCAGGTTTCACAAGATTTTTTGGGCACGACTAACATCCTCCCAGGTTGCTATTAGGCTTCACACCTTGTTGTGGCACATGAGTGGGTCTAAAAGCCAGAGAGGGGGCTGGGTCTACAAGTCACATTTACCTACAGGAGGATATTGGAGATGAAAGCTATGTCCACTTGTTTAAAGGAGGAGTCAGAAAAACTGGAATGGCCATGTTAAAATGGAAGGGTAAAATCATATATGAATGTCCTGAACTGACTATTTGTTTCAATATCTGGTGATGTTTACTCTCTTAAAGTAGAAACACAATGAATCATTCTATTAGTCAGATAAGTTTTCTATTTAGGATCAATATCTGCAGACACCATGAGATAATTTATTTTACAGAGTTTTATACAGCGCGAACTTGACCCGAAGGTATCGGGTATCAGATCGCTTTACATAGCACCAGTTGTGTTACATGAGCACACATTCATGGTTTTTTTTGTTAGGCACGGTGAGATTAAGTGGTTTTCCCATAATTACAGGATGTTCAGCGTCTTTGCCGAGACTCGAACCCAGTTCTCCAGATTCGAGGTTGACCACCCTAGCCGTTAGGCCAACTCCAATATCCATATAATTTTAGTCCACCTTGCAAACCCATCATAGTTAAAAGACCATATGGCATCCCACCTAAACATTAGGTCAGGACTACTTAAAGTGCATACATCAGCCCTCCCACTTAAATAACTGGCATAGCAGTTACAAGGTGCTTTAGAGGCATTATGTTATGTTATGTTAAATGGTTTTGTATAGCGCTCAACTGCCCCAGCCAAGGGGCGCCCCGGCGCTAACAAGGAAGGTGGCTGTCCCCACTGAGAGCGCAGCTGAACTAAACAACCAATCGTTTGGAGCTTACTTTAAAGGAAAAAGATGGGTCTTAATCGCCTTGCTGAACATCAGCAAATCCTCTAAACCACAGATCTGGGACGGCAAAGCGTTCCATAGTTTAGCGGCAAGTAGCGAAAAGAGCGGCCGCACAAACGGGAGCGCTTCACCCGAGGGACTACTATCAAGTGCTGGCCCTCAGAGCGCAGTGATCGCAGGGGAACATACGGGGTCAGTAGCGTGCAGAGCGCCGGAGGAGAAGCGAGCTTCAGGATCTTGAACGAGAGAACGAGAGCTTCAAATTGGATCCGCTTTGCCACAGGAAGCCAATGAAGTTTGCTAATAGTCTCGGCAACAGGATGGAAGCGAGGGAGACCTACCAGAATTCTTGCTGCCGCATTTTGTATGCGCTGCATTCTCCTAATCTCTGCCGGGTTGGCTCCCAGCAACAAGGAGCTGGCATAGTCCAGGCGGGAGAGGATAGTCGATTGCACTATTAGCTGGCGGGTGAGAGGGTCAAAAAATTTCAGCATGGGCCTGAGATTTCGTAAGAGCCCGAAACACGTGGCTGCTGTTTTTTTAGTGTGGGTGCAGAGACTAAGAGAGGAGTCTATCCATACCCCGAGATTCATTACCTCTGTTTATAGCATATGTATTACAGTCTAAGGGTACATACCTAAACCACTTTGTATTGCTGGGATTAGATACAGGTCTCAATGCCATTCCTCATCATTATACAAGTGCCACCAATATGCAGCCATAATACTGCCATATGCAGACTTTATTGCATCATACGGTCTGAGAGTATCTCGGCAGGTTGAGGGTGAGACCCTACTTTGCAATTCATAGTGTACCAGAGAGTGTCACTGTCACTATAACTTCGCAAAATTAAATTATTTTTACTGGCATATCTGGCAGAAAATGAAACACTGCAATTTCAGGACCCAGGGTAAGAACATTCTAATGTATTGGATAGGAATTTGAAGAAAAAAAAATATGTGTCCAGCTCCTTTCTACCCTAGGGTTGTTGCAAAGGTTTTAATGTGAACCTGGAAACCGTATTGCCTAGGTGAGACAACATTTTGTACAACTGAAGTCAATAAATGCCCAGATCAGAATACAGAAAATTAGTAACTGAAATACATGAAGTTATTGAGGGAGAAGAATCATTTTAGTTGCAGCCACAGCATCAATTATAAACAGCAGTAAATTCTTCTTCAAAGTCTCCATTATTTGTACAATGTTTCATTTCAATATGAGTGGCATGTTCACATTTAACAGATCATCATCAAGGTATAGAGATTTTGTCTGGTTAATCCTGCGCAATGATTCACACACTTGCAAACAATAGTTTTACTCTCTGGAAACCAGTAGTTCCACTGAGCTCCACTGAAAACACTTTCTACAGGGGGATCAAATCTCACAGATAGTTTTCCAGTTCCAATCTAAACAAGCATTTGCAATGCAATAGGTCTCGCATTAGGAAAGTTTGAGCTATTGGTATTGTAAATGACTAATTTTGTATTTATGTGTTGGTTTTGAGAATAGCTAAATTAATAGCGGTCATTTACAATGCAAATAGTTATAACTTTCGCAAATGTGACACCTATAGCATTTGTAATGCAATATTTGTTGTATTTATGTGACTTACATGTATTGATATTACAAATAACAATGGCTTTTATTTTTTTTAATAATTAATACTTAAATCAAAGTTATTGTAATTTATAATGGCAATAGCTTAAAGTTTTGTAAATAACTTTTGTGAAGATTATGTTCAGTGTATTTTATTGTGACGAAAATCCAAGAACAGAAGTGAAATATTAACATCCTTTTGTGACATTTGTAATAAAGCTTGAAACATTGAGAGAACATATTTAAACCAGTTGTTGTTGAATGGTTGCACAGATTAATGCTGTGGTGGCGCTGAGTGATGTTGTGGTGACGACCGAGTGATGCTGTGGCGTTCCGTGATGCTGTGGTAGCGCATAGTGATGTTGTGGTGCCCCTGAGTGATGCTGTGGTGGTGCTGAGTGATGCTGTATGCTATGCTATGTTTTTTTTGCTATCCTATGTTTTGTTTTGCTATGCTATGTTTTGTTTTGCTATGCTATGTTTTGTTGTGTTTTGTTATGCTATGTTTTGTTTTGCTATGCTATGTTTTGTTATGCCATGTTTTGTGATGCTATGCTATGTTTTGTTTTGTTGTGTTGTGTTTTGTTATGCTATGCTATGCTTTGTTATGCTATGTTTTTTATGCTATGCTATGTTTTTTTGTGCTATGCTATGTTTTGTTGTATTTTGTTATGCTATGTTTTTTGTGTTTTGTTATGCTATACTATGTTTTGTTATGCCATGTTTTGTTATGCTATGCCATGTTTTGTTATGCTATGCCATGTTTTGTTATGCTATGCTATGTTTTGTTATGCTATGCTATGCTTTGCTATTCTGGTGTGTGGTTGTGTGTGGGGGGTTGTGTGTGTGGGGAGTTGTGTGTGTGTGGGGTTGTGTGTGGGGGGTTGTGTGTGTGGGGGTTTGTTATGTGTGGGGGGTTGTGTGTGTGGGGGGTTGTGTGTGTGGGGGGTTGTGTGTGTGGGGGGTTGTGTGTGGGGGGGGTTGTGTGTGGGGGGGGTTGTGTGCAGGGGGTTTGTGTGCATGTGGTTGTGTGTTTGTGTGTGGGGGGTGTTTGGGGGGTCTGAGTGGGCAGTGTGTGAGTGGGCATTGTGTGAGGGGCAGTGTGTGAGGGGGCTGTGTGTGAGGGGGCAGTGTGTGAGGGGGCAGTGTCTGAGAGGGGGCAGTGTCTGAGAGGGGGCAGTGTCTGAGAGGGGGCAGTGTCTGAGAGGGGGCAGTGTCTGAGAGGGGGCAGTGTCTGAGAGGGGGCAGTGTCTGAGAGGGGGCAGTGTCTGAGAGGGGGCAGTGTGTGAGAGGGGGCAGTGTGTGAGAGGGGAGTGTGTGAGAGGGGAGTGTGTGAGGGGGGAGTGTGTGAGGGGGCAGTGTGTGAGGGGGCAGTGTGTGAGGGGGCAGTGTGTGAGGGGGCAGTGTGTGAGGGGGCAGTGTGTGAGGGGGCAGTGTGTGAGGGGGCAGTGTGTGAGGGGGGAGTGTGTGAGGGGGCAGTGTGTGAGGGAGCAGTGTGTGAGGGCACAGTGTAATGAGAGTGTGTGAGGGTGTGGGGTGTGAGGGTGGAGTGTGTGTAGCCTAAAGTAGTGTAAGTGTGCAATGTGTGAGTGGGCAGTGTGTGAGTGAGCAGTGTGTGAGTGAGCAGTGTGTGAGTGGGTAGTGTGATGACGAGATTTGCTTCCTTACTGTTACAAGCAATCCTACATCAGCAGTAATGGCGGTCTGGTTTTCTGAGGCTCTTCCCAGGCTGCTAATATGGTACAAAACAGTGGTGTTGCGAGCTGGTTGGCACAACGAGCTAATGAACTGAAACTACCTAGTGAACTGAAAGCTAAAATAATCTCTTCTGAGTTTTGAAAGCTGAAGCAGAGGGAACCAACTGTGAGCCAGGAAGCCTGGGTTAAAGAGCAAATACGGTAGACACAGGAGCACAGCCCTTTAAAGCCCGGTGCCTCCGCATACAGAGCCCCAACAGCGCCGAAGCTACAGCTACACACATTTAGTAAATGTGCACAAAATATAAAATAAACAGTAAATTAAAAAAAAGTAAAACCTATCATTTGGACGTGACGCGGAAATGTAGAAAGACCCCTTGTAAAATAGACACATACCAAGGAACACTTCCAAAATAAATACATTAGTTTACCCAGCCAACTTGATTTAGTTCTACCCTGTTGAAGATAGTCAAAGTATGCTATGGATCTTGACATAACATAGATGGTCTAGGATATAAGTTCACACAGAAGATAAAGGGGCAGGCTAGGAACAGGATTGCTAAGTTTTTCAAGACACGCATTTTCGCTCTGGTTGCTATGCGCGTTTTCCCCTGACACAAAGAAAGGAGTCCATCTTCTGTATATTGCCACAGCTCTTTCAGACAACGGGAGGGGACAGGAGCAGGAGCAAAGGAAACATGAACAAAGAAAATTAGCCGAGGCAAAAAGAACAAGCGATGCGCGCTCTATGCTGGGGGAGGGCCATTAAAGGAAGGGGCAGAGAGGAGCCTGTGAGAACTCGCGGCGGAGATCAAAGGAAGGGTAGGAGGGACATTAGCGAGCGAGCACATGGGGGGTGAGGGGGTGTGCAGCCTGGTGAGCTGAATGAGTGTGGCAGCAGAGGCGGATCGCGGCGCTCGAGCACGAAGTGGAAGTGTCTGGTGGCAAATGGGAGCTGTGCACAATGCGCGTGGTTGTGCTCACATGCACTGTATCCGATCCGCACTTTGTGTGCACTTTTCAAAGCCCTTACTTTAATCTGGCCAAAGCATCCCTAACGGGATGGCTTCAGCGAGAACTAAAAACGTACTCTTCTGAGAAAATGCTGCCCTTCCTTACCATGACATTGGGACAAGGAGTACTACGATTTAAGCTAAAAGACTCTTTGAGGCCAAATTTGTATGCCTCCGTGGTATGCAACACAAACATCCCACTCAAATACTCAGTAGACTTTACAGCAAAAGAACTTAGTATTGCCACTGAGCCTCCCTATTTCACGAATGACTAGTAATAATCTGCAGATGTTCCTGGTAGTATTTCACATCCGTCTGAATGTACATTGGTAAGAGTGAAAACGTAATTCTTACAGCTATTACTGTGCTTAACATCTTAAGGTGTGGACTAGAGGTGCTTGTGAGCAGTCTCTTAGGATGGCCACCTGATCCAGATCCTGTGCTTCCAAGGCTTCTACATTTGAGACCTTTGCAAATATTATCGACAATCTTCTCAGGAAAGATCATTTTTGTGAGTTGTACTCAGTCATGGCACATCCCCCTTCTGACTGTGTATTCATTTTTATAAAACTTTTTTTATTGCTTCATCAATTATATGACACAATAAACCAACACACAGTGAAGCCACAGCATCACCTTGTACATATATCAATTCTTCACTCTGATAAATGAGAATATTGTATTATGCAGTCGGACAACAATATTCTGAGCATAGCAACTCATACGCTGAGGCCCTAAAAAATCGACCAAAGGGTTCCATATTTTTGCATGTTTTTTATTGGCAGCCTCTAACACACTGCACTGGTTTTCTAGTATAGCAAGTCTTTCAATGCCTCTTTGCCACTACTGCACAGAGGGACACTCTGTTCATTGACAAAGTCCAATATTTGGCAATGCCTCTCTTTGCAGTTACAAAGCCCAAAATTATCAGAATTCTCATGTATCCAAGTTATCCTTCTTCTTTCATTATGTACTAATTGACTTCCCCTTGAGCTTAGTTCTCTGTAGTTCCTGGGATTTGTAGTAAGGATAGGGCTGGTACCAGTGGGAATCCTACATGACAGTAGGGAACTTAACTGTGTGTGAAGAACAAATAATTTACCTTTGGTAACACCTTATCTGGTAGAGAATAACTAGCCGCAGATTCCTTACCTTAGAATAATCCGGAGGCATCAGACTGGATCCGGAAACATTTTGAGTGAGCAGTACCCCTGCCTGCCGTAGGTGGTGTCATTCGACTCTGCGTGGCTCCGGTGGCGTTGCAACATATGCAATGCCTATATAGGTATCACCCCAGTGCACTAAAGTCAGTTTCTTTTCGCGACTTTCCACACTGGGAGCACGGAGCCAAGAAGAACACTGACCACTGGTGTGTGAAACTAGGTCCTGAACAGGGAACAGCCCTATACCTAAAAATCCATTTGCTGAGTGGGGAGGATGGAAGGGTCAGTAAGAAATCTGTAGCTAGCTAAGAGTCTCTACCAGATAAGGTGTTGCCAAAGGTACGTTAAATGTTTATCTGATGGAGACTTCTAGCTGCAGATTTCTTACCTTAGAATAGAAACCCAAGCAATACCTCCCAGGAGGTGTGTCTGTGAACCTGATTTAGACAAAAAAGTCCTTCAGGACCGAACAGGCAAAGTGCACATCCCGACGGACCTGACTGTTCAGGCAGAAGTGCTTGGTGAACATGTTCAAGGCAGTCTGACAGATGTCCAGGACTGGTACTCCGCATGCCAACGCAGTGGTTCCAACCATTGATCTGGTGTAATGAGCATGCAAGCCCTGGGCGGGTTGCTTCTTGGCTAATGTATAGCAGATTTTAATGCAGAGCACAATCCATCTGGAAATGGATCGTTCCTGCATGGCCTTCCATTCTTGGCTACAACATACCCCACGTGGAGCTGATTGTCCACTCAGAACGGTTGTGTGTGATCAAGCAGTATGCTATGTTTGGGTTCAGCCTGTGGAGTCTCTCCTCTTCCTTAAATCGATGGGGTGGAGTGTAAAAGGTAGGCAAGGTGATGGACTGGTCCACGTGATATGGGGTAACTACCTTTGGCAAGAAGGACACTTGAGTCTGAAGTACCATTTTTTCTCTCTAAAAGGAAATGTAGATAGGCTGAGAAGACAGCGCCTGCAGATCACTGACTCTCTGGGCAGATAGAATTGTCACCAGAAAGGCCATCTTGATGGCCAGGAGCCTAAGAGGGAAGTTATGAAGTGGCTCAGAGAGAGCACATTACAAAAGTAAGAACCAGACCGAGGTCCCATTGAGGCAAAACTAAGTGAGCTGGAGAAAACCGGTCCTAGAGACCATTAAGAACCTATTACCTATAGGGGAGTTGAAAAGAGAGGGCTGATCTGGCAGCTGCAGAAAAGCGGAGATAGCCGATAAATAACCTTCAATGTACCAAATGCAGAACCCTGCAGGTCCAGGGTAAGAATAAACAAAAGAACTTGGGAAAAAGGTGCAGATAAAGGGTCAACCTGTTTGTCTGTAAGTAAGTAAGTAATATAATAAAATAATAATAAAAAAAAGTAAATAAAAAATAAGTAGACCACAAACTTGGCATTTACAGTCTTGGAGGAGGGACGCAGAACTAGCAAAATAACTTTACAAACTTCAGGCTGAAGATCAAAAGCTGTCAACGGTCACTGCTCAAACTCCATGTATGAAGGCAGAGCTTTGAAAGGTTGGGGTGGAGGTTTGGTTTGGGAATCCTCCTCAGCTGCTGTGACATGAGATACTCCCAAAGGGACAGCCCGATTGGAGGACCAATCAATGTGCTCAATAGCTCAAGATACCAGACTACCTGCGCCCCCGTCCAGATCCACAAGGATGACTTAAGCCTCCTCCCAGATGGCCGACCCAGCCCTGGAGTGAGATGTCTATCACCACTGTCAGATTGGTTGGGGAAGGGTGAGGAGTCCGCCGATGACCCCATCGTGTCTGCCACCACTACAGTTATTTTGCAGTGTCCTTTGAGATCTGGGCAATGTCAGAGAGATTCCACTGAAGCTGCGCCCACTGGAACTTAAGGTCCCACTGAAGAGCCCGCATATTCCAACAGATATGAGACACAAGAAAGATGCAGGAGGCAATGAGGCACAGCAGCCTCAGCGTCAGTCTCACCGAAATCCCGGATAGAGGCTGGAACATTGGAATCACAGCCTGAATATACTGGACTTGCCACTTGGGTGGATAAGCCTGAAACTGCACTGTGTCCAGAACAGCTCAGATGAAAGGAAGCGTCAGAGAAGGTATCAGTTTTGACTTCAGCATGTTGGTAGTGAATCCCAGCGAGTGCAGGAGATCTGAGGTAGTCTGGAGTGTGGGACGGCCGTCTGGGATGAGCCCATCTTCAATAGCTTGTCGTCGAGATAGGGGGAAGACTGGCACCCCTGATCTTGACAGATGAGCTTCAACCAATGCAATAACCTTGGTGAACAACCAAGGGACGCTGGTAAGGCCAAAAGGGAGCCCAGCAAATTTGAAGTGCTTTTATCCTACGGCAGACTGCAGGTAACATCTGTGGACAGGCAGGATGGGAATATGGAATTATGCGTCCTGCAAATCCAGCACTAAGATCCTGTCTCCAGGGCTACGATTAGTCTCCCAGGTCCAGGTCAGACACGACTTGAGCAAGTGTGGGCATTTTGAATTTCTCCTTTGTCAGGAAAAAATTGAGAGGGTGCAGGTCTATGATAGGATGAAGGCCTCTGTCTTATTTGGGCAACAGAAAGTAGCGAGAATAACAACCACAACCTACTTTTGATGTCGGCACCCTCTCAATGGCTCCCTTGGCTAGGAGAGAAACACCACTTCCTGATGTAGTAATGAGATGCTGTCCTCTATCAGCCAGTCACAAGTAGGTTGCATGGGTGGAGGGGTAGTCACAAAGGGGAGGAAATAGCCCCTTTAGACAATCGGGAGACCCGGAGGTCAGATGTAATCGACCTCCAGTGGTGCAGAAAATGGCGTATCCTGCCTCCCATTGGGTGCCCATGATGGTCGGAGGGCAAACTAAAGGATCTTGGAGAGTGTGACTAACTGGGAGAGGGAGTTTGGGGAGGGGGGGGAGGGGGATGAACTGGCCCGACCGCTGACTACCTGACCCATGAGGCCTGTGGGCGCTGCGTCCTTTGCCATGCAAAAATTGAGAAATCTGCTAGCCATGGTGGCTGGGGACGCATCTGGAAACCCCTTCTGTGGCCACCAAAGAAGCAAAAGGTGGACATTGATTGACAAGAGGCCATGGCAAGGCGCAAGTATCTTGTTACAGTCCTGGTGTTCTTGAAGCGTTTACAACGTTGAGTCTGCTTTGCCTCTGAAGTGACAGGAGCCATCAAAGGGCATGTCCATGAGCAAGACCTGGACATCCCCAGAAGAACAGTAATCCTCAGACAGGCGTGGCGCTGTAAGGCCATCGACGATGAAACTTCTCTGCCTAGCATGTCGGTTGAATACAGCCCAGAGCATATGGTGAAATTAGCCATGTAATTCCCGTCAGCAATAGCTTATAAGAGTATAACTCGGGCATCTTCCGGGACCATAGTATCAGCCTAAAAGGCGCACTGTGTCTACTGACCACAGTGCCAGACAGAAGCAGAAGAGAACATCTTCTTGCCCGAGGTATCCAGCCGCTTGGATTCCCCTCCACATGATTGGTAGGGAAAGCACAAGGATTTACTTTGGAAGTGGATGCTTGGACCACCAAGCTCTTCGGTGTGGGGTGTGTTGTGAAGTAACTGGGGTCCCCTGGGGCGCAGTGATGGTGGTAGGCAATGGACCTATTCACAGGAGCTCCTGTGCAAGGCTTGGACCAGATCCCGATTAGGACATCTATGAGGGCTTCATCAAACAACAAAAGCAGTTCAGATGGGTGACTCCTCGCTGAAGTACCTCTGTCAAGACATTTGTCTTGATAGTCAAGTTTCAAGTTTCAAGTTTTATTTATTATGATAAAGGAACTCTTTCGAGGTCCACACAAAACCAAAATATACATACAAAGAAAAATGCATAAAATGTCCTTATAACACTAAACACAAATGAAAAAATAACATATTAATAAAGATCCAAGAAACATTTAAAGAAGCCATACAGTTTAAAACAAAACATTTCATTAGGAGGGTTAATCAAGGCCATCTGAAATGACTGGGCAGAAAGAATATTAAGTTGTAAGCAAATTGGACGTAACCATCTGCGCCTGTAAGACATCAGGACTGGACAAACAAAGATGACATGATTTAAGTCCTGAGCATGCTTCTGACAAAGATCACAGAGTGGAGAGTGACCATACCATCTGGCATAAAGAACTTTCAGCGGAAGCAGGTTTTGTCTGATTAAGTACATTAAGCGACGAACGCCATGAGGGATGTTCCAGTACATATAAGGTTGCGCTTTCCGAAAGATGCATGAATCAATGACAGGAGTACAACCTTTTTTTAACAGACGGGAATTTCTGTCATGACAAAACCCCAATTCCCATGAAGAAATCTTCAATATAGATTTTAATTGATAAGAGGATAACGAAAATAAAGTTTCTTCATCCAATTTCAATTGAGCCACAGCAAATCTAAAAAATTTTACAATCAAAGAATGTTCATTTAGACTTCCTAGCAATTCATTTTTTATAAGAAATCTCAGGGTATTAGACTCACTTTTTACTATGCCTACAACCCAGCGAATGGAGCCAGCCAAACCTTGAGCCCAGCTGCTACGAAGGCCAAGTTCCTGTCTCATAGCAACAGTCGAACTTGCTGAACTAACAGATAGTAAACTACGCAAGATTTTCCCTTCCGTGGAAGATAAAAAACTCCATTGATTTTGCTCTATTAACTCTAAGCCGTATAACAGGGAGGCAGGGACTTTTGCTCTAAATACATCTAAGAGAATTGAGAAATGCCTTCTACCTGTAGCTTTATACAAGGCTACTAAACTCTTTCCCTGTGAAATAGCCTTTCGGGAGTTATTATCAATATGGGCTTTGTCACTTAGATTAGTTGTGACAATTTTACCAAGGAAGGTATAAGATTTCACAGTTTCCAGTTTTTGCTCCCCCACACACCAAGGAAAATTAAGAAATTTAGGTTTCTTCCTGCCGGAGAAACACATCACTTTGCTTTTTGCCGTATTTATCAATAGGTAATGGTTTTCAGCGTATTCAGACAGTGCCTGCAAGCGATTATTTAAGCCCTTCGGGGTAAGGTCCAGAATCAGGATGTCATCTGCATACATAAGGCATGCAATTGGAACCCCCCCCAAGGATGGGGCAATACCAGCGCACGCTGAAAGGGCAACAGGTAAATCGACTGTATAAAGGGAGAACAGCAAGGGGGCCAAAAGGCAGCCTTGCTTTAACCCATTAGAGGTAAAAATTAGTTTAGATAAGTCGCGTTCACCTCCCAATAGAACTCTGCACCAGGTATCTGAATAGAGTGCACGAATTAACTTAATGAGGTATAAGGGCATACCTAAATCAGATAACTTTCTCCATAGTAATATCCTATCCACTTTATCGAAAGCGGTGGAGAAATCAATGAAAGCCCCATAAACCTGCCCACCACGAACTTTAACGTATTTTTCTGTGAGGACTTGTAAAGCCGACAGGTTATCTAGAGTTCCATGATTCTGTCTGAAACCTGTTTGTTCAATAGGTAGAATTTTAAATTCAGTTACCCATTGATTCATTAAAGTGAGAATACATTTTGCGAAAACTTTACCTATGGCGTCAAGCAAAGCGATTTGACGATAATTTTGGGGAAGATCTCTTGCCCCTTTTTTATATAAGGGGACAATGATACTTCCTTTCCAGGAGGGGGGGACTGTTCCGCTAAGAAAACAGAATTTAAAAACTGGAAATAGGATCTTGCTCCAGAGTTCACTCTGTTGTTTCAGTACTGAGATGGGAACTTCATCTGGCCCCATCGCACCCGAGGAACGCATGTTCATGATAGCAAATTCAATTTCCTTTTCAGAAGGACAATCAAAAACACATGAAACATCATTGGAATCCACCCTTTGTACTTGCACATTATTATTACTGTACAGTTTCTCAATGTATTGGACCCAAATCTGTTCCTCAATGGCAATCGGAGCGGCACTGGCTCTGGTCCCACAGCCCTTGCCAATTAAAGACCAAAAATGTTTTGCTTGACTGTTATAAGAAGCTTCCCTCAGTTGTATCCAGAGAGAGTCTTCCTTATCACGTTTTAGACGGGCCTTAAGCCTAACTCTCCTTCTTTTTAAAATGGACAATTTATGCTTGGCTTCTTGAGTAAATGATAAATATTGCCCCCTTATTACTTTATTGATTTCTATATTTAAAGCCCGCAAAGAAGGAGGGACTGCAAGCGATTTTTTCACCCCAGGTTTTTTCTTCGCTATTGCAATTACCAAATCTAGAAAATTTGCAAATCCTAACAACTCTCTCCCTTCCCAGAGAGATAAACTCTTAACAGTTTGATTCAAAAGGGGCAGCAAACTTTCAAAACAACGAAAATTCCAGAAACATTTCCCAGAAGTGGAGTCAAAGTTCACCAGATCCCTCTCCATACTCCAAGAGTCCACTTTCGGAAGACTGACGGAGACTATCAGCAACAACGCATTATGGTCACTAAGATTAGACTCAATGACTTTCATATTTTTCAACTTGGAAAATAGAGCATAATCAGCCATGACATAATCAATGATTGAATTTCCCTTATGTGATTTATGCGTACAGGCTGCCGGGGTGTCAGAAGGAAGCCTCCCATTTACTATTAAACAGTCAGCTTTATGTAGACCTTCTAGGACAAGTTTACCTCTTTTATTAGTTTTAACTTTGACAGGGAACTGGGCCGATGGGATATTTAGAGATTCTTCCCTAAGTTTATTTCTAAATAGAGCTAGCCCACAATTGGATATATTACAGTTCAAATCCCCAAACATTAGTACATAAGGAGGCGAAACAACATCCATCGCAGCATCTAAGAAGGAAAATAACGATTTGAGACCGTCATTATAGCAGCGGTTTGGGGGGATATAGATGTTTATTATTACCAACGATCGGTTAGGGCAATCCTCAAAAACATCTTTTAAGGTTATTGCTTGGAACAAATTCCCTGGATCGAGATAATGAGAATAATTCCATTTTATTCTATTTGTTAACAAACATGCTATTCCTCCCTTTGCATGACCTCTTCTAGAGGAGGTTGCACTCTTTTCCAAAACGAAAAAATCCTTTTCCAACGCTATTCTACCTTCCACCCATGTTTCTTGTAAACAAATTATATCCACCTTGTGTGAATACAAAAAAACTAGTTTCTCCTTATAATCTTTAAAACCTGCTGTATTCCACGAAATGATCTTCAGCTCTTTGTTAAAAATTTAAATGCGGTTTAGGGCCGGAAGAAGCTTTACTAGCTAAGACTCCCGGTAGCCAACTCCATTTAGATTGATCATCCATCAACATTTGTTTCAAAGGGGGATTTTTATACAACACTTGCCTTTCATTCCTGGACACACATATTTTTAAATCCTCAGATCCAGAGCTAGACCACTCCGTCAACTTCAAACCCAAATGGGGAGAAGATGACAAATTGTGGGATGCCTGAGAATTACGTTTTTCCCCAAAATATGGAACAACATCTATTCCTCTAATTTGCAATTCCGCCCAAAATATGGAACAACATCTATTCCTCTAATTTGCAATTCTTGATAGTCACCGTTGGCAGCTGAAGGTCTAGAACGTCAGCTGCCTTCCTCACCAACATAGCGAATGAGGCTCCCTCCTCTGTAGCCACGCTTAAAGGAGAAGCAAAGCCAGTATCTGTAGAGGTATCCAGCCCACTGGAGTCCTCAGTGACATCTAGGGGCTGTTATTCCTCAGGGTCTAGTAGCCCTTCCCAATCATCTCCAAGTCCTAGCCCAAAGGAATAGGGCACAGGCTCTGGCCAGGGTGATCTGCCCCCAGTACAGGTGTCGTGGCGGACGACGTCAATCTGTTTTCCTGTCAGGTTAGGGGGGGAGCCAGTAGGCACAGGGACATCGGCAGTGGAGCCGGCACCAGGGAAGGTCGAGTTAGTCCAACCTGCACCGCTCCAGACCAATCCACGCATCCAAGGGCTCGACTGATGCTGAAGCACCCCTTCAGGCGGAAGACCAGTATGGGCCCCTTCCAAGTTCACAGGTTCCAAAGGAGCTCCAGAAGGGATAGGCCACCCAAATACGAGGTACATGGCCTCATAAAATTCACAAAGTTGGGCGGGTGTCGCTCTAGCTCCTGGAACGTTGGGGAGGCGCAGAGATGGCCCAGGCTCAACGACGGAGCCAGGCCAAGAATGCCAACGCTCCCTTGTCTCATCAGATGACTTCAACAGACAGGGAGAAGTCGAAGACCTCTTTGACTTCTTACTCTTCTTTCGTTTGTGGGTCTTACCCAAATGCCCAAACGACTTCAACTGTGATGATGATCACTTAGAGTGGCTCAACGATCAATCCCGGGATCTTTCTCTCAACCAGGATCGAGACCGTTAAGGCCTTGGGGTACATGGCACGATGATGGACACAGGTCTTGGTGTCATGGTCACGCTTGGAGTACCAAAGACAGACGAGGTGTGGTTCCCTCACTGACATATGTCGGTGACAGGCACCAAAGGTGAAATTAGCCTTCCTTGTGGACATCCCTGCTACGCCAGTAGACAAAGGGCCCGACTACAATCAGACATGGTTACTCTGTCGCCCTCATATTGAAGAGTCATTTCCACTGAAAAATGTAATGTAGTTTGCAACTGCGGTCATTCCATTTCTTAGCACTGTCTCAGGAGTAAATTATGGCTAAATTGGAATCAGTGAATGTATCGACCTCTGAG
The DNA here is from genome assembly GCF_964261635.1 of Lissotriton helveticus. Lineage (NCBI taxonomy): Eukaryota > Metazoa > Chordata > Amphibia > Caudata > Salamandridae > Lissotriton > Lissotriton helveticus. Next base: position 86,636,882 of record NC_136064.1, read on the forward strand.
GGTTGATGGACTAATTAGTCTTCGGGATTTGACGTTTCTTCTGTAGATTACAAATGTACATCAGCAAACAATGCTCAAATCACAGAGCTCTCCGACACAGAAATAGTAAAAGACTAAAAACCAAGAAGATGTCTTTCTGAGAGATATATAACTATGTTGCTACATCACGACAGAAGCAGAGAGAAGATACACCAGAAGTGACCTATTAATGTGCACAGCAGCAGCAGAAGCTGTGGCTGCAGGCAGGGTGGGGTAGATAGCCATTAAAGGGAGCCTTGGTCAGCTCTCCCTGAGAGGAAGAAACTTTCTGACTGAACACAAGAAACTGCATTTTAGGCCACACATCGTAGTTCCTTGTTTATCTCTGGTGCACGCTGTTACACCGGTGCTGGAACTATAGGTACAGTGTAATATTTCTAAAATCCCTAAAATTCCCGCACAAGAAATATGAAAGTAATGGAGCTTTTACGTTACCAAATGTATTTGCCACAGAGTTCACAATGAAAAATCCCTTTCTACCTTTGGCATTTGCCGGATAGTTCACAATGTAAAACCTCTTTACATTGTAATGTCACAATTTCACACCATACCAACTTCCGTCCGACTGTATTTGACATGAGATCTGCATTAACAAAGCCTCATTAAGTCAAAAGCAATGGCATTGCTTAATAGACGATGCTGCCTAGATTTGTGCATAAACAGCTCTTTGTGTTAACACATTAAAACCACTTGTTATGGTCTCTGTTATAGAGTCCGCAATCTAAAATCTATTCCTATTGTATGTGCTACAGAGTTCCCAATGTAATACACTTCCCTAATGTATTATTCTTCAGAGAGTTTACAGTGTAAAACCCCTTCTTATTGGATAGGTCAGAGAGCTCCCAATATAAATTCCCTTGCAACTGTATTTGACATGGGTGTAGTAAATTGAGACACGGTCTAGTGTCTCAGTTCTTTTGTAATGAGCACACCTAACACCCACCCACCACCAGGCGCCATAGGTCAGATGACCCTGGCCAATAAAAGGGACTGAGTGCACATGCTCAGGGCCCATGCACCCATCCCATACCACTGTTTCCGTGTCTGCCTCATTGTGTGCATGCCTGCGTCATGAGGGCCTAGCGCCCCTCACCTCAAATCACCACAATGGTGACGAGGCGGAGCTGTGCCCAGCGTGCCACAGCCACTAGAAAAACGTCGTGGGAAGAAGGGGAGGGAGCTGCCTGCATCAAGGGCACCCTCCCGTGAATGGCGCCGGTCGCCGAGAGGCCCGCGGGGCGTGTACCGAGCCCCAGGCCTGTATGCTGAGGAGGAGGTGACCGGGAGCCCACCCCGTACCTCTCAAGCCTGCTCACCGAAGAAGCGGACCGGCCAGAGCCCACCTGCACCGGTGGCAACTATGCCCCAGAACGATGCGGACCGACCGGAGCCCACCCGAGTCGGCCGCAGCAGCGGGAACCCCGCCGAGACAAGGCCCGTAGGCGAGCCCGGGCGCTGGGAAGTGCCTGGGGGGCCGCGCAACCCAGAAGCGACCCCCCGTAGAACTGTAATAAGCGGAGCCCACCCGCACCTATTCAGTGCAGCGCCATCACCACCCCACCGCCCGCGCAGCGTGTCCAGCGTGGAGCTGCGGCGGAAGGGGGGAAATGCGAGGAAGCGGCGTCAAGACTGCGGCCGATCGGAGCATCACCAGCACCCCGCGTGACCCGCCGTAATGACAGAAAGGGAAGGAGCTCACCGGGTCTGAAGTGGAGCTCTCCGGCCCGGTTGACTACCTGCGTGTGCCCCGAGAAGCGGCCGTCGGCGCAGGGGCAGGAGAGAGCAGCCTCCGGCGCGAATGTCCCGCACAACCCGAGGAAAGCACGTGAATTCCTCCGCGGCGACTCCGACCCCCCCTCCCCCACGCGGCCGTGAAGGGTAAAGGCCTGCAGCGTGGGGCAGAGAGTGGAAAAACAAGATCAATAAGTAAATAAAATGACCGCATGCGGCCAGCGCCGCAAAGGCAGAGACGATAGCAGCGCCAGAGCCTACCTTGTGGCCGCCTCACCGGAGCATTGACCCCCGCAAGCATCAGCGCTAAGAGGGGGAGATAAATGGCACTCACCCACATCGGAGAGGACGGCCTGCAGCCTGGAGAGAAGTCCGGGTGAAGGGGTGTGAGCGGCAGGCCTGTAAAGGTGCTCATGAACCGGCAATAGGGGAAACTGTAGGGGAAACTGTCGGGGATAGGAAAGGCAAGCCGGAGAAGAAAGCACGACACTGCCACCTAGTGGCCATCTTGCGGCAATGCACCCGCTGATCAAGTACAGGGCAGAAGATCAGCGCAGAGTGTTTGGAGAGCACTGAAGACTGCTGCAATCTACAGACAGGAGTCAGAGCACAACAGCTGCCTAAATAGCAAGGAGGCCGCAAGGTTTGCACCTAAGGCACTGTGAGGAGTGCGCAGCAAAAGCGTCAGGAGCACGTGAAGGCAGAACAGGGACAGCTACTTGAAACCCAATGCCAAGACTGCGTAGTGCACACAGACGATGCCCAGACATGGACATACACGAAAGAGGCAGTTTTAAAGCGTCTGTGCACACAAAGGATCAGTGAGCACCGCACATGCAGCAAATCCTAAAGAGCGTCCAAGGTAAAAAGCGGCACAGGAGCATCACCAGAGACTCGAGAGCGATTCAGAAACGCCACACAGCGACAAGGAAGCCCGGCCAAAGGCACAGCACTGCGATGCGCAGGGAAGCGCAAGGAGTGAAGGAACTCCACACACACGGAGGACGACGGAGCAGTAGCACAGATCACCGGACGCACTGAGCCAAACGGAGAGACCAACGAAGGCGGAGCGGCACCTGATGGCCACAGGTTGTAGCTACACCGCAGGAAGAGAAAGGAGCGCGAAGATACAGTGGTCCCGAGACTCCCCACCAGGCAAATGCGACGCAGTGAAGAAGCGCGACAACCACCGACACTGCTCCAGGGTCCCCGAACAAAAGCAAGCACACCCCGTGAGGCAATGGGAGCAACCTGAACACGAAGAAGCTCGGAGTGGTGACGTAACCCTCCGCACCCAACGAAGCACGGAGCGAACAGCGACCACACAGAAGACAGCAAAGCGTGAGGACTCACGCAGAAGACCATCCCGATGGTCGCCCCACAAAGCCGACCCCTCAGACGGTTGCACGAAGAATTCAAACGTTCACACGACGTGACGCATCCCAGAAGCCGGCCACCCCAGATGGCCGCACCAAAAGCCGACCTACCGGGTGGTGAAAGGAGGTGACCGAAGCAATGGTCAACAAACAGTAACACAGCAAGTATCCCGCGAGAGGTCCGAAGAATGGACCGGCAAGAGGCCCATGAAGTTCGAACACCAAGACACAGTCCACAAACATGGACAGCGAACTTCAACAACCTAAATGCAACGTTTAAAGTCAAGATCAGGAGAGAAGATCGCAACGACCGGTCCAGTCACAGACGGGAAGGAGACAGTGTCCAAGAACCAGGACAAGACCAGGGCGAAACAGGCGTAGTGCACGCTGCCTGGAGAAGTCTGGTCAGGAAGATTAAGACAGCAAGAAGACCGGACTGCGTTGCAAAAAGGAAGATGGAGAAGGAGTGGCACGACGCCACAAAGGAGAAGAAGATGTCTGAGTGGCACGTTTGCCACCACAGAAGAAAATAAAGGAGAAGAGGACTGAGTGGCACGTCTGCCACCACCAAAGATAAGAAGGGAGAAGAGGCCTGAACAGCACGACGACAGGAAGACAAGAGAAAGGATCAGAGCAAAGAGGAGTGTGGACCAAGACACTACAACACACAAGAAGGGGAAACACCGAGGAGAATGTGAGAGGTGCACAACAGTCCACACGCATGACCGGGACACATGTAACACCACTGGAAGCATGCATCCACGTGCGAACCCGACAGTCACCCAGGAAGGACAGAAGCGAGCAGGCCAGTCTGTTGGCAACAACCACCTCTGGGATGGAACGGACACAAGGGCCGCGGAAATCCAGGGGCAGAGGCCTCAGTGACACCGGTGGCAGCGGATCCCGCAACGAGAGACGGACTGTTGAAGCTCGCGCTGAAGATCCTGGAAGACGGAAGGTCGCACACGACGGAACCAGTGCCAACAACACCCTTTCAGGTGGAGCTTCGGATACGGAGAGAGGACCGTAGCGACGTCCTTCAACACATTGGAGCGGCAAGGCGGCATGTCCTCCGGTCCAGTGGAAGCCTGGCAGAAAAGGGCCTCCGGGTCGTCCAGTGAGAGGGGACACCCACGAGAGAGAGGTATCCATGAGAGGGATAACCTGCAACTGAAGATCCAGTCAAGGACAGACACCCGTTTTGAACTGAACACCTTGACCAGGACGGTCCAGCAGAAAGCAACACACTCGGGACCTGCAATTCTTACCTCTACACACGATGTGAAACAGAGCGAGAGAGACTGTACAGCCCACTTACAAGCTGCAAGTCTGCCAAGGCAAGAAGAGACACCATTGCCAGTATTCAACGTGGCCAGCAGTGGAGAAGACTACGTGGGAGTCGTCGTGATTAAGTTATGGGTTTTGAGTGAACTCTATTCTTTCCCACAGGTTGGACTTTAGTTAGGGTAATTTTCTTAACTAAGGTTGGGAGGGATGTAGTAACGTGAGACACGGTCTAGTGTCTCAGTTCTTTTGTAATGATCACACCTAACACCCACCCACCACCAGGCGTCATAGGTCAGATGACCCTGGCCAATAAAAGGGACTGAGTGCACGTGCTCAGGGCCCATTCACCCATCCCATACCACTGTGTCCGTGTCTGCCTCATTGTGTGCATGCCTGCGTCATGAGGGCCTAGCGCCCCTCACCTCAAAACACCACAATGGGGTTACACATGCCATCCCCCTTCATACTGCATTTTGACATGCGGCCCGGTTGTTGAGCAATATAACTACTTTGCAGGCAACCTAAAATAACTGAAAGTCAAAGAAATGCCTTTAAAGAACATTAATATAGGGGCAAAATGGCTCTTAAAACTCTTTTTGGTGATAACATGAACTCTGGTTTCAACTAGAGCTATCTCTAGTCAGACGTAAAATTCCTCATATCAGAGTTTAGGGACTGGGGAACTGTTGGCAGGGAGTTCTTTAATTGTAAGTAGTCACTTACGTTCTGCAAAGAAAGCACAAAGGACATTTAGCCTACTTTCTCTCAGGTCTTTGAATTCGTGTCACAGGGTATCCAGGTCAGCAGGGGGAAAAAACGTAAGTAATCAGAATCTGGAGGGCATCATAGTAGCAAGTATAGATCCCTACGCCCCCCTGCACCCTGGTTTTCTGATGAGTTGAAAATTCAACGTGCTAAATGCAAAGCCCTGGAGAGGAAGTGGAGGATTTCTTATTCCGCCCTTTGCAAGGTGACTTATAAAGATGAGTTGAAAGTCTACCATGCAAATTGCAAACGTGCCAAGGCTACTTACATCGCTTCTACCATTATTCAAGCGCAAAATTGTCCTCGGACTCTATTCGCCACGGTAAAGAAACTCACAGGAGCAGACACTATTCCTTCCTTGCCGGCTCTGAATGGCACACAATGTAATGCCATTGCGGATTTTTTCATATCCAAGGTTGAGAGTATCCATCAATCTCTGGCCTCCTTTTCACGGCCAATTGAGTCCCCCCAACCTGACTCTCCCTGCAGTGTTTTTTTCTCTCCCACTGTATTTATTCATAACTGGTTACCATTTGATGACTCCTCTTTCCTTTCCTGTCTAAATAGTATCAGGTCTGGCTCCCCTCGGGACCCAGTTCCTATGAAGATACTAAAACAACTAGACCTTGAACCACGGAGATTCTTAATGAGGCTATTAAACATATCTCTTATTGAATCTCGAGTGGCACAGGACTGGAAACATGCCATGGTTGTTCCTTTGCTCAAAAAATCTGGTGCTGACATCACAAACCTTGCCAACTTTAGGCCTATATCCCTGCTGCCAGCTTGTTCCAAAATATTGGAACGCCACGTTAACACCCAGCTTAATGAGTTTGTTGAAAACGTGGGATATCTCCACCCATCCCAATCAGGCTTTCGCGCTAACTATTCAACCGAATCCGCACTCCTTGGGGTGACTGAGAGACTCCGACATGGTATCGATTGCGGTGAGACCTTTGCGCTTATTCTTCTTGATTTAAGCGCTGCATTCGATACCGTGTCCCATTCCATTCTTTTGGAGTCCCTCCGCTCCCTTGGTGTTGATGGATCTGCGCTTGCCTGGGTGGCCTCATTTCTTAATGAGTGCACCTTTCAGGTTTTCTCAAACAAGGCTGAATCTGGAATTTATTCTTCAGCTTACGGCGTCCCTCAAGGGTCTATATTAAGCCCATTGTTGTTTAATATTTACATCCGACCTCTTGCCTCCATCGTAGAGGACGCCGGTCTGTCCATATATTCATATGCAGACGACACGCAGATCGTGTTCTCTCTTTCTAGCAGCAGGGTTCAGGAAGTCTCTGCCCTTAAAGTTGGCCTATTTCGCGTTGTAGCTTGGATGCAAGACCATCTGCTGAAGCTAAACGGCGAGAAGACGGAGGTTATTATATTAGGCAAGCACAAAGATCTATGGGGCTCTAGACACTGGCCATGTGACATGGGTCCTCTGCCTACCCCTGTGCCTGTCGCTCGTAACCTCGGAGTCTTGCTTGATGACAAACTTTCGATGAGGCAGCAGGTGACCAAGGTCGCTGCAGTCTGTTTTAACACCTTACGATGGCTGCAGAAGATCCTATGGATGCTGCCCGAGTCCACCCGAAGAACTGTCGTACAGGCCCTTGTGATGTCCCGCATCGACTATGGCAACGTGCTTTATCTTGGAGCGGATAAAGCAACAATCTATAAACTCCAAGTGGTACAGAATTCAGCTGCTCGCCTCCTGCGTAATGTTCCACGAAGAACGTCCGCAATGCAAGCCCTACGTGACCTACACTGGTTGAGAATATCAGATCGTGTGACCTTCAAAACTCTGTGTTTTTTGTTCAAGATCCGTCAGGGTTCCGCCCCTGTCTACTTGCATAACCTTGCCCAGCCTTATTTGCCTGGCCGTTCTTTAAGGTCATCTAATAATGGCAATTTGATGATTCCAAGAATTCGACTGACAAAAATGGGAGGCCGTTCATTCGCATATCTTGGGCCAAAGATGTGGAATGCTCTCCCGCTGGCGTTAAAAACAGAAACTAATCTTCTGGCCTTTCGTAAAAAGTTGAAGACTTTTTTGTTTTGATCTCCTTCCTTTCATGATCTTTCTGCGCCTGCCTGATTTCTTTCTTCAGTCTGTCCCTGGCGCTGAGAAACCCATTGCGGGTAGCTGTGCGCAATATAAATTCAATAAAATAAAATAAATAAATAAAATCATAAGTTTGTAATTTTATCCTCGAAATATATTAGGGCTGTGAAAAATCATTTACGAAATTGTGAAAATGGAAAACTGCCCTTTGTTGTGAAAATCAAAACGCGGGAATCACGCCTTGAAAATACGCTGACAAACGTTTTTCCTAGTACATAATACTAGCCAGACGTGCTGTTCTTGCAGAGGCACACTAGATGGGAGAGATGTGTGTTCCCGTTAAGGGGGATAAAGTTAGTTAGAAGAAAGTCTCTGATGTAGCCGCTATGTTCACAGAATAGAAATAGGTGCTCAGGGTTCACTTAGAACTGACTTGCAAAGCTATGCAATATACTGGTAACTGGAATAACAGAGGCGTTACCACGTTCAGAAACCAAAAGGATTTGTACAGTCTTTCAAAATCTTTTATAACATGATCCTCATATTTTTCATAAAAAGACATTTACTTAATAAATGATTGAGGTTTGTAATCCTTTATGGTAAATATTAATTGGCCTATTGGTTGTACATCCCCTGGATCACATCTGTAGCCAAAGGATGTACGTTTGCACCCTCATCCACGTTGTGCATTTTATTATTAAAGGCACGATGCCCTCGTACCCACAGTTATCTTTCTATATAGTGCATAGCTGTATAGATTCGGCAAAAGGCTTCTGGTAACATGAGATGTGCTGCGGCAGGACAGGGTGAATTGTATTCTGGTGTGAGGTAGATTGCAGTAAAGAGTCTATATTAACACGGCTGCCCCTCTGTGATGTCACTTCATATGCATAAGCGATGCACAGGCAAAACGTAGGACAGTTAACAGCAGCTTTGGTGTTGTAGGTGGAAGAGCTGGATTTTACAGACTTTTTTATTCTATACAATGCACTGACTGGGATCACCTCACTTCCATTTCAGCAAATTGTGTATACTTGTTTTATTTTAAAAATTAAATGGGGCCTATATATAAAGACATTTTGGAATAAATAGTACTCCTGAGTACTCTTACATATGCTTCGATGCCTTTGAGAATTGGCGTGGGAATACCACGGAAAAATGAAAAAAGATTCATATACAAAACGTACAAATACAAAGGACTGGGACCTCTTTGCACATTAGCAATAGGGTATGTTTGGGGCTGATTCACAAACGCATATACGAGTACTTAAAATAGCACTTCTGCAGTAATACTTCCCATGCGCATAAATACCCGATGTTTCTTTTATTCACTGTTTACAAATGTCCAGATGGAGAACCAAGAAATACTCATGAAAAGCCAGCGTAAGTCTCCTAAGATGGCAAGTGATCAGCAGGCTGGCAGCAAGGAGTTCTTACCGAGTGCTTGTTCTGTGCACATCTGTATGAAGTTTACAACTGCTCGTGCAGAACATAGCTAATGGATGAGGCCTCTGGAAAGAATGCTCTCCCGTGGAAAACATGGCAAACAAACAGATCACATATTACCCTACCACAGCAGCGGGATGGAGCCAGATAGTCACTGATAAAAAGCAACAGCACACAAACATTTATTCACCAATGTATTTACTTGTCAGTGCACTCATACAAAACATTACCACACACATTCAATGGCTCATAATCCTCTCAACACGCCACGTTCGCACGTATACTATTTCGACCCCTGGATGAATGACATATTGATGAAGCTATAGTAAAGCTACAGAGCAAATGTTAAGGATTTAAATCAATACTTTTGTTTAAACACCCCTGAATGCGAAACCTCTAGCTAAAGTAACATTTGCCACACACTAAGCCCCTCTGTTTCAATTACTGTTTCTTTAAAAAAGAGTTCCCTCGCACGATCCTTTCACTTTCTGAACCTTATTGACAAAAAATCGCAAATTTAACAAGCAATGGCAGAGACAAAGATTCAAGCATAGGCAAGTAAGCAAAAATATGCAATATGCCGAAAGAATTGACAAAAATAACAGATGTAACCAGTCCTGACCTTTAAGTGGACTTCATTTAAGGTGGGTTTGGCAGTTTCCCAAGATGGCCGCCAAGCCCGGGGTCAAAAACCCAGGGGACCTCGTTTGCAAATCCAGATAGTTTTATGATAGGTCATTTTGATGTCTCCTCAATACTTTTTGGGTCCTTCCTGTCGCGGGTACTTGACCCACCCACATGAGTGAGGTATAATTTTTATCAGGAGGCCTGGGGGAACGCTGGGTGGGAGGACATTTGTGGATCCATGTAGATTCCAGAACTATTCCACCTAGAAATTTGAGAAGGAGTGATTTTTTCAGCTAAATTTGAGGTATGCAGGGGATTCCGGGTAAGAAAACGTTGGGGGACCCACGCAAGCCATACTTCGCTGGACTACCCCGGGTGTCGATTTTCTGAAATGAACAAGTTACTTACCTTCGGTAACGCTTTTTCTGGTGGATACAGTATCTGCCTGTGGATTCCTCACATTATGAATATCCCCTGCCCCACCTTTCTGCGGAAATGTTTCCAAGCCCTCCACGCCGACACAATGCATGGCTCCACACACAGCTCTGCATGATGTCACTGGAGCCATTAGAGAACCACGTCGGCGTGATGACTTCAGTTCCACCCATTTGTTCCATGCCACCGAGGCAAACAGGCGGACCGACCATAGAGACAATGTATACATAGTACACAGTATTCACAGAAATACACACAGTGTAAAGAGAAATAGGAAAGCAACGAAAGCAAACATTTCCTATAAACCCACGCAAAGGCAAATAGAGGCAATATACAATGACAATATGAAACAACCATATTAATCAATAACTCTTTTAAGGTATAAACGGGTGGAGAACGGGGAGGCGGGTGGGTCAGTGAGGAATCCACAGGCAGATACTGTATCCACCAGAAAAGGCGTTACCGAAGGTAAGAAACTTATTCTTCTGATGGATACATCTGCCTGTGGATTCCTCACCTTATGAATAGATTTCCACAGCAGTCCCACTCTCGGAGGAGGGTGTCCACCCTTCTTATACCAAAAAGTCCTGTAAGACAAAGGTCACAAAATGGCCCTCCCGCCTCACCTCGGAATCCAAGCAATAATGCTTAAGGAAAGTGTGGAGGGAGGCCCAGGTCGCCGCCTTACAAATGTCTAACACAGGAACACCTCTGGCTAACGCAGAGGAAGTTGAAGTTAAGAGACTTGTAAAGCGCTCGATCACCGTACGGTTTCTTGGCGCTAAGAACACAGACCCGGAAAGGTGGAGAAAGACAGCTAGGGAGAAAAGGCTCGTGAGAAGAGGAGGGTCTTGAGGGCTTTGTGAAAGTCAAGGTAAGTAAGAGAGGACCTAATAGTGAGTGGGAGAGTGTTCCAGAAGGTCGGAGCCAAGGTGGAAAACCTCAAACCCCCTGATTCCTTCTTCCTGAAGCGGGGAACGGAGAGTAGAAACTGAATGGAGGAGCGCAGATCTCTGTTGGGGACATACGCTTTGATTTGGGAATTAATGAAAGCTGGTGCAGTACCTGCCAGGGCCTGGAAGGTTATACATCCCATCTTAAAAAAGGCACACTCTCGAATGGGAAGCCAATGCAGGGCTTTTAGCAAAGGGGTAACGTGGTGAGATTTGGGAAGTTTATAGATAAGTCGAGCTGCATGGTTTTGAATAAGTTGAAGGCGTCGAAGGTCATAGGCAGGAGCGCCGGTGTACAGAATGTTGCCGTAGTCAAGTCGTGATATGACCATGGCCAAGAGAATGAGTTTAAGGGCTGAAAAGGAAAAGAAACGGGAGATCTTACGAATTGTGCGAAGGGTCAGGAAACAGGACGAGACCACAGTGCAGAGGTAGAAGACTTAGCCCTAGTAGAATGAGCTCCAATACCCTCAGGTAGTTCCTTACCAGCCAGAGCGTAGCAGATCTTGATGCACAAGATGGTCCACCTGGATAGAGTGCGGTTGTGCGCAGCTTAGCCTTTTGAGCATCCAACGTAGCCCACAAAGAGCTGGTTGTCCAAACATAAGTCCTTTGTTCTGTCCAATATAAAAAGCTCACCGCACTTTTAGGGTCCAGGTGGTAAAGTCTCTCCTCCTCCTAGGAAGGGTGAGGGGGAAAGGATAAAACACAGGGAGAGTTATGGACTGCCCCAGATGAAAGGGAGTAACTACCTTAGGCAGAAAAGCAGCCCTGGTCCTGAGGACAATCCTTTCAGCATGTATGGTCAGAAATTGGGGTTTTGAACTAAGAGCTTGAAGCTCACTCACCCTCCTTCCTGAGGTAATGGCTATCAGAAAGACTGTTTTACAAGACAAAAGCCTCAAAGGATAGCTATGAAGGGGTTCAAACGTTGAACCCATCAAAAAAGTCAAAACAAGATTAAGATCCCATTGGGGCATAACAAAGGGAGTAGGTGGAAACCTTTAATAAACCTCAAAATGTTAGGAGATTTAATAGAGACGGCTGATCAGGTAGACACAGAAAAGCCGATAAGGCCGACAAATAGCCCTTAACCGTGGCCACAGCAGAACCCTGCAGAGCCAAGGAAAGAACACTCGACAAGTGGGCCTTTAAAGGGTCAATGGATCTCTCTCCACACCATTTAACAAATCTGGACCATCTGTTGGAGTAAATGGACTTGGTAGAGTGTCGCCTGGCCGATCGATAAAATAATATCCACCACGTCAGGGGAGAGAGAGAAGAAACTCAGGTTGCCCAGTTCAATCTCCAGGCATGAAGGTGCAGGCTCTAGAGGTAGGGGTGAAGAACCTGCCACTCCGACTGCCAGAGGAGATCTGCCCTGAGAGGGAGACGCAGCGGAAGGTGCGATGAGAGGTGAAGTATATCTGTGTACCACACCCTTCTTGGCCAAAACGGGGCAATCAATATAACTTGGGCCCGGTCTTGGCGAATCTTCCTCAGAACCTGAGGAATCAAGGGATTGGAAGGGAACGCGTAAAGGAGTTGTGAGCTCTAACTCAACCGAAATGTGTCCCCCAATGCTCCCTGCCTCGGAAACTGGAGACTGCAGAATGACGGGCAGTGTGAGTTCTCGAAAGTGGCAAACAGGTCCACACAAGCAGTTCCCCACGTCTGAAAGATGTGTCGAACTATCTCTGGATGAAGCCTCCTCTCGTGGTCGGCGGAGACCTGTCGACTAAGACTGTCCGCACCCACGTTCAGCACTCCAGCCAGATGATTTGCCATCAAGTAAATCTGATGGTCCTGAGCCCAAGACCAGAGTCGCAACGCCTCTCTGCAAAGACGGTACGACCCTACTCTCCCTGCTTGTTGACGTACCACATCAGGGTAGTGTTGTCCGTCAGGACTTGAACCAACTGACCGCAAAGGGAAGGGAGAAAGGCCTTGAGCGCCAAACGAATCACCCCCAATTCCAGAAGATTGTTATGAAGCAATCTTTCCTCTGGAGACCAAAGATCCACAATGATTGAAAAACCCAAGTTGAACAACAGTTGAGATGTTACCCGCAGATGATGAAGCGCCATCTGTGGCGACTCTGCTTTGTGCAGCCAGTCGTCTAGATAAGGGAAAACAGGAATCCACAATCTTCTGAGATGAGCTGCCACCGCTGCCATCCCCTTTGTGAAGTCTTGAGGTGCAGTAGTAAGACCAAAACGGGAGGACCGCAAACAGGTAGTGTTGCGACCCAACCGTAAAATGGAGATACTTCCTGTGCGACTTCAGAATAGGGATGTGAAAATACGCATCCTGTAAGTCGATTGACACCATCCAGTCCTCTTTGATGCAGTGCCAGAAGAACCTGAGCAACGATCAGCATCTTGAATTTCTCCTGCTTTAGGTAAAAATTCAAGATCCTGATGTCCAGGACTGGACGTAACCTGCCGTCCTTCTGGGGGATAAGGAAATACCAGGACTAGCATCCTTGACCCCTTTCCGGCTTTGGAATCACCTCTATCCCACCTTTTTGTAATAATGCAAGAACCTCCTTCTGCAGAAGAAGCAAATGGTCCTCTGAACAAAAACCTTGTCAAGGAGGTAAAGGAGAAGGAAATTCCTGAAAGGGAAGGGCGTACCCATTCCCCACAAGGTTTAAAACCCAAAGGTCTGTTGTGACCGATTACCAACCTTGCAGAAAGTGAGTAAGCCGACGCCCTATAGGACCCACATGATCCAGGATGGGGGTTCTAGGGTTGCTTTCCTGCGGTACCAGAGGGAGTGGGGGAGGCAGAAGAGGAGGAGGAGAGATTGTGGGCAGGACCGCGTTGGTGACCTTTGGCACCCCCTCTATAAGACCTATAGAGTGGATTTTGCTGCTGCTGAGGTTGACGGAAGATGCGATAGAAAGACCTTCCAAAGCCTTGATATTTCTTGTAGCCAAAACCTCTCGACTGGGTATGCAATCCCAAGGATTTCGCTGTGGCTCTGCTATCCTTAAACCTTAGCAAGGCCGAATCTGCTTTTTCCCCAAAGAGCTTCGACCCGTCAAAGGGCAAATCAACAAGAGTGGCCTGGACATCAGGGGAAAATCCAGAAGAACAAAGCCAAGCCTGCCCTCTGGTAGCAATGGAGGAGCCCATAATTCTGGCTACTGAGTCAGCCGTATCTAGGCCTGATTGAATAACCTGTCTAGGCGCAGCCTGAGTGTCTGACAGAACTTCCATAAAGTTCCCTTTGTCCTCAACAGGTAACTTGGGGGCCACTTGTTTTGCTGAGTCCATCAAAGCATGCTGGGGCTTGTGGAAAGGCACCTAAAGAGTGCTTGGAGCAGAATGCCTGCACCACCAAACTCTCTGGAGACGGATAAGAAGAGAGAAAAACTGGATCCCCTGGTGCCGTCCTATACCTTCTAGCCACAGCCTTAGAAACGGCAGGTGAAGAGAGTAGTTTAAGCCAAACCTCGAGGATAGGATCTGTGGAGCAAGGTGAATGCAAAACCTCTGTCAACAAATTTGGTTTATATTCAGCTGTAGGTAACTGCAAATTCAAATGCTCTGCAGCTTTCCTTATCACCAAATGGTAGGGAACTACCTCTTGAAGAGGCAAACCCCTTGTAAAAGTGCAGAGGATTCTATCAACGGCGTTGAGACTCTCGGGACGGAATTTGCCATGACAGCGTCATCGGCATGAAGGGCATAAGGGTGCCTGGGCATAGTGCTGGGGCATGCCTAAGTTGAATGCCAGTGGACCCACGGGACCAGAAGGTGGTCCAGATAGGAACGCTGCCCTTGATAAAACACTGTACATAGCATATAAAAAATGCAACGGGTCCGCCCCAGGAGCCGAAAATTGTGTATATGGATTCAAACCAGTATCTAAACGGGGAGTGTACAACGTCGGAACGATCGGATCCACTGCCAAATCCACCGGTTCATTCTCGGGCACAGGAGAAGAAGGAACATCATGAACTGGCTCGGTGTCTGGAGCTGGTGAATCCCTCGGCGGCGGAGAATGCGCCGGAGTGCCTTTAGGCGAAGGAGACTTCTCCGGAGTTGCACGAGGAGAAGGAGGAGAAGGAGAGGGCTAAGGAGATACAAAGTCTTTACGGCAACGTCGAGGGGCAGGCGAATGTGACCCTAAAGCCTTACCCTTCGTCGAGCGGCGCTGAGATCCATGTCTTCTTTTCTTCTTGTGCTTTCTCGACTTCGATGTATGCGTAGTCGACAACTTCGACTCATCACGCTTATGCCCTCTACCTTCTTTCTTTACCTTGGCCAGGAACAACTTGGATTCCCGTTCCTTAAGCGCTTTAGGGTTAATTTTCCTGCAACATGAACAATCCTCCACGTTGTGATCCGAAGATAAGCACCATAAACAATCTTAATGAGGGTCAGTGATGGACATGTGACCCCCCACTCCCTACAGGGCTTAAAACCAGACTTCCTCGAAACCGACATCACTTCTAGAAACAGTTAAAGCAGAAGGAATAACAAAGTAACACCACAAAATATTGAGAGCTAGAAAACCATTACGCATCGACGGCGCGGAAAAAAGGGAACTGACATCATCACGCCGACGTGGTTATCTTATGGCTCCGGAGAGCTAGGAAAAATTTCCGCGGAAATCTGGCGCTGGGGATATTCATAAGGTGAGGAATCCACAGGCAGATGTACCCATCAGAAGTGTGGGTTTGGTAGGTTTCCCTAGATGGCCGCCAAGCCCGGTGCCAAAAACTAATGGGACCCCCCTTGCAAAACCAGGTTGTTTTGTGATAGGTAATTTTGATGTCACCTCAATAGGTGTTGGGCCCTTGCCTGTCGCGGGCATTAGGCCTAACCACACAAGTGAGGTACCATTTTTCTCTAGAAGGCTTTGAGGAATGTGGGGTGGAAGGAATTTTGTGGATCCACGCAGATTCTACAACTTTCCACCACAGAAATGTGAGGAAAATTTGTTTTAAATTTGTTTTTTTTAAGATAAATTTTTAGGTTTGTAAGGGATTTTGGGTTACATTACCTGGTGAGAGCCACGTTGTGTTTTGGGCCATTTCCTGTTGCGGCCACTAGGCCTACTCGCGCAAGTGAGCAATCATTTTTCTCAGAAGACTTTGGGGAACGTGGGGTGGGTGGAATTTTGTGGATCCATGCAGATTCTAGAACTTTCAACCACAGAAATGTGAGGAAAATGTGTTTTTTTGGACACACATGGACACATTTTAGGTTTGCAAGGGATTCTAGGTAACCTGGTGAGAGCCAGTCAAGTCACTCAATCCTGGATTCCCCTGGGTGTCTAGTTTTCAAAAATGTATAGGTTTGCTAGGTTTCCATAGGTGACGGCAGAGCTAGGGTTCAAAATCTATAGCTTGGCACTTTGCAAAAAAACGGTAAATTTTCACTGTGAAAATGTGGTGTGTCCACATTGAGTCTTGGGCCCCAGGGGATTTTTTTGGGCAAATTTTAATTAGGGTGGGGGCTTCCCAAAACGGGCATGCCAATGCCCCCACCCTAATTAAAATTTACCCCAAAAATCCCTGGCTTCTACTGGGCTTTTTGCCCCCGGGGGCCAGATGGGAGCTAATGCCCCAATCTGCTCCCAGGGGTGTGGGGAGGGGGGGGGGGGGGGGCAGAAAGGCTGTAATTTTTTTGGGGGAGGGGTGTGGGCATTGGCATGCCCATTTTGGGCAGCCACCACCCTAATTCAGATTTGCCCCAAAAAATCCCTGGCGTCTAGTGGGCAGAATAGCGGTCATGTTTGTGGGGGTGGGGGCATGGGCATGCCTATAATGGGCAGTCCCCACCACAAATGATAATTTAAAAAAATCCTTGGTATCTCCTAGGCATTTTGCCCCCCCTCGGGGGCAGAAAGACTGTAGTTTTTGCTGCCGGGGGTGGGAGCATCAGCATGCCCGTTTTGGGCAGCCCCCACCCTAATTTAATTTGGCAATAGAAAATCCCTGGCGTATAGTGGGCTTTTTGCACCCCACAAGGGGGCAGATCCGCCCCCATCTGCCCCCCCGCTGTAAATTTTGCAGGGTTGGGGCATGGGCATGCCCTTTATGAGCAGCCCCCACCTTAATAATATATGCCTCCAAGAAAAAATTCTTGGCATCAAGTGGGCTTTTTGCCCCCGTGGGGGGCAAAAACACTAAATTAAGCCAAATTTATTTAGGGGGAGCAAAGGCCCTTGCCCAAGGGGCCGCTCCCCCCTCCCTGGTGTCTAGTGGGTGAATCCCTGTTTGGGAATTGCCCTCCTGGGGATTCACTTTCTACATGCCCGAGGGGCTGAGATAGCCCCCTGAACACATAGAAAGTGAAACTGAAATGGGCTAAAAGGCTCATTTCAGTTTTGGTTTCTGTGCAATGATGACAGCGCGACGTGCGCACTGATCGTCACTGCACAGAAACCAGGTAGGGGGTCTTGGGAGCTGGGTAAGCTCTTCCCCAGCTCCCGAGGCTTTGGGGGAGAGAAGGAAATCCCTCTGCTGTCTGCAGTAGAGGGATTTCTTGCCCCTGTCCTCATGACGGAATGGTTCCGTCAGGAGCACAGGGGCACCGATGCTCATGACGGAACCATTCCATCATGAGCATTGAAGGGGTTAAACGGGCTGCTGACTTAAAGTCAGCATGTCACTTTTCCTGAATGCAAGCACGCAAGGACCATTGCACTAAAAGGGCCTAGGACACCCTGCCCCACCCGCCTAGTGTGCTGTAGCCCTGGTTGCTGCAGTTTCCAGGACACAGAGGATTCCTATCTAATGTGTGTGCTGGATTCTAGTACTTCACAGGCCATTCAAAGGCCTTTTAAAAGAATAGGCTAGGTTTTTAGGTTTCGCCTGGCGAAAAGATGCGCTCTGCGCATCTTTTTCGCGCAGGCGAAATCCTGATGAGTTCTGTAGTGTGGCTTTGGTTCGGCCCTCGTCATTCATTGGCTGGCTCCATAAATGGAGCCTAGCCATTGGACGAGGGGCCTGTCTGTCAATGCCGGACCAGATTCGGGGGCGTTCCCGACATTCTTTGGCTTTTGCCGACATCACGCGACGTCAGCCGAAAGCCGGGAACGCCCCCGAATCTGTTCCGGCATTGCCGGCACCCGGAAGAAGTCCAGGTGAGTGCTTGCTTTTTTTTTTGCTTGCTTTTTTTTTTTGGCCCGTTCCCACCCCCTCTCCGTGTCTCCTGACCCCGTTCCCGCCCCCCTCCCGCTGGTGCCCGTGCGGTTTTTTATGCATGTTCGGCTCGTCTTCCAGCCCCGTTCCCAGGGGCATTAATGCAATAGAAATGCAACTTGTTTGTTTAATGTAACGCACACGTCCTAACTTTGCGGACACCCACAAACATCCAGCAAAGCTCAGCCCACACTCTGGTAAGCAGCTAAATTACTCCCAGGTCAATCAGGAACAGGCGCTCTCCCCCCGGGTGCCAGGCTGCCCCCCCCTCGGCCCCTCCATCCTCTCGCGCAGGATCTCCGCCACCGTTCAGCAGGTTCTGCGCGGCGTTAGTACCTTTGTTCCCCCTGGCATGCCTGGCATTCTCAGGGCCCAGCCTGACTACCCACACGTCGAGATGTTAAAGATGGATTTTCGGGCATTATGCGCAGCATTGTGGCGGCCACAAAAAGCGCCGAGTGCACACACAGTTGAGCCGGCCCCTGCCCTGACGCGTTCACATCGAGAAGCTGAGGTTAAATGTTTACGAAAAGCATGGAATCTGCTTGCAGCGGCGGTAGGGGCGAACGGAGGGAGGGGCTGGATTTATCGCTTTGGTTTGGTGATCTGCTGGGTGGTGTGTGGCGAGTGGGAGGGACGGTGGCGCGCCCGCAGATTCCCCCTCTATCACACTCGCCTTCTCTTTAGATCATCGTCATGGTGTAAACAAACAAGCTAAACTCCCGGAGATTTACAGTGCCCGGCGTCCGTGACTTCCTCTGCCGCGCTGTGAGATATTTCCGTACAGGCAGGCTAAGCACTTTCCATTTTATACCTCAGCGGCTTTATAGCATCTTGAGGATTTTATTTTAAAGTGCCAGCAAACACTCCCTGCGCTCCCCGTTGGAAGTGAGCACGACGCTGCTATCTGCATTGTGCGGCGGGAAACTTCCTGTGTGTATTGATCCCTTGCTGAGAGCACTGTCCGTCATGGGGCTGCTTTGTCTGGCAGTCACTTCCATTTGACTTTGACTGACTGAGGGAGCCTGGTTTATTTGTAAAGGACAACAAGGATTTTCATTTATAATTCCGGCAGCGGGGACGGGTGCTAATGACAGAGCCCTGAATAATGAGGGCGCGGTATTCAAGGCAGGAAGGAGCGCGGCCGGGGTTGCCAAATGCGGCAGCCAGAGACGAGACGGACTGCAGGGAGCGCAGGCGGCGCCGGCACTCAGGGATCCACATCTGCAGCACGCCCTGTGTGACCCTGCACACCCAGAGAGATCCGCAGCACGCCCTGTGTGACCCTGGGCACCCGGAGAGAACTGCATCAGCAGCACGCCCTGTGCGACCCTGGGCACCCGGGGAGAGCCGCATCTGCAGCACACCCTGTGTGACCCTCGGCATCCGGAGAGATCTGAAGCACGCCCTGTGTGACCCTGGACACCCGGAGAGATGACCGTTGAGGATGGCGCGCCCCTTACGGAGGTCAGACTGCCCATTTCACGTCCTAGAGAGAGGGGGCGAAAGGGAGAGGAGAAGTGGGAAAGTTTGAGATGTCGAAAATGAGTGAGAAACGTGAACGAAAAGAGAGCGGAGGGCGAAAGAAGACAGGGAGAGAGGCAGTGAGGGACGGAGGCACAGAGGAGAGGAAGATAAGCTGAGCAGTGTAGGGGGTTGGGGGGTGGGGGTGTAGAGAGGCTTGGAAACGGAGACGGGGTATGTTTGTGTTTCGGGTGCACACGCGCGTGAGCGTTTGAGTCACTAGTTGTCTTTTCCGAAATTAATTTTTCAGTTGTCTTTCTTAAATACGCTGATATTCCCTTTCCGTTTGTCTGTTATCTCGGCATTGCTTTATTTTTGTTTTTAAAATGCTTTTGTTGTTGCAGTGAATCATTTTCTGTTTGTGTCATTTAGGGTGGGTCAGATGGGGTTCTAGGCGCCTCCAGGTCAGATTTTCACTTGGGTCGGAGCCTTTGATTTACTGCTTCCTTTCTGGGGTTTTATTGGTGTTGTCGGCTGCGCCGTCCTTTTCTTGTAATTATAATTCGGGAGAAGTAAAGTGAGCACGACCCCGAGTGCTGTGGAGTGGAGTGTGACGTCCAAGTTCAGGTCTGAAGGACGGAGTCAAAGCTTTAACAGCAGCAATATTCAAAGTGCCGCCATAACTACTGGAGTGAAGTGCTGTGTCTTTGGGGTTGGAGGGTTGTGCGGCGATGTCCATTCAGTGCCGCCTGTAACCACCAGTGCAAAGCTCTGTGGAGGTCCCGGGTATATCCCTTCAAAGTGCCACCCGTACCTACCGCTGTAAAGTGCAATGTAAAATGTAACTTGGAGAGGGTCTGGATGTTGAGTGTGACCTGAAGCTTTTATTCCCTGCATAGCAGACAAGTGGTGTCCAAAGTCTCGCTGCAAGAACTGTTTTTTGTTGCAGGTTTATAAAGCATGAACTCGACCTGAAGGTATCAGAGCGCTTTACATGAGCACCAGCTACATTACACAGTCAAGGACACATTCATTTTTTATACCTACAGGGAGAGTGAGTGTTTTGCCCAGAATCACAGGACGCTGTGCCAACGCTGAGACTCCAACACGGTTCTTCAGATTCAAAGTCGACAGTTTTGGCCATTAGGCTACCCCCCCCCCCCTAAAAAAAAATGAAGAGGGGAAATAAATAAGTGAAAGTGGAGCTGATAAAAAAGTTGGGGCGGTTAATCCTTAAATACATTCAGTAACCTATTAATAAATAGCAAAGTGCAGATGGGTGTGATCTCGAAATGCCACGGGAACGTTTAGGAGACTTTAGTCGAAAAAATGTCCTTTAAAGTGCAGTGGAAGGAAAGGGATTCCCTGCACTTCAGCTTCACAATATAAGTGTACCGCGTAATGTGTGCTAACGTGTTCATCCGAAGTGCAGCGGTGCTGTCTAGTATAGTATTTACGGTTGGAATGAGTTAAAGTGTAGGCGACATCTGTACACACAAAATGACCCGGGTATATGGATTTAAAGTCCAGTGATTGTGCACAAGCTTAAATTGAATTAGTGTGTGAATTTAAAGTGAAAATCAAATGAGTAATGTGCTTTGAACGTGCTGCAGGGTGTACGTTTAAATACGTTACTGAATAACGCGCAGCTGACATAGGTGCCCTTAAGTGCAGAAGGGTGTATTCGAGTAAAGTGCTATGAGAAGGGAGCCAGGTCCTCACCCAGAGGGACAGTGCGTCCATTTAAAGTGCAACAAATAATGTTTGAGGGTGCAGTATGTAAAGTGCAGCACTGGTGCATGATTTTCGAACGCAGCAGGCACCTCTTGTGCTCCGGTGATGTAGTAAAGTGCAATTGAGGAGTGCCGTAGGGGGTGTACAGTGCAGCGAGGGAGTACAAGAGTGTGCATTAATCGTGCAGCTAGCAGGGTTTCGTTTGCAGTGCAAGGGTCGTTGCTGACACGTCTCTGTAGGGCACATCAATTGTAGTAGTTGCAGGTCGTCGGAAGAGGATACATTGCGACGATTTTAGACTACCATATTTGAGGAAGCCTCATCTATGGTTTGTTTTTCAGGTGTGGTGTGAACCAAGATCTTCTCGTTCTAGTAATATCATATATTTCGCTCCTACTTATAGGGCGTTCAGGCAGCCCTCTTCACCCATTGGTCTGCTGTTGTGCCATTCACACTTCTCTTCTGCTCGCTGCTTTGAACCCCCTGGCCCAGCCCACTTCAGCCATTGGCTTACTGCATCCTGAGCGAGGGCAAAAGCAAACCCTGTCAAAATGAACACATCCACACGCAAAGTAGCACCCCCTCAGGGGCCACTTTGACACTGTTTGTTTCGAGAAAAAATGCGTGTTTATATTTTTTTAAAATATTAGTGAAGGCCTGGCAACTTCAACGGCGGCGTTTTATGCAATCGATGGCAATACAGAACAACTATTAACCAAACCCAAAGCCTGGAACCCAACGCTAGATGGATTGGCTTTGCTAATGTTTGCTTTCCTATGTTGCCCATTGTTTGCGAAGCTCCAGTTACACAGAAGTCCGAGAGAGATACTCTGCGCAGTTTCTAACCATTTCTAAACCTCCAGGCTTGTCCTCAGTCTCCCTCTGTGTGCAGTGAGTCCCTCCTGGCTTGTCCTCAGTCTCCCTCTGTGTGCAGTGAGTCCCTCCAGGCCTGTCCTCAGTCTCCCTCTGTGTGCAGTGAGTCCCTTCAGGCTTGTCCTCAGTCTCCCTCTGTGTGCAGTGAGTCCCTCCAGGCTTGTCCTCAGTCTCCCTTTGTGTGCAGTGAGTCCCTCCAGGCTTGTCTTCAGTCTCACTCTGTGTGCAGTGAGTCACCCCATGCTTGTCCTCAGTCTCCCTCTCTGTGCAGTGAGTCCCTCAAGACTTGTCCTCAGTCTCCCTCTGTGTGCAGTGAGTCCCTTCAGGCCTGTCCCCAGTCTCCCTCCCTGTGCAGGGAGTCCCTCCAGGCCTGAAATGAGACTCCGCCTTTGTGCAGCTAGCTCATGCAAGTGGGTTCTAGCCTGCACCAAAATAACAGATACAACTTGGTTTTGTTTTTTCTTGCCTTCTGCCTTTTGATTGTGCCTGTGCCTGTTCCCGCCCCCCCCTCCCGCTGTCCGTGTCTCCGGCCCCACTTGTAAATGCTTGTTTTATTTTTGCAGTATATTTCCTTGGGAAAGCACATGTCTGTAGTTGCATTTGGGGAATGAATCTCTGAAACTGAGATCTGTTTTGAATTTGGGAAGTGCTTCTCTTAGAGACAGCAGCATAGTGTGGGCTGTGAGAGCTGTGTGGGCTGTGAGGGCTGTGTGGGCTGTGTGGGCTGTGTGGGCTGTGAGGGCTGTGAGGGCTGTGTGGGCTGTGAGGGCTGTGAGGGCTGTGAGAGCTGTGTGGGCTGTGTGGGCTGTGAGAGCTGTGAGAGCTGTGGGGGCTGTGTGGGCTGTGAGGGCTGTGTGGGCTGTGAGGGCTGTGTGGGCTGTGAGGGCTGTGAGGGCTGTGTGGGCTGTGAGAGCTGTGTGGGCTGTGAGAGCTGTGTGGGCTGTGAGGGCTGTGAGAGCTGTGAGAGCTGTGTGGGCTGTGAGAGCTGTGTGGGCTGTGAGCGCTGTGAGGGCTGTGAGGGCTGTGTGGGCTGTGAACTGTTGGCAATGTAAATAACAATGCCATTTATTTATAAGTAAAAAAAAAATAAGAAATGTCATGAGCAATGCCAATAGCTCTAACTTTTCCAAAGGCGAAACCATTGCATTGTAAATGCTTGTTGTAAATGCTTCTTGTGCCCCCTAGGGTCTAGCGCTTTATTCAGCCCACTTGCAAGGTGTCAAAGGCTTGACAGGGGCAGATAAACAGGGATGAATGGCTCCATTAGCATATCTCCCCCAATTGATAAATACACTGCAGTAGTACACAAGTTTCCTATAATCTAAATGAGCAAAACAGTTGCGTTTTATGATTATATTGGTATTTCTATCGCGCTTTCCTAACCCTTGTAAGCCCCAAGGAGCTGAAACAAATGTTTCTGCCACAATATAGATTCTTACCACCTTGAAACCATTCATAACGCAAAACACTATTTAAACAGAATCTTTCATGAAAAAAAAAATCTATTCTCTCATCAGGTTCTATAAATTATTTTATTAAATGGCCCAGCCCTCCATGTCCATCTGCTCGCATTCCAGGTAATTGTTGCGTCCAACAAAGTGTGTTGTGGGTGATGTAGGCCCTGTTGTGTCATATTTCCCTTCCACTGAAGCTGCTTTGACGGTAACTAAGTGAACATATGGGCCTTTTAATCGTGTGAAACACTGGGTTTGCACCTCTGAAGGTTGATACCTTTGATCTCATACCAAAATAGGCCAAACATAAGCCACACGGCTCTCACACACTTATCCATCTATAAATTAGAATTAGTCATGAGCAACCCATCTTTCACTCCTTTAACAACTCAAATTCATGCATATAAGCAGCAAAACCACATGGCAGACGCACAAATCTGATCACCACATACAACAAATATGCAACCTGTGGGCGTTAAAACGGTACGAATGAGCTGACACCTTTGCTCATACAGTGTTAGGATTTGTAAAAATGACAATATAAAAAGTAATATCACAAAAAGCATCATTTTATTGCTGCATAATTTAGTCAATGCTGTCACATAATTTGGTTTTCCCCGATCTATGGCAAATCCTTTTTCTGAGAGTAAAGCTTAGTTAATTAATATGGAAGTGGGCAAGCCAACAAATTAGCAGGGCGAGCTGGGTCAGTGCTAAACCAAAGGTCTGGCTTAACTCAGAACCTATGAGTCCTGAAAATGATACACCAAATATCACTTAAAATATGAAAAGTCTCTTCACAATTAGAAAACAAGCATTTGCAATGCAATAGGTCTCGCATTTGGAAAGTTTGAGCTATCGGTATTGTAAATGAAATTTTTTATTTATGTGTTGGTTTTGAAAATAACGAAATTAATAGCTTTGTCATTTACAATGCCAATAGTTTTAACTTTCGCAAATGTGACACCTATAGCATTTGTAATGCAATATGTGTTGTATTTACATGACTTACATGTATCAATATTACAAATAACAATGGCTTTACTTTTTTTTAATAATTAATATTTCAATAAAAGCTATTGTAATTTATAATGGCAATAGGTTAAACTTTTGTAAATAACTTTCGTGAAGATTATGTTCAGTGTATTTTATTGTGACGAAAATCCAAGAACAGAAGTGAAATATTAACATCTTTTTGTGACATTTGTAATAAAGCTTGAAACATTGAGAGAACCTATTTGAACCAGTTGTTGTTGAATGGTTGCAACGATTGATGCTGTGGTGGTGCTGAGTGATGCTGTGGCGTTCAATGATGCTGTGGTAGCCCATAGTGATGTTGTGGTTCCCCTGAGTGATGCTGTGGTGGTACTGAGTGATGCTGTGGTGATGCGATAGAGTAAGTGCGATAGATAGAGTGAGTGCGATAGAGAGAGGGAGGGAGGGCGATAGAGGGAGGGTGATAGAGGGAGGGCGATAGATAGATAGAGAGAGGGCGATAGATAGAGGGAGGGCGATAGATAGATAGAGGGAGGGCGATAGATAGATACAGATAGATAGAGGGAGGGCGATAGATAGATTCAGATAGATAGAGGGAGGGCGATAGATAGATGCAGATAGAGTTAGGGCAATAGATAGAGTAAGGGGGATAGAAAGATAGAGTGAGGGCGATAGATAGAGGGAGGGTGACAGATAGAGTGAGGCCGACAGATAGAGTGAGGGCGACAGATAGAGTGAGGGTGACAGATAGAGTGAGGGCGACAGATAGAGTGAGGGCGATAGATAGAGTGAGGTGGCCTCGTGGTGGCCGTGGTGGTGGACATGGTGGTATCAGTATTTTATCAATTTTTCCAGCCCCGAAATTTCTACAAAAACTTGTAAAGGAAACAAATCCAATTGGCCCACAGTGGATTCATTGTATAAAATAATGATCTGTTTTCATTTGGCACTAGGTTCACCACCTTTAGGTGTGGGCGTTTTCACAGTGAACAGAGGTGCTTCTTTGTTGCGTGTTTAAAACGTATGGGGTTGAGAATGCTTTCCACTGGTGTGACTAAAATTCTTCCACGGCAGGTTATATTAGGACTTGGCTGGTAAAGCCAGGTGTGCCCCATAAACCCAGAGGTGGAAGCCTCCAGCCCCCCAGTAATCAATAAACGCTGAAAGAGTGTGCACTTTAATGAGGCTGACAAGAGCTAACCTTAAAATCCACGCATTCCGCTCATGTGGGAGTGCGTGACACCAACAGCACCGGCTGCCAGGGAGGGGGAGGGAAGACCACCCCGGGTCTGCAGGCAACAGCTCGTGCCATTGCCCCGAGCCTGTCTCGCGCCCCTCGGCCTCTGCCCAGCATCGCCGCCTCCCAGGCTGCCAGTGACGTCAGGGGCCGCGCGTGGAGAACCTCCCCACGCGCGCTAGTTAAAAAGAAGAGGCAAAAAAAGAAGGACAAAAAGAACACGAGAGAGGAGGAGGTAGACTTGCGGAGAGGAGCCAGTGGCACCAGCAGCGCACACACCTCCCTCTGCTAACAGTGGCACAACCCAAGACCAGCCTTCTGCAAAGCAGCATCACACAGACCTGCCATCTGGTACTAGCATCACCCAGATCACCAGCATCACCCTAGACGTTGTGTCTGCCAGCAGCATCCACGTAGATCTGCCCTGTGGAGGCAGATTCAGCATCAAATATCCCAGTGGCACTAGCACAAGACCTGGTATCTACCTATGCACCGGCACTGTTCCTGTACCTGCTCTGTGCCAGCAGCATCTTCATAAACAGACTTACCCTCTTTCAGCAGGCACACTTCACATCGGACCTACCCTGTGCCAGACAAACCACCCCGAGCAGCACCCACACCTGCCTTGTGCTGGCAGCATCAGGAGAGCGACCCGGTGCACTTCTGAGATCTGCCTCGGCCAGCACCCTGTGCCTGCATCAGCACCCGGACCTGCCTTGTGCCCTCCACAGGCTTCCGTTCTGCCCTCCCCCGTGCCCTGCGTCCTGGGAGCTGCGTGACCTGCCTGTGGCACCGCTGACCCCGTGCTACTTCTCAGAGTCCTCGCAAAGCTCAGCCCGGGATGCGGCCCCACCAGTCGGCACTGCTGCTGCTGGCAGCGATGTTCCTGCAGTGTGGGGTCAAGTTCGGAGAGAGGAGCGAGTCCCGAGGGAGGAGACGGTGTCTGAACGGAGGACCGCCCCGGAGGAGCCGGCGCTGGGAGCATGCGGGCACAGAGGGCTGCCGCTGGCTCTACCTACGGTTCTCCTGCTGCTCCCGCACCGAGAGCCGCCAGGGGCTCCAACTGCACAGGGAGCTCAAGCAGCATTTCTAGAATGCTGGTCTGTCACGGTCCTCTGTGTTCCCCGTGTCAGCAGCACACTACGGTTCCGGTCCTGAGCTTTCACTTAAAAATTCACTGCATTGGGGTCGCAGACTGCCAGACTCTGCTCTCAATACACAAAGAATACCAAGAAGTGTAAAAGGAATGCCTAAGAGTGAAAATGTGGTGACCCAAGGACGTGGAGCCATATTGTAATGTAACCCTGCCACCAGACGCAAATACAGTTCAAGCGCAGGTATGTGTGACCATGGCATGCCAACATACTTCCTTGCGCCTCAGTCGTATGGGAAGTCATTGACTGGAATGAGGCCAATCAGCAACTGTAGCCGATGGGCAGCCCCTTTACATGCGATGAAGTGGTCCTTTCCACTCATGGCTTTGCCGCTGCGCAGAGCAGGCCGTCAGCCCCACGCATGCGCGCTGTTCAGAGGTGCGCGTGGCACGGATTCCTGGGCATTACTCACCGGCCGCAGCGACAGTACTCGCCGTTTACCTCAGCACTCAGTTATGCAGGGCTCGGCCTTTATCAGCCTTGGCGGGAGCGGGCGGAGGGTGGGGCTGGGAAGAATTACAGGTGACTGAGTTTACGGAGCGATGCTCTCATGGGGCACGCAACATCACACCACCCAGGCTCACTGACATGTGGGCGAAGGCCCAGGACAACCGAAAAGGGCAATACTAAGCCATCGTTTTTATAGCATTAACCGCTGATGGAGTAAGTGGAAAAATGTGGTTCTTCATCAAAATTTCCGACAACATTGGACACTAAGGTGCGTTTAGTTCAGTACGAGTGCAGCAAAAAACATGGCATGTTTCCAAGTCGTGTACCTGGCTGCTTCTGAAATGGGAGCTCAGTCTTTGTGTGTGTCTGGGGGGGGGGGGGAATGTGTGCGCGTGTGTGTGCGCGCGTGTGTCTGCAAGTGTGTCTGTGTGTGCGCGTGTGTCTGTGTGTGCGCGTGTGTCTGTGTGTGCGCGTGTGTCTGTTTGTGTGCGCGTGTGTGTGTCTGTGTTATCCACTTCCTGGCAATGTAGGACAGGAGATGTGCACGGTGTGTGGGTGAATGTGCGCACTCACATGGGAGAATCGCCTGCGCGTGCCCATCCCCTGTCTCACATTCCCAGGAAGTGAGTAACAAAAGATGCTTCGCTGGACGCAGTGCTTCGCACTGCTTACACCAGCTCGACCTAAAAACATGTATTTCTTTAACATGTAGAAGTTTTGTCTTTAATATGTCACGGTATAGGACTGCACTGAGAAGTATTTATTGGAAGTGATAGCTTTTAAACATGAACTTTGAACCATTCCTGTCCTGACAGTTGTCGTGTACATCCTTCATGAAGCCCACATTTCTATTAATAGAGCAACCTTTTACTGTATCAAATGAAACACAATGTTTTTTTTTACAGCTGGTACTCTGAACTCATGTATTTGGAGGTGCTTCCATATGCAATAGTGAAGAAAAAGGAAGATGGGTAAAACACAATATTTACTTAAGATCTCACAATTTGGTGGGAATGTCATGACTAATCCAAATTTTCGGGTCTCAATTTGTAAGATCAGCCACTAAATTGTTATTTACTTGCCTCTCCTTTTTACCTCAAATAATAATGTTTTGCTTTTACCATTTTGTGCATGAGGGTAGAGTGAGGGTGACAGGCAGAAGCCAAGTGAAAGCTCAGCTTTCAACAGGACCTCAATCTGAGCCAGGGCCTGGCTTCAGGCTCGAGGCAGCCTAGGCGTTCAGTGGTTGACACAACTCTAGGTTAATATAATTACTTCAGATACCTGTATGTATTCCCGGTTGGTGCACTGGGGGCAAGTGACTTTCCAACAAGACCCCAATTTGAGCCAGGGCCTGGCTTCAGGCTCGAGACAGCCTGAGCCTTCAGTGGTTCACCCAACACTAGGTTAATATAATTACTTCAGCTATCTGTATGCATTACCGGTTGGTGCACTGGGGACAAGTGACTTGCGTGGTTATAGACCTATGCGGCCCCATCCTGGGAGCGAAGGCACAGTGTATGTAGGACAGTTTAAAAATGTATTACATGCTGCACACAGCACAAGATAGACTGACAGAAAATGTGAAGAAAGACTCAAGGCACCAAGTGCTTGTCCGTACGGGCTGAGGGGCCACACAACACCCCACATTTATCCCTCGCAAGAAAAGTGTCAGGCTGAGAAATGGCCAGCCTGACAAACGCCCTTCTTGTTCAGTCCATGCAGCCAGGAGCTATACCTTAATGCCTGAGCAGAATTTTGCCAGACTGAGCTTTTCACAGCCCTGGCGGCGGCACCACCTCTTCAGCCTGTCTAAAGTGCCTCGAGGCCCTCTCCCTCATGACAAGGAGGAGCGTCACGGATTGCCTCGGACCTGGGCGCTTCAGTTTTA
Organism: Lissotriton helveticus; assembly: GCF_964261635.1. Taxonomy (NCBI): domain Eukaryota; kingdom Metazoa; phylum Chordata; class Amphibia; order Caudata; family Salamandridae; genus Lissotriton; species Lissotriton helveticus. The sequence continues at coordinate 86,666,024 of NC_136064.1, forward strand.
AGCCATGAAGTGCCCAGGGTCCATTGCAATCAGTGACACCTTGTCAGAGAGTGGGGAGTATTCAGCAGTCTCACTGACCCCATCCCACTCTGTGACGAGTGAGTGACTGTTGCCTTAGGTCAGCCAATGAGGGAAGACAGCAGTCCCATCCCTCCTGGGACCTCCGAGGCTTCCCTTCCAGAGAGCTGCAGTGAAAGTAAGTTTTGTTTTTTCATGTTTGGTGCGTGCATGTATGTGTGAATGTATGTGAGTGCGTGTGTGGATGTGCGGCACCAAGCCCGCTCCCTGCTAAAATTACTGGCCACCACTGACTCAATGGGAAATGTACAAACTTTTTTCACTAGGTTTGCGTCACTAAAAAAGTTCAACAAACCTGGTACAAAGTGTTGTGCTGGAATTTACTTTCCAACACACATCCTGATTTGCGTTAGAAAGTTACCCAACATAACGCAAAGTGGAGCTAAGTGCAATTTTAAGGCTTGGATAAGTTCTATGTGTTGCACATGGGCATTCCCATTAGAAGTGAGCGAGCCAACTAACAGGGGGAGCCAAGCCAGACCTGAGCCAAGGGTTTGGCATAGGTCTTAGAGCAAATGCACAAGCTCTGAAAATATTTGCTATGTAAATCATACAACAAACATTACGTAAAATATGATAACATCTCTTCAAAATTCAATAATGTGCATTTCATTAAGATAAGGAAGCTTTGACATTAATGGGGCCCTGAGATTCATGAGCTTCTCCCTCTCAGAGAAGGGGTTGTAGCCCGTATCGTGACTAGGCATTATGATACGAAGAGGTTCCCCAATGATGCAGAACTCTTCTGGGTGCTGGTCCTTAGGCTAGTAATGTTTCCGGACCCAAGGGTTTACATTTGTTTTTTAAAATAAATATTTACCTAAGATCACACAATGTAAGCAAGGAAACTTGGGTTTATTTGAATGTTCTCATTTTACTTTGTACAAATCAGCCAATAAATGGGTATCTATTTGTCTTTCCTGATGTTAAGGATTTATTTTAACCTCTTACCTCATTTTTGTAAAGTTATTTGAAATATAACACAAACTCGACTCAGAGGTATTGAAACACTTTATATTAGCACCAGTTGTATTACACAAGATCACATTTGTTTAAAATGTGCCCCTCAATGTTTAAATACTTACAATGCTTTCCCAAAAATGTTTTTAATACAACACATTCAGACTGTACCCAGTGGAAACCTTTCCAGGACTGGTAACAACCTTAGAGGGTCTTTCAAGAAAAAACAACTCTCTGACACCAGGAAACATCAAATGGTTGTATAAATAAAAGCCTGTACTGGCTCCAAAGTAGACCTTCGATTTGTTAAGAATTAAGCATCACCCACACTCGCCTCGTATTGCATATTTCTCTATACTGAATTTCTGTGAGCATCTCACAAGCCGGTGAGACATTTATCATTGTTTCAGGAATCTCCTGACGTAGGATACTCTGCGTCGCAAACAGCACGCTTAATGCATTTGTATGACCTGTTACACACACACACTGTATTTCGCTTTTGCAAACATGTTACACACACACACACTTTCTCTCGTTTTTGAAGGCATCTCATATTCTAAGCTTTATGTATCGGTTTCCTTCACATCAGATTTTTCACATTTGTAAAGCATATATCTCCAATACACACACACTGTGCATCTCATTTTGCAAGCATCTCATATAGAAGGCATATTTCACGCCCTTTTTGTCTGCATGGTCAGCTATTACGTTTGTGACCACGCTACACTCATGCCATCCATCTGCACTAATTCTTTCAGCTGAGTAGACAGCAAAAGTTGAAAGGTTTTTTAATTGTGTTTCATATTTTGTTCAGCGTTGAGTGCATACAGTGCCTCCATCTCCACCTTCCAGTCACAGGAGAGCAAGAAATACACTTCAAATGTCTGTGGTAGTATCCTCACACCCTTTCCCCCTGCTGTGCAATGCTAAAATAAATGGTAGCAGACTTGTGTTGAAGATAGGATCAACCATAAGCACACAGTATTCAAGAATAATAATAATATTTTCTGGTTCCACATTGCCTACAGCACTGCAGTTATGGTGGAATAGGTTCTGATGAAAATGCCCAGCAATTGCCCTCATGGACAAATGCATTGTTGGAAGCCCTGTGAAAATCCTAATGTTTGCTTATTACATTATACTTTTATTTAAAAAAAAAAAAGGAGAAGCTAGGATTAGAAATCTTATAGTTCTTTAATTAAAACTTACACATAGGGGCGCATCTAGTGGAGTGGTGGTATCTACTAATGACAGTGAATTGCCAACTGGAGGTCTGGTCAATGTTTTTTAATAGTATTGTTTCTAAGTGCTTTTTAGGTCTCGTGGCGTTTACAGCGCGAAGCGCTGTCTCGCCAGAGACCTATTGTAAGCGGCTCTGCTTTCCAGGAGCCAAGAGCTGGCCACGCGCATCGTGTAGAATCGGATCTGAGCGGGCCACGCACACGTGAACGCGCGCTCCATTGAGCAGGCCACAACTCCCTTCCAATGTGCGCTTACACAGACCGTGAACTTTGAACGTTATTTTTTCATTTTCAGCTTTCAGTTTCCTTAGGTTTCACTTTTGTTCTTACAAGCTTTCCCACGGACTGTTGAAACGCTCTACCGTCACAAAAAACAAAGTGCAACTTATTAGATCAGCAAGTGGCATTCCCCTCACAACAATCGCGTGTCAAAGAAGGGGAAAGCAGCAAGTTTTCCAAAATTCTGGAGGTCAAATAAGCTTCCCGTTTCGTAGGGAAACTCTCTTCGCCTGCCCCCCTCGATCCTATTAATTTCATCCAGGGCTGAGACAGCAGAAGTCTACAGTGATTTGTCGTGCGGGCAGCATTGGGCTTCCTCCTGCTCGCCAGACTCCCCGCCCCCTCCTTGCATGCTCTGATCACAGCTCAGCCACTTCGCACATGCCACCCTGTGTGTGTTTGCTGGAGGCTATGGTCGCGCGCATGCCGTCCAGAGAAATCGCCGACTGTTGGCACCAGGGTGAGGAGGGGGCAGGCGTAACCCACAGTTCTCACTTGTACTTGGAGACCCCACGCAGCCTAAAAGCGAACAGGAGGGCTTGGTGCATGGGTACCTTGTGCCCGAAGACACATAACAAGACAGGATGGATCAAAAATGACTCATCGGCATCTGGAGTGGCACCAAGGTACACGAGCAGTATCCTAAAACTAGCACTACGCGCCTACCGACCATTACCATTGCCACCAGGCCAACAAAGAATCCGACAAACCTCTCCGTCAACCACTCCACAAAGTTATGTCACAGCACAGTACCTGCTCTCACAGCACTTACCACTACCCTGTCAACTCCTGGCGCTGAACACATAGCATTCATCCTAACTATATCGTCACACCACCTCTGACACCAATCATAACCCCAGAAGCACACCTGATCCCCTCCATACTGACTCTCAACAAACTGTCCACGAACCACCTACCCAACCTCAATGTAATAGATAATGAATAGACTGTCGCGATGTATCGCCACGTTGAGCCCGATCAATTTTGCATTACAAAAAGCTCAGCGGCAGGGACTCACCCTGGGTGCTGGGTGGATCCGGCGCTGCGCAGGTGCCCTGTGGTTGTTGGGCCGGCGGGGAGGGCAGAGGCTGCTGAGGCCCAGCCGGCACGCTAACGTACCGCTCAGGTGGGGGCAGGCAGCGGCGATAGAAGGAGTGTAAACATGGCAGCAAGCAGGGTCCGCGTGATGTTATATTCTGTTTGCATACTGCGCAGGTATCCAGAAGCGTCCGGACTCAACCAAGCTGCATCGCTGCTACGGGGGAGACCATGGTTCCAAAACATGAAGTGGTGAGTGTTGCCAATGTTTCCCCTATTCTGGAACGGCGCAACTCTTACTTCGCGCACGAGCACCGCCTCCAGTTTCTAACCGTCACAGGCCGCTCCGCCTTCCCATGGGGTGGGCGTGACCTGAAGGAAGTAGTGTTCAATTGTCTATGGCCTTCGCTCGCTGCCAGCTGATGTATTGTTGTCAGTATTTGAAGAAATTGGGATGTCCTTTGCACTATGTGAGTCGCTGGTGCAACTTCAGATTTAAGCTGCACTCGAGCGAATCGGCCTTTGTCTCGAATTGAGGCTTGATTCTGGGCAAATCGCTTAATCTCCCCGTGCCTACCAAATAATGAATGTGTACTTGTGTAACTTAACTGGTGCTCATGTAAAGCACTCCAATACATTGGGTCGAGTTCGCGCTATGTAAATCTGCCCCCCAAAAAAAGAAAACATAAAAAACAAGCATTCCCAATGCAATAGGTCTCTGCATTTATGAGAGTTTGTGCTATTGACACAGCACCACCACAGCATCACTCAGCACCACCACAGCATCACTTAGCACCACGCCAGCATCACTCAGCACCACGCCAGCATCACTCAGCACCACGCCAGCATCACTCAGCACCACCCCAGCATCACTCAGCACCACCCCAGCATCACTCAGGGCCTCCTCAGCATCACTCAGGGCCTCCACAGCATCACTCAGGGCCTCCACAGCATCACTCAGGGCCTCCACAGCATCACTCCGGGCCACCACAGCATCACTCGTCGCCACCACAACATCACTCCGCGCCATCACAGCATCAATCTGTGCAACCATTCAACAACAACTAGTTCAAATATGTTCTCTCAATGTTTCAAGCTTTATTACAAATGTCACAAAAAGATGTTAATATTTCACTTCTGTTATTGGATTTTCGTCACAATAAAATACACTGAACATAATCTTTACAAAAGTTATTTACAAAAGTTTAAGCTATTGCCATTATAAATTACAATCACTTTTATTTAATTAATAATTATTTAAAAAGATTAAAAGCCATTGTTATTTGTAATATCAATACATCTAAGTCACGTAAATACAAAATATGTTGCATTACAAATGCTATAGGTGTCACATTTGCGAAAGTTATAACTATTGGCATTGTAAATGACAAAGCTATTAATTTAGCTATTTTCAAACACAACACATAAATAAAATAATTGTCATTTACAAGACCAATAGCTCAAACTTTCCTAATACGAGACCTATTGCATTGCAAATGCTTGTTATTCTATAACAATCAGATTCTTAAGCCTCTTCTAGAAGTCAGGCATAGTAGGTGGTTACTGAATGATGGATACTATAAGAAATTGGGTTTTTGATTGAGTGGGGTGAAAAACCTTTTCAAGCAACAATCACACTCCTGGTAAGGTAGAACCACAAACGTCAATAAATTAACCTGTGCTTAACCTTCTGGTAGCTTGGCACAAAAGCAGTCAGGCTTAATGTAGAGAGAGTGTGTTAAGTATTCATGCAGCCGAAAACAATAATAAAGTGAAAACCCAGCACAAAACAATCTCTGCTTATTTACAAAATAGAGTAAAATGTCAAATTAAATGCGACCAATATGACAAAAATCTAAACAGTAGAATTAGAGATAGGCAATTTAAGGTTTAAGTAAAAATAGCAGAGAAGCAGAAAGCTCTAATTATGGGTATCTGGGGGGGCGTGGCTACGCGTCGATGAAGATGGACGTGCGGTGAAAGAGCTCTGCAGTCCCTACCTCCCACCGCACCTCAATCCGTCTAATAAATCCGTAAATAAGGTTGAAAGGAACAGCCCAGACCACGGAGGGGCTATAGGTGCACTGTCGGCCGAAAACTGCCATCGCCAGCAGCTGTGCGTGGCTGGAAATGGAAGCGCAGTTTGGGCCGTTATGCAGACCACAGTCACGAGTGAGGGGTGGAGCCGCACAAGAGAATAATCGGCCGAGTCACAGAGCATGTGCTGACTCCCGCTAACTTGGTAGACCAGCTGTATATAGGCACGGGATGCCGGTACAGTGGAACCGTGGTGTGCCAGCCGCTGCTGCGCTGTGCGGATGGGTGCTGAGCCCCCCCCCCCACCAGATGGAGTGTTGCAGAATTGTGCAGTGCATCCTAGGCTCTTCAGGAAACCTCTGGCTCAATTGACGGCTGCAGCTGGGAGGAGAACGCACAATAAATAAGGTGGGAGGTGCGATCTACCTCGACTCCCAGTACATGAAGCATTAGCGCTCTAGCACTCATCAGATTCACCCTGTAGGGAGAGGGCACCCAGTGGCATATAGTGAGCACGAATAACTCGAGCAAGGCGGGGATAGGGAAACAGCGACACAGTGAGGGCTCGCAGGCAGCCCATCCCCCACTGGTGGTGTGATTAAGTAATGTCCGGGAGCAGGGGAGTGAGAAGTACTCACCAAAACAAAATGGAAAATGAATGTCAGCAGCCCTACATGCTAAGAACAGATGCATACTGGTAAGTAGCATATTCCGTTTGAGGCATGTGGGCTGCTGAATTCATATCTGTGCATAGACTGTATAGCAGTATCTCCTCTAGCGGTGGTCAGCTGTACCAGCTGCAGCAGTTTGGAAAAGAGTTTTAAGGACAGCCTGGCCTACAGCAGCTTGCTGCTTTGATTGCACATCTACGCAGTAGTGTTTAGTGAAAGTGTGTATGGTAGACCATGTAGCTGCCTTACATATCTCTTCTAGGGGAATGTTTCCCAGGAATGCCACGGATGCCCCCATTTTACGCGTTGAATGTGCTTTTGGGGGAACTGTTAGAGTGCATTTAGCTTTTTGGTAGCATATCTGAATGCATTTAACTATCCATCTGGCTATTCCTGATTTTGAGATGGGATTCCCTTTATGTTGTGGTGCAAAAGCAACGAATAGCTGCGTTGTTATCCTGAATGATTTGGTTCTTTCAAAGTAATATAGCAGAGCCCTTCTTGCATCTAGTGTGTGTAGGGCTCTCTCAGCCACTGACTGCGGGTTTTGGAAGAAAACTGGCAATTCTATGGACTGATTGAGATGGAAAGTGGATATTACTTTTGGCATAAACTTAGGGTTAGTACGAAGCACTACCTTATTGTTATGCATTTGCAAGAAAGGTTCTTGAATGGTTAACGCTTGTAGCTCACTTACTCTCCTAAGGGGGGTAATGGCAATCAAAAATGCCACCTTCCAAGTTAGAAATTGTAATTCACATGAATGTAGTGGTTCAAACGGAGGTCCCATGAGTCTGGTAAGAACTATATTTAAGTTCCAGACTGGTGAAGGTGGGTGCTTTGGAGGGATTATCCTTTTAAGCCCTTCCATAAAAGCTTTGATTGGGGGTACTTTAAACAAAGACATGTGTTGTCTATTTTGGAGGTAAGCTACAATAGCAGCAAGATGTAATCTTATAGAAGAGTATGCCAAATTGCATCTTTTAAGATGCAATAGGTAACAGATAATGTTTTGGATGGAAGCATCTAATGGGTTGATTTGGTTATTTTTGCAATAAATTACAAATCTCTTCCATTTGGCTGTATAGCATGCTCTAGTAGTTGGACATCTTGCCTCCTTGATAATGTTCATGCAATCAGGAGGCAAATTAAGGTACCCAAACTCTAAGACTTCAGGAGCCAGATCGCTAGGTTCATCTGATTGGGATCTGGGTGCCTGATTTCTCCATGGTTCTGAGTTAAAAGATGTGGCGAGAGGCACAGTCTTTGGTGGGGAAATACTGAAAGTTCTAGGAACGTTGTGTACCATGGTTGTCTTGCCCATGTGGGAGCAACCAGGATCATTGTGAGTGACTGCTGGCGTAGCTTGCGTGCCACCAGTGGAATCAGTGGGGCTGGTGGCAAAGTGTACGCAAATCTGCCAGACCAGTTCATCCATATCGCATTGCCCTGTGACAACGGATGTGGGAACCTGGCGGCAAAGTACTGGCATATTGAGTTTTCGTTTGTGGCAAAAAGGTCTATCTTTGGATGCCCCCCTTGCTAAAATAATGGTTTGAGAACCTGAGGGTGAATCTCCCATTCGTGTAGCTGTCGGCTGTGCCTGCTTAGCAGATCTGCTACTTGATTGTCTTTCCCCGGTAGGTGTTCTGCTAGGAGAAAGATATTTTTTGGAATTGCCCACCTCCATATGCTCTGTGCTAGGTGAGATAGCTGTGGAGAGTGTGTCCCTCCCTGATTTTGTATGTAATACATGGCAGTCATGTTGTCCGTCCGGATCAAAACACACTCTTGTTGTACAAGTACTTCTGAAAAGCTTTCAGTGCTAGAAATACTGCGAGCAACTCTAAGTGGTTGATGTGCAGTGTTTTTTGTTTGATTGTCCAGAGCCATTGAACTGTGAATTGAAGTAGGTGGGCTCCCCAACCTGTCAGTGATGAGTCCGCTGTTAGTACTACTTGTGGAACCGGCTCTTGGAACAGTCGCCCCTTGGAAAGGTTTTGTGGTTTCCACCACTGCAGAGAGTTGTAAGCGCGACTGTCCACCAACACTAGGTCTTTTAATTGTCCTTGAGCTTGGTTCCACTGCCTTGCCAGGCATTCTTGCAGTGGACGCATTTGAAGGTGGGAATGAGGGACAATGAACATACAGGAGGCCATCATGCCTATGAGCTGCATGAACACTCGAGCTGGTAAGGAGTGTTGTGGCTGAAACTTTTGAATGAGAGTCAGCATATTGGCTATCCTGGCTAGATTTGGATATGCGTTTGCCACTGAGGTATCTATTGTGGCTCCCAGATATTGCTGTATGTGGGAGGGCTGTAGATGTGATTTTGGGTAATTTATGGAAAACCCCAGACTGTGCAGCAGCTGGAGTGTTTGAGACGTATGGCTTGCACACTGCGTGTACGAGTTGGCCTTTATTAGCCAGTCGTCGAGGTATGGAAACACGTGGATGTCTTGCCTTCTGAGGTGTGCTGCTACAACTGCTAAGCATTTTGTGAAAACTCTTGGGGCCGTAGTTACCCCGAAGGGGAGAAATTTGAATTGATAATGTTGCCCTTCTATTGTGAACCTGAGGTATTTTCTGTGATCTGGATGTATAGGTATGTGAAAGTATGCGTCCTTGAGGTCTAACATAGCAAGGAAGTCGTTTTGCTGGAGTAACGGGAGTACTTGCTGTAGAGTGATCATATGGAAATGCTCTGAGAGTATGTATTGATTTAGCGGTCTGAGGTCTAGAATGGGTCTGAGGGACCCATCCTTCTTGGGAATTAGGAAGTATACATATTAGTTATGCAGAAATCAGAGGTCGTTCAGCCTACGTGTCATCCAGAACGGGGAGTTCTGGATGGCACGTAGGCACAACGACCTCTGATTTCTGCATAACTAATATGTTCTAAGTAGAACAGGCTATCCTCCCATCCCCGTGAAGGACCTGAAACTCTCTCCCTGAGTTTCTCCTTCTTTTTCCTCGCCTGATTGGGCTGCGAGGACACCGACTGCAAGTTTCCAGTTTGGTAACTGGGACAGAGGGTTGGATACACGTTAGTGTGTGTATACCGCCCAGGTCCCACGTTGTTGTTTTTTGGTCCTGACGAAAACCTGGCAGATCCCACCATAGGTTGAAACATGTAGACCTCACAATCACATAGATACAGTTGGTCTTAAACACCAACACTAGTGTCTCTTCACTATCTTTTAACACTGTCCAGTAACTTCAGAATACATTTTTTTTACAAGAAGCAATACTGAGACAGTTTTTAACATGACCTTTTTCTGCACCACATTCACAGAAAAAACCCTCTCCACTGTAATCAGGTGTCGCAGCACACCCGGATGGCATTCGGCTATCCGGGTGGGACCCCGATGATGAAGCATGTCACCAACCAGGTTGGTGAGTAAGGGGTCTTCAAACAAAAGATGAATTCTTTCTTTTGTTATGTCTCCATCTCCCTTCTTCCCATTTGAGACCATTGAATTCGTCCAATGGTAATACTCTTTTTGTTGTTTATATTATAATAATAATAATAATGATGAGTCAGACAGTAAAAGGCTCATTAAACTTCTGTCTTGGAATGTGAATGGCCTGGGGGATAAGCTCAAACGAGGAATAGTGCTCCAATACATAAAAAAGCAATCACCGGATGTAGTCCTCCTACAGGAAATGCACTTGATGGGAAACTCATTCGGGCACTGACCAAGTAGGGCTACAAACTAGTGGTGCACTCAGCATTCACTAGGGAAGATACACAGTGATTTCGGGGACATGGGAGGGCACAACACTGATATCAGTATCTATATATGTACCGCCGGGCCACCAGGTGATGGCTTTTTTTTAAGATTTGGGAGACCTATTGCTCAAACTTCCCGAAGGAAGACTGTTACTGGGAGGAGAGTTTAACTCAATATTCTCGTGGTGGCTGGATCGGCACCCTCAAGGGAGGTCCCACCCTCCTGAACACAAATCCGAGACTTCATAAATGCTATGAGACTGGCCAATGTGTAGTGAATTCGACACCTCACGGATACCCAGTTCACACACCACTCTGGGGCTCACAAGTACCTTTCCAGACTAGATTACATAATTGTACCAGCGGATCAGTGGACAAATTAAGGAGGTGCGCCACTTGGCGAGGGGTATATCTGACCACTCCCCCGTATGGGCCCAAGTAGAGAAGGAAGTGCAACAGTCAGGGAAAGTAGCACCAATAAATCCTTGGTTCTTAAAAAACCGGTCAATCAAAAAATCAGTGATAAAATAAATCAGTCTTTACTTCCAAGAAAACGAGGGATCGGTTGATTTGGCGCAATCACTCTGGGAGGCCTTCAAAACAGTGATCAGTGGCCATGCAGTCTCCCAGATAACCGGGGTCCGTAAAGAGAAAACCGCTAAAATAACCAGGTTGGAAGAGGAAATCTTACACCGGGAGGAGAGAGCCCAGGGAGATGAAGTGCCAAAGGTCAAACATATGCTGGAGATTAAAATTAAAGAATAAAGAGACCGCGCCACAGATGCGGCTCAGGCGCAACATAGGGCCACGCTGTGTCGAGTATATGAAGCTGGGGAGAAAGCAGGAAAATTATTGACGTGGCTTGATAGAAGAGAAGAACAAGTTACTTACCTTCGGTAACGCTTTTTCTGGTGGATACAGTATCTGCCTGTGGATTCCTCACCTTGTGAATATACCCCTGCGTCAGCAACGTTCGGAAAATTCTTCTGTAGCACGCTGGCGTGGACGACGTCACAGGAGCACGGCATCGCGCGCGACTCCGCTGACGTCACCGACCCATAATAGGCCTACATCAGCGCGATGACATCAGTTCCGCCCTTTTTTCCGTGCCTTCGAGGCACTCTGAGGGACCAATGATAGTAGACATATACATTTACAATGTACCCAGTACATAATATCCAAAAATACACACATAGTGTGAAGATAATGCATGAAAAACACCATATATAACAAATATATATATATATATATATATATATATATATATATATATATATATATATATAAACACATTAATGCATTTAAACATTGTCATAAACTCAGATATAGAAGAGTGGATAACGGGGAGGCGGGTGGGCATGTGAGGAATCCACAGGCAGATACTGTATCCACCAGAAAAAGCGTTACTGAAGGTAAGTAACTTGTTCTTCTGATGGATACATCTGCCAGTGGATTCCTCACCTTGTGAATAGATTCCCACAGCAGTCCCCACTCCCGGAGAAGGGTGTCCACTCTTCTATACCAGAAAATCTTGAAGGACAGAGCGCGCAAAATGGCCATCCCTCCTCATCTCGCTATCCAAGCAGTAATGCTTTGCAAAATTGTGGAGGGAGGCCCATGACGCTGCTCTACAATTGTCCTCTACAGGTACACCTCTAGACAAAGCAGATGTTGATGACTTTGCTCTAGTAGAATGAGCCCTTATACCCTCTTGAGTTTCCTTACCAGCCAGGGTGTAGCAGATTTTAATGCATAGTATGATCCATCTTGAGAGTGTGCGCTTGTGCACAGCTCTTCCTTTTTTGCAGCCAGCAAATCCAACAAAGAGCTTGTCATCCACTTGATAGTCTTTTGTCCTATCAAGATAAAAGCTCACCACCCTTTTGGGGTCCAGACGGTGAAGTCGCTCCTCCTCCTTGGAAGGGTGAGGGGGAAGATAGAAGGTAGGAAGGGTAATGGACTGTCCTAGATGGAAGGGAGTTACCACCATAGGCAGAAAAGCAGCCCTGGTCCTAAGAACCATTCGTTCAGCATGAATGGTCAAGAACGGGGGCTTTGAACTAAGAGCTTGAAGCTCACTTACCCTCCTTGCCGAGGTAATTGCGACAAGAAAAACAGTCTTAAAAGACAAAAGTCTCAAAGGAGACCTGTGTAGAGGTTCAAACGGAGAACCCATTAAATATGTAAGAACCAGGTTCAAGTCCCATTGAGGCACAATAAAGGGAGTAGGAGGAAACTTATTTGTTAAACCCTTTAAAAATCTCAATACAACAGGAGATTTAAACAAAGATAGTTGATCCGGTAAACAGATAAAAGCCGATAAAGCTGATAGATATCCCTTAACTGTAGCTACAGCAAAACCTTGCTGCGCCAAAGAAAGAGCAAATTGAAGTATTTCTGACAAACGAGCTCTCAAAGGATCAACAGAATTCTCCCCACACCAGGATACAAATTTAGACCACCTATAAGAATAGATGGACTTGGTCACACCTGGCCGATAGAATGACATCCACCACACCAGGTGAGAGAGAAAAGGAAATCAGGTTGCCCCGTTCAATCTCCAGGCATGAAGGTGTAAGGTCTGGAGGTGGGGGTGTAGAACCTGCCCCTGCGACTGCGAGAGGAGGTCTGCCCTTAGAGGGAGACGGAGCGGAGGGCACGAGGAGAGGTGGAGAAGATCTGTGTACCACACCCTTCTTGGCCCATCCGGGGCGATCAATATAACTCGGGCCCGGTCTTGACGTATCTTCCTCAGAACCCGAGGAATCAAGGGTATGGGAGGAAATGCGTAAAGGAGTCGCGAGCCCCAACTCAACTGAAACGCATCCCCCAACGCTCCTTGCATCGGATACTGGAGACTGCAGAATGAAGGGCAGTGACAGTTCTCGTGAGTGGCAAACAGGTCCACCTGAGGAGTTCCCCATGTCTGAAAGACATGACAAACTACCTCTGGATGAAGCCTCCACTCGTGATCGGCTGAGAACTGCTGACTGAGACTGTCTGCACGAACGTTCAGTACTCCGGCCAGATGATTTGCCACTAGACAAATCTGATGTTCCTGAACCCAGGATCAGAGACGCAGAGCCTCTCTGCAGAGACACTGCAACCCCACTCCTCCCTGTTTGTTGATATACCACATCGCGGTGGTGTTGTGCGTCAGGACTTGAACCGACTGACCGCGAAGGGAAGGGAGGAAGGCCTTGAGTGCCAGACGTATTGCCCGCAATTCCAAAAGGTTGATGTGAAGAAACCTTTCTTCTGGAGACCAAAGACCCTTGACCTCCAGATCCCCCAGATGAGCACCCCACCCTAGAGTGGATGCATCCATTATCACTGTGGCCACGGACGGAGGAGTTTGAAAAGGCTTTCCTAGAGACAGATTGCCTTCCACTCCCCACCAAGACAGATCCACCGCAGCTTCTCTGGAGATCCTCACTGACTCCCCGAGATCCCCTTGGTGTTGATACCACTGCCTGCGGAGGCACCACTGGAGTGCCCTCATGTGCCAGCGTGCATGGTTGACCAACAGAATGCAAGAAGCCATCAGACCGAGCAGACGAAGGACCTTCAGGACTGGAACAAGTGCTCCATTGTAAAATAAAGGAATCATTTCCTGTATGTCATGAATCCTTTGAGGTGGAGGGAATGCACGACATACAGTTGTGTCCAGTACCGCACCTATGAACAGGTTGCGCTGGGAGGGCACCAGGTGAGATTTGGGTACATTTATCGAAAAACCCAACCTGTGCAACAACTGAGTTGTCTCTTGCAGATGATGGAGCACTATCTCTGGAGATTCTGCTTTGATCAGCCAATCGTCCAGATAAGGGAATACTGGAATCCCTGACCTTCTGAGATGTGCAGCCACCACAGTCATCACCTTGGTGAAGACTCAAGGCGCAGTAGTAAGACCAAACGGTAGAACCGCAAACTGGTAGTGTTACGATCCCACCGTGAAGCGGAGATACTTTCTGTGTGACTTCAGAATGGGTATATGGAAATAAGCATCCTGCAAGTCGATTGACACCATGCAGTCTTGTTCCATCAGCGCCTGAAGAACCGGCGCAAGAGTGAGCATCTTGAACTTCTCCTGCTTTAGGTAAAAGTTCAAGATCCTGAGATCCAGGATTGGACGAAATCTGCCATCCTTCTTGGGAATCAGGAAATACCGGGAGTAGCATCCCTGACCCCTTTCCTGCTCCGGAACCACCTCTATCGCACCCTTTTTGAACAATGCTTGTACTTCTTCCTGTAGGAGCAACAGGTGGTCCTCCGAGCAAAAACCTTGGCAAAGAGGGTAATTTGGGGGAAAGTCCCGAAAGGGAAGAGCATACCCATTCTCTACGAGATTGAGAACCCAAAGATCTGATGTAACCGATTCCCAATCCTGTAGAAAATAAGTAAGCCGACCCCCCACAGGACCCGCATGATCCGGAATGGTGGATCTAGGGCTGCTTTGCTGTTGTAGGCGGGGGGTGGGTAGAAGAGGAAGAAGTGGAGGAGGAGTAGGCTTGACGTCCACGAGAACGACCCCTTTGTCTGCCTCTGTAGGACCTGTACAAAGGATTTTGTTGCTGCTGTTGCTGCTGGGTCTGCTTATAGGTACGAAAAGTAGACCTTCCAAACCCAAAGATCTTGCCGTAGCTCTGCTATCCTTAAACCTTTCCAAAGCAGCATCAGCTTTCTTTCCGAAAAGGCCTGTGCCATCAAAAGGCAAATTCATCAGAGCAGCCTGAACATCCGCAGAAAAATCAGAAGTCTTTAGCCAAGCAGCTCTTCTGGTGGAGATCGAAGACCTCATGATCCTAGCCACTGAATCTGCTGTGTCCATACCACTTTGTATGACCTGCCGAGCTGCAGCCTGCGTGTCAGATATCACTTTATTAAAGTTCTCTCTATCCTCCTCAGGAAGCTTAGGAGATAGCTGTTTCACTGAATCCATCAAAGCATGGATATATCTGCCTAGCAAACAAGTAGCATTTGTCGATTTTAGGGCCATACTGCCTGACGAAAACACTTTTTTTGCATTTTGATCTTGCTTCTTAGAGTCTTTATCTCCAGGAACCTGGGGAAAAGCACCCGCAGATCTTTTCGAGCAAGCAGCCTGAACCACCAAACTCTCTGGCAAAGGATGTGTGGCTAAGAATTCAGGATCTCCAGGCGCCACTTTGTAGCGCCTTGCCACTGTCTTTGAAACTGCAGGAGCAGTAAGAGGTTTACTTCATACCTCCAATATGGGATCAGTAAGAGCCTCAGTAAATGGAAGAATTGGCTCAACCACAGAGGATGGAGAATGGAGAACTTCAGTAAGAATGTTCGACTTGTACTCCACAGATGGCAAAGTCAAATTTAAAAGTTCTGCAGCCTTCTTAATTATCACATGGTAAGGCGCCACATCCTTAAAAGGACATCCGATACCGTGGGCAACCCCCATTCTGGTGAAAATTCCAGACCACTTGCATCATGCAACTCTTCAAAATAATCCTCCTGATCCTGAAGCTCGCCTTCTTCAATCTCAGCTTCTCCATAATTTCTTTCCTCCAAAAGGCGCTGCGCTCTACGCCTCGACCACTCCTTTCGAATCGACGTCGTCGGATCCGGTAACGACTCCGATGGAGTCAGAGCTTGCGTCGAATGAGGAGCTGGAGCCGCCTTCGAATGTGAAGATGGTACCGGCGTCGAACTTCGATTTGGATCTCGAGGTCGCTCCGGAGCCGGTGAAGCCGTGCACGGAGTCGATGACCTCGGAGGCTCCAAGAGAAGCCATGGTGGAGTCTGCGTCGGCATAAATGGCAGGAAAGGAGCCGGAGCATAAGCCTGCGGCACACCCAGATTATAAGCCAATGGACCCAGGGACCAGCCGGCGCACCAGAACATTGCTCTCGCATATACGCCATACATGGCATTTAGAAAATGCGAAGGGTCCTGACCAGGACCAGGAAATTGAGGGTACGAACCCACCGGCTGCTCCTGAGGAGGCTGCACCAGATTAGACTCTGCCTGTACCTCTTGTTCCTCGCGATGATGTACCGGAGTGTCGAGCCCTGAGGAACTTCTTCTTCTCCTTCATGCACCGAAGACTGATACGGATCCGGTACGCTCTCGCCCTGACCAGAAAACCCTCAAGCAGACGCACCAACAGAAAAGCCATCTGGTTAACCGCCGACCTCCAGGGATCCAAGCAGACCTGCTGAAGACTCAAGAAGAAGTGGCATCACAAACAGACACCGGATAGCAATGCAGCCCACAAGAACGCCATCCACAGACACCACCAACTCATCTGAACCATCAAAAGGACCTCCTTCAAAGAATGCTTTGACAACAACGCACATAACACAAAGAGCTCTTCAACATCGTGAAGGAACTCTCCAACCCCAGCTCCAATTCCAACGACATACTGCCGTCGCAAGACCTCTGCGACTCCCTAGACACCTACTTTCACCGCAAGATTGCAGACATCCACGACAACTTCAACAACCAGCCCCCCCTGACAGCCACAAACACCTCAGACTCACCGCCCCCAGCCACACCAACCTCCTGGACCCACGTCAATGACACCATCAAAATGATGAACACCATCCACTCCGGCTCACCATCCGACCCCTGCCCGCACCACATCTTCAACAAAGCAAGCTCCATCATCGCACCCAATCTCCAGAAAATCGTCAACTACTCCTTCGAGACTGCCACCTTCCCGGAGATCTGGAAGCAGGCGAGATCAACGCCTTACTCAAGAAACCCAAGACGGACCCCAAGGACCCACAAGAACTTCCTGCCCATCGCCCTACTCCAGTTCCCGGCGAAAGCCATCGAGAAGATTGTCAACAGGCAACTGACCTGCTTCCTCAAGGAGAACAACACCCTGGACCCGTCCCAATCTGGATTCCGGTGTGACCACAGCACCGAAACGCTCATCATCGCTGCCGCCGCTGACATCAGGACCCTGCTGGACAACGGAGAAACCGTGGCCCTCATCCTCCTGGACCTTTCGGCTGCCTTCAACACCGTCTGCCATCACACCCTACGCACACGCCTCCACAATGCAGGGATCCACGACAAAGCCTTGGACTGGACCACCTCCTTCCTCACCAGCAGAACCCAGAGTGTCCACCTCCCTCTATTCCTATCTGAAGCCACCAAGATCATCTGTGGCGTACCCCAAGGATCATCCCTCAGCCCGACACTCTTCAACGTCTAATTGGCACCACTTGCCAACATAGCCTGATCGCCCGACATCATCATCTCATAAGCCAACGAGACCAAGCAGATCCTCTCCCTCACCAAGGCCCCTACCACTGCCAAAACCAACCTCCACAAAGGAATGAAAGCCGTCGCCGAATGGATGAAAAACAGCTGCCTGAAACTGAACTCGGACAATCGTCCTCGGCTCTACCCCCTCCGCCTGGGACGACTCCTGCTGGCCAGCCACACTGGGAGCTGCACCGACACCCACCGACCACGCACGCAACCTGGGGATTATCCTAGACTCATCGCTATCAAGAACCCAGCAAGTCAATGCCGTCTCCTCCTGCTTCACCACCCTCCGCATGCTCCGCAAGATCTACAGATGGATACCGACCCGTACCAGAAGGGCGGTCACCCAGGCCCTTGTCAGCAGCAGACTGGACTATGGCAATGCCCTCTAGCGGGGTAAGAAAACACCGTTGGTGTTAACCATTTGAGATATATCGATTTTCCTACACAAACCACATCTTGGCCTTGCAGTGGGTTTAAATCATGAGGGTTAAGAAACCTTTAGGCACTCCCAATTTCTCCATCATTTTCTCCAGCTTTGGGCTGGCCAGCATGCTGAAAGTTAGGCGTCTAGTCATCTAACATTAGGTACAATAGTTGCCTCATATTAATCACGTTTGTCCGCAAGTAAATCAATGACCACAACACTTTCTAGACTATTAGAATTTTACCGAAGTCTGTTTGCAGGAAGTAAAGATTTCCCCTCCAACTAACCGTAAAGATAAGACTACACACACATATATGTGTGTGTATATAAATAAATATATATATATATATATATATATATATATCCTCTTTTACAAATGACTCTCCGAAGACACCTCCCTGGGCAATGGTGCCCACCTCCGAGTATGCTCGGACTCCCGATTTAGGGTCCACCTTAATGAGAAGAGAGCACCGAGGCTCTAAACACACTGCACAATTTGCTTTGCCTAAAAATATCACAGCTCTTTGTGCCCACCCAGATATGTCTCCGGGAAGATAAGGAAACCAGATAGCTTGGCCTCCTCGACCATGTCTAGGATTTTTGTGAGGGAGCCCAGGATATCCAGGAAGCGTGCCAGGACCGATCGGTCCCCTTCTTGGGATCTTTCATGAACTTCTGGAGGAAGGTGGCTATGCGGGTGTCAATTTCCGGGGTTATAACTACCTTCCCCTCGAGGGAGGGGCGAGGACACTCGACCCGGAGTCAATTACGGGCCTCTTTCTCCAGCGGACATCGAATCCAACAGGCCACATAAATTGTGACCTTGTCAGCACATTTCGAAGAGCGAGGATGTATAATTACATCTGGTTCGAGCATGTCGGAAACACCCTGTGAGTCCGGAGCGGCCTAGGAGGGGCGGAACGAGAGCCATGTTCTAGAGGGGCCAGGGTCATTATCGGGTTCCCCTGCATCATTGTCTGGGGCAGCAGTATCAGGCGTTGGAAAACCGGCATCCTCTATAGGTAAGGGAGGTTTGGTGGCCAAGAAGGCTTCTTGAGCCTGTCAAAGGCATCCAAGTCTACCCCAGATTCGCGAGGGTGCTTGGCAGGGACCAGATCTAGATCTGCTGGGCTGGGGGGTGGGGGGGGGGGGAGGGCCTGGGTCCCCTGAAAAGGGGATGGGGCTGAGGGTGGAGCAGACATCTTAGCAAAAGCTTGGGCTATCTGCTGTGACAGACGTTCCTCTAAGGGGCCCATGACCATTGATACTGCCCTGTAAATGGATGCATCCACCGCATCATAGAAGTCATCGTCCCAAGGGAGGTCGGCCAGGGAGTCCTCCATCCTTTAGGAGTCATCCTGGTACTCCATTATGAGAGGTACAAACAGAGAGACGGGGGCTGGGTGTCAGCTTACAGTCTTATTGGGCCCCTCTTAGTATAGAGCTTAATAAATAGGGCTGGGTATCAGCCTGCTCTTTGGTGCGAGTGACTTGCAATGTGGAAGGGTCTACGCCCTGGGATTCTTCACCCCGGGGAACACTGGTGTAAGGAGGGGGCTGACCTGGGATCCTGCCCCAACAGGCCTCTGAGGCCAAGCAATATAGACCCAGGCAGGGCGTAGCAAATAAATTCAATACAAACTCTGCTGCGAAGTGTATCTATCTGTTGATAGGCAGCAGAGCATACACATTTTTTACCAATCACGATTGGCCTGCAATCCCTGAGAGGCGCGATCCGAGTACAGATCCCTTCGCGCGTCTCCCCTCAGGCGGGCAAGGCTGCAGACTTCAGTACGCAGATTGAACCCCTCAGTGAGGAATTCGAAGGTGCGAACCACAGTCTCGCGTTGCCTCCAGCACCATCTGGTGGTGGGGGGGTCTAGATGTGGAGCCCACAACAATACGGCCGCATAGGCCCAGAGTTCCATCAAAAAAGATTTTCCCTCTGTTTTCCGCAGGACTGTTTGACCGGCCACCCATCCAATCAGTACCCTCTAACAGGGCAAGGCTCCAGACAAGGCCAGTTCCAGGACCGATCCCGCTTCGGGAATTTTTACCCCACAAGAGGTCTTCATGGCAAAGGATTACAAGGAGCGACAAACTCCTCAAGTCCCGGTGAGTGTTCTCCTTCTTCCCTGTTAAAGATAGCGAGGTGTCAGGTGAATTTTTTCCAGACTTGGGTTTCCATCACAGGGGACCCTTGGGTTCTTCAGACAGTACAAGTGTTTCGCATAGAATTTATTGGCAAACCTTCACAGGAAGTAAGGCCTTGCCCAATTCAGTTCTCACAGAAAGAGGCCACCCTGGTGGATGAGGAAGTTGCGTCTCTCCTCGCCAAGGGCGTAGTTCCCCTCTCAACCCCACATCCCGAGGGGATTCATCAGCAACGTCTTTCTGGTCGACAAGACCGACGGGGGCCAGAGACTCAGCGAGTTCAATGAGTGGAAGGGTTACCGCCATCAAAATGGAGGGTATTCACTTCCTCAGGGATGTGTTACGACCCTAGGATTGGATGGTACGGCTGGATCTCAAAGATGCCTACCTCGTAATCCTAATTTCTCCTCCTCACTGCCGATTCATTCAGTTTGTTTGGCAGCATCAGACTTACAAGTTCACTGCTCTCCCTTTTGGCCTTTCCTCAGCCCCTTGGTGTTTCACCAAGGTGCTCAGACTGTTGGTGGAATATTGAAGGGCTCGCGGTATACGAATCATAGTGTATCTGGACGATCTTCTCCTGATGGACCACTGCCCACACCAACTGTCCTCCCACCTCAGACCCTAGGCTTTGTGGTGAACGAGAAAAAGTTGCTCCTAACACCTGTTCAGAACTTGACATTGCTGGGATTCGTCAAAGACTCCAGCTCCTCCGCTCTAAGTCTTCCCTCCAGAAAGTTGTTGAAGATGCAACGCAAGTTTAATTTCCAGTTCTACTGGAACTTCCCTGGGATTCTCTAATCTTATTCCCCAAGTTTCCGACTCTCTTCCTGAATCCTGACCAAGTTCCTCATCCACTGATTCAGGAGCACTCGCTGTGGCTCATGGCATGGCGGATTATAGGGGACGATGGGAGGTCCCAGGCCTTTCGGAAAAGGCTGAATCCTTCTTGTCAAAGGCTTGGGCGGACAGCACTGTCAAAAGATACAGATCAGCTTGGGGCAGGTGGTCCTGTTGGTGTACAGGACATAGTCTTAATCCCCTGGATGCAGATGTACTTCACATTCTCAATTTTTCAGCACACTTGGCCTCTAGCAGTTTGGCTTACAGATCGATAACTACCTTCCTGCCAGACATTTCAGCCAGTAACGTGCCCCTGAACGATGGGGCGATCTGGGAGCAGATTATTATGACATATCAGACTTTCTCTACCTCCGGAGCCCCGCTACTCAGCTCTTTGGGTTATGAATCAGTTTCTCAACCAGTTCCTCTCTTGGCAACCTAATCGTTTTTTGTCACGGAAGGAACTGTCTGCTAAGCTAGCTATGCTGCTCTGCCTCCTCTCTTGTTGCCGCGTCACTGATGTGAGGGCGTTAGACATCACAGGTAGGATTCTTTCCTCTAACGGAGTAATTTTCACGCTCTACAGGCGGATGAAGTGTCACACAAGAGTCATCACGTACCCAGAATTTCCGGATTCCCCTTGTCCAGTGCCTGAAGGCATATGAGGAAATGACGGAGGATTTTTGTCCTCCGGGGGAATGGCAACTCCTCATTGCACAGCATAAGCCTTTTAAGGTGGTTTTCTTGCCCACCATCACTAGATGGGTCCGATGGGTAATGCAGGAAGCTTGAACTAACCTGCGGACTTTTGGGGTCCACTCGGCGCGCGAGGTGGAATGGCCTCTAAAGCATTTGGCTTGGGTTCCTGTTTGGAGGATATCCTCAACGCGGCATACTGGTCTTCAGACTCTACCTTTAAGAGGTTTTACTTCAAGCCGGTGCTCTACATGGTTCACCTCGTGGTGAGCAAGCTTTAAACTAGCATAATCCTAGCCTCCGGTCCGGTCTGGTGAGAGGCAAGGATTATCCCACCCTAGGTTTCCTATGAGGATAGCCCTCCCGGTATAAGAGTAAGTAAGAACAATTGTTACTTACCTGTAAACAGGTGGTTCTCCAGTATTGGTGTCTTTCATAGATTCACATGCTTGAATTTCCCCGTCGTCGAAGTGGGAGTCCCACGGTACATAAAGATAGCAATAATGCATATATATATGTAATAACATAATACATAATAAACTAGAGATAATACACACTGAAAAACCTGTACAATGGTTCCTCCATAGGAATGCATTATCAGAGAAAAAATCATTTGTAACATATCAGTGTCATTATGTTAGTCCAAACTGCAGCCAATCAGGCTCAAGCACCCTCTAGAACCTTCTCCTCAGAAGCTCAAGCCCTCAGATTTTCGTAGCACTAGTAATAATAGCGCATGAGGAGAAGAGAGCCTCTGAAGGGAGGACGGGTGGGTCGCATGTGAATCTATGAAAGACACCAATACTGGAGAACCACCTGTTTACAGGTAAGTAACAATTGTTTTTCTCCAGTATTAGGGGTGTCTTTCATAGATTCACATGCTTGAATAGAATAGATAGCAGTAACCTCCTTAGAGCTGGGATTGCTAAACACATTCTCCAAAATTGAAGACAATAACATACAGCTTAAAACATATAGCAATCACAGAGAGAAATGGAGGAGGGAAAGAGGCTCACCTTATTTAAAAAGATGACGAAGCACTGCTTGCCCCACTGCGGTATCCGCCTCATTGATGGCCTCCAAACAGTAATGTCTGGTAAAGGTGTGCCTGCTGGATCATGTCGCTGCCCGGCAAATCTGGTGAAGAGGCACCCCAGCAAACAAAGCGGTGGATGACGCCATCGCTCTCGTCGAATGTGCCTTCACTGAACACTGTAAAGGCTTGCCAGCCTGCTGGTGACAAAAGGATATGGCTGCCGAGAGCCATCTTGCAACTGTTTGTTTTGTCACTGAATGCCCCTTCCACATCCGTCCATATGCTACAAACAGCTGATCGGATTTACGGAAAGGGGTAGTCCTTGAAATTTAAAATTTTAGGCAAAGTTTGATGTCTAAAGAATGTAAACGTTGTACAGCCGGAGATTTTGGATCCGAGAAAAAAGTCTTTAAGAAGACAGGTTCGTTCAAATGGAAATCAGTAGGTACTTTCGGCAAAAAAGAAGGATTGGTACGAAGTGACACTCCATCGGGCTTAAATTGCAAGTAAGGAGGCTTAATCGTGAAAGCGTGCAGATCACTAACACGCCGAGAAGAAGTCAAGGCCAGAAGTAATGCAACCTTCCAGGTAAGATACTTGATGTCTGTTCTGTGAATCGGCTCAAAAGGAGGCTTCATAAGCTGTGACAATACCACGTTGAGGTGCCATGCAGGAGGAGGGCGCCTAACAGGAGGAAACTTCCTGAAGAGACCTTTAAAGAACTGTCGGATTATTCTGGATGAACAGAGAGACGTTGAACCATCGTGTCGAAAGCGCGAGATAGCTGCTAGAAAAACCCTCAAGGTGGCATGAGAGAGACCAGACTGAGCAAGGCTCAGAAAGAAAGGCAAAAGCTGCTCCGGAGTGGAATTGATTGGATGGACATTGGATGCAGAGCACCAATGACAAAAATGCTTCCATTTGAGCTTGTACGTTTTGATTGTTGATGGAGCTCTAGCAGACGCTAGAATGTCTCTGCATTCTTGGGGCATATCTAAATTTGCAAATTCGACGTATTCAGGTTCCATGCCGATAATTGAAGTGTGGCTGGGTCTGGATGACAAATTTGACCTTTGTCCATCGTTAGGAGGTCTGGACGCGGATGCAGATGAATGGGTTTGCACTGGGATAACAGAAGCAGTTCTGAAAACCATGCCTGTCTGGGCCAACGAGGGGCGATCAGTATTAAGTGGCAGGGCTGCCTGCGCATCTTCCACAATGTCCTCGGCACCAACGGGATTGGTGGAAATGCATACGCAAACAGGCCGCTCCAATCCATGAGAAGGGCATTTCCGCTGGACTCTGGGTGGGGATGCCAGCTTGCGAAGGATCGGCACTTCCGATTTACTGGGGTTGCAAAAAGGTCTGTCATGGGATGACCCCAACGGCAGAACACCAGGTCCAGAGTCGGCTGATGTATCTCCCACTCGTGAGTGGATGACGTGGACCTGCTCAGAGAATCCGCAAGGATGTTGGATACCCCCGGCAGATGGACCGCCGTTAAAGAATTTTTTTTTTTTTGAAACTTTATTTATTAATTTTTTCTTGACAAACAGCAAGAGAAAAACAAAAAAGACGGCATTCACATAGGTTACACAAGTTCACAATGCACCACCTAGCATACATAGAGATATGATACGGAGTCTGACGAGTGCGAGCGGGCCGGAAGTATGTAGACATCAGCCCATAATTTGTACTGCAATTCTTAAGTTATCTATATGACACAGCAAGACACTACAGCAGAGTTAGTTGTCTCTGGGGGGCATTAAAAATAATATGATAATAGATTAACAGCAGCCAGTAAGATTGTGTCTACGGACATTCTTATACCCTCGTGAAAGAAAATCTGTACATTTCTTAGCCCCACAGTACATATCGCATGATTTCCCAATCGTCCCTCTGAGCAATCAGTAGTTAGGAGGGTGTGGTCCCTCGCTCGGGAATAGTTGGACCCAGTATCTCACACCAAAATTTTTAAGGGAGTACCTGCGGCAGCATCCGTGACCCATCCGCCGCCGCCTTCACTCTCGGCTGTCTGCCTCCGAGTCTACCGATGCCGCCGCTTCTTTTAATAAATAGTTCTGTAATGGACCCCATATATCGCCTGGCCTGCTACATACTGGCATAAAATCAGCATATACATTGTTCTGATCCTGGCAATAAACCATATCAGCAATCCACTCCATAAACTTCGGGGCCCTCCCCCTGCCCCATCTGCACGCAACCCGCTTTTTGGCAAGTAACAGTGCGATATCCAGAAACCTACGAACAGTTTTAGGTACCTCTCATGTGTAACCCAACAGCATTATTAACGGGTCTCTATCAATCACCCCTCCAGTCATAATCTGCAAAGCTTCATGTACCTGCGTCCAGTAGTCGTATATTCCAGGACATTCCCATGCCAAGTAAATGAATCCCGCCCCTCCCGCCCTGCAGCGTTCGCACCTATCGTTGTCCGCTAAACGAAAGCGTTGCTTTCTAACAGGCGTATAGTAGAATCGTTGTAAGAACTTGAAATGTATAATCTTCAACCTGCTACTAGATGAGATCTTAGCTGTAATGGCACAACAGAATTGCCAGTGGTCGTCAGAGACATGTCTGCCCAGGTCCTCGCTCCACTGTTTACGAGCAGAGCTCTCAGCTCCCTGTTGCTGTGTTCTGATATTGTTATATAGTCTGGAAACGAGATGACGGCCATCGGATAGCAGCATGACATGTAGTGGCAAAACCACCTCAGGTTCCCTCGGGAAGTCAGATAAGATCGATCTCAGCCCCTGTCGAAGCCGAACATAGTAGAAAACTTCCAGAGGAGTAGGCACTACGCCCTGAAACATTTGTTCCCGTGTACGGAACTGCCCGTTGTGGAAGATGTCTCCCCATGTGGCAATCTTCAGGAGCTTACACATTAGCTGAAAGCCCGCCTCTTGTAGGAGCGATATACTAGGGTGATACGTGAGGGGCATGGCAGGTGAGTACAGCTGCGTGGCTTGAAGTTTCCTCGCAATGCGAGTCCAAGCGTCTATGGTGCATGTCACCATAGTGAACGGTGTGTCTATATCCTGCACCGAGCCTTGTAGCAGGCCAGTTAGGGGCAATGGCCGTGCGATCCAGTCCTCCGCCGCGATTTGTGGCATAAAAGGCGTGGGGTTAATCCACCGCCGTTAAAGAAATTTGATGACGAAGAGCCCAATCCCAAATCCTTTGAGCCAGTCGAGACAGTGGCTGAGATCTTGTGCCGCCCTGTTTGTTCATGTAGTGCATGCTGGTGGTGTTGTCTGTCTGAACCAGCACCGACTCCCCCTGCACTACGGGCAAAAACGATCTGAGCGCTAGGAAGATCGCAATCAACTCCAGCCTGTTGATATGCCAGGTTTGTTGTGTTGCCGTCCATTTGCCTTTGATTGAAAGGTCCAGGAGATGAGCGCCCCAACCCTCCATGGACGCATCTGTGGTCAACGTCAGATCCGGAGACTGGGCCAGAAACAAAGTTCCTTCGTCCAGATTGGATGGTTGTTCCCACCAAAGCAAACTGTTCTTCATGCGGGACGTTACTCTCACCAGGTCGTTGAAAGACCCCGACACCTGGCGCCATTGCAGGTCTAATTCTTCCTGTATAGGACGAGTGCGTAACCTGCAATTTGGGATCAGTCCGATACCGGACGATGCCATCCCCAGAAACGACTTTAACGTCCGCACAGAAACTGACTGCTTTGACCGGATGAGAGAGACCAGACGGACTATCTTTTGATGACGTTCGAGGGAGATGAAGGCTTTTGACAGGTCCGTGTCCAGAATTGCTCCCAGGAAGTTTCTTCTTTGCAGCGGTGCAAAATGTGACTTCTCCATATTGATGGTTAACCCCAGTGACTCGAACGTCTGCTGACAGAGACATGTGTCGTGAGTCAGCTGTTGAGGGGATTGGGATTTCAGAAGACAATCGTCCAGATATGGAAAGTTCTGAACTCCCTGAAGACGCAGATAGGCCATGACCGGGGTCAAAACTTTTGTGAAGACACGAGGTGCTGATCGTAGGCCAAAAGGTAGCACCTTGAACTGATAGTGCATGTGTCCCACTTTGAACCTCAAAAACTGGCGATGCCGATGGAGTATTGGCACATGAAATTAGGCGTCTTGCAGGTCTATCGTTGTTAGAAAATCTCCGCTGCAGAGAAGTCGCAAGACTTCCGAAAGCGTCAGCATGAGGAAAGATTGTTGTTTTAGAAAGAAATTGAGAGCTCTCAAATCCAGGATGGGTCGCCACTCTCCCGTCTTCTTGAGAATGAGGAAAAACCGTGAGTAGAAACCTTTCCCTCACTGAGATACAGGAACCACTTCGACTGCACCCTTTTCTACCAGAAGACGAACCTGATGTTGTAGTTCCTCAAGATGGGGAGGTGGCGGGCCTGATGGTGGAGAATTTGGAGGAATCTCTGAACTCCAAGGCATGACCCCCTGTGTACAATGTCTAATACCCATTGATCCGATGTTATCATGGACCACTGGGAATAAAACTGCGAGATTCGCCCTCCAACCCTCTGCGGAACTTGAAAGTCATTGAGGCTTGTTGTTGGAGCCTCTATAGTTAGATTTTACTCTATAGGGCCTTGACTGCTGCTGACGATTTGACTGTTGGTTGGAGTAACGCTGGTTTCCTTGATTGTACTGGCGGTACTGGGACTGTCCTCCTCAAAAAGTGCTGGAAGAAGTGCCTCGTCCACGTGCACCACGAAAAGGCTGCTTTTTGAATTGCAAGGATCCAAGCGATTTTGCCGTATCAGTGTCTTTCTTTATCGATTCTAGTGCCTTATCGATGTGAGAGCCGAAGAGAGACTCACCGTCATACGGCATGTCGAGTATCTTCGACTGGACCTCCTGCCGAAACGACGTGGATTTTAGCCAACCCTGACGTCGGAGAGCCGCAGCACTGGCAAGGATACGAAAACCAGTACCCGCAACGTCCACAGCACAGTCGATCATCTCTTCTGAGGCCCTCCTGCCATCCTGAAGGATCTGGTGCGCTTCCGCTCTGGATGCCTCCGGAATCAACGAGACTAGCGCAGAAATGTCTGACCACATTTGTCGGTCGAAACGACCTAAAATGGCCAATGCATTTGCGGCACGGACTGATGTAGACGCCATGGATGAAAACTTCTTCCCAATCGCATCCAAACGTCGACCCTCTCTATCCGGTGGAGCAGTGATAGGAGTTGCAGGGTTACGTGCTTGCCGTTGCGCTGCTTGGGTCAGCACTGAATCCGGCTTAGGATGCGAGAGCAAGCAAGCGGGCGAACCAGTCGGTGCCCTATATTTCTTCTCTAGCCGAGGGAGTTGAGCAGGTAAGGAGTTAGGAGCGTGCATGATTTTTATTCCCTCCTTCCAAACAAACTCGATAATAGGTATGGTGTGGACCTGTTTATAAGGCTGGTTTTTAAAATCATAGAGAAAGCAGTCTTCCTCTCGCTGTGCTCTTGGCAATTTGAAGCGCTCTGCCGCCTTATCCATCAATATATGGAAGCTAGCGATGTCAACCGGAGGTGAATCACCGGAGTCGCCCGGCTGAGGAGAGGGCGTTTGCATTCGATAGTCATCGAATTCTGCCATATCCGGGTCTTGGTCATCGTCCGTATCCTGGGGAACTTCTCCTTCCTCCCTTTCTGGCTCTGTCGCATCCTCCACATCTTGTCGATAATCAGTGGGGATAGGTTGACGGGGCCCTTCTGGAAGAGCCATCTGCTCTGAAGGTTGCTGCTGATGCTGAGTAGGCTCTGTAGTCTCAGATGTAGCATGGCACGGCGTACCCTGAGGTGTTGGAGGAAATCTCCTATTGTAATCGTCCAGCATATGCTGGAGGTTGGAAAATAGAGATACTGGAAAGGTTGCCATAGGAACCTGTACATATTGTTCCTCTTGCTGGTTATCGTCCTCCTCCTCGCCGTCTTCAGAACTTGAGTCCTGACACTTAATAATCAAGTCCGATGGACTATGGGCATCACCAAGGACATCGTCGTCCGCAATGGATTCCGTTTCATGGTCAGTAGCCATCATTGGTGAGGGTGGCTGGAGAGTAGGAGGTGGCAATTGGAAAGTAGACTGCCTGAAACTGTCCATAGAAGGCTCTGTAAGGACCGGAGAATTTGAAGTGTGCAAAGGCACTAGGGGCATAGTGGCGAAAGACCTCGATCCTGATGCGGATTCTGCGTGTTCCTGCTGTGCTCCAGAAGGTAAAGGCAAAACTGCCGTCGACGTAGCCGTTGGCGTCGACGAGTTAATCGACTTAGTTGTCTTCCCTGGAGCGATCGTCGACGATGATGATGTAGACACAGCTGTCAGAGACGGTGTCTTTTTTAAAGTAGTCGTCGACGACGAGTGTTTTGCCCCAGCCGTCGACGGTGCCGTCGTCGACGGGATCTTCGTCGACGAGTCCTTGGACGTTACCTTCTTCGCCGACGAAGCCTTCGTCGACGGGATAAGACTCGTCAACGAGCGCGTCGACGGAGCTTTTGGTGTCGACGGGACCTTTGTCGACGTGCAACTCGTCGTCGGGACCTTCAGCGTCGACGATGATTTCTTCGTCGACGGCAGCTTCTTCGCCGACGAGGTAATAGGGATCGTCGACGAGACTGTGGAGATTGAAGCTCTCGTCGACGTGCAAGACGTCGACGAAACAATCGTCGACGATGATGAAGCAGACGTCGTCGTCACTGTAATCGTCGACGAAGCCACTGCAGCCAATTTCGTCATTGGAATGGTCGTCGACGAGCCCGTCGACGACCACGGTGTCAGAAGTGTAACAACACTTATAGAGGTAGGAAATGACGCCTGAGAGCCAGGTCTCGTGGGCGTAGACACAGAAGTCACAGGAGCAGTAGGTTTTACCTGGGCTACTGTTAAAGCCATCTTTTTCTTCTTCAGAAAAGGAGAAGGTAACTCCTGAACACTGCCACGCTTGGAAGCAACAGTTGAAAAACCTGACTGGAAACTCTCTGCGTCTGATAAAACGTCCTCTTTGTCCCGAAGGCGCTTCAACCACAGAAGAAGACGACCTTCCCTGTCTCTGAGAGTTTTTGCTGGAAAAGTTCTACAGAACTTGCAGTCAGCCACCTTGTGTTCTGGATATAAACAGTAAATACACTTTTGGTGGGGGTCCTTCTCAAACAAACGCAGTTTCCCACAGGAAGAGCAAGGTCTAAACAAAGACTTCTTACTTGACATCTTTGAGAAAACAACTGAAGTAGTAGAAGTTAGAAGAAAACTGAGCAGAGCTCAGGGAGACTCCCTTCACACGACGTGCGGTAGAAAATCTGAGGGCTTGAGCTTCTGAGGAGAAGGTTCTAGAGGGTGCTTGAGCCTGATTGGCTGCAGTTTGGACTAACATAATGACACTGATATGTTACAAATGATTTTTTCTCTGATAATGCATTCCTATGGAGGAACCATTGTACAGGTTTTTCAGTGTGTATTATCTCTAGTTTATTATGTATTATGTTATTACATATATATATATTAGCATTATTGCTATCTTTATGTACCGTGGGACTCCCACTTCGACGACGGGGAATATTCAAGCATGTGAATCTATGAAAGACACCCCTAATACTGGAGAACACTGCTTCAGTTGTAAGATTGTCTTGGTTGACGTAATTGATTTTGTTGTAAGTGAACTACTTCAATGCTATTCCTCCGCACAGGCTTTAGTGGCTACGTGACCAGATGTTGACAATATATAGTTGTTTTTTGTAGGATCTGACGCGAATAAACAAGATTTTTGAAGGTGATCCAATGGCTGACTTCATGCGACGAAAGAGGGAGTTGGGCCATCGTGCCCCTGATTGGAGCTCATTGGACTGTTTCCTCATTGGATGTGGAAAAGTAAATTTTGTCATGTTCTGTGTCCCTACGTGTCATCCATCATATGTTATGTGTGCATGATTAAATATGCATATGTACTCCCCATGTCCGATTAATGACACAATTACAGTTGTGTCCACCTCTAGTATGCCAGTTTCCAGTCCTCGTGAATACTACGAATATCAGGCCTATGTAAAGCTACGTTGCCACGTTACTCAGTGTGCACGTTATTCTATTATAAAGTCCCCGTTTCTAGGCCTCAAAGGGGCCTGGACACCATATTCAGCTCCTGTCTCCTGAAGCCTCGCTGAGGAGCGATACAGCCCCCACCTGTATCCTCGACCCTTCACTTACTTCCTGCCTCGCAGTGCCCGGTCCAGCCTGGCTCTGCCTCTGAGTCTGCCAAGAGTATGTTATGAGTCCAGTTATCAGTTCAGCCCTCCTTCTCTGCATTCCTAAGCTACTGAACTGCATCAATAGTTTCCGTCATTGTCTAGCCTTCACGTCTCCATGTTAGAGAAATACTGCATTTAATGGCCATTTAATATTCTTCATCACGCACTACATGTAGAATAATGCATGGTCCAGTCTTAGAATCAAGTCAGCCTTTCCCCTCCTAACTTCTGGTTTATATCAACATGTTCTCTAAACATCAGATACTAGATACTGTTTAGGTACATGTCGCCCTGACTCTCCAGACTTCAGTCTCTGCTCCTAGCACAGAGTTCATAGCCCCAGCTTCTCCTAGTGATACGTCATTGCCAGTTTGCGCGCACCATCAGGTTAGAGGTCCCGGCTCCTTAGGTAGCCCCCTCCATGGTTTCCGCCCCATTCATGACATATTCTGTTACGTTTGCATCACATGTCTATGTATACGCCCTGTTACACCTCTTTTCCCCCTTATCTTTCGCGACTGCTACGGGTCACGCCTTCTGCTCCACCCACTGCTACGCCTACTGCAATGTAATGCTATGTGTTTGCGTTATGTATATATGCTCATGTATTGTTATTAAAAGTCAGCGCGCTCATCCCAGACCCAGCCCCAGCAGCTGCTGGGCCCTGCCATCCTATTCCTATGCAGGTTGTCCTGTTCCTGTCCTTATGCTATATTAAACCTGCAAAACTCCTACTACCTCGAATCTTGACTCTTATTTATTGAGCTATCTGTTATGATATATGTCTAGTCAAAAAGAGAGGTATTATTTATTTATTTACCACATAATGGCGCCCGAACAGGGACTTGCCCTTTCCCCACGCGTCGGTGAAGCCACGCCGACCCCCTGACCCTCTGCAGTCGTGACGGAACTCTTCTGTGCACCCCGGCAGATATTTCTGCTTCAAGTATCCCTCAGGCCCACGGAGGAGACGGAGGAGGCGGTCCAGCATCCATACGAGACGGTGGAGGAACGCGGCGAGTCCCGACCAGAGCCCAAGCCAAGAGTCCAAGGTCCGAGGTATCCGGAGGCCCACCCGTAACTGAAGTCCGAAGTTCGTCGTCCGTCGTCGTAGCAGTCCAGTCCAGTCCGAGGCCTTCCGTTCTTGCTGCCCGGTGAGTACCATTACTGGGGTAGTATCTAGACAGGGTCAATCTAAATTGACTCTGGTCCGTGGGTTGGTGGTACACAGACTCACAAACGAAGTGTTCACCTAGGTGGATACGGGTCTTGATGCGTCCCTTTATGGGACCGGTATGTTCCGTACTGTTTCAGCAGTGCATCCAGTAACTCTAGTCTGTTCCGTTCTCGAGAAATTCTTGTGTTTCTGTTCTCAGTATTCCAGGTAATATTCTGTCCGAACTGTTATGTTATGATGTTGTTCAATGTATTTCCAATGTCGTGGTATGCCTGAATTGTTCTCCAAATTGTTATTGTTTCTCGTGTATTGTATTGTGTTCCGATTCAAGTTTACAATGTCTCTCTTTTCGAGATTACGTCAGCTAAAAACTAGAAAGGGTTTGTTAGAAGCAGCAGTTCCCGTCCCGCCCAGGGACAGTCCAGGTCACTTTATGTATCAGAAACATGGCATAAGTGCCATATTGTATCTAGATTTATGGGTAGAGTATACCAAACAGTTAGAAGAAAAGTATAGATGGCCCGTATCGGGTACATGGGATGCCGAGTGCATCATGCGAGTAGAAGAAGCATTATGGAAAAAGAAAGCCAGACAGTCACAGAAAGATGCCATCGAGTTATGGCGTAAAGAATCTCATAAAAGAACTGAAAAAGAAATCAGAAAGTCAGAATTAAGTAGAGAATCCTTAGAGCGAGCCCAAGAAAAAGAATTAATCGAGATAGGTGAACAAGTCAAAACTGAACAGAGAGACAGACAGAGGAATGCCCTTATTAAGGGTATGTATCCTCTTCTTGCCGAGGGCTTGCCAAAAGCGACCCCGGAGGCATCCAGTAATTTCCCGCCACCACTAGTTCCGACCAAGCTACGTCACAAACCGACCGCAGCTGATATTTTTATTTCGTCCTATCTGGACGACACAGTCCCTGAATATGCAGATCCTGTTCGCGCTCCGCCAGTCCCTGTAAATCAGGCACATCCTGCTCCTCCAGACACCGGGGCACCCCATGCAGTACCTGCTACGGTACCCCCGGTCCAGCCAGCATTTCAATTTCCCGCTCCGCCACGAAGAATATCAGTCGACGATTCTAGTCTAGGGGCCGCAGGAGGAGGTCCTCCTCAAACCCCGCCGCCACGCAAGCGTTTATCAGCACTCGAATTACATGCTCAAGCATCACAGCGTACTCCCAAGAGTAATAAGTCTGTTGCAGAAATCAGGCAAGCCCTTGGCGAATGTGCCTATGACCCAGTCCCAGGCGAGAATAATATGGTTTTATATTCAGTACGCGTAAGGAGGGTGACCGAGTATCTAGTCACCCTACCCAATATGAAAGAAGATCTAGACAGAATATATCGTTTCATCCGTACAGGGGATGATCCAGAAAGTATTAGTGATGCCATGTCTCAAAGGAAAGCTGAGATCCAGCGTATGATATTAAAGTTTTTAATTAACTGTCTAATAAGAGAACAAGATTACCCGTCTAAAGATCAGGCCGAAATGAAAATCCTGACAAAGTGGAGTGATAATATAGCCGAGGGTAAGCACAATACCATTAGTGCCATGGAGAGTATGTACAAGAAAATCCGTAGAGAAATAATAAAGATACACGAACAACGTAAAGCAGCACAAGTAAGCGAGAAAGAAAGTAACTCTGATACTGAAGAGGTAGAGGACGAGAATTCCGCCAGAATAGCGTATGTAGGAAAATCTAGATTTCCAGATCGCCATTTACGCCTAGAACACAAGTCTACTTTCCATCATCCAGCACTAGAACAAGGTTCCCTAGAACAAGTGTTCCAAGCTACCGATCACATTCTACAATCACGAATCGGTTACAGTGAGTTAAGTACCATGCATGAACAGGAACTAGCCCGATCAGCAGTCCGATGGATTACTGATTCTACCACTTTTCCAGACGAAATAGTGGCACAAATGTTTCTGAAATTGCCCCCAGCCGAGCAGCGACTGGTGGGTATGTATATGATCCAGTACCTCATTACTCTGTATGAGGGTCAGCACTCTGATTCAGGTCCGTTACACGATATCCTGAACGAGTTACTCCAGTATAGATGGAAAGGTCTAGGTACCGATTTAATTAGTGTCATTCTAGAACAGCGTCACAAATATAGAACGTTTCTGAACCCGCATTTTGTTCATGTCTCACCCCCAGAAAGTAAACCATTTTACATGGAAAGACAGAACCCGTTACGAGAAGTGCATCCAGTTAAGACAGAGGACGGTGAAATGCAACGAGTGTTTGTATACACTCCAATAACAAAGATGGAACTCCTCGAGATGAAGAAATTAATTCCCTGTCATGACAAAGATCCAGCAGGGTTCCATAGAGAATTAAAAGACATGCTCCGTATGGGAGAATACACTTACCCAGATATCATTAAAATGTTAAAGGTCCTGTTGCCCGCAGGGGTGTATGAAAAGCTAAAGGAAAAAGAATGGGAGGTGGGAGAGAAAAAGATAGATTGGGCAGTTCTAGAAGCTGAAGATAAGTCACGTGTACCAGGTACTGGTCTTGGAGATAAATGTAAAGAATTACCAGAATTATTGATACAAGTTTTACCCAGATTATTGACAACTAGAAAAGAAGACTGGGATGCAATCTCAGCCTGTAAACAAAAGCAAGATGAGGATATTAGTGATTTTTATTCTAGATTTGAAAAATGTTTCAGTATCAACAGCGGCCTCAAGACAAGTAGTGAGTCATACCCTCACCTTTTTGTTACTAAATTAGTCGAGAATTCAAGTCCACAAATTAAAAATCGAGTTCTGAAAGTCGAAAGTACCTGGCAAGCTAATACCCCGTCCCAGATGTTGCAAATGCTTCAGTATCACCAGAATAGAATCAGGGAAGAGCAAGAACACGAGAGAAAACGTATGAAAGACACGAAAATGAAAGTACTAGTTGCACAATCTGTTCCTCAAGACAGTCAGAAGAGGGGTCCGAATCAAGCCAGTCATCCTGCAGCTCCCGTTAAAGGGAATTGCAATTATTGTAAACAGCCAGGTCATTTTATAAATGAGTGTGCAGTTCTGAAACACAACATAGCTACCGGTAAAACTAAAGAAAGACCACGTCCGCCTAGACAAGAACAAGTTTCACAGATTCCTCAGCCACAGAATGCACCACAGACAGTTACCGCGCCGCAGCCTATTGCTGCAACACAGCATGTTACATCGCAGATGTACCAGTATGCACAGTCTGAGTATCCAGAGTACCAGCAGTATTCATGAAACAGCCTAGAGAGGGAGGTAGGCTTGCCTCTCATCGAGATACCTGTAGATCAAGAAGGTCCCTATGTTCACAGTCAAGTATTAGGGAAAGAGAAAGTTTTTGATTGATACAGGGGCAAGTAGGACCACAATTAGTCACGCCGAAGTTCCAGGGGCTCCGCTCTCAGGCTCAAGAAATGTTTCCCTTGGATTTTCAGGAAAACCTATCGTAAATGAGATTTCAAAGCCAGTTACTCTAGAAGTAGGTCCATTGTCCCGCACTACTGATCTGTTACTTACTAAGTCATGTCCAGAAAACCTATTAGGCATTAAGACACTGAAAGAGTTAGGTGCAGTTATATGCTGTTCCCCAGAGGGAATACGATTGTTCCTACGTGACTTCAAGGGTCACTATGTATTACGAGATTTTGATTCAAGACTGTCTAATGTTCCGCAGCACTTATGGGCGCAAGGTCCAACTGATGTAGGTTATATGCAAATCACACCCTATCGTGTGACTCTCAAGCCAGGTGTAGTGTTACCACGAATCAGACAGTACAGATTGCCACCCGAGGCTGTAGCAGCCTTATCCAAAATTATTGACGAGCTCATCGCTCAAGGAGTGGTTGTAGAAACTGACTCCAATGTATGTAATTCTC
Organism: Lissotriton helveticus; assembly: GCF_964261635.1. NCBI lineage: Eukaryota > Metazoa > Chordata > Amphibia > Caudata > Salamandridae > Lissotriton > Lissotriton helveticus. Next base: position 86,701,776 of record NC_136064.1, read on the forward strand.
CGATCATTCCAGTCATGAAACGTACTGATCCAAATGCACCCCCAGTATATCGATTAGTGATTGACCTACGAGAGCTTAATAAGTGTATTATTCCGCAATACCCAGTTGTCCCAGACATCTCTTCCCTATTGACAGCCATTGATTCCGAAGCCACGTTCTTCACTGTCATAGACCTCAAGAACGCATTTTTCAGTGTCCCTATTCATCCAGACAGCCAGTTCCTTTTCGGATTCTGTTTAAATGGAAGGAGCTATATGTTTACACGAGCTCCTCAAGGTTTCACAGAAAGTCCTAGTATTTACAGTCAAGCACTCAAGAGACAACTAGACAACATTCACATGCCAACTGACACTGCCCTGCTCCAGTATGTCGATGATCTACTGATCACAGCCCGTTCCGAACGTGCTTGCGAGCGAGCATCCCTGACAGTTTTGTATTTCCTAGCCGAGATGGGGCACAAGGTGTCCCCTTCTAAGCTTCAATTCTGTGTCCAGCAAGTGGTCTACTTAGGACACTTACTGTCCAAGAGGGGTAGGCAGTTGACACCAGACCGTATCCAGTTAATAGCGAGTCTTCCTCAGCCCAAGACCCAGAAGGAGGTACGTGCTTTTATCGGCCTTACTTCTTACTGCAGACAATGGATTCCCCAGTATGCATTTCTAGCCAAGCCACTGATACAGTTAACGACACAGGAGGCAGCCGTATCGACTGTCCTCCCTTGGACATCTGAACATACACTTAGTTTCAATGAGTTAAAGAAAGCTTTATGCCAAGCTCCAGTTCTAGCTACACCGAACTACAGTAAGCCTTTTACACTTTTTGTCACTGAACGTGAAGGTACATCATTATCTGTTCTCACACAAGATCAAGCAGGACAATACAAGCCCTGTGCTTATTTTTCGAGCACATTAGATCCTGTAGCCCAGGCTCTGCCTGCGTGCCTCAAGTCAGTTGCAGCCACAGCCCTAGCTATCAGACAAAGTGATTCCATAGTCTTAGGACATACCTTGACAGTACAAGTTCCACATTCTGTGGAAGTTCTTTTAAACCGAACACAAACTCAGCACTTGACAATTGCACGTTTAACAGGTTATGAATTGACACTGTTCCAGCCACACATAGAAATCAGACGCTGCAACATCTTGAATCCTGCTACACTGTTACCATCAGTTAATTCAAATTCTGCCACACATGATTGTGTGGAAGTAGTTAACATTACGACAAAGCCAAGACAAGATCTGACAGATACTCCGTTACCAGATCCCGACCTGACACTTTATGTGGATGGTTCATGCCTAAGAACTAGTACAGGAGAACTAGTCGCCGCGTATGCAGTGACTACTGACACCGAAGTTATTGAAACACACCGTATTGACACCCTGTCCGCTCAAGCAGCAGAGCTAGTTGCTCTGACACAAGCCTGTATACACGCCAAGAACCTGAAAGTTAATGTTTACACAGATTCACGTTACGCATTTGGAGTTGTACACGACTTCGGAGTGCTCTGGCAGGAGAGAGGTTTCATGACTTCTCATGGAACCAAGATTCAGCATGGTCTCCTTATTCAAGCTCTGTTAGATGCCATACACTTACCGACATCTATTGCTATCATGAAATGCAAAGCACATACGAAAGTTACTGACATTATTTCCCAAGGTAATGATCTAGCAGATCGCACAGCCAAGCTTACAGCACAGACTCCAGACATTCAAGTTAATCAGACATATGCTCCAGATCCGATTACATGTATGACAGTTAAGGACCCTACTCAAGATGTCATAGATATCCAGTTACATGCTACTCCCGATGAAATCAAGAAATGGTCCGAACAAGGAGGGGTCCAGACAGATCAAGGATGGTTAACGAAGGGTAAAGCCACATGGTTTCTCCCCGACTCTATGGTTCAAGTCATTATTAATACCGCACATAGTCCAGCACATTTAGGGGAAAAAGCCATGTTAGACAGTATCCAGAACATTTGGTTCAACAAGCATTTACGAGCTGCAGCCAAGCAGAAAGTCCGTACCTGTATGATATGTTGTCAGTTTAATCCAGGTAAAAGTGTCCCGGTGGAACAAGGTGGATTCCAGCCTCCTGACCACCCTTTTGAAGTCCTCCAGATGGATTATATTCAGATGGAGCGATGTCGAGGTTTCAAGTATGTCCTTGTAGTTGTATGCGCTTTGTCCAGGTGGACAGAGGCATATCCAGTCCCAGATTACACAGCCGCGACCACTGCCAAGCAGTTGGTTCGTGAGTTCTTCCCTCGTTATGGACTCCCTAGAGTCGTATATTCTGACAACGGCCAGCCATTCTCATCTGAACTCATGAAGCATGTTTCCCTTTTGCTAGGGTACCAGTGGAAGTTCCATTGTGTACGCCATCCTGAAGCAGCCGGTCTCGTAGAGAGACATAATCAGACTCTAAAAATCCGTATTGCAAAAGTGTGTAAAGAAAAAGGTGTGGACTGGCTAGTAGCTCTGCCAGTCGCTTTATTTTATATGCGCATGGTCGCACATTCCAGATCAGGTCTGTCCCCGTATGAGGTCGTTTTCGGCCGCCCCCCTAACATGTGGGGTACTCCTAGACCCCGAAGTATTACCGATGTTTCAAGTAATATGCTGACAGATTACCTAGCTTCCTTGATGTCTGCCCTCAACTCATGTCGTTCACAGGTTGCCGCCGCATTTCCAGACAATACCGAGGTGGCACCGCATGAAATCGTTCCAGGATCCATGGTGATGGTCCGCAACTTTGACAGATCAAGTCCGCTGGAGCCTCGATGGAAAGAGCCCCGACAGGTCCTCCTCACCACCCGTACAGCCGTGAAGTTGGAAGGACGCAAAGGCTGGGTGCACCTTTCTCATGTTAAACTTTTTAATGGACTGAAACCCGTCTTAAAGAACATTTCCCAGGATTTAAAGGATTGCCAAAGCATTGTTCTCAAGGACTGTCCCGCAAAAGACATTGCTACAACCCCTCCCCTGTTAGAGAAAACTCCGCAACAGGAGTACAAGCTAAAACTTCGGTCTAGTAAAATAAGTCAGTCAGTTTGATTGTCTAAGTCCTCCCCTAGGTGAAACGGTTAGACTGTTTCTGACATGTATAAAATAGACCCCCATAGTGAGAGAGTCAGTCAAAACTCAATCCGATGTATCGTTTTTCTATGTTTCATATTATTTCTCAGCATTATGATTTCCTGCACCAGTTATGCATTTTTCCTGTATTTCCCAGTTCTTCGTGTAAATAAGTCTGCTAATGCTACAGCAGAGCACACGTTTAGTGATCTGCCTCCTCATGAACTCTCTTACCGCCTCGCTATGCGTAATAACTCCTTTATCCGCATGTTACATTACTCACACCAGTCCAGCAATGCCACTAATTGTTGGGTGTGTGGTCGACTCCCCCCTTTCCAGACACCGAAGGGAGTTCTGCCACTTTTTCCTTATCCATTTTCACATAATGGTTCGTGTGGAGCATGGTCCACGTTAACGTCATCCTTAACAGATATGTTTTTTCTTAACAGTACATGTTTTCCAGACAAGCAAGGTCTCCCCCACAGAACCGGGTTAGATCTAGAAAATGAAGTGTATAATTTAAGTAATTATTCGTCGAATTTCATGGTCCTGAATGTTCAGTCTGATACTACTCCAGACTTACCTGCTATTTCAGTACTACCAGTCAAAGGCGAATTATGTGTCCGAAATAAGGGTTCCGTACATGTAGGACACAGTGATTGTACTACTATTGTCAAGTATAGTGACAGTGGGAAATCCATTTTTAAAGCTTCACGTCATTCTTATTTTATTTGTGGTCAAACTGCATATGTTCGTCTGCCCCTCGATTGGGAGGGAACCTGTTACATTGCCTTCCTACTGCCACCAGTTTTTCTAGCTCCACCTGATTATCATAGAAATACACATCTAGTACACATTAGACATAGAAGGGAGTCCCCAATTGTCGATTATACTGAAACTGCTCTAGAACAGTATACAGATTTCAACAGAGGTTTCTTTTTCTTTATAGGACCTATCCAGAATAGTAAACTGATCCGTAGGTTAACCAGAACCCTCGAAGCTGTAGTAAATGAGACTGCCTCTGCTCTAGGTAACTTAACCGAAGAGCAATCTGCTATGAGATTTGTCGTTTTACAGAATCGTCTCGTCCTTGACGTCATACTGGCCGATAGGGGCGGGGCCTGTAGGGTCATCGGATCTAGTTGCTGCATTTTCATTCCAAATAACGCGCCGTCTGTTTATTCAGCTATAACCAGACTCCATAAAATTGCCCATCTGATACACCAAGACCCCGGCACCTGGACATGGTCCGGTTGGTTCTGGAATATAATTTCCGCATGGGGATGGAAAATATTGTCCTTTCTAGGTATTGCAGTAGCGATCATATTCAGCTGCTGCCTCTGTATACAATGTGGCCCTGCGATTTGCGGCATTTGTGCTACCTCTTGTATTCCTAGTCCCAAGCCCCGTTCTAAATCCCGTTCCAGGATAATTCGAGACGAGCAAATGATACTGTATGAAATGATAGACGGTATCGTGAATATTGATGTTTCCTGATGGAAACGTAGTGACAAGGAGGGAATGTGGAAAAGTAAATTTTGTCATGTTCTGTGTCCCTACGTGTCATCCATCATATGTTATGTGTGCATGATTAAATATGCATATGTACTCCCCATGTCCGATTAATGACACAATTACAGTTGTGTCCACCTCTAGTATGCCAGTTTCCAGTCCTCGTGAATACTACGAATATCAGGCCTATGTAAAGCTACGTTGCCACGTTTCTCAGTGTGCACGTTATTCTATTATAAAGTCCCCGTTTCTAGGCCTCAAAGGGGCCTGGACACCAGATTCAGCTCCTGTCTCCTGAAGCCTCGCTGAGGAGCGATACAGCCCCCACCTGTATCCTCGACCCTTCACTTACTTCCTGCCTCGCAGTGCCCGGTCCAGCCTGGCTCTGCCTCTGAGTCTGCCAAGAGTATGTTATGAGTCCAGTTATCAGTTCAGCCCTCCTTCTCTGCATTCCTAAGCTACTGAACTGCATCAATAGTTTCCGTCATTGTCTAGCCTTCACGTCTCCATGTTAGAGAAATACTGCATTTAATGGCCATTTAATATTCTTCATCACGCACTACATGTAGAATAATGCATGGTCCAGTCTTAGAATCAAGTCAGCCTTTCCCCTCCTAACTTCTAGTTTATATCAACATGTTCTCTAAACATCAGATACTAGATACTGTTTAGGTACATGTCGCCCTGACTCTCCAGACTTCAGTCTCTGCTCCTAGCACAGAGTTCATAGCCCCAGCTTCTCCTAGTGATACGTCATTGCCAGTTTGCGCGCACCATCAGGTTAGAGGTCCCGGCTCCTTAGGTAGCCCCCTCCATGGTTTCCGCCCCATTCATGACATATTCTGTTACGTTTGCATCACATGTCTATGTATACGCCCTGTTACACCTCTTTTCCCCCTTATCTTTCGCGACTGCTACGCGTCACGCCTTCTGCTCCACCCACTGCTACGCCTACTGCAGCTGCTGGGCCCTGCCATCCTATTCCTATGCAGGTTGTCCTGTTCCTGTCCTTATGCTATATTAAACCTGCAAAACTCCTACTACCTCGAATCTTGACTCTTATTTATTGAGCTATCTGTTATGATATATGTCTAGTCAAAAAGAGAGGTATTATTTATTTATTTACCACAGATTGTTGACTACTGTTTTTTCTCATGTTCATGGGAGAAGTAGTTTTATTTTGTCTAAATAATGGCTGATATGGAAATAAAAGTAAAGAAAGAAGGCATTATCCTCCCCTCCGAGTCCTTAATAAAATTGAAATTTCCGTTACAATAGCTAGGACATTTTTCATTCCTCATAATGTTGTTAAACTGGATAATTTTTATTCTGGCTTATTAGAGTTCTTGAATGCTCCATCACTCCTGAAATATATATATATTGTCGTGTAAATATCAAGTACTCTCGGTTTGTGCATTATATTCTTTCACATTTACACTGTTTCTGCATGCCTTACATATATTGCAGTAGTAAAAACCTTTCAGATTGTTCTCAGAGTTGTTGCGTAATTCACTTCTAACTAGTTTGTCTCTAACAGACTTGCTTTTTCTGCACACTATGCTGCAATTCTGGTTATTCAGACTTCTAATTAAAGGTTCTGTAACGAAGTACAGATCAATGTATACTTACTATCTCCCTAACATTATTTGATCTCTTACTGTATTTCAGTACTACTTATGTTGCGTCATTGGATGTTGTATTATCTTTTTTATGATGCAGTAACTATTGTCATAACTATCCTCTAGTGTGGTTTCTCTTACAACCTTGTTCAGAACTCACAGGAGTAATGCCCTATTACTGAACCTTCTAGGCACCACACAGTGTTCTTCCTCAAAACTTACCTTGCCACTACTATTGCTTGTTGCCATGAGGGGTTCCCCATAGGGGATACTCCAAGTGGTGGGTGGTGACCCTCAAAACTGGAGGGCCGTCGTAGGATGTGAAGATAAAAAAGCTGGATCCCCAGGAGCAGGCCTGTACCTTCTAAAGATGGAACGAGAAACCGCAGGATCAGATAAAGGCTTCTGCCACACCTCCATGATTGGAAGCTGTAGACCAAGCAAATCAGCTGCCTTCTTTATGGTCATGTGGTCACATGATAAGGAGCAATGTCTTGCACAACCCCAGACCCTCAAACTCATCCATAGAATCAACAATCTCTCCTTCCTCCTGATTCTGTGCATATTCCTTCAAGGAGTCTCTGCGCCTCTCTCCTAGAGCGTTGTTTAGGAATCGGCGTCGGCGGGTCCACAATCGGCGCCGGTGAAGACATCAACGACATCGATGGAGGAGCCTCAGCTTCGAATCCTTGACGTTGATCAACTCGAGGCAGCGCCGACTCAACAGCCCAAGGATTCCGAGGAGCCAGAGTGGAAGACCTCGGTGCCGGGAAATGCCAAGCCGGAGTCGATGGCAAGAATGACAAAGGGTGCTTGAGGATAGAATTGAGGAACACCCAAGTTAAAGGCCAAAGGACCCACGGGGCCCGAAGGCGCACCAGGTGGAGCAGAGGTCCTGGCACAAATGCCAAACATCGCATTATGAAAATGCAAAGAAGTAGGAAAAGCAGGCTATGGATCCGTACCTTCCTGAAGAGGAACCACCTGAGGTCGAACCGGAGGCTGCGGAGCCAGGGATGGCACCCGTACAGGTGAAGCCACCCGGCCTGGAGACAACTCCCTAGGCGCCGGAGACATCGCTGGAGCCGGTGGGTGTTCATGCAGCGAAGTGCCTTTCGAAGCCGGCGACCCCGGAACCGGAGATGGAACCGGTGTCACCTGAGGAGATGGAGAAACTAAGTCCTTTCTTCGAGGCCGCTCAGCTGGAGTCGGCGACCTCGAAGCCCTGGCCTTCGAAGAGCGGTGCCAAGAGCCATGTCTCCTTCTTATGTTTTTTCGACTTCGATGTATGGGAAGACGAAGACTTCGCCCTCTTTTGACACCTCTTCTCCTTTTTGGCTTTGGCCATGAACATCTTAGCTTCACGCTCCTTAATAGCCTTGGAATTCATTTTCCTGCAGCTTCGACATTCTTCATCGTCATGATCCGAATATAAGCACCAGATCTTTATGAGGGTCCGTGATCGACATATGCCTGCCACACTCTCTGCAGGGTTTAAGCCCGGTCTTCCTGGAAGTAGCCATCAGAAACGACAAATGATACAAAGTTTTCTTCGAAGAAAATGGAGAGCCCCTAGAAAAAACGTTAAGCGTCGACTGCGCGGAAAAAAGGGAACTGACGTCAGCACGCCGCCGAGGTCCTTTTATGGCTCCGATGACGTCATACGGTGTCGTAAGCAGAGCCTTGCTATTGTGACGTCCTCATCGATATGGGAGAGCTAGGAAAGAATTTCCGTGGAATGCTGGTGCAGGGGGTATTCATAAGGTGAGGAATCCACAGGCAGAAGTAGCCATCAGAATTAGCAGTACAAGGTCTGAGGTGTTTTTTATTCCATATGGTTTATGACTGGAGTACCTGTGGTTCACTTTTTCTTTAGGACCAGATTTAGGCAGACTGAGGCGACATGTGTGGCTTCCAATGGTTTTAGTTAAAAAGGATTCCAGTATTTGGTAATACAAACTCATTGAGTTACACGAAGTTGGGGTGTTTCAGAAACGCTTTGGAGAACAATAGTAGCAGCTATTATTATATGATACTTGCTTAAAGGATTCTTGAACGCTGAAATTACCGAGTGAGTGGTGATGAGATTCTAAGCTGCAAACTACAGTTTACAGACAAACGTTTGCAATGCTCAACTCAATGATATAACTAACTTACATTAAAACTGAGATACGCTAAAGAATGTTCAGTCTGAGGCACGGTCACACAGTGTACTAGCTCTTCCTGTAAAATGAAGCTAGAACTGTTTGTTACCGTTATCAGTCAACAGAAAAATAAAGCAAAGTCATATAAGATGAGGGGCCCCGAAAGAGGAAAGCGAATAGTTGAAAGTGGGACGCAACTGAGGAGAGCAAGAGAGGGCAGGAAAGGACAAGCTCCTCCACCCTTCTTCTATGAAGGCCTGTTTTTTCAGGGCTGACTCAGGGCCAGGACCTGTTTCATTAACATATTAAAAGTTCAAACAATTACTGCCACAAATATTAAAAACATGTTTTGCCCAATCATTAGATAGGCATTAAAACATTCAAAGGCCTTTTTTTGGAACCTTAATCAGCAACACTTGGGAGTACGACATTCCAAAGAGATCAGAGATTAGGTCACTCCCAAGCCAGTTCTCCTTCCTTCCCCCAGGGAGGCCAAAGATGCCTTTGAAGTAGTAACTGAGCAACCCTACAGGAATCCCTACGGAGCCTGCTACGCACTGGAAGATGTTGGCTCTGCCTGCTTTCTGTGAATAAGAGTAGACATTACAGCACGGTCCAGTTGTTCCGAAACCCCATTTGGCAGAAAGGTTTAGCTTCATCTGAATTAAACTAGTCTCAGACCAGGTTTCAGATGGTACATGTATCATTTTGTGTGAAATGTTCTAACCTATATTTCACTTTCTATGGGTCTAAAAACGGTGCTTAATTCAAACAACTACCTCTCATTCACGTTGGACTCCATATCTTGCATACACTAATGTTTTACCGCCATTATAAAGAACACTCACTAACAAACGTGCTTTCCTTTCTATATAGCCCTTCTGTCCAAATGCAAACAAAAGTCCGCCATGGTAAAGTTAAAATAAACAGAAACAACCCTTAACTACCACATCGCTCAAACACTGAATCCATCTGGGACTCCTGAATACACCAGGCCGGGCAAAAGCAATCTTACTTGCAATGGTAAGCTTACAGAAGTATTTTAATGAAGTGTGAATGCTCATTAACATTACACTAAGAATGCTCCCCTGCAATGCGTTAAAAAATACTTAATTTTAAAAGGGTCACAATGGGGCTATTTTATAGTCAGTAGAGTTTGCGTTCATCCATACGCTTCTGCGAGTACCGTGACTGAAACCCGTGACATATCCAACCAGAATTGGAGCGTTTAATACAGTATACTATTTGAATCTACGAGAGAGTTAGGTTACTAGACATGTGATCCGTACAGTGTGCTCCTGGTGGAGTTCTCTTTCTCCTGCACGGACTCCTTTACAGATGTGCTTGCTTGGAGAATAGAATAGCAAGCACTAAAGGCTATAGAGGTCGTTAAAGTACCTTTTCAGAGAAAAAACAAATGTCAGGACCTCAGGCTTGCTTTTTTGCTTGCCTTCATATCCACAACCAGATGCTAATAGCGGCAGAACACTTTAAGGCAGTAGTTATGGGGGTATGGAAAGCATTCACAGGGGGTCCGCAACTGCTAAAACAATTAAATAATATTAACAGGTCAACAAAGTGTATATAAATTAAGAAAGCACAATTTAAAGGTGAACATTTTAAAACGTTCTGTAAGTTTGAAGGAATGTGAAACTGGATGCCGAAAATTAAGTTACTATGCTCAAATTGATTCATGAGAGCAGTGCAAATACATTAAACAAAATACAGTATGGAAGGTAAGTGGCCTAAATTGAATTTATAAAAGCTCCAACTTTACTACTAAGAATCAGATTTATTTGCATTTGTTTTTGAATTAAATACAAATATTTAACCCTTTGCGTGTGTCGGACGACGCAGTGGGCGTGTGCGGAGGACAGTCCGGGGTTCGTCCTAACCACGCCCAGTCATAAATCACCCGCACCGCGGTGAAATTCCCGCTGCGGTCAATGGGTTAAACATATATGTATGTGTTTGATGAATGTTTGTTTCTGCATTATTTTATTTTTCAAATCATCGAAAATGTTTATCCTGGGATACCCCGCTTCCCATAATGATTCAGTGGGCATCCCTGGATTCCAATAATTATCAAGTGGGGGTCTTCGGGTTCCAGTACTGATCAAGTGGGGAACAACAGAAGTCAAAAGATTGCGAACCACAGACCAGATGTACGACCCTGACAAAATGCGAGTCTCAAATTGCGTCGCTTTGCATCTCGCAATTTGCGACTCACAATTTGTGGCTCACAAAATGTAATTTACATGCGACACTGTTTGCGATTCCTATTGGGGTCGCACATTGTCTGCCTCATTAATATTCACGAGGCAGGTGCTATTTGCGAACCCATTAGGAATGGCTAGCACTCCCAGGGATGGTGGCATGCTGGGGTCAGCAGACCACCATGTCTGTGACTGCAATACAGCTCGTTTTCCTTAAAGGAAAACAGGATTCATTTAAAAAAAGAAAAATTAAACGTTTCAGTTTAATGTTTTAAGAGTGGTCCCTGCAATATTTTCGCACACACTCACAAAGGAGAACGGGTCGCCTGGAGACCCCATCCCTTTTGTGAGTGGTTTACCACCTACTTGAAGTAGGTGGTAAATTGCGAGTGTTTTGCGACCGCAATTAAAAATCTTACAGAGTGCGAGTCTCTATTAGGAAGGGACCCCCTTGGCACACCCGTTCTTAATACCATTTTATTGATAAGCTCTCCCCCACCAACGCGTTTCAGCCCCAACAGGCTTTTTTTACGGTTAGTAAGTCCTTCTTTACTTTCCACTTATATACCTACATCTGCCTTTAGGTGGCATTGTGGGATATGTAGTTTATCACAGTTTCAAAAAACTTTACACTTATTTACAGAAAGACAATTGCGCCTTTTGTCATTATTGTATACATCCTTATGTTACTTTATGTATATTATTAACTTCTGGTTTAGTACCCAGTAACATTTCATATTTGTGTAACGCTATTGTCAATATATACTGGTTCCGGGTATAGTACCCTCTTTCTCGATGTATATTTTATAGCAACATCAGATTTCAAAGGAATTCTTGAGGACCGTCCGAAAGGAAAGAGAATTTATTCCAAATGAACATAAAGTTCTTAGTCATTATTAATACCGCCGGGGTATTTTGTCTTGAATTTTATAATCAAACGTGATTCAATTTGACGCAGCTTTCGGACAAGATTTCCACCTTGATCTCCTTGTGGCATCATCTTTATTCCCATAGAAACACAACCCTATGCCACTTAAAGGCAGATGTAGGTATATAAGTGGAAAGTAAAGAAGGACTTTCTAACCGTGAAAAAAGCCTGTTGGGGCTGAAACGCGTTGGTGGGGGAGAGCTTATCAATAAAATAAGCTAAAACCAATTTGGAGTGCCACATCCTTTGTTAAAAATACAAACATATTTGTAGATAAAAAGGGCAAATGCCTATTTTCCAAAAAGTACAGTGCAAAGTGCTAAATGTGATTTTGTCCCAATTGATCACATTTCTGGCTTCATCACCCTTCTGTATAGCCAGAAGGAATTACAATAGAGGTATCCAAATGAGTTTTTAATTGTGCAAAATCGGCCTAAAGTCCTTAAATGTGCTCGTCCAATACTGTGCAAAATCAAATAAATTGTACTGGGGCTTAAAAATGTCTATATAAACATCATACACATTAGAGCATTAATGCTATAGCAGATATGATGACATTAATTAAGGGCAAGTGCCAAATTCTTGAAAGTACAACGTGCACAAGTACAATGACTCGCTGTCAACCACTCATACAGCTTTGTGATTGGTCTGGGGAGCTTGGGTGCTTCCTGGTTCCGGCTCGGCACCAGCAGAGTGCTGACGCAGAGGAGAGATACTGCAGCAATAAGGTGCGATTTAAAAAAATAATAATAATTAACCCCGCCCCGCCACCCCCAACATGTGCCGGCTGCCACTGCTAAAACACAAAATAAAAGCGTATTTTATTATGATGCCACAGCCTAAAGAAACTACAGTTTATCGAAGATGTTGGAATCTAATTTTGACAAAATCTAACATGACACTTTGCTTATAAATTAATGTCTATGACCACACTGGATGAATGCACTTTGGAAACTGAAGGCATTTGGAACGATTTAAAGGACGAGGCAAAGTAAAGTTGTAACATCGATTTAATTAGCTTGTTCTAGTAAATATTAAGAAATTCCATTAAGACAAATTTGTGTGCCAATTCCAACACCTGTGAGAAGACGATACAAAATATTCTATAAACATTGCTCACAGTTATTACTCGATCCAGCTGGAGACAATATTGTATATACCAGGGATACAATTCGTGCAACTACTTTGGCTCTGTAATAAACTTCCATAAACGGAGACGACAGTCTTTCCAAATCTGGGTTCATGTCTATTTCCAAGAATATTGTCTTCTCTAATCATTCCTTGCCCAGTCCTTCTGACACTGCAACGTATATTCGCCTCTCCCATGCACCATGGACCTAAAAAACTAAAATGAAAAACAACCCCACCTCACCCCCCTTACCTTGTCATTGAAAGGTCCTCACTATTGAAGTAAGACAGCATACAAGAAGGCCTTACTCATCCAATTTCTTTTCTGCTACCACTTTCCTGTCCCAGTTCTTACATTTTGAGGTCCCGCAGAAAACGTTTGATTAGATCGTCAAACTTTATACTCCAAGCATAATGGAACACATCTATTTATTAGCAAAAAGGGCACTGCTGGAGCAATCATTTAGTGTATACAACTGAGACAACACAACCTTGTCCCACAATCTAGTAGTCCCTTTATCCCATACATCTAATGTGTAGTCAAGAGATAAAAGTAGACACAACCACACCCTTATTGCTGCACAGATATCTAGAATGAAAGCACATCTTGATTCAGCCAATGATGCTGCATTCCTAGCTTGGATCTACCTTATCCACAAAAGTAATGTAGAGCCTGCAGACACATAAATAAAGATTATGAACTCGATTCCGTACCTTAATGTCAATGTAGGTTTTGTTCATATCAGAAAAAACAAATTAACAAACGTTACACATTCTGTAATCTGAGGTCTTGGAAAGATAGATGTTCACCACTGTGGCAGTTACTCAAGAATACCAAGCCTTGTTTTCATTATCTGGGAGCAGGATAAATAATGGGAGCACAATCTCCTGTTCCTCATGAAGTGAAGAAGGCACGTATGCTATAAGCCCAAGCTGCAACCCACCCAGCTGAAAGCCATCTAAGACAACACTATTAGGTAGATAAATAAGCAAAAAATAAAAGTTAACACAAAACCTCAAATTGTTTAGTCAAAAATACCCCTTAGTATGCCTTAGCCTAAGTGAACACTGGGTTTAAAACAAGCATTGGCATAGCCACTAGACCTCTCTTTTGGGACCTTATAAGTATTTAGTTAGACACCACAATATCCTTGGTGCAACAACATCAACTGTTGCATGGCTAAACACTTATAAGTTCCCAAAGCCGAGACCTATTTGGCTATGCCAATGCTTGTTTTATTGAGTGGTGCCCGGGTTAGAGAGCTTGTTTTCCCCGTCCACCATCCCCGGAGCAAAGGGCACCGCAGGGGGGTGCTCGGTTCTTGTGGCTTGGCCGAAGACACAAATGTGAGGTTTGCAACCTGGCATAGTGAAGTCATCTCGGCTCTATTGGTAGTCGTGATGACGGCCTGTGTCAGGTCTAACATTCTTTTTTCGTGCAGGTCATTGTAGTATGATGCATTCACGTTTGTGCTATTCTTTTGCAGGTCAGGTTCATATGTCGCATTTATGTTGGTTATCTGGTGAGGTCATGATTGGTGGGACAGTTAGGGTTCATGTAAGGCCCCGTTTTTAAAGTAACAGCAGCATCACAGAACTCTCAAAGCAGTGCTGGCAGCAAGTCAAAAGAAGGTTGCAGTGGTGTGGATGGTTGGGGGCGGACGTTGACACGCGACCCTTACCTCACACCCACACGTGCATGCGCAGTGGGTACAAGACAGCACAGGCCTTTGGGGGGAGGAAGAGGGGTGTATGAGGGTGCCCGATGGAGGTATCCTAGCAGGCAGGCAGACCCCCTGCATAGGCACTCCAGGTATAGGAGGTCGATAGGTGGGGAACTTTCTAAAGGAAGGACCCATCCACGTCCAATGTGGTATTGGACAAGGGGTACTAAGAGGAAGAGTCCTGGGACCAGTTCAATCTCACACAGAAGTTGTTTGTGAGGGATGCACAAGAACAATCTTAGTTATGGTTAGGTAACTCCCATGTATTAGCAACTCTATTAAGGCTGGAACTAACTGTGTAAGAAAAATGTAAAATTTTGAGTTACTATGCATAAAAATAATGAAATGTGTTTTTTCACGTTATATGTTTTAACAAATATTTTCGGGGGTTTACAACCTCTAACCCAAAGAACTTGAGTTGGTATTCATGGTCTCTTATTAAGTAACGGGTGGGGGCTTTAGGGAGTGGGTTTGCTCAAGGGACATAGGTGTCTACCCCCTCCCCCCATATGCAATTAGATATTTTTTCAATGGAATCTGTTTATGTGCAGTGTGAACTCAGCAGCTCTCAGAAGAAGGGGTCTTGTTGGTCATTATTCCCCAGTCCCCATGGAGGTCGATTCACCAAAATGCCAGGGTTAGAGGAAAGCAAAACCAAAGGTTGATGATGGACGGAGTGTTAAACAATGCAAGCACTCACCCCCAATACATCATCATTCTTTAGCTCTATCCGCCTCCCCAGTTCAGACATGGCCATATGCATATCAGTCTGACCCTGTGCCTCTTGGGAAGAGTCAAGCCCGAACTGCCAAACCATGTCTTCCCTTGACCGGAAACAAGCATCCTGGGACCAGTTTCTGGCTTATCAGCTATCATCAGCCAGGCTAGCTTGAATCCAGTGGCAAGGTGAGCAAGGGACCCACGTCTGGGCATACCCTGCCAACTTAGGGTGAACAAAGCAAAACCAAAGGGAATGATGGATGGAGTGTTGAACAATGCAAGCACTCACCCCCAGTCAACTGATCTGGGTTTAATCCATCCTCATTCTTTAGCTCACTCCGCCACCCCAGTTCAGACATGGCCATATGCAAATCAGTCTTACCCTGTGCCTCATGGGAACAGTCCGGCCTGGTTTAACCTCAAAAGATGTGCATACCGCCTAGAAGCCAGAGGCTCCAGTACACACAAGGCAGATTAGGAGAGGGGACTGAGACGGGGTAGGAGGTAAAGACGGGATATGAGAAAACGAGCAGTGTCTCTCTGTCTCCTGCGAGTTGTAGGCGCTATTACTGGTGGGGTAACATGTCAGGTTAATCCCGCTTTTAACCCAAAGTCCCACCTTTCAAAGCTAATAAATCAAGCACTGAGGTTATAAATAGCTAATAAATCAAGCACTCTGCCCCCTCCGGCCGTCCGCTAAGGATACAGTCTCTATAGGCTGCACGGTGTTCCCGGGCATCGCGTAGCTGGGGCCTCCAGGCCTGTAGCTTGCGCCCATGCTCACCCACCTCCCCAGTCCCGTTTGGGTCGCTAGACGCTCCCCCGCCGCTTCCGCAGGTCTCGTTTCGGGCGATGTCAGCACTGGCACCACACTTCACTGTCCCAGAGCTGAGGACGGTTCCCAAGCGCTTCGTATCGGGGGTCCGTGTCTCGATGTGCTTGCGGCCTGCAATTCGGCTCCGCCTCTCCTCACACAGTCAAGTTGCGGGTCGTGTAACCTCCCGGAGACTGGAAATCTGCTCCGATTATCGGCACCGCTATGGGTCATTGATTGCTGCAGCGATGTGTCCCGAACTATTGTGTGGAGCCACCTTTTTTCAGGATGTTGATGCCCAGGGCCGGAGATCGCCTAAAAGACGACTGCCATGTGTGGCAGTTGGCCACAACCCCCCTTGCACACTGGCAAGCATTTAATTTAAATGTGACAAGGGATGCCAATCTATCCAGACCTTCCCATTTCCCAAATCTGCGCAAGATGTGTATCTTTCCATTGATTCCACTCTATTATTATGGGACTAGGTCACCAAAAAATTCTATTGGTTCGATGACGTTTATTCCCAACAACTTTTTTATAGCCTTAAAAGTTCTCTGAAAGCTAAATAAACATTGCTCACCTGTCAACATTAGGTTTGGCTTTGTCTTTTAACCCTTTCAGTGCTGACCACGTTCAGCGGATGTCGCGTACACTACCTCGGTAGTGCTGCACACGTCCGTTGAACGTTCTGGCCCTGCCCGCGCAATAGAACGTTCCGCACCAGCGCAGAACGTTCAGCGCAGCGGAGGGGTTAATACAATGCACTCACTAAACCTCTTGAAACACCCCACCTGACTCCAAAATAACTTATGGAAATACTGTATCCATTTCACTTTTCAACATCAGCTTGAAATCTCACTAGTACTTGGGGTCCTTAAAAAAACAAGCGCATTGTGTTCTTTTTTTTTTTTCTTTATTGTTTTTTCCAAACAAACAATACAGTGGAAGCATTTATGCACACAACGGTCGACACAGTATCTGTACAGTAAGGTCACAATTACATTGTCTCATAGTGCTGGGCTATATCTCATATTACATCATTGCATACACAGTATTCACCGATATCTCAAGGAATAAGCGATAACACATTAGGGCAGTACATAGGGCCTCAGACAGTAGGCATTATCATTTGCATGCATCACAGGTCGTCTGAAATAAACTATGCTTCTATCATTTCATTAGTGTACAAGTTCACGTGTGTATGGTCAGACCGATCATACTAAAATGTAATACATAGGCCACTATCACCATTGTACACAAGGAAGGACATTTATGTCATTGGTGCACGCACTCGGGACAGTGTAGGGCACAGGTACTTCCGCTTCAGATGCTGGATCCTCACGCGGGTGTGCTAAAAGATAACACGTCAGGGGTCCCCAAATATCTCTAGGCCTGGAGGTTCTTGGTAACAGTTCCGCATAAGTGGCAAATTGTTCCTGACAAAACATTAGGTCATCAAGCCAGACCTTGAATTTGGGCGCCCTTCCCCTGCCCCACCGGCAGGCCACCCTTCTCTTAGCCATGAGTAATGCGAGGGCCACATATTGGCGATGGGTAACCTGTACTGGTTTGACATACCCTAACAGGGCCAGCAGTGGCGCAGGCTCAATGTGTGTGTTTGTCATCAGGTTCAAGGCCTCAAAGACATGTCCCCAATATTCGTTCACTCTCTGGCATTCCCAGGCCAGATGGAGAAAGTCCACTCCCGGAGCCTGACATCTGTCACACCTGTCTGTAGTTCGCAGATGATATCTACGCATCTTGGCTGGGGTGTAATACAACCTATGGAGAAACTTGTAGTGTATTATGCATAGCTTGTTGCTGGCCGAGACTTGCTCAGTCTGCAGGCAGCAGTATTCCCAGTGTTCATCTGTCAGGTCAAAGCCCAGTTCCTCGCCCCATCGTGTGCGGGCTAGTGAAGCCGACGCTTCCCTTTGGGTGTGCACTGTGTGGTATATCAGGGAGACCAGGTGTTTGGCCGTTGTATTTTTAAGAATCAGTTGTAGCGGAGCAAGCGTCAGGGGCTCAGCCAGAAATTCCAGGGTTAAAGAACAGATTCCTTGTCTAAGTCGTATATATAAAAAGACATCAAGTGGTGTTTGTTGCAGGCCCTGAAAGACATGCTCAGCAGTACGGAACTGGCCATGTCACCGTGGTGTGGTACATGTCACCCCAGGTGTTAATGCGTGTCTGCTTCTTGAGGCTATGAAATAGTGTCTCTTGGAGAAGGGGCATGCTTGGATGATATGTGAGAGGTAGCAGTGGGGAGTTAAGTATTAGTGCGTCCAACATTCTCCTATGCGTTGCGTTGTACAAGTTATAGTGGTCAGTGTCCTGTCTCTAGCCCTAGGTGAGTCGTATAGCACTCCGTCTATCGGGATGGGGTGGGCAAGCCAGTGCTCCGCAGCCACTAGCGGCATATATCGTGGCTGATTCACCCAATAGTACGCATAGTGGGCTTGCGCACTGATATAATATAATTCAAAATCGGGTACGTCAAACCCTCCTTGCCCATAAGGCCTAGTGAGAACATTCCACTGCAACCTCGGTTGTTTACCCCCCCATATCAGGCGTGTCATTTCTGATCTGAATGTTTTAAAAAATGTTTTAAAAAAATATTCCCTCGGGTTAAATGGTATATTTAAAAAGAGAGAGAGCAATTGGGGAAGTATCACCATTTTAATTAAGGATGCCCGCCCCGCCATTGAAAGGGGCAATGTAATCCAGCGGGTGACGTAGTCTGTTATGCGGGTCAGTGCAGTGCCACAGTTAAGGCGCATCAGTTCGTCCCTGTCTCTGGTGATACGAATACCTATGTAGTGCAACCCCTCGTCACACCACTCTAAGGGATAATCCAGCGGGAAGAGAATTGTTGAAGTTGTCAGAGGGAAAATACAGGACTTCCCCCAATTAATTTGGATACCCGACAGTTTCCCATAGACAATAAATTCCCTTAGGATCGGATTTAAATTTTGTTGCGAATTACGAATATTTAGAGTGATATCATCTGCATATAGTGATATAAGTATCTGCCTCATATTGGACCGCAGGGCCTTATCTTTATGGTGTTGCCGCAGCTTCGCCGTCAGTGGCTCGACCGCAAGTGCAAAAAGTAAGGGGGATAACGGGCACCCCTGCCTGGTGCCTCTGGTGATCGGAAATGTCTGGGATGTGTGCCCATTTATGAGCACTTTAGGAACCGGTAAGTGGGATAATAGCTGAATCCAGGAGAGGAATAGGGGCGGAAACCCCATTTGTAACATTACCCTGAAGATATAGTCCCACTCAATGGAATCAAAAGCCTTAGTGGCATCTCAAAAAACAGCCACATGGGGTAAGTCCGGGGCAACCTTATTTAAAATAGCAAAGAGGGTTCGCAGATTATGGGAGGTAGCCCTTCCGGGCACAAAGCCCGACTGATCAGGGAGAATCAGAATTTCCAGCAATAGGCTAAGCCGAGTAGCAATAAGCTTGGCCAGAATTTTTGAATCGCAATTGAGGAGAGATAGTGGTCTATAGGAGTTGCATTGTCGGGATTCAGGCTTCAGGAGTGATATGATCAGAGGCTCTCTCATGGATGATGGGAGGCAGCCTATGTCCAGCGACTCCTCGTACACCTCGTGCAGAATAGGGGCCATCTGATCTATATACATTTTGTAAAACTCTATAGGGATGCCATCCGTACCGGCAGCTTTCTCCGTTTTCATGTGCATGATGGCTTACCTGACTTCGTCTAGCTCGAACGGGGCGCATAAGAATTTTCGCTGCACATTGCTCAGCCATCCCAGTTCCGCATCTTCCAAATAACTCTCCAGGTTGAAATCATCCCCCCTATTCGTGGTGTACAATTGAGTGTAGTGTCGTGTAAAAGCATTTAGTATATTTGCAGTGTCACGATAGACCATCTCTTCCGCCCTTCGAGCTCTAATACATAGTTGGAGTAGCGTGGTATCCTAATCGTATCTGCCAGTGCCTTACCCGGTCTTTCCCCCCACCCCCCATATCGTCGGGCTACCCAGTATGTTATGTTATGTTATGTTATGTTACTTTATTTCTTTTATAGCGCACGGCAACTCCAGAGGAGCATCCCGGCGCTTTGGCAAAGAAAGGAACAGCATAAAAAGCAAGCACACAACAGTAAAAGAAATAAAAGGACTATTTCCTAAAAAGCCTATTTCCTAAAAAGTATCTGCCTCTGAATTAAGCGCATTGTGTTACCTCCAACCTGGCAAGGTTTTTCTCTTCCCAACTACATACACATTGTGCTCTGAACTCCTATCCTTGTTGGATAAGTCTGTACAAAAATATCCCACCAAGGGTAACTTCATTACACAATAACTCTCAGGGTCCGCATCAACCTCATAGTTTTATCCTTCCTGCCTTGTACCAAACATCCCTATCAATAAGTATGTATGGCAAGCAGGAGTCTGCCCATGTAGGTACACTCACTCCGTACAGTTTCACAGAATACCTTAGGGAATGACAAGGCTCTTCTCCACCACAGCACTGATTTCCTTCTATGATGTAACGATCCCAAACACCACAAGTACTTCCACCTCATCTTCCCTTCTAACACCAACGGTTTGAAGTGTCTTGTTAGGTTTGGTGTGCAATATGTTCACCCTGTTTTTCCCTTCACTCAGTTTACCATGCATGTCTTGGAAAAGTGTCAAACATTTTAGGTTTTGCCTAGGCATCGCTTGCGCGGTCTCTTCGAGCCATGCTGTGTTCAGGATATGCTCTTGAAGCCCCACCCATCTTTTCTATTGGCTGCTCTTGTTGTTCTTATGCATTTCATTGGTGAAATAGCTTTCTAGTCCCTCCTTTTCAAATTTTGTAACCTCCCATATGGACTGGCCCTGTTATATGAGCTCTAATGCTGCATTTTATTTTTACACTTGTAAGCAATATTTCTTTCTTTAGCCGCCCTCGAGCAGGCCTGGCACTCAGCTGTCTGTTAGCAGTCTTTATTTATTAATGGCACATACATGCTTAAAAACAATTTTGGGCTTCCCTTCAAAGCAGACCCCTCCCACCTCTGACATAGCATAGTTGTGCACATTTATTTAATAATGCACCTGTGTGATTCTAAATTGTTTCTTGCCTTTCCTCAAAAGCAGACCTCCCACCTCCGACACAGCATGTCCGTGTGCCCTATTTAATAACAGTCCCATGTGCATCGAAATTGTGTCATGCCTTTCATCAAAATCAGAGCTCCTCCCCCCCACCACCACCTCTGACACAGCATGGCCTGCGCATTATAACAGCGACGTTTTCATTTTGGGCTTGTCTGCTTGATGTTTTGCTTGTGGGATTTCCTCCAAAGCAGAACACCCTCCCCCCTCAGACACAGCATGGCTACGCACTTTTGTTTATTTATTAACACCCCACTTTTACTTTACATTAACATGTAAATACTTAAGCTTTCCACGAGGAAAACACAATGTTTATAAGCTCAAAAACAGTGTTAAAAAGATCTCAACTGGAGAGCCAAGGCATGCTTTCAGTGAGGCTTTGAATTCAATGTCAGTCAGCTGCTTTACCTGTTATGTTACTGCACACAAAAAATAAGTTCAAAACATTATCATTTACAATGCCAATAGGTCGAACGTTCACAATTGTGAGACCTATTGCATTGCAAATGCTTGTTTGCATTTGTAACACCTTGATCTTTTAGCAGGACATGTACCTGAAGTTATTACATGCTTGATGATTCCATATCTACAGCTTGACTTTTTGTCTACCCCAGTTTGTCTTTGCTTCTTCCCACTGTCTCTTTGCTGCTTGGCAAGCATACCTCAAACATTCTTAACTTCTGGCTTCCAAGTAATTCTACATACTTCCATACTTGGCACTGAAAAAAGTATTTTCGATTCATTTCACAAAACGAATTGACTTTTTCCAATGTTGGTTCCATTAGAGTCAATAGCTTATCCTGAATCTTTAAAACAGATGCCCTAATAATAAGAAGTTCCTTATAAACTCATCAAGCGAATCCTTGAATTTGCACCTAGATGGTAAACATACTATCGACTTCCTTGACATTACTGCCCTCGAAAAGAACTTGTGACTTTCAGAAACAATGCTAATGCCGTTTAGTCCTCTTTTCAAACCTATATTTGTCATGGAGAAAAGGGCAGGATGATGTCCAATGAGTCTGTAGCTTAGACCATCTCAATTCATCTAATGGTGTTTTTGAGGAGAAGTCAAGTGAATCTGTCATATTCGTCAGAGGCAATTTCCTACTTGTAGCGTGTGCACAGTTTGAGGATAATATGATTGTATGGCTACATGTTGTATCAAGAATTTATTTCGCTGAACAGGACGGGCACATGGGTTTGCAGAATGCACTCGGTGTACATGTATGAACTTGTTTGAGGGCTCGTTGACACCTCAAATACAGAGCAAGGACAATTCAGGTGGACAATTCGGATAAAGCAGGCACGTGCTGCTTTGCATGCCACCTCGTAACGAATTATAACAATGAAATAGTATTCCTTTGAAATAAACATAACAGATCACTGGTATCGTGTGCCAGGCTGACAAAGTAGTTCAATTCTGCATCTTGTGACGATACTCATCAGAGTGGGAGCCAGGACAGCTACTAGGCTGGTTTAACACAGAGGGTCTGCACCATTACACCACCTAGTTGCCAATGTAGAAGTGTACCACACATGAACGCTGGAGAAGATGGGTGGAAAACGGTAAGTCAAAAACTTTTATTCCAAGAATAGCAACCAGTTCGTACAGTCGTCAATCTTCATCTGTCTCCTACAGAATTCTCACTTCCCAACTTTCCACTCCAGAGTCTTGGAATTGAGCTCGTTTACATTCTAACATACTGACAATGCAACAGAGCGACAAATAAAAGTTGAGAGACATACATGAAAATGAGAAAAAGAGGAGTAGTTGATACAGCTGTAGAGAGAGTTGTGAAACAGAGAAAGAGGAAGACTTGAGATAGAGTGATCTATAAAGAGGAAGTGAGACAGAGCTGAGGTGAAGGGCATAAGTTGAAATGTGGAAGACAGTGTAATGGGTGTATTGATAGAGAGGTAAGGTTGGCAAATTTGAGGTAGAGAGAGCTAAAATAGAGGAAGTATGTAGGTACACACAGATGAGGAGATCGAGATTAAGACTGAGGACTGAGATGGAAGAGGTGAGGTGAAGTTAGGAGAGAAATGACCGTGACGATTAAATCTAATAATAATCTTTCTCTAACAGCCAGAGAGTGTGAAGGTTAGGTGTGAGCAGACCAGGAATGCACACATTTTATGTTAAGCATGCTCAGTTGTCAAATTACAATGAGGAAAGCAGTTATGATGAGCACCAGTTATTATAGTGCAAAAACAACAAGGGAAGAAAGGAAAGCTTGAATTAATTTCGGACGCCTCGAGTATGCTTTGGGACGCATTTCCGACCACCTGTTATTATGGCAGGGATTACAACTATCACACTTACTTCATAGGTGAAACCCTTGAAATTTGTGGACTGGGGGCAACTGTCCACCTTAACCATGCCTTAAAATGTCAGAGTCTACAATCAGCAAAGGAACCCAAATTGATGGTTACCAAATGGCACACTTCTAAATTAGGCGGTAAGTATCTGGCTATTCCTAGTTGTGTTTATGGAACCAGCTTCCAAAATGACTTTGTTCACTTACATCTTACTGCACTTTTAAATGTAAATTGAATTTGCAGTTGCTCACTCTACCTCCTTAAAGTAGAAGACGGATGATGTTGTTTTTTCAGCATTTTTTAACATGCCAGCGAATGAATCCTGGTAAGAGAACTGTAGTGTTGCCAGGAAAGATTGGAAAGGCAGAAGGTCCCCCCATGCCGAGGACTGAAGTACCCCCTTGTCATTGTCTGCCTGTTTTCAAAATGGGTGGAAGCCTACCCTACCCGCAGGAATGATAGCATCACTGTAGCTAAATTACTATTGAGGGAACTCATACCACGTTTCGCTTTTCCAGTAACAATTGAATCAGACCGAGGGTCTCATTTTAATAATGAAATAATTTGTCTAATATGTGAAGCATTCCAAATTGAGCAAAGGCTGCACTATGCATATCGCCCAGAGGCTTCTGGGGTGGTAGAAAAACTGAATGGTACAATCAAGTCACGATTGAGAAAGATGTATGAATCTACCCGATTGGAGTGGCCTGATGCTTTACCTCTTGTTCTGATGGGACTCAGAAGCATTCCAGACAGAAACACAGGCTTGAGTCCCCATGAGATACTCATGGGAAGAGCAATGAGGCAAGCATGGGTACAAGGACACAAGCTGTTAAATATATCTGATGATTTAGTACTCGAGTACTGCAAAGAACTGGCTGAACAAGTGCGTTCTATCTCTCACCAGGTTGGGGAAGACGCTGTCGCCAATCAACTCCAGCACATGACCTGAATCCAGGTCACCGGGTAGTGATAAAAGAACATACTCGAGAATCTTGCCAAGCACCAAGGTGGGGAGAGCCACATCAAGTGATATCGGTTACCGCCACATCAAGTGATATTGGTTACCACCACAGCTGTAAAGTGCAGGGGAATTCCAAACTGGATCCACGCGAGTCATACCAAGAGGGTGACTCGCGTGGAAGAAGGAGGAGCACTACTGGGGACTTGTTTTTATGTAGTAAATAGTCAGGGTTAGTGCAAAGCTTACTATGTTATGACCCCGGCAAGTAGGATGAAGCCGCTTTCCCATTTACCTTTTTCAAATGGCTCCCACTTTACCATTTGTCTTTTTTTTTTTTAAATGGCTCCCACTTTAGCAGCAGTCATATTAGTACATCTCCTGGCCAGTTACCAGCTACCCTCTGAAGGGTCTCATACCTTTACAGCAGCCATCTTGGGCTTTCATCTAAAAGTAACAGCGAGCCCGGTATGAATACTATGAATACCTCAGCAGCCTCAAATTGGTGACCAAAACAGCAGCCATCTTGTAAAGGCCAATAACTATACTCTCAACACCAAGTAAACAGACAGTTCTCAGACCCCTACGATTTGGCAGCCATCGTTCACTTTCACGATCATTTAGATAGCCCGAGCTTTAGTTTTCATTCAACAATACTGCAGACGTCCTGCAACAATTTCCCTTAGAATCTGGAAACTTGCGCCTTAACGTCTTGTGTTGTCTTAGGTTCTCCCCCACGATACAAAGGAAACCTCTCAACATGGCAGGACCCAACATGATTTTAGACGGTAACAGCGCACACTCTATTCAATACCCCTCTCAACTATCGAAAAATGCCTGTAAAACCTTCAAGCACAATTTGCTCAGACAAAACCCTGATACCTTGTTCCTAGATCCTGCCTTTAATGTCAAAAAAGGCACAATACTCAATAACCTCATATTTTTCACAAGAAAAACTGCAAAATGGTGACTGACCTTCTCGAAGTTATTAAACATCCATGATCGTAAAAATACCCCGCACGGAACTAGAATTAGTACGACCCCTTCGCAAAATCTCAGAGCTACACTGAACTTAACGTCCTACAAAAATGGCACCGTGCTTATTCAAGCAGCTAACAAGGACTTAGAACTATTTGATAATTACTTCCGCACCCTTAAAACACACACCACCACCACACCTTGCGTCCCGCAGGACCCTACCTCTACTGCCACCCCTGCATCCAATGTTGACCAACGACCCCCTACACCCCACAGAAAGGTTGCTAGTAATATTAGCAACCTTCATCAGATCGGTGTTTTAAAAAGCCAGGCCAGCGACCCACTAGTGGCCCCTCTGGCCTTACCTTGGCCTCCTCCCCAGCAGCTTACCTTCATGACCAACGTCCGACTACCCCTCCCGGAAATGTTGGAAATAACACTAACATTGCCCTTAAGCTCTGTGATTCACAAAGCCAGTCTGTCAATCCTCCCAGATTACCTTTGAACCTTACCCCCCCACCCGATCAGCGCCTTCGGAGGAAGTGCGACCCGTGCCTCTTCCCACAGATGTTGAAAGAAGCGGAAACATCTCCCCGCACATCACACAAACTACTCCACCTCCCTCCTCTATAACCTGCAACAATAACCTCATTAATACCCCCCTAGCTACACCCTACTTCAGGTCCCTCCCTCACTATCAAGATTCCACTAAAACACAGACTTGCGTCACCGCCCGAAATTTACAAAATGTCATCCTAGAAATCAGAAACATCCTACAGCTCGCTGAAAACTCCCTCTCCACACTTAAACATCTTGAAAAATCCCTAAAAACAGGTGAGAAGGGGATAAAAACCATCCCGCTACCACTATCAGATCGAGTCCTGCACACAGCCAAACCCTACAATACCATGACGGATATGGAAATCCAATCACTTCTTCAGCAATATGATCCCGCGGCCGGTCTGATCTCTAATATAGAGGAATATGCTATACTCCCAGTCCATAGCGACCCAAGTAGAACCTCTCATCCTAGACCTAGAGGAATAAACCTGAATAATCTTCAACCGTTAACCGCACACATTGAGAACCCAGAGACTATTGCAAAGAGCGCCGTGAACGTGCTCTCTTGTCTTTTACTGAACTGTAGATCTGCATCAAAACACGCATCAGACATCGCCGATCTTGTCAGGAAAATTGATATAATCATCCTCACAGAAACCTGGCTCAATGAGGGATCCTCCCCTTGCCTAGATCTTCTTGTCCCACCCGATTACAACATCATTAGATTAGACAGACCGCACAAGACAGGAGGAGGCTTAGCCTGCATACATCGGTCCGACATCGCCATCTCGAAATTCCACTCAGAACATCTTGTCTTGTGTGAATATTTAGGGATCTCTGTCAACTCTCTAAGTACCCACTCATACAAACTACACATTCTTTACCATCCCCCAGGGCTGAATGCGAAATTCACTGAACTGCTTATGGAAATTATCTCTTCAAACGTCTCCCTCCACTCCAAAAAACATATTCCTGGGTGACTTAAATCTACACTGGGATAACCCCCTGGACAAGCAGGTCAACACCCTTAAAACTTTCCTAGCAGACCACTCCTTGACCCAAGTTATCACCATGCCAACTCACTCTAAGGGTGCCACTCTAGACTGGATCATATCTAATCAAAATAATATTGACTCACTCTCAGTTATGCCCTGTGACTGGTCAGACCACCACATTATTTCTTTCCAAATCCCATCCGCACTCAAGAAAATCTTCCCACAACAATGCAAGCACAAACATTGGATAAGAGACACCAAAAACATCGATTGGAGCAGCCTGGCCTTTCAAAGTGAGAAAGATCTCACTCCCCCTAGTAACGGGTTAGACGTCAATGACCTCACAGCCCACTACAACTCCGTAATGACCAAAGTCTTCGAGCAAGCCGCCCCACCAAAACTCAAAAGAATTCTGGAAAAAGATAATAATCCATGGTTCAGCAAAGCCTTAATTTAAGAGAGACGCAAACTCAGATCAGCGGAACGGAAATGGAGGCAACATCCCTCCCCTAATCATCTCAAACTTCTCCGGAAATCGAGAAACTTTTACAATAAAAGTATCTTACACTCAAAAAAAGTTTTCTTCAGATCAGAACTAGACAAAGCCAAAAACAGACCTAAG
Source organism: Lissotriton helveticus (assembly GCF_964261635.1). Lineage (NCBI taxonomy): Eukaryota > Metazoa > Chordata > Amphibia > Caudata > Salamandridae > Lissotriton > Lissotriton helveticus. The sequence goes on from NC_136064.1 coordinate 86,729,232, forward strand.
AAACTCTTTGAAATCCTAAAACAACAATCTAACAAACTAGCTAAATCTTCACTCCTAACATCAAAGTCACAGTTGAATAGTGTAGATTTCTCCTCATTTTTCTCTGCTAAAACTAACTCTCTTCAACTCGAACTAGTGTAGCAGCACTCAACTCAGCCACCCCTATGGGCAATCTAGTCATGATGCCAGCAATACTTGAGCTACAACAGCCCAAAAATAACTCTCTCTGGACCATTTGATCTCAATGAAATCACTAATATTATTGCAACGACCAAACTTAATAACCACTTTAACAACCCTGTCCCTTCAAATTGTTTACCGCACCACCTCCATATCATCTCTCCTATTTGGACTAATATCATTAATGCCTCTATAGAGCAAGGTCACATCCCAGACTGTTTAAAAACAGGACAAGTCACCCCTATCCTAAAAAAATCTACGGCAGATAACTCCGACCCCAACAACTTCCGACCAATAACCAAGGTCCTGGAAAAATGTGTTCAGCAACAACTAAACCAACACATTCTGAACTTCAATCTACTGAATCCTTATCAATCGGGTTTCAGACCTGGGCATAGTACAGAAACAGCTATCTTACATATAGTAGATGACGCCCTACAAGTCCTGGACCACAATAAAACCTGCCTGCTAGTGTTATTTGACCTCTCCTCAGCCTTCGATACGGTCAATCACGGCAAACTACTAAGAAGACTAGAATACAGGATGGGTTTCTCTGGTAAGGTCCTTCAGTGGTTCAATTCCTTCCTGGAAAACAGAACACAATCCTACTTGATCAACAACAATCTTTCAGCTTCCTCCCTTAACCTACTGGGAGTTCCTCAAGGTTCCACACTATCTCCCATGCTATTCAACCTTTATGTCGAACCACTCACCGAGCTATTACAGTTGGAGAACATATCATTCCACATGTACGCGGATGACACCCAATTGTACATCAAGATCTCCTCCATCGAAGATAGAAGGTCAATGAATACAGCCCTCGAAAAGACAGTCAAATGGTTATCGTCCAACTTCCTCAAGCTAAACTCTCAAAAAAGAGTTTCTTCTAATCTCCCCCCCTAAGAACACCATCGAGACAAAGGAATGGATCAAAACTATCACGGCGTTGAACTGCACGCCAACAGTAGTGGATTCCTCCGTATCACGTGGAATCACGCTGGATAAGAACCTGAACATGCAAAACCACGTCAACTCACTGGCTAAAAATGCCCGCTTCCATCTCAGCTATCTCAGAAAAATGAAACCTTTTCTTGGGAACGCGGACCTCAAATCGGCAGTCCAATCCTTAGTTATTTCTAGACTGGAGTATGGTTGCACCACCCTCGCGGGTATTCCCAAACTCTCAAACGCCCCGCTAAAGGCCTGCCTCAATGCTACAGCAAGACTTTTAGCAGGCTCTAGGAAATTTGATCACATATCGCCACACCTGAAAGCACTCAACTGGTTACCCTACGAAGCCCGAATCCACCTAAAAATGGCCTGCATCACACATAAGGCTCTACACCACAACACCCCACAGTACCTAGCACAAAAACTCAGCCTATCTGGAGAAAACAGACATTCAAGGAGTGCAAATAATTTACTTCTGAAACCCGCACGTTTCAAAAAGTCTAAAACCTCCAACACAGCATTCTCTGGGGCAGCTCCCAGAATTTGGAACTCCCTTCCACCACACATCAGAAAAATCTCCTCTATCCCTCTCTTCAAAAAGGAAACAAAATTATTCCTGATGAGCAATTTCATACATTAACTTAAGACAACCACGTCACTAGAGCGACAATCCCCAAACTACTGTTATTTGTTGGTGTGCATATTGTGTGACCGGCATTTATTTAAATGGTTTTGAGCTCAGAACATTCTTCTCAACTTTCCTAAGAGAAATGATGACCCGCACAAACTTGAATGGTCTTCCTATTTGTGTTTCAGAACAAACTCTCTTAACGTTGTCACTCCCGGTTACCCGCAGACTATGTTTTCCCTGTAGAAAATTTGTTTCTAGAAAAAGTTTCCCTGTATGCATTTGTTCACTTTGAATGTTTCACCTTATGTTTGATGTAAAGCGCTCCAATATCCTGTTTTGGGTCTGGTCCGCGCTCTATAAAACTCTATAAATAAAATAAATAAAAAAACTGAACCTGATGAAGTAGAAGCTGAAGGTTGTGCAGCTGAGGGGTCTCAAGAAGTTGATCCCGAAGTAGTTTAAGAAGAGCAACCGAGCAACAGTCAGGATGAATGGATTCCAGTAGTCGACATACCTGCAAAATTTGTGAGAACCAGAAGTCAAACCTATCTAGATAGACAGAGTGATAGTGAGGATGAGTCAGAAATAGATGAATGTACTCAGATTACAGAAATTCAAGTCAATAGTAATTCTGAGGAGGACCAGATAAGTAAAGATCGATGTACTCAGACAGTTGAAACTCCAGCCAGAACTCCAAAGTCTGAGGAGGGACAGATAGGTATTAGGGCGACAGTTCAGGCAGAAGACAATCAAGAAATCCAAAGACCTGAGCAGGACTAGATAGGTGTAGAAAAACGAGTTCAAGACGAAGAAGGCAAGCAAAGTCAAAGTCAAAATTAAATACAGCAAACTCCTGAACAAGGCCAGATTAGTATCCAAGCAGAAGAAGTGAAATTAAGCCCTGGACCGAGTAAGATAGAGAGGAATTAAGAAATTGAGAAAGAACAAGTAGTGCCACAACTGAACGAAAATAAAAGAGCATCTGAAGAAAGTCAAAGCACAGTGACAGCTAAAAGACTCAGAAAGGGAGATAAGTGGCCTGGTTGTCATGGGGATTTGTATAAGAAGATGAAAAACTTCCACATGAATAATGAATAATGGGGGAAAACATAAAAGAGTGTCTGAAGATATAGAAATGAGTAAATGTTATTAAGTTGGCATCTGTTTCTGTAATTTGTGATGATATATATCATCATCAGAGGGGATTGATGGAGCAAGGTTTCGCTCGTAAAGAGACATGCTCAGATGCAATCCTCTCGAAATAAAACGTAATGCACTAATAAACATGTTTTGTGTTACTAATAATGCACCACATGACATTTCTAGCATCTAGGGGAAGCTTGTCAATGTGCTTTTAACTAACCGTAACTCGAGTGTCCTAAAAATGGTCGTTGCAATGTGGGAATTTTTCTGCGCATGTGTCTGTCACACTCACCTGACATGACGTATTCTCTGCTTTGGTGGGAAATCTTTGCTTCTGCGCACTAGAACTGAAGATGGCTGCTCTATGTTTTCACATGCTAACGCTTGCATTGCCGTTTTTATTAAATTGTTCGCTCTGCTTAATGCCTAATGCTGTAGTTAAAATAAAGTAATGGGAATAGAGTAGAGATAAGTGGTATACAGTGCATTCATTTATTCTTTGTTCTAAAACTGTTTCTCTTTGACTTTACTATTAGCTTGTATTTGGGCAATGGGCCTGATGCAATCCCTACGTGTTCAAGTTCTCATGCTTTGGGGATGGAGGGGTTCCATGATCTCCTGAGCCATTTGAGGATTCAACTTGTGTACCCCTCCTCTCCCCCCCCCCCACTCCAGGGCTCCTGCTGACAGTCACTGTTCAGGCCAGAGGGATCCGGGGGGCCATCTTTTCCGTAATATGCCAACCAGTCCCCCAGAGCTTTTTCAAATTTTTTAGAGCAACCGATAACACTAAGTCGATGTCATCAAGCATGTATCCTACCGCTGGCCTCAGAAATGTTTAGAGAGAGGCAGAATGAGCAATATAAACTTATGCATGTCGCAAAAGCCCAGGGCTGCTTTTACAGCTTGCACCACACAGTCATCAATTATATAAAGCGCTGCAACACCCCTCATTAGCCTCTCCTCCACCCCCACCCCCACCCTGATCACCCCAATAGTGTTACAAGGAAATTTTTCACTTGTACTTGTGAGGGTCCAGTTATTTTCTTTTGTTAGTCTTGATAATTTAGTTCTACATTAAAGTGGATTTCAGACTTTTTCCGTTCTAACACCTATGAGCAGGGCCACGTTAGAAAAATGTAGGTAGACTAAATGCCTCTGTGATTGTTTTGGCGAAAGTGTACCATTTGTATACTGGTCAAAAATAATAGAGGAATAAAGTGAAATCTTTGAGGACAATTACAGACTAGTATTGAATTTTTATAATTAAACGAGAGTTTACAGAGCATTCTTCATTGTGAGGACGCGTTAGACGAGGTGAATCTTTTCAGGAAAATGGTGAAAACGAATTTACACTCTGACAGTACTTGTACTGGTCCCGCAACAAAATCATAATTAGGGCACTGTATTTGAGATGTAAACTATCGAGGCACTAGGCTAGCAACCAAATTAAGCCGACACCTACTCAGACTCCGCAAGTCATCCTGGTCAAATCTCAGTCTGGATCTCATAGACTTAATCTATGAAACGATCAACTTTTCCTTGCGTAGTAATCAATCATAGAGCGTGGTCCTCAAACATTGGCAACCGACAGAGGGCACTTTGGAGAACATGCTGTATACACCAGCTTGTCAAACAAGATATGGACAAGTTACAAGTTTAGCAATAATACCGCTTTATCAGTCCATTGCTGCAGAGGGGATCCCCTTTCGATAGAAATCAGAGCAGATGTGTCTCTGTAGTCAGCGGTGTCCAGATGGCGCACATCTGCCTCTGTTACGATTTCCTTGGCCGTGAAAGTAAGTTGAGCATGATAAACAAACTCTGATAAAAATACACACTGAAAAACTAAGTAAAGATGTGTTTAAATAGTCAAAGCAATAAAGATGGCTTTAAATTGTCAAATATGTTTTAACTGGTTGACAGGCCTGGAATGATTTTATTCTTTTACAGCGGGAAACACACATCTGGGCCACTATCACCTCTGAAGCACTGCAGTGGGAGAACTATACACATCCGTCCCTCCACCATGCCTTAGTACAGACTCACGAAAATGGCAACGCAATGAGGAAGCTAATCCAGCATCTGCTGTTCAGTCAGAGACCCCTATTCCGACAGCCATTATTTCTAAGGCAATTAATAATCCCAACCAGGCAGACAGTTTTTTCTGATTCCGATCGACGTTCCATTACAGATCATGTCCACAGATGAGCCGTAGATATGTCCTGTTCTCATGCAAAGTACTGGAATGGGGATACGCTCCTCCAACTCAGCCTATAAACTGGAAGGCACTTAAGCAGCAGTTTCAAAACCAGATATCCAGGCCACAGTACTCATTCTGAAGGATACAACTTGTGGAGCTGTTGGGAGGCCATTCCTGTTGTTGGCCATTTCTATTAAGGACTATTGTCACATTGGAGGTCCTGCCTTCAACCAATACAGTGCAACTCATGTGCACCGTGCGAAACACACCACCAGTGTGTACTCTGGAAAGTTTGTAACGCTGAAGCCAGCAATAGCCCTGGCTATGCAGTGAGAGACAGTGCCATGTTAATCTTCTTTAATCCCCACCTAACTCCACAGTTAGGTTGTAATTAACTCACATGTTTCATTATGGTTTCTCTGTGAACCTGGTGCCCCACCCTCCACTCCACTACGTCTGTCTGCTACTGCTTGTTTAAGTATTATGCCCTCGTCTGTTTCTTTTCCCGAAACCTGAAAATGGCACAGCTGTATGCTTTTGCTGCCTGCATCTCCAGTACTAGGTTACTTTATACCTAGTTCCTCTACCCCTTGAAGAATCCAGAACTGCCACTTGAATTCTGGACACCTTGAAATCTCATGGTTTGCCTTATGCCCTTATGTCCCTTGAGTGGTCATGATTTTTGGTAACAATTGCAGCACCGAAATGGTCAATATTTGCCTCGGGCCCTGTGTAAGGTGCCTTTTGCATCTGTTTATCTGCCGCGGATTACATGGTGCCTTCTCCATCCACTGAACGACTCCTGCCAAATTGGTACACTCAGCACCGCATCCCTATAATTGTGCTTAGTACTCAATCTCTCCTGAAAAGCCATCACAATACTTTAGGTCATTTTCACTCAAATAACTAGGGAATATGGGGCCTCATGTACAAAGTATTTTAATGTTGCAAACCCTCAGATTGATTACATTTGAGGATTTGTGATGGCTAAAATACTTTTAGAAATGTACTAAACCAATTTAACGATTCAGAAAAAATGTCATCAGAAATTCAAAGGAGACTATAAACCAATCACAAATGGAATGGTGAGAAACTATTTTTTTAAGAGTAGGCAGGTGCCCCCAGAAAAGTGTGTAAACATTTGATTTCTTTTTAAATGCATCCTGTTTTTCTTTCAGGAAAATGGGCATGCTGACGCCACAAGGCTTGTGATTGTAGCCAATCAGAGTGGGCCACAATTCGAGACCAAGCTCATTAATATTTATGCGATCAGTTTAAATAAAATCGACTACGATTCTGTTTTTTGTGAACTGACGAACAAGTTACTTACCTTTGGTAACTCTTTTTCTAGTGGATACAGTATCTGCCTGTGGATTCCTCACCTTGTGGATATCCCCTGCGTCAGGAACATTCGGAAAATTCTTTCGTACCTCATCACACCGACTTGGACGACATCACAGAAGCACAGCATTGCGCGCGGCTCAGCTGACGTCACTGAATCCATAAAAGGACCCAGTCAGCGTGATGACATCAGTTCCACCCTTTTTTCCATGCCCTCGGGGCACACAAACGGACCGACAACAGTATGTATACACAATGTACACAGTACAAAATAATCAAGGTAACCCACACAGAGTGAAAACAATGCAATAGAGCAAAAAGAAACAAGACATTGCCTTAAAAACAACATGCACAAAAGCAATAGCAACTGTTAAAGGTATACAAGGGTGGACAACGGGGAGGCAGGTGGGTCAGTGAGGAATCCACAGGCAGATACTGTATCCACCAGAAAAAGCGTTACCGTAGGTAACTTGTTCTTCTGATGGATACATCGGCCAGTGGATTCCACACACTGTGAATAGAGTCCCACAGCAGTCCCGCTCCCGGAGGAGGGTGTCCACCCTTCTATACCAAGAAGTCCTGAAGGATGGAACGAGCAAAATGTCCGTCCCTCATCACCTCTGCATCTAAACAATAATGCTTTGCGAAAGTGTGGAGGGAGGCCCAAGTTGCCGCCCTGCAAATGTCCTCCACAGGAACACCTCAAAACAAAGCAGATGTAGACGACTTTGCCCTAGTAGAATGAACTCTCAAACCTTCAGGATGTTCCTTACCGGCCAGAGAGTAGCATATCTTGATACACAAGACAATCCATCTAGATAGTGTGCACTTGTGCACCGCTCTACCTTTCCTGCAGCCAACGAAACCCACGAAGAGTTGGTCATCAATACGGAACTCCCTGGTTCTGTCAAGGTAGAAGTTCACCACCCTCTTAGGGTCCCGACGGTGAAGTCTCTCCTCCTCCTTGGGAGGATAGAAGGTAGGGAGGGTAATGGACTGCCCCAGATGGAAGGGAGTTACCACCTCTGGCAGAAAAACAGCCCTGGTCCTGAGTACTATTCTTTCAGCATGAATAGTCAAGAACAGGGTTTTGAACTTAGAGCTTGAAGCTCACTTACCCTCCTTGCCGAGGTAATCGCAATCAGAAAGACCGTTTTAAAAGATAACAACCTCAAGGGACACCTGTGCAAGGGCTCGAAAGGTGAACCCATTAAGAAAGTAAGGACAAGATTCAAGTCCCATTGAGGCACAATAAAAGGAGTGGGAGGAAATTTATTCGTAAGACCCAGTAAGAATCTTAAAACTAAAGGTGACTTAAATAAGGACGGCTGGTCCGGCAAGCAAAGGAGTGCCGACAAAGCCGAAAGATAACCTTTAACTGTCGCTACAGCAAATCCTTGCTGAGCCAAAGAGAGTGCAAACTGAAGAATGTCAGACAAACAAGCCTTCAAGGGGTCAATGGACTTCTCTCCACACCATGAGACTAACTTGGACCACCTATAAGAATAGATAGACTTGGTGGAGTGCCGCCTTGCTGATAAAATAACATCCACCACGTCAGGTGAGAGAGAAAAATAATTCAGGTTGCCCCTTTCAATCTCCAGACATGAAGGTGTAAGCTCTGGAGGTGGGGGTGTAGAACCTGCCCCTGCGACTGCGAGAGAAGGTCTGCCCTGAGAGGGAGACGGAGCGGCGGGCACGAGGAGAGATGGAGAAGATCTGTGTACCACACCCTTCTTGGCCAATTCGGGGCGATCAATATGACTTGGGCCCGGTCTTGGCGAATCTTCCTCAGAACCCGAGGAATCAAGGGTATGGGAGGAAACACGTAAAGAGTTGTGAGCCCCAACTCAACTGAAACGCGTCCCCCAAAGCTCCCTGCATCGGATACTGGAGACTGCAGAATGACGGGCAGTGAGCGTTCTCGTGAGTGGCGAACAGGTCCACCTGAGGGAATCCCCACATCCGAAAGATGTGACGAACTACCTCTGGATGAAGCCTCCACTCATGGTCGGCTGAGAACTGCCGACTGAGACTGTCTGCACGTACGTTCAGAAATCCGGCCAGATGATTTGCCATCAGACAAATCTGATGGTGCTGAACCCAGGACCAGAGACGCAGAGCTTCTCTGCAAAGGCAATGCGATCCCACTCCTCCCTGTTTGTTGATATACGACATCGCGGTAGTGTTGTCCGTTAGGACTTGAACCGACTGACCGCAAAGGGAAGGGAGTAAGGCCTTGAGCGCTAAACCTATCGCCCGCAACTCTAGAAGGTTGATGTGAAGCAACCTTTCCTCCAGAGACCAAAGACCCTTGATCTCCATATCCCCCAGATGAGCACCCCACCCTAGGGTGGATGCATCCGTTATCACTGTGGCCACCGATGGAGGCAGATGAAAGGGCTTTCCTTGAGACAGATTGCCTTTCACGCTCCACCAAGATAGATCCGCCGCAGCTTCTCTGGAGATCCTCACTGACTCCCTGAGATCTCCGTTGTGCTGATACCACTGCCGGCGGAGACACCAGTGGAGTGCCCTCATGTGCCAGCGTGCATGGTCGACCAACAGAATACAGGAAGCCATCAGACCGAGCAGACTAAAGACCTTCAGGACTGGAACAACCGCTCCATTGTAAAATAAAGGAATCATTTCCTGTATGTCGAGAATCCTTTGTGGAGGAGGGAATGCCCGACACACAGCGGTATCCAGTACCGCACCTATGAACAGGTTGCACTGAGAGGGCACCAGGTGAGATTTGGGCACGTTTATCGAGATACCCAACCTGTACAACAACTGAGTTGTAATCTGCAGATGATGGAGCACCTTCTCTGGAGACTGTGCTTTGATCAGCCAATCATCCAGATAAGGGAATACTGGAATCCCCGAACTTCTGAGATGGGCTGCCACCACCGCCATCACCTTGGTGAAGACGTGAGGTGCAGTAGTAAGACCAAATGGAAGAACAACAAACTGGTAATGTTGCCATCCTACTGTAAAACGGAGATACTTCCTGTGCGACTTCATGATTGGAATGTGGAAATACGCATCCTGCAAGTCGATCGACACCATCCAGTCCTCTTGCTGCAGCGCTTGAAGAACCTGTGCAAGGGTGAGACACAGAGAGTCCGCCTCCCCCCGTTCAGATCAGAAGCCACCGAAGTCATCTGCGGCGTTCCTCAAGGCTCCTCGCTCAGCCCAACCCTCTTCAACGTCTACATGAGTCCCCTCGCAGCCATCGCACGCCAGCACAACCTCAACATCATCTCCTACGCCGACGACACCCAGCTGATCCTCTCCCTCACCAACGACCCCGCCACCGCCAGAGCCAACCTACACGAAGGGATGAAAGAGGTAGCCGAATGGATGAAGAACAGCCGTCTGAAACTGAACTCGGACAAGACGGAAGTCCTCATCCTGGGATCCTCACCTTCCGCCTGGGATGACTCCTGGTGGCCCCCCGCACTAGGCAGCGCACCCAAACCTACAGACCACGCATGCAACCTGGGCTTCATCCTGGACTCCTCCCTCTCCATGACCAGACAAGTCAACGCCGTCTCCTCGTCATGCTTCAACATCCTACGCATGCTACGCAAGATCTTCCGGTGGATCCCCACCGAGACCAGGAAGACGGTCACCCAGGCCCTCGTCACCAGCCGACTGGACTACGGCAACTCCCTCTACGCCGGAACCACCGCCAAACTTCAGAAGAGACTCCAACGGATCCAGAACACATCAGCACGACTCATCCTGGACATCCCCCGCCGCAACCACATCTCCGGACACCTGAGAGACCTGCACTGGCTCCCAGTCACCAAGAGAATCACCTTCCGTCTCCTCACCCACGCACACAAAGCCCTGCACAACCAAGGCCCAGGATACCTCAACAGCCGCCTCAACTTCTACGCTCCCGAACGCCAGCTCCGATCGACCGGCCACGCCCTCGCCGCCGTCCCCCGCATCTGAAGAGCCACCACAGGAGGAAAGTCCTTCTCCTACCTCGCCGCCAAGACCTGGAACTCCCTCCCGACCCCCCTCCGCCTGACCCAGGACCACCTCGCCTTCAGGAAGCAGCTCAAGACCTGGCTGTTCGAGCAGTAGCAGACCCCCCTCCCCAAGCGCCTTGAGACCCTCCGGGTGAGTAGCGCGCTATACAAATGCTTTGATTGATTGATTGATTGAGCATCTTTAACTTCTCTTGTTTCAAAAAGAGTTTCAAGATCCTGAGGTCCAGGATTGGACGAAGTCTGCCATCCTTCTTGGGTATCAAGAACTACCGGCAGTAGCTTTCCTGACCCCATTCCTGCTCCGGAGCCACCTCTATCGCACCTTTTCTCAGTAACACCAGGACTTCCTCCTGTAGGAGAAGTAGGTGGTCCTTCGAGCAAAACCTTGAAAAGGAGGGTTATTTGGGGGAAATTCCAGAAAGGGAAGAGCATACCCATTTTCTACAAGATTGAGAACCCAAAGGTCTGATGTGACCGATTCCCAATCCTGTAGAAAATGAGTAAGCCGACCCTCTACAGGACCAACATGATCCGGACTGGGGGATCTAGGGCTGCTTTGCTGTGGCAGGAGGGGGGTGGGAAGAGAAAGAAGAGGACGAGGAAGAAGAGGAGGCCTGACGTCCTCTACCATGGGTTCTGTTCCTGCCCCTGTACGATTTGTACAGGGAATTCTGCTGCTGCTGCTGTTGTTGTGGCTGCTTGTAAGAACGAAAGGAAGACCTTCCGAAACCTCTGAATCTCTTGTTTGAAGATCCTCTGGTTTGTAGGCCCAGAGACCTAGCTGTCGCCTTGCTGTATTTGAAACTTTCCAAGGCTGCAACAGCCTTCTTGCCAAACAGACCCGATTCATCAAAAGGAAGATCTATCAAAGTCGCCTGTACATCAAGAGAAAACTCAGAAGACTTCAGCCAAACATCCCTTCTAGTGGCAACAGAAGAACCCATGACCCTTGCCACAGAGTCAGCCGTATCCAAACCGCTCTGTATTACCTGACAAGCGGCAGCCTGCATGTCAGCTAGAACCTCACTGAAGTTCTGTCTACCCTCTACAAGTAATTTTGTGACCAACTGCTTTGCAGAATCCACAAGAACATGGATATAACGCCCCAGAAGGCATGTCGCATTCGTAGATTTTAAAGCCATGCTGGCCGATAAGAAAACCTTCTTGGCTGATAGGGAATCAAAGAAATTGGACCAATCACTTGGAACCTGAGGAAAAGCACTGGTAGATTTCTTGGAGCAGGCTACCTGAACCACCATACTCTCAGGAGATGGATGTGAAGACAAAAAGTCTGGATCCCCAGGAGCAACTCCTTGCAACAGTCCTTGATACTGCAGGAGAAGAAAAGGGCCTACGCCATATCTCCAAAACAGGCTCAGTAATAGCCTTGTTAAATGGCAACATTGGTTCTACAACTGAAGAAGGGGTATGAAGCACCTCCGTTAAGATGTTAGATTTAAACTCTGCAGTAGGCAAACTCAAATCCAAAAGCTCAGCTGCTTTTCTAATGACCGTGTGATACGGTACAACATCCTTTAAAGGCGCATCAGAAGTCGAAGAAGGCTCCTACTCCGGAGATAATTCTAATCCACTTGCCCCTTTAAGCTCTTCAAAAAAGTCCTCAGACTCTTGTAATTCTCCCTCCTCCATCTCCTCTGCTCGATACATTTGCTCCTCCAAAAGCCTTTGAGCCTCACGCCTAGACCTCATCCTCAGGATCGGCGTTGATGGAGCTACAACCGACTCCGATGGAGCCGGAGTCGAGCTCGGATCCGGAGGAACAGTCTGGAATGTACGAGGTTGTGACTGAACCGGAGCCGGAGAAGATGGAATCGGCGTCGAAGACCTCAGCGCCGGGAAGTTCCAAGAAGGCATCACCGGCATAATAAGCAAAAACAGTGCCTGTGCATAAGCCTGTGGAACACCAAGATTATAGGCCATTGGACCCATGGGACCAGAAGGTGCTCCAGAGGGGTACATGGCTCTTGAGAAGACTCCATACATCGCATTCAAATAACGCGTCAGGTCATGCCCCGGGCCTAGAAAGGGAGGGTATGGACCCATAGGCTGCTCCTGTCGTGGCACAATAGGAGTGGGGTAAACCGGACCCGAGGGCGGATGCATCGGCGTCGAAGGCCCTTCAGGTAATGGAGCTTCAACCTCCTCTCGAGATGGAGAGTGTGACGGCGCCGGAGAAGGATTTGAAACCAGCGCCGGGGAATGCTCCGGAGAAGCCTCAGGAGAAGGCTCACCTAGCTACACCGGATTCGATGGAACAAGAGAAGGAAGGTCTGCAAGGCGCAAGACGTGTGCATGTGGTATTAGCCCTGATATTCAGGAGCTATGGAGGGTCCACTTTTTGGAGATAAAGGCCAAGAGTGTCCCAAAGGCCACACGAGCATGAAGCATTGTGTGCTGTTTTTATACATGATGTTGATGGCACTTCTGGTGGCGTATAGAATGTTTCACAATCTCTTGAAGGGGATTCTGTGTTGGATTTCCTGGTAGAACTGTTTGTGCACCTAGGGCTAGCATGAGGTTGAGTAGAAGCAAATCTTGTGAGGATAAGTTAATATTAGGGCGGTGTGCCGCTAGGCCAAATGTGGAAGTCAGTAGGGGTGGGGAGAAATGGATTTTAAAAATATCTTGAATTTTTTTTGCATCTTAGGCCATGGCGGTTGGGCCATTTTGCATGTGAAGAATATGTATTCAATCGACCCGGGGGATTCCTCACAGCACCAGCATTTGTCTGTTTATAGGATTCCATGTTTGTGTAGCCTAGATGAAGTCCAGTAGAATGTGTGATTCAACCAAAATCTGGATTGTGCGATTGCCACTGTGATTTACACTAAAAAAAGTGCCAGATTCTATCCCAGGTAGAGTCTGAGAAATGTGAGATCAGGTTTTCTGGAATATATCACAACCATTTCTGTTTCAGGTTTTTAACAAGATGCAGTCTCAGAGGTTTTTAAAGGTTATGAGATGCAACAAGACATTCTTTTCACTTTCATTAGAAAGTCGGGGAGGTCTGGATTGTGAGGTTGAAGGCACCCTCCCCCCCCCCACACACCCCACCATGATGATGCTAATGCTATCTGGGATTAATCAGAGGTCCCTATCCCGGTCCTTCTGAAACATGAAATGAAACAAATTTATAACGCGCTGACTCAGCCCATCGGGCATCAAGGCGCCTAACCAGAAAATTATATATTTTTCATGTCCAGAGAAATGGATTACTGGTAGGCTTTCTTGAAGCACCATGTTTTTAGGGCCTTTTTAAAAAGGGGCAGAGAGGTTAGGGACTTCAGTTCCAGTGGAAGTGCATTACAGAGGCGCGGGGCCACTGTGGAGAATGCTCTTCCACCCCATCTGGACTTCTTAGTCCGAGGGATCACCAACAGATTGTGTTGTGATGAGCGTAGACATCTACTAGGGGCATAGCCAAGGAGGAGAGTTCCCAGCCCGTCAGATGTTCCCGCTTTCAAAGCCCTGTGCACAAGACAGATAATCTTGAAAGAGATACGATGCTCTATGGGAAGCCAGTGAAGGCTCTTTCTGGCTAGTGTCGCAGAGGAAGAGCGGGGAATGTCTAGTACAAATCTTGCGGCCGCGTTCTGTACTATTTGGAGGCGCTGAATCAGTCCCTTGTTGATCTCCGCATAAAGAGAGTTGCAGTAATCCAATCTTGCCCCGATCAGCGCAACTACTGTCTGTTTCTAGCCTGGGGAGAGAGGTAGTGCGCTATTCTTCGTAGAATTTTGATGATTCCCCAGCAGGTAGCCACCGTTCTATTGACCTGAAGGGTCATTGCCAGCGAGGTATCAAAAATGACCCCTAAATTTCTGGCTGAAAATGAGGGGACAGGGCAGGTTCCCAGGGAGAGCGGCCACCATTCATTTGACCATACATCCTGGTCCCTTCCAAATATCAGCACCTCCGTCTTTTCGCCATTCAGTCTCAAGGATTTGAGTATCATCCAGTCAGAGACTGATTGCATACAACTCCTGAACCTGGATGCGGAGTTGCTGGCAGGTTGGGTCAGTGACACCATAACCTGAGTGTCGTCTGCGTATGACACTACTTCCATACCATGTGCTCTTACTAGTCTTGCAAGTGGGGCCACATAAATGTTAAATAGGGTAGGGCTTAAAGCCGACCCTTGTGGAACCCCCCATAGCAATGAAGTGGCAGGGGAGAGGTAATCTCCGAATTTGACCCTCTGTTCTCTAAGATCTAAAAAGGAGGACAGAAGGCTCAAAGCGGGCCCCTTCACTCCTATCTCCCTCAAACGAGATGTTAAAATTGCGGGAGATAGGGTGTCAAATGCTGCGGTCAGATCGAGTAAGACCAGCAGCGTTGTCAGTCCCTGATCCACTTTCACTCTAATGTGATTTGTCACCATGGTAAGAGCAGACTCTGTACTATGCAACTTCCTAAACCCATGCTGGGTCTGATCTAAGAACCCAGAGGAGTCGAGGAAAGCAGACAGGTGTAAGTTCAGGTGGATCTCTAACATTTTGGCGGGCGCAGGGACATGACGAGGCATATATATTTACTACGGCCATCTCCCTGTTTTTCCTTTGTAACAATTGTCCCTAGTGATCATGTGAGTGGGATATCCTGTTTGTTTTCCCAAATAAGCAGTGGGAGTGGGGGCATTGAGGCGTTGCCCCACTAAGCCACATGGACAGCACCGTTACTTCTAAAATGCAATTCTTGCCAGTAAAAGTAAAGTCTTGCAGTCTGACCAGTCTCGCTCGCTGAACTGAAAAGCTACCGGGACACGCCGGGCCTCGAGGCAATCAGAAGGGCTGAAGGGGGTGGAGCTGCGGCAGCTTGAGTGACAGATTGTCACTGACAGCACGGCTGCAGCAGCAATAGCCGTGCGCATGTCTGTTTTTGGGCTGGTCATTTTAGGTCCAGCCCGAATATGCGCACGCTACTCCACTGCTACCTTTGCTTTTGGCGACTGTCTGGCGAGCGACCCGAGCCAGAGGGTCTCAAAATGGGCAGGGAGTAACCCTGCTCCACCCAATCATGGCGCTGCTAATGCAACACCTGGATTGGCCTCAGACTCCACCGCCCAGCCTGGTGCATTTTTTAACTGATGGAACACTGGAGTCTGAGGCGGCGGTGGGGCGCGTGATCCGATCCGGGTGTAGAGAAGGAGCGAAGGTCCGGAGGAAGGTAAGTTTTCTTTATTTTATTACCCTCGCCGTCCCCCGCGCAACACTCCCGACCCCAACATCCCCCCCCCTCACCCGCCCTTCTTGCCAGCAGCAACTGCATAGATTTATGTTGCTAACATTCTGTTGCAGCCAACGGAGTCCTCGGATGGCACGAGGAACGAGCCATCTATGGTCAGTGTTACTTTTAGGGACCTAACATTGAATATCAACAACACCCTCCCCGTCCCATGAGAACTCATGTTTTTCCTGCTCTGATTGGGCTGGGATTGATGGCCCTCGGTCTCTGTAATGCGAAGAGAACTGAGGCAGACCAAGGGACATCCTTGACTCTACCCCAGTCCTTCTGGCGTTTCTGAAATCGTAGCCTGTCTGGAAATTCCAAGTTTTCTCTATAGTGCTGATGTAAGTTCAGGACTTAAGAAAAGTTCACCTGTGGGGAGAGAGAGATACATCCTTTAACCCTGGTATTCAAGGGAAGCAAGGTCAAAGAACCACAGACTGTCTGTCATGCACTGTACTCTGATAAGCAGTAGTAAAAAACACCCCTCCAGCATCTGTAGACCACGCCTCTTAGAAGATCAGAAACAGGAGCCAAGTGGGTACATTAAATCTGGCCTCGCATTATTGAAATCGGACCTAGTTCTCCCTGCCTTTGTCTCCAAATGTAATCCCTGACCATTCTTTCATGTCA
The DNA here is from genome assembly GCF_964261635.1 of Lissotriton helveticus. Lineage (NCBI taxonomy): Eukaryota > Metazoa > Chordata > Amphibia > Caudata > Salamandridae > Lissotriton > Lissotriton helveticus. Next base: position 86,745,565 of record NC_136064.1, read on the forward strand.
GCTCGCGCCCGCTGCCCGGAGGTCTGGTGTTTTCACTTCCTCTGTTGTCCAGCAGCTTTTGGTAAAGGACATCCGCTTTCAGTCCTGAGTGACTTCAGCTCGAGTGGTCCTTCGCTTGCCCTATTGGCCTCACTACTATTGTGACCACGTATAAAACTAGTGGTGTCGAATGTGTCGGGAAGTCGTGAAGAGTGAGTGTGTGTGTTTTTGGTACTTCTGGGTGTGGGTGCAGGAAGAGTTAATTTGTGCGTAAGTTCCATCTCCCAAACGTCTTTTGGAAGCACCGGAAACCAGTATTTATTTTACTCTGTACAGGAATAAATAAGGTTAGGCGAACCTCCCACTTTTTAAGAGCACTAAAACTAATTTTTGGAGAAATTGTTTCTAAAACGTATCTTTGCATCGAAAGAGCTTCCTCATTTCATGCAGGATTGGATGCTGCATTTAACTTGCTCAAAAACTAATTTAACACACCGCTATATCACAGCAATTTTATTTTATTTTATTTATTTATTTAGTGTTTTACAGAGCGCGAACCAGACCCGTGAGGGTATCCGAGCGCTTTACAGTAGTATCGGGTGGGATAATAGGACAAAAAAAGGAGGAGGGGGGAGTAGAAAGGATAGGGAGCACATAGTAGGATACAGTACATGGCAAGAGAAACAATAAAAATATCCAACTGCCTATTGGGATAGGAACAGAATGATACAATAAGCTAGAAAAGCATTCTCAACGGCCTGGAAGATTGTTCGGCAGAGCAGGGTGGTAACAAAAGGAGAGGGGGCCAGGAATAAAGCCGTAACGATAGGTAAAGTCAGGTTATGGAGGAGAGTGTAACATGAGCATTAGGAGAGGAATTTGCTCAGAAGGAAAGTTTGGGTCTCCTTTTTGAAGTGAGCTAGAGACGATATTTTCCTGATGGCGGGTGGGAGGGAGTTCCATATTCTTGGTGCGTCTCCGGAGAAAGCCCGATTGTACGTTCTTTTTTTCTTGAAGCGTGTAGGTTGGAGCAAAAGGTCTCTGGCGGACCGGGAGTTTCTGGTTCCGCCAGATAGAACAAGTTTCTGTGTATGTTTCATTGATTACTTGCAGGCCTTTGATAAGGTGAATTGGAACAAATAATGGGGAAAATTAAGAAACTGGGGCATCAAACAAACTCTACTGGATTTACTGATGGCTCTACATGATGACACGTAGCTGCATACTTCAGACTGCCACTGGCTTAAAACTGGGGTGCAGTTTGGCACCCCTGTTATCATCATTGTAAAATCGATTTATTGCTGTATCTGGATGACCCAAACATCCTTGCACCCAAAGTTGGCATTAAGCCTATCAGCAATCTTGCTCATGCTGATGACAATGTCCTTTTTTCTTTAACTTCTAGAGCGCCATAATCACAACTGAAGAGGCTTTGCGAGTTCAATCAATTGAAAGCTTTGCAGGTCAATAGTGATAAAACCAAGGTCATATGTTTTGGGCGGACTAGAAGTTCTCTAAGACTGATGCTCGATAATAAACCCCTAGAAGAAGTAGCCTCCTAAAACTATTTGGGCGTAATAAAAGCAAAAACATTACCTGGAGAGACCACCTAATCAATACGCGGATAAAAGCACAATTAATTACTCAGTCACTGAAGAAATACTTTTTCCATCAGTTACCGTGCTCAACAGTAAGTTAACTCCAACTCTGCTGCACGCAACTCTGTGATTTTTAATGACAAATTTGTTGCTGGGCTGGATAAAGTTTATATTAATCAAGTTGAGGTAATACCTAGTCTTCGCTCTTTAACTCCTCATGGTAAAATTCAGTTGGAGCTCGCCTTCAATTCACTGCTGATGAGACATTGGGACTGGTTTTAAATTGTGTGCAATTGTATCAACGCCAGTGAAAATTCGCTGGAATACTTATATATATATATATATATATATATACTAGCAGCCCGTAAAACACTCCATGGCAGCGTGAGTTGAAAAGTGTGCACACTCACATGTTGCACGAGCGTTTTGGGACTGGGGTATTGCCGAGCACTAAGTTGTCTCTCAAACCGTGGTGCTGAGAGAGCGGGAGCACAAAGCAGGCTCGCAGTGTGGTGGGCATTGCACTATAGTGAGTGGACCCAAAACCACTGGTGCTGCGAGTTTGCATCACAGTGAAAAGTGAAGGGTGGCAGAATGTGCTCTTACCACGAAATATGCTCGTTTTTTTTCCTGCTCCGCCCATGCTATGGAAGAGGCGCTTCAGTGTCTGTTTAATGACGGTAATAACCCATTGTGTTGTGTTTCAGTTTTATGACATTAATCGCTTGCTGTGTTGTTTGTTTGTTCAATGACATTAATCTTGCGCTCGTTGTTTTTGTTTAATGACATTAATCTTGCGCTGTGTTGGTTTCCAGGAGTTTAATACTTGAGGAGTTTGAGTGTTTTACATCAGCTGTGAGATTGCAGCCGCTGTTTGCAGAGTCCACAGTTACCACCAGTGCGGTTGGTGCTCTCACTGCTGGTCTGTTAAAGGGAGGGCTGGAGGCCGCTTGTAGCATTAGATACCAGAAGGGACTTCTGGCCCTCTGTCCCCGCCACCCACCTGCCCTTATAAACAGACTTGGGGGCAGATTTACAAGCGCAAGTGGGCTGTCTTTTCTCACACAGGGTGGTGTGTGCACTGTTTGTGTTTGAAGTCCAGTGGTTCAGAGTGTAACCAGTGGTCGAAGTGTGAAAAAATAAGTAGGGGAACTGTGGGTGGAGCACCAGGAGGCGGGAATAACCAGAGGATTGGGTCAGTCGGCAGAGTCAGAGGTGTGGCTAATAAGAGCAAAACATACCAGTTTTTTGTATGTTTGGCATTTTACTGACCAGTCACAGCTTATAACGTTATTTAATACAACCAATGGATACACGTTTATTTGAGGTTTAATATATGAGTGAATGACATTAAAATACATTTACAATGTGGGATAAGTTTTCAATCACAGAATGTCCCAAAGGCGCTTATAAGTAGAACCAGATACCATTTGTTTCAGAGCCATGCAGTTTCTTTCATCAGCACTTATCCTACCTTTTTCTAACCATTTCTGAACATAAAATTTGGGTTTAAATTCTATGACAGGAGGCACCACATGTTGGGAAACACTGTTGATTACATCATCCTGTGCCCCTCGGTCAATGCAAAATTGTCTACTTTTTTATGTGCTTCACGCAACATGCCAGCATTAGATGCTACCTGGTTTCCTGTTATTGTATCTAGAAATAGCACTCAAATTGAATATATATACACCTAAAAGAAGGTTCTCCAGTATTGGTATCTTTCATAGATTCACATGCTTGAATATCCCCCGTTGTCGGAGTGGGATTCCCACGGTAAATAAAATAGCTATAATATAATATAATATTATATATATATATATATATATATATATATATATATATACATACATATATATATATATATATATATATATATATATATATATATATATATATATATATATATATATATATATATGTAACAACATAAAACCTGAAACATGTAATAGAAAAAAGGCATAAAAAGCCTACACATATTTCTACATAGGAATGCATGGAAAAGGAAAAAACCATTTGCATCCTATCATTGTCATTATGTTGGTCCAAACCACAGCCAATCAGGCGCCAGCAACCCTCTAGAACCTCTCTAGAACCTTCTCCTCAGAGCTCAGCACCTCAGATTTTCGTAGCACAAGAGTGACCACAGAGTCTATGAGGAGAAGAGAGCCTCTGAGGGGAGGAGGGTGGGTGACATGTGAATCTATGAAAGACACCAATACTGGAGAACCACCTGTTTACAGGTAAGTAACAATTGTTCTTCTCCAGTATTAGGGTGTCTTTCATAGATTCACATGCTTTAATATAGAATAGAAAGCAGTAATATCCGAACAAAACTTCCCAGCATGATACAAATGCATAGACTTATAAAACCAAATATGTCTATAGTCATGCAAGACATACAGTAATAAGGTAAACCATAATGGAGGAGGGAAGACAGAGGCTCACCTTATTGAAAAAGATAGCGAAGCATAGCCTGTCCCACTGCAGTGTCTGCTTTGTTAATGGTACCCAGGCAGTAGTGTTTCGTAAACATGTGCCTACTTGACCACATGGCTGCTCTGCAGATCTGACGCAGCGGCACACCGGCAAACAGGGCAGTTGAAGACGACATCGCCCTGGTAATATGGATCCTCACTGAAGACTGTAGAGGCTTGCCTGCCTGTTGATGGCAGAAAGCAATGGCCGTGGAAACCCCACAAGCAATTGTAGGTTTGGGAACCGGACGCCCTAGTGGAAACGTCCATAAGCTATGAAGATGGCAAATGTCAGCAGCTGCATAAATCCATCTAGCTATGGTGTGTTTAGACACTGCTTGTCCTTGCCGTATATTTCCATAGGCAATAAACAGTTGATCGGATTTGAGAATGACAGAGGTCCTTTGCAAATAGAATTTTAAAACAACTTCTGATGTCAAGGGCAAGTAATGCCCTCTCCGCAGGGGATTGCGGATTAGGAAAAAACTTCTTTAAGATAACTGGTTCATTCAGGTGAAAATCCGAAGGGACCTTAGGCATAAACCTTGGGTTTGTACATAGCACCACAGAATTGGGCGTGAATTGTAAGAAAGGTGAATTGACAGTGAGAGCTTGAACATCACAGACTGTTCTAGATGAAGTTAATGCTAGCAAAGAGAAAAAACGTTGCATGTTAGGAATTTGAAAAACATCCTGAAAATTGGCTCAAATGGTTGGCGCATGAGCTGCGCTAATACTACATTAAAATGCCATGATGGAGGCGGACGACGTACAGGAGGAAACATTCTGAGTAGTCCCTTAAAGAACTGTTGCATTCTTGAAGAATAAAGAGAGATGGACCCATCCTGACGTTACCTTGAAATGGCTGCCAAAAAGACCTTCAACGTTGTATGAGACAAGCCTGATCTTGCCAGGTGCAAGAAAAAAGGTCATATCTGGTCAGGCGTTGCAAGAAATGGGTGAACCCCAGCAGATTAACACCAAATGCAGATTTTTTTTTTTTTTTTTTTTAAAGACTGATGTCTTTATTTTAGTAGGTGCTCTCGCGTAAGCCAGTACCTCCTTACAATCCGCCGAGATAGTCAGATGAGCTAATTCATGGTGCTCAGGCGCCAAGCTGCTAATTTTAGAGAAGCCGGATCGGATGGCAAATTTGACCATTCTGAATGGAGAGGAGATTTGGAATTGGTCGAAACTGTATTGGATCGTACTCTGAGAGGAGAAGAAGTTCGGTGAACCAGTATTGGCGAGGCCACCTGTGGGCGATGAGAATCAAACGACACGGCTCGTTCTTCATCTTACGGAGAACTCTCGGAACCAACGGTATCGGAGGAAAGGCGTAAGCATATATTTGAGACCAGTTTATCGAAAAACACCTTCCCCTGCGAGTCCCTGTGGGGATGCCAGCTTGCAAAGAAACAGGCATTAGCTTTTTTTTTTTTTTTGTCGCAAAGAGGGCCAGATCGGGATGATCCCACTGCTGGAAGATTCGATCCGCCGTTGGCTGACGCAGTTCCTATTCGTGGTTGGACACCTGTTGACCTGCTGAGGGTGTCCTCCAGCACATTAGCAACTCCCGGCACATGAACAGCCAAGAGTTTGATATTGTGCCATATTGCCCAAGCCCGTATCGCTTGGGCTTTCTGAGATAGAAGAACCGACCTCGTTCTTCCCGGTTTGCTTGAGTAAGGTATACTTGAAGTATTGTCTGTGCAAACCAATACTGTGGCCCCTTGAATGATAACACAAAAGGATTTGAGGGCTAAGAAGATGGCACCTAGCTCTAGCCGATTGATGTGCCAAGCCTTTTGTTGAGGGTTCCATTCCCTGCTGACCTTCAGCCCTTGAAGATATGCTCCCCAACCCTCAAAGGGATGCGTCTGTGGTGATTGTGTAATGTGGCGCTTCTTGAAGGAATAACGCACACCCCTTCTACAAATTTCTTTCTTGGACCCACCAAACAAAAAGGCCTCTTGCATCCGAGGATTGATTTGAATGAGATCTTCGAAGGAACTGGAGACCTGCAACCAACTTAGAAGAACCACCAAGTGGGAGATGCAGGCCCATCGTTCGTGAGAGACAAACACCTTTGCTAGGTTTGTATTGATTGATGCTCTGAGAAACGTTGATATCTGAGCTAGTACTAGTTGGGGCTTGTCATGATTTATTGAAAACCAGGTTTTGAACCAGTGACTGACAAGTCTGGGTGTGCTGGACTGCTTGTAAATAAGAGCGAGCTCTTATTATACAGTTGTCTCAGCAATGATAAATTTGTATGCCTTGCAGATGTAGATAGGCTGCCACTGGTGCCAGGATGTACGTAAAAACACGTGAAACGGACCTAAATCCAAGAGGTAGGACTTCAAATGAATAAGTTCTGTACCTATTGTAAAAGCGTAGCCACTTCCTAACTTAGGAAGGATTGGCACATGAAAATAGACATCCTGGAGGTTGAGAGTAGTTATAAAGTCGTTCTGGCATAAGAACTTTAGGATTTTGTTGAGGGACAACATTTGTAAAGTTTGCGCAAAGATCTAAAATCATGCGCTACTTTCCTCATTTGCTTGTTGATGAGGAACTGAGAGTAAACCCTAACGCTGTTGGAGATTCGGAACCACTCCGACGGTCCCTGTTTGTCTCCATATAGACACTTGTGCAAACGACACCCGTAGATGAGAAGGAGGAGGTCCCTTTGGAGGTGTAGAAAGAGGGAAATTTGACAAATTCTAAAGTGTGCCCTTGGGCATGACGTTTAAAAATCCAACGGTCCTCTGTCACCTTCGACCAATTGGAGTAAAAGTGAGATATTAGATCTCTGACGTTTTTGGAGGGAATAAAGGTGAGTTCCCGGTAATCCATTGTTTCTTAGAAGAGTTGCCTCGGCTGTACGATGATTGTCTGTGTAGGACCTGTTGGTACTGTGCCTATGTGACTGCGTTTGATTTGAGTAACGCAGTTGGTTCTGATTGTAGGAGCCAATACTGGATGGAACTCCCTTGAAACAAAGGACGTGGAGCTACGTCCTCGGCACCACGAAAAGGCTGCGATTCTATATCCCGAAGGTGCGGGCAGTATCTGTGTCTTTTAAGATGGTCTGCAGTGCCTCATCAACATGCTGGCCAGAAGGGATCCTCAATCAAAAGAACAAGTGAAGTGTTGAAGTCTGAACCTCCTTGTGAAAGACGTAGCATTGAAGCAAAATTGTCTTTCCTAGACTGCCCCTATAGCGAGCTGTGGAAAACCTGTACACGCAATGTCCGCTTCACAGTGTATCATTTCTGATGCACTTCTCTCTCTCTCTCTCCCACTCCTGCAGGATCTTCAAAGCGTGAGGCTTGGAGGATTCTGGAATAAGTGCTACTGGCGCCAACATGTCAGAACACATCTGGCGGCATATCTGCCCAACTGGCTTGCAAGATAATCGCTGTGCCGCCTGAGTAATGACTGAGTCAGGGTAGGCTGAATAGTGGGGAGCTTCACATTTCTTGTTGAGGCGTGGGAAAACAAACCGCCGGCACAGAGTTTGGCCTCTGCAAGAGTCTAACACCTTCTTGCTAAATAAAGTCTATGAGAGGAACTGTTTCTGTGGTTTCACCAGGACGAGAGGAAAAGGGAAAAACGATTCGCCGCTCTCTTCATAAGGAGGGGAAAACCTCCAATATTCACCGGAGGTGAATGCAATAGAGCTCCAGTTTTTAGAAGAAGATATAAAGGCAGGAGTAAAAAGCCATCACACCATCACGTGGATGTAGCAGAAAGCTGCAGTCGACGAGATAAATCGTCTACCCAAAACACATTGTGCATAAAAGTCAACAGTGTGTGAAACCAACTGTCGACGGGCTCAATCGTCGATGAATCCAACAGTTCACAGGGTCATCCGTCAACGAAGCCAACTGGCGTCGAAGCTGAATGTTGACGAAGCTCACCGTCTACGGAGCTCACCGTCTACAGAGCTCACCGTCTACAGAGCTCACCGTCTACAGAGCTCACCGTCTACAGAGCTCACCGTCTACAGAGCTCACCGTCTACAGAGCTCACCGTCTACAGAGCTCACCGTCTACAGAGCTCACCGTCTACGGAGCTCACCGTCTACGGAGCTCACCGTCTACAGAGCTCACCGTCTACGGAGCTCAGCGTCTACGGAGCTCAGCGTCTACGGAGCTCAGCGTCTACGGAGCTCAGCGTCTACGGAGCTCAGCGTCTACGGAGCTCAGCGTCTACGGAGTTTACCGTCTACGGAGTTTACCGTCGACGGAGCTCAGCGTCGACGGAGCTCACCGTCGACGGAGCTCACCGTCGACGGGGCTCACCGTCGACGAGCCTACCGTCGACGAGCCTACCGTCGACGAGGCCACCGTCGTCAAGGCCACTGTCGTCGATGGGCCTATCGTCGACGAGCCTACCGTCGACAAGGCCAACTGCTATGAGCCTGTAGTCGACAAGAGGGCACTGTCCTCACTGTCGTCGACGCATGCCTGGAGGCGTAGTCGTTGCAGAGCAACAGTGACGGCAAAGATTGTCGTCAGAGGGTACATAGACCGTATCGTCGACAAGCTGGCACATTTTCACGTAGAAAAGTGCGCAGAGTGAGTCTAGACGCCTGAGAGTAAATCTCATGGGCGTAGATGTGGGAGGCAGACTCAAAGAAGGCCCGGGACCCCTTAATTGTGATGTTACTTCAGCTGGTGAAGTAGAGGAGAAGCATCACTTAAAACCTTAATGAGCAGGACAAACAAAAGAATTCCTCCCACATCAGAAGGGGGGTACAGTCTAAGCACAAGACCAACCCCTTCTCCTCTTCCCATGTCAGAGACAAGCAGAGTGTTTCCATATACTCTTCATGAGGGTTCACAGGAAAAGGTCACAGCTTCCTACAAGTGACACAGGGTCTGAACGTAGACTTCATGTAAGAAGACATTACAAAACTGTGAAATTAAGAGGAAAAAATTGAAGAAAATTGAAGAAAATTGAACAGAGCTCAGGGAGACTCCCTTCACACGACGTGCGGTAGAAAATCTGAGGTGCTGAGCTCTGAGGAGAAGGTTCTAGAGGGTTGCTGGCGCCTGATTGGCTGTGGTTAGGACCAACATAATGACAATGATAGGCTGCAAATGGTTTTTTCCTTTTCCATGCATTCCTATGTAGAAATATGTGTAGGCTTTTTTCTATTACATATTTCAGGTTTTATGTTGTTACATATATATATATATATATATATAGTATATTATTGCTATTTTATTTACCGTGGGACTCCCACTCCGACGTCGGGGGATATTCAAGCATGTGAATCTATGAAAGACACCCTAATACTGGAGAACAACCCATACCTGTTGGTTTTGCAGATGCTTTAAGCAATATCAGATGAATGAGATACAATTATTATATTAGTAGTTTGTGTAATTACTACTCAAGCTAGTTAGCAATGAGAATTGCAAATTACCAATTCTGAAATTCTGAGACTCAAACAGTGGTAGAGTCAGAATAGGTAGTGTTCCTCGGAATATCTCAATCAGTTATTTTCTCCACTTCAAACCATTATCCTCTGCAATCACTATTAGACACCTTGCTCCTCTGTATCTCCCCAAGCACTGTAGGTGTCTAGAAATACCACCCAACATAGACCGCATGAGTAAGTTCAAACATGAATGGCAAAATATCCTAGTTTGCAAACGTTTTCCACATAATTAAAGCTCTGCCATATTTGCCACATAATAAACCATCGGCTCCACCGTTCAAAATACGTGACTTGTGCTGTGAAGTAGAAGGTCCTTTCCAAAGGTTGACTGGTCACCGTTCTCACTGCTACACTTGTATGTTTAACTGGTATTAATGAGGCAAAAGCTTTGCAGAGACTGTTGGTATGTGTAAAAATGTCAAAATAATAAAGTGTCAGAAAATGTCCCACACATTACTCTGCGGCCTTTCTTTGCTGCATAATGTAGTCAACACTGCAACATAATGTTGTCCTACATTGCTGCATAATTGCAGTGACCCCAAAGCAGGCTGCACATGTTAAAAGTACTTGTGCATGAAGAAGATAGTGAAGTTTGCAAACTTAGAGGTATATATACGGTAATGGTAGCGTAGGGCAGCGCAGCAAGTTATCTTGCTATGCTGCCCTGCATCACAGGGAAAGGGCAGGAATGCACCGTATTTATCCAATATGTCCATTTCTGTCTTTTCCCCCAGTGCTGGCTCCACTTCATCAGCCTGGCGCCAATGCAGGCACCCTGTTGCATGCAGGATTGTTTTTGTGCAGAAAGGTGCACCTTCCTGCACAAAAACAAAACTGAGAGGCTTTTTTCTCTTTCGATGTGTGCTGCACATATAGGAAGAGAAAACTACTGGAAGAAATAAAGATATTTCTCATTGTGGTGCCTCCCTTGGGGAGGCGTAAGATTTTGATACATTCCCAGGTTAACAAGTCCTTGTAAATCTAGGAATGCTTCAAAAACCATGGGAGTTGCATTGGGAACACCCACTGCAACATGTCCTATGTGCAGAGGAAGGCAAAGCGGCGATTTCTGCTGTGTTGCATTACTCCATATTTATGAAACCATTCAAAGCCATGCAAAGTGGCTATGAGTGGCTTCATAAATATGACAGAGATTTGCATCATGCATTTACCACGTTCCGTGGTGCAAACAGGATGGAAGGTCCTCATAAATATGCCCCTTAGTTTGGTGTGCATAAAAATCCTGCGTTGCCGATCCCTGGTGAGTTTCACTACTACTGCTGGAACAAGGCCAATGGAGGCACCAATGGGTGAGGCAGATTGGCGTAAAGGGTCCTATGACCTCAGTGACAAAGTCTATGTTCATCTAGGGTGTGCTTCTTCGTAGGCCTGCCCGCAAGACTGGAGGTGAACTTTGTGAGAAGTTGGCCTGATATATGATGCTCACTAGTTCTAGTGATCACCTTGTATCAGTCCAAACAACCCTTATGGTGATTGGTTGTAAGTCAACCTTATAGACCAGCTAACCTAATGGTAGCATGGACAAAGCAGTCTTAGGCTAAACTCTTTTGGCATGTGAAGCCAGCTGTTTTACCACAATATAACCCCTTGAATATCAGATGAAAGGACACCACACAGGTTGTTATGAAAATAAACAGTATATTTATTAATACCAACACCTCTGAACTATTTATGAGGTCAGAGGGCTAAGCACATGACAATCTCTTAAGAAAAATACGACAAGTTGCACAAAATTACAATGGTGCCCTAGAGGCACGACAAACCATATACTAAGTAAGTGGAATGTCATGTAGCTCCTGAATATCTTTATACCGTGTTAAGTTAGCATAGGCTCATAAGAGGTTTAAACGCCATTTTTCCTTTTTGCAACTTCTGCACACGACACCTAATTGTTGATTTAGCTTTCGACCTAGTAGTTCGTTGTGGTTTACTTAAGAATAACATGTTATTACTCTGATATCAGCTTTGCTTAATAAACTATGTCTGTACAGAGAGTGCTGAAGCTTCAAGAACAACACGATACAGAATTGTTATGAGGTCTGATCTCCACTCCTTCATAGTCATAACATAAGTGCAGCTTCTGCCAACTCTGGGCTTGAGGCGGGTTTTATATTGCGTTGCTTGGGGCACAAACACACACTTGATGCGGTTCGATGCAGAGAGAGCTGGTGTATGCTGATGTGATTCCTTCAATCTAAGACACTAAGGTATGGGCCCGCCCTAATCCAACCCAAAGAGACCTTCTTAGCAAATAATATAATATCTGTGTTAGGGAAGGTGAGATATAAGTGTTGTTAACCCTTATTGATTTACAGCATGTTACCATGCTGTCACCATTCGCTTTTTATGGACTAGTAACTATGCTGGTAATTTTGCTACTGATAATATGTTTACTTGTATTATCTAAGATACTGCGCCTGAGAAGACGGCATTAGTAAATAAACATTTCAAATGCACATGTGTTCTTCTTTACTCCATGTTCTGGTTTGTAATGATTATATAACGAAAGAGTGTTCATGAGTTCCACGTATCCTGAGGTACTGTAATGTCATGTTCTGGTTTGTCTAAACATTGGGAGTTTGATATGTCCAATGAGACACTGTAGCTAGCTCGGTAAGGGGTTATTTGGGCACTAAGGTGAGTTTTGGGACACCCTAATTCGCCGAGGTTCCAATCCTCTGTGCACAGTTCTGTGTGAGAACAGAAACCCTGCGACATGGCGCCCAACGTTTTCGGTGGTCTTATATCATGACACTCGAGTAGTATATCGTTCAAACCTTAACCCCTTCACTTCCGTTTCCGGAAAACGTGGTGTCGGTGAAACCTGCCTATTTATTAAAATAGGTCTTTATTCAAGCTTGATTCTTTCTAAAACGGTTTCTTTGACTTACTACCCAGTTGTGCTACAAAGTATTCTTTGTTTTTCCGTATTTCCAGTGAAATCATGGCGGCAGTGGCCATTGCGCAACATAGTCGCATTGCGGTGCGCAACCACTTGCAAACTTATCTTGTCCCATTGGAGGGCATGGCTGTGATTTTTGTGGTGTGTGCCGATCCGGCGTTCCCCTTTGAGCTCTTTTACTCTTGGGTTACGTTTCCGGAGGTGGATGCGAATTCTCGCCTGTACCACCACTACACACCCTCCGTTGTACCGGCTGAATATACTCCGTACAGGGCACTGGAAATACCTATTGATCATTGGCAGCATCGCGTTTGGTTTGATGGCGCCCTCCCCCACTCAATGTCAGCTGCGAGGTTAGGTCCACTCTCAATTCCAGGTACAAATTGGCCTGCTTTAGGTGGATTCACCCCACACCCGAATCACGGCGCATGTCCCCTTGCGGATGTTCGTAGGCTACACGTTGTCGCAATAGCCGTGATTCGTGCTTTAGTGCAATACATAGGTCGTCATCTCCCGGGAGGTCCCCCCGGGGGTGCGGCCGTTCAAATTGAACATGGCGGTTTAAAATTAAACCCGGTTATGGTCAATTCGGTTTTTGGCAAGCGTCCAGACAATAAGGATGACTTTCCTTTTTGGCTTGCCGAGAAGTTTGACCAACTGGAGCTGTGTTTCCGAATTCTACTCCGGCTGATAAACATAGAATGTTAACGATTACTTTGCCTAAGGATTTAGCTCCCGAACTAGTCGACTGTGAAAGCTGGGGAAAAACTTTTGCGGCAGTTTTTACGAGGTGCTTCGGCACCCCGTCGATGACGCAGCTGCCTGAAATCGTGAAACGTGTTCAGGATGATCACGGACCGGAGGCGGCTGTTGAATTGGGTATGCGCCTGTGTGGTTCGTTTGATATTGTATGCGATCTCATTCTCTCCAATGTTAAAGGAGACGCAGTGAACTTTCAGGTGTCTAATGCTTTGGCAGCCATACCCGATGCCGAGAAACCCCGACAGTTGGCGAAGATTGTAGTGGCCGCTTATAAAACAATCGGTCGCACAAGTAAAGGTATGAAGTATTTCGCAGTCAAGGATAAGAAACAACCACAAGTACAGTCTGCTTGGGCAGATGTACAACCCAAGTCCAAGAAACAAAATTGGCCTCAAAAACAGAAACAGGGGAAGCAACAGCAGCAGACTCAGGTTTCTTATCCTGCGCCACAAGTACCTGCACCGGCTGAGAAAGTTTATGATTTGCGCGACCGCGCAATGATTAAATCACCTGATCGATTTCAGGTTTCTGATCAACGCTCTCCTCGTTCCTTTCAGGACTCATCGGCCCCGAAGACCGGTGGAGGAGGAGGCGGTAGGGGACGTGGTGGCCAACAAGGACGTGGTCAGTCCCGCCAGACAGAAGGCGCAGGGAAGCAGGAGGAATCTACGCCACAGCGACCGCAGTTTGCGAAGAAGAAAGTCGCCGCCTTAACAGCGCATCGATATGCCACAGATAGTGAGAACGCGGCTTCGGAATCTGACGTGGGCTCTGACCTTGCTGGACAGCGCGGCGGAGATGACCATAGTCAGAGAGACGCTGCATCCATTACTGAGGGTGACAGCGACTGATGTCTACGTAGTCATTGAAACAGCAGACACGAGACTTGCTTCCCCTGAAAGACTTTATGAAATTGTCCTGTTAATTGAAGGTGACATACAGCGTACCATTAAAGGGGTATTTTGGGAGAATCTTTCTTCAACATATGATATTTTGCTTTCGGAGGCTGACTGGCCCCCACCTTTTGTGCTCGCGGCGCCGCGAGGGGAGGAGGTAATCCTGCCCAGTTTCGCGAACACTGTCTCGAAAGAGCATGCGCAGCATTTTGCAGAAGAGTGGGCTCGGGCTCTAGCGCCGGCTCTGTACCGTAACCAATGTGGTTGGGATAAATTGTCACCTAGCCACGAAATTCCTTTACGGTCTCAGCCGCAGCCTCAACCTCAATATCCCATACGGCGAGAAGCAAAGTCTTCCGTCGCGGAAATCCTTGAACAATTGGAATATCAAGGAGTTCTTGAAACGTGTGTGTCACCAATGAATAATCCCCTTTTTACTGTGACCAAACCTGACGGAACATATCGTTTGGTATTGGATTACCGGCATTTAAACTCGCATTGCCGTAACTGTGCAGTACAGAATACTCACGGCTCTGCCCTAGTGGATAGTCTAGTGCGTAAGCGTTTCAAAACAACGCTTGACATTTCCAACGGTTTTTTTGCCCATAGATTGGATAGCTTCAGCTCCCAATGACAAGTTTTACGAGCGCTGGAGTGCAAAAATCCTTCCGGCGTCTTCCAATGGGCTATAAGAATAGTCCCGGTATTTTTACCGCACGCATAGTCTCTCTGTTAGAGAGAATCGACCCAGATGCTTGCTCGTATGTGGATGACATTTATCTCACGGACGACAAAATTTGGATGCATCTGTGTCGTGTAAATTCGATTATTTGTAACTTTGCAGATATGGGTTACAAATTCAATTTTGCAAAATCGCACATTGCAGAACACACAGTGTTGTTCCTCGGCTATGAGCTGAACAATGAAGGTAGAGGTTTGGCTCCTCACTTCTTAGAGAAATGCGCACAGTTGCACGCTCCTACAACGCTGATAAAATTACAGTCTTTACTGGGCTTTTTAAATTTCGGAAGGACTTACATTCCGGAATATGCCCAGCGTATCAAGCCTTTGTATGCTTTGATACAACCAAATTTCTCTAAATCATGCTGGCTGCCTGAGCATTCAGCCGTTTTGCAATCCTTGCAGGCTGATCTGCTCGCTTCTAAATACTTACTGACTCGTGATAACCAAACCAACCTGGTAATAAGAATAATTCCCGGGACGGTGGGTTTCACGTACCTCACTTTTAATGAAGGAGACACAGTACCTATTGCTTACAAGTCACACTTGTACACTTCGGCTGAATTGTGGTTTCCCACTGTGGAAAAGGTTTTAACAGCTGTGCAGATGGCTATTCTTAAAGAACGAGCTCTGTCACAGGGGAAACGCATGTTGGTGGTAACACCCTGTGTCCTCATTTGGAGGCAGTCACGAAAGCCAGTGTACCAAATTCAAAAGCTTTGCACCCTCGGTGGATTCAATGGGCTGCGTCCTTGACGTCCACAGATGTCACGTTCATTTTTGACGCCTCATTACGGTCGCAAGAGTACTTGCAGTATGAGTTCGTTCATCCTGCTCCTCTTGCTATGCGGCCTTTGGAGGACTTCCATTGCATCATTTCCACTGATGGCTCGGCGCAGGTTGCGCTTGGCTCTAAACATGCCTACGTTTCCGCATGCGCTATTGTGGTCGGTGCTATGTTGAACGATGAGTTCGTTTCCAGTGATGTGCACACGCTGCCCCTGGGCGATTGCACCGCACAATTGGCAGAGCTTCGTGCTCTTTTACTAGCGTTGGAGTACGCGGATCCAAGTGTTACTACTCTAATTGTAAGTGATTCTTACTACTGTGTTCAGTCTTACAATGAAAACTTGTTCTTTTGGATTCAGAATGAGTTTCGTGATTCCAAGGGTAGCACAATAAAACATAAAATGATCTGGGTTCGAGTGGCGGAACTTAAGGATAAGTTACCACTCGTTTACGTAATTCATACTCTTGGCCACCAGCGCGTGGGAGTTCACGCTGTCGGTAATTCGCTTGCTGATGAAGCGGCGAAATCAGCAGTATCTACATACTTAGTTGCGGCAGTTACTAGATCCAAAACCAAGATTGATAGTGACATCTTGGCGGCAGTTGCTGCCTCTGAGAAGGGAAGTAAACATCCTGCGGGGTTCCCTTCGAAGTACAAATACCACTTAAGTCCCGAAAAGGTTCCTTTTGTGACAATTCCTGATGTTGGGGAACGGCTGATTCCCAACTCGGATCGCAGGGCAGACTTGATTACAGCGGCGCATGAAGGTATGGCGTCTGCGCATGCGGGCGTCTCAGCCACTGTAACTCAATTACAACAACGTTTCTGGTGGCGGGGACTGTACAAGCAGACGCGTGATTATGTCCTTCTTTGTGACATTTGCCAGCAGATTAAACCTTCAACTGCTACGCGTCCGCCAAAGACACAGTTGTACATTTCTAATAAACCACTCGGTTGTGTTTATTTAGATCACTGCGGTCCCTTTTCATCTGATACTGCGTATAAGTACATCTTAGTAGCAGTTGACTCATGCACACGCTTTGTGTGGGTATGGCCCCATCGCAGCGCTGATTCACGGACTGTCATTAAAGATTTGCGTGTCTTTATAGGGATTTTTGCCTGTGGTACCTTCCATTCGGATCAGGGTCCGGCTTTCGCCTCTAAGGCGTACAAGGATGCCATGACTTCGATGGGGGTCCAAGTCAAGTTTTCGTCTCCGTACAGACCTGAGGGTAACAGTGTAGTGGAGCGAATGAACCGTGATTTAAAGCAATCTTTGACAGCTCGAGTTATAGGCACTGGCAGAAACTGGCTTACCCACCTCAATGGCGTGCAGCGTGCTCTTAATAATCTCCCTAGAAGGTCTCTGGGTGGGCGGACCCCATACGAAATGCTCTTTGGCATCAAGATGTACGTCCCTGACCTTGACGGTCTAGACTGTGTGGTTCGCGCCACTTCCTTTGACGCAGATGAACATTTCAATGTTTTACAGAATCTACAAAAGACCAGAGACAGTCTTGCAAAGGAACATTTGCCCTCCACGTTGGATGATGCGTTGCAGATCCCGGTAGTAGGCTGGCTACCCCAAGTTGGAGAACTGGTTCGAGAGAAGATCGATAACAAGAAAGAATTTGGTCCTTCCTATCGAGCTCCGGTTCCAGTCCTTGGAGTGAAGGGCACAAGAACAGTCATTTTACCACCACTTCCTGGTCGTAAGGAAAACAGGTTTATTTCCATTGACAATGTCAAGATACACAGAGTGGCCGATTCTTCTTAGCATGACACCGGCTGTTTCCTGTCCTTCCATTGTGAGAAATTCAGTTATGCCCACTGCTTCTAATATTGAACCTGAAGTGGCCATCGAGTTACCTGCTATTTCCAGTCCTTTGTTAAATACTTTACCCGGAACTAATAATGATGAGTTAGACTATACTTACCCAGCTGATTTGTCCATGCCTGACCTGCAAGCACGTTTAGCCACGGAATCCAGATTCTCATTTGACTCTGTTTCCCTTGCCTCGAAGAAGCCCTCTCGTTTTGCAGTTTATGCCAGCTTGTTTAAAAAACATTTTTTGATTCCCCCGTGGACATATATCTGGCTGGTCCTTTTTTCAGTTTACCTTTTTATGTCAATTGGTTTTGTGTTTTATTTTTTTCGACTCGTCAATGGACACTATGTCGAGGAAAGAACATGCATTACACATCTAAATGGAACTTTGGCCCCGCTTTTCTCGTCACATTCTACACACAGAGTGAAAAGAGACTTGACTTTGGTTAACATCACAGGATGGCCAGTCCTTGATGGAATTGTGTGGGATGCGGTTAGGTTTCAAATTCATGGCCCAACGGAAGTCGTTAATGTTCCTAATATTCTTAGAGTAAATATGGGGGATGTGGTGAAACAAAACATTCGTTCTGATGACTGGGATGTTAATGCAGTAGAAAGTTTATTTTCTGATTTGCAATACTATGCTGCCTTTGATGCTGAAGATTTATATTTAGAATCTGCTAATTATGGTGATTTATTTTGCTACCAACATTATGGCAATCACTTCTTACACAAAACATCTTCCCGAAGGGATACTGTTAATTTTACACAGTGGGAACATTGCCCAGCGCCTATACAAGGCAGTTCTGAAACATTTCTGAAAAAGTATACCTATTTCACTGATTTTAACCAGTCCAATCCCGAGTCCTTTTATTTTAAATTTCTGAAAAAGCCTATGTCCAAGGTTAAACTTACCGATACTAAATTATTGTATTCGAAGGCCTTCCTTGATCAATTAGTTACTGGAGGCTATGAGTTATGGAAAGAAACAATAGACCTTAAATCAGTTTGGGGTTCAAGAGCCTGGCAGGTACAAGGCACTGAGGCTTTGCACCGTGCATGTCTCATACCGAATCATATTTTGTTTTTGAATGAAACAATTTCCCAGACCACATGCTTTGGATTGGCTACTTCTAAAAAATTAAACACCCCTACTATCCCAGATTTGGAGGAATATGATGGTTGGAGTAATTTTACTCAGTTGTCCATTAGAGAATTACAGGCCCTGCTCCTTAATTCTTCCTTTAACATTTCCAGTATGGATCCAAAAGGTTGGCTGCTTTGGCACCGTAGTGCTGATTCTTGCCAACATCGATTTTTAGGTTTATCTGACGGTTTTAAAACTGTTAGACCAGATCCCCGTTTTGACTCGGTCCACACTGTCACAACTTATTCTGTAGGCAAATTGTGTCAAAATTGGCTGAAACATTCAACTTTACCTGCAGTTAAAAGTCACCTTTCCAAACTGAATGCAGACGTGGATTTAAATGATTTCATTAAAGGCCCGGCTAGTGGCAGGTCGAAAAGGCGGATATATGCAGTTTACAATGAAATTTGGAAAACATCACAGATTGAAGCTGCTACACGCCTTAGGGCTATTGATCAGGCAAATCTTGAGAAAGTCCTTGCTGTTGTTGACAATAGTATTAACATGCTTTCCTCCCGAATTTACACATTGGATAATATTGTGTCATCCGTTGTGGATATTGTGCATGATGAAGTGTCAATGTTATACCATGGTCAAAATCAATTAAGGTCCATCATGCAATTTGCATGGACCCTTCAGACTCTGACAAACTGTAAGGTTCCCTGGACATTTATATGAACGTTTCTTCTCTATTTGCCCCGTTTAATTTGACTGACAAACAACGCTTGCTTTCAATGCGTGATGCTACCTTTTCTATGTTACATATTGAAAGGTTAGAATCTTTGCCCTTTTCCGTGTCAGAGGCCACTGCTGCAACGTGGCTTATCCACGGTTTAATAACGCTGCCTTTTGCTTTATATAAATTTACAAATTGTATGAAATATGTACCCATTGGTCGTTATGAACCATTAGGTAGCGGTTTCCTTCATGAAGTCTGGTCGCTTCCATACACTTACAGATGCTTAATAGATGATCAAGAGGTTTATCTGAATGGTGAGGAGTGTACTGAGACACCAGATCATTCATTAATGTGTAGACACATACAGTTACATGGTTCTTGCAACCAACACCAACCGAATTTAGCTTGTATTTTACAAGGCACACCAGTTCCTGCTATCATACCCACGTTTACTTTATTAGAAAATGGTAGTTATTTGCTTCTGAATAATGAAGACTGTTGTGGGTTAATAAAAGGCATACCTTTTATCGTAACAGTAAGTGAACGTGTTATTTGCTGCAGAAATGTTCTGTATCCTCCCACACATGAACATAGGGAGTATTCCATCTGGCCCCAGATACCAACCTTGAGAGCAGAATTCAGCGGCATGGCAAGAATAAGGGCTCTTTTGTCCCAGAAAGAGGTGGCCTTGAGTTCGGCTCGTGAAACTTTCGTGCTTCACATAGTCAACACCCGTACAGAGGTTCAGGCCCTTCTGAATACTGATTTGCCTTGCATTTCAGTGAGATGGTTCGTACTATCTTTAACGCGTCCTCCACAAAGGGCCTAGCACATTTTTTTAAAACTGTTAGCAGTGGTCTCGTGACTTCCTTTGAAAAGATTTTTGGAGTCATCCCTGCTTTCTTTCATTCTATCTTTTCTACTTTATTTGGTGGATTCCCAGTTTTACTTGCGTTAGCTGCGGGCGCTCTAGTGGTGTTTTGCTTCTTTAAATATGGATGTCCTTCCTGTGCAAGGTCCCGCCCAGCAGCTTCTGACGCTGTTCCGCAACCAGATGCTTGAATATTATGGCACACTACCGTTGGCGATATTGAGCACGGCATATGGATTATCGTTTCGATTCTCCTACTTCACCTGTGTCCAGCCTGTGTTTCACTGCTTGACCTGTGATTTCGATTGGGCCATTGATTTGTGTCTCTGCGGACCGGTTTCTCCTGCCGTTGACTTTAATCAGCTGATGAGTCCTATCATTACTCACGAGTTGGTTTGTCCTGGCGAAAGGATTATGGCCTTAGCAGTGATGCATGGACTAATGGGTCCCTGGGATATACTGGCGGCTGCACAGGATTTCTTGGAACTGAGCTTTCTTGAAAACCCACCGAGCTGTCCTCTGATGGTAATAGAGGATCCGGTGCTGGGAGAGCACGTATGTTCTTTTCCACTTTTAAGTTGGATGGCTGAACTGTTTTCGGATGAAGACGGTGATTTCCTATTGGAGGCTGTTGCAGCTTATTTTGCATACACAGTTATGTCCTAGACCTTTTCGTGTTTGACATGCTGAGTATTAGCATATCATTGACGTTTATTAATTTATCTGTCAAGTTTTTTTTATTATTCGCTTGCCTATTGGCTTGAGCCACTATAGACTTTTTGGCTATTTTTTAGCATTACATTTTTTTATAAATTTTCAAATTTTTTAATGTTTTGTCTGAAACCATGCTCATGTAATGTTGCAATCTGCTCTCACTTCTGTTATCTTATTTAGTCCGTTCTCGGATCATGGGGGGGTGTCATGTAGCTCCTGAATATCTTTATACCGTGTTAAGTTAGCATAGGCTCATAAGAGGTTTAAACGCCATTTTTCCTTTTTGCAACTTCTGCACACGACACCTAATTGTTGATTTAGCTTTCGACCTAGTAGTTCGTTGTGGTTTACTTAAGAATAACATGTTATTACTCTGATATCAGCTTTGCTTAATAAACTATGTCTGTACAGAGAGTGCTGAAGCTTCAAGAACAACACGATACAGAATTGTTATGAGGTCTGATCTCCACTCCTTCATAGTCATAACATAAGTGCAGCTTCTGCCAACTCTGGGCTTGAGGCGGGTTTTATATTGCGTTGCTTGGGGCACAAACACACACTTGATGCGGTTCGCATGCATAGAGAGCTGGTGTATGCTGATGTGATTCCTTCAATCTAAGACACTAAGGTATGGGCCTGCCCTAATCCAACCCAAAGAGACCTTCTTAGCAAATAATATAATATCTGTGTAAGGGAAGGTGAGATATAAGTGTTGTTAACCCTTATTGATTTACAGCATGTTACCATGCTGTCACCATTCGCTTTTTATGGACTAGTAACTATGCTGGTAATTTTGCTACTGATAATATGTTTACTTGTATTATCTAAGATACTGCGCCTGAGAAGACGGCATTAGTAAATAAACATTTCAAATGCACATGTGTTCTTCTTTACTCCATGTTCTGGTTTGTAATGATTATATAACGAAAGAGTGTTCATGAGTTCCACGTATCCTGAGGTACTGTAATTTCATGTTCTGGTTTGTCTAAACATTGGGAGTTTGATATGTCCAATGAGACACTGTAGCTAGCTCGGTAAGGGGTTATTTGGGCACTAAGGTGAGTTTTGGGACACCCTAATTCGCCGAGGTTCCAATCCTCTGTGCACAGTTCTGTGTGAGAACAGAAACCCTGCGACAGAATGTGAAAGTCGATAAAAGGAATGGAGCTGTCCAGAGGCGGTAGGATCGATGGGACCACGCTACACTAACTCTAGGTAAGTAATAGGAGGCCCACGGAACGCGTGTGCAGAGTGTGAACTCACACGCGAGATGCGTAACAACATCTATGGACAGTACAGTTCAAGTTAACGGTAAGTACGGACAATCCTGACTAGGTAGGACTAAAATGACTGTGGAATCGGACACTAGGACAGTTAGACTACCCTTGAGCACCGAAATGCTCTCGTAACCTCACCCACGGGCTGCAGGTGCATAGGTGCCAAAGTGTGTCGGGTTCTCGCGTTGAAGTCAATGGAGCCTGAAAGAAAAGATGCTGCAGGCGACCAGGAGGAAGATGTCCGGTGCGATCCAAGGGTGGATCGGGGAAGAAGAGGACCTGAAAGCAGAGGGGACAGTGTTCAAAGTCACTAGCCAGTGACCGGTGTGGAACCAGGAAGGAACCAGGTGCTGTTGTCGCGATCAGGTGAAGAGTGGACGCTTTACTCTGCAGCCACGTGGACCAGGAGGTGTCTTCGATGACCAGGATGGAGGCACGAGCTGTCCCATGCAGGCTCTCGCTGTCGGCGGTGTCGGATCCGGAATTGGAGTCAACAGGCCTTGGCAAAGGCAACCCACGCGGTGAGTGGAAAAGACGTTTGGTGCGGACTAGGAGAGTCCGGGGTGCCCCTCTTTTGGAAGGGAGCAAGGGCCAGTCTGGAGCAACCAGACCAGCAGCAAAGATTCAAAGGTTTGTCGTCTAGGAGGCCACTAGCCAGCCGGCAAGTGACCAGACAACGCGTCGAGCAGCAGACAAGCAGAAGGGCCCCATGCAGATCTCGTGGAGGCTGGAGGGCTGATCTTCGGTGCAGGGGCTGCTCGGGGTTGGGGCTTCTCAGTCTCCAAAGCACTTGGTCGAGTTTACCTCGGGATTTGTGCTGGAAGCGAAGTGCAGTTTCTTTCGAGATGGCCGGTCCCACATGTCTCGTCGCACCCACGGATCTCAGCTGTGCTGCAGATGTAGGTTGAGGTCGGAGAGGTCTGGGAGTCCGGGTCTCGTCGGGCTCTGAAGTCTGGATCCTTGAAGGAAGACGACAAAGGGAAGCCGCAGGACGCTTGATGGTGCCTGCAGTTGCAGGGTGGACACTCCTTGCCCACAAGGGAGATTTCTTCAGTCTTCTGTGGAGCAGAACGTCGAAGTCCAGAGTTTCTTCTTGTAGAGTAGTTCAGGATTAATCTAACTTGGAATGGGACCAGCTCCTACCTTTATCCTGCTAAAGGGGGCTGCACTACTGACTAGGTGTGGTATCCTCCACTACAGCTATCTTCCATGTTTGCCTCTTACCCAGTATTCTAGCATGGAATGGTGTTACTCAGAATGCTGTATCTTGGTTACCAGCCATTTGCCAGCTGGACTCTGGAGGATGAGGTCCTTTGATTGTAACTTACATTAAAGCTTCAACTGTTACAACTTCAACCTGACTCTTCTTCATTTACAAGAGAATACTACATTTTGGCGACGATTGGACTTATCCCACATGTAAGGACCTAAACTCAACTCGTCTTTACAACTACTTCTACGAATTTTATATAACTTTATCATCGTGGAGTCCCCTGACAACTTCTACCATCCACATCTCACCACTGCAGGTAGTGACTAATTTTTTTTAATTACTTGGCAAAAAGCGAGAATTGTGAATACTTTAAAATTCACTGCCTTCTTCCCTCGTGATTTTGGAGGTGTTCTGACAGTTTCATTCCCTACTTTCACCCTGTCAGAGGACTTGGGACAAATAATTCATCACTCACAGCCTCCCAAAAACCGAGGGTAACGTGGACTTTTAATTTCAATGGTGGATGAGTTCAATTTAAAAAAAATATATATATATATATATCATCCTCTAACGCTACTGCCAGCGCGCTCTGTTGACTTTCAAACTGCTCCTAGCAACGCGATTTACCTGCTGTCTTCCTCCGTCACCGCATTCCTGCTGTCTTGACACGGAAGCGGCCATCGATTCATCACAGAAGGAGTGTGACGTCCCATCCCGCGTCGCGCACTGACGTCATCACGCGATCGGCCATTTTTTCACGCCGCACCGCAGCAAGCCGTGAACAGCACAGGACACTCGCTACACTTTCTCCTGTTACTACTTCTGCCAGGCAAGTGAACTTCCTTTTCTTCAAGCCGACTGACTAACAGTCTACTCGCTGATCGGCACAGCTTTTCCAGAGCATCTGAGTCAACTCATCTCGCTGATCGGCACAGCACAAGCCGATGAAACTTCCTTTCAGCATTAGCTTCGAACACGCTGTTCTTATGTGTTGACACAGCGTAAGCCTGCTATTATTTATAAACGCATCTCTACTCAGCGAAGTAAAATTATTCATGTTTACTGTATACTTACTTTTTTTCATAACGTGTTAGACTAAGAGGCGAATTAGTGTGTTACATGAATGAGGCTTTCTTTTCTTTTACTTAGTTCTTTAAATACGCGTTAGAAGCTTCATTACTTTATTTACTTACCTGTTTTCTTACCAACATGCAAAATGTCACTGCTCCTCCTTTCTTCCTCTCAGAGCCGGGTGATCCACCCATTCCTTGGCTCAAATGGAAAAAAGTCTTTGCGCACTATGCGAGGGTGTGTGGTACCTCACTCAGCGCTGAGAGGAAGTCTTCTCTTTTCATGCACTGTTTAGGCTCAGAGGGGCAGGATGTATTTGAAAATTTACCAGACTTGTCTGATGCTAATTCTCTTAACGAATATGAGGTGTGCATAAAGAAGATGGATCTGCATTATCTTCCTAAATTGAGCATGGTGTTAGAACGTTTCCACTTTGGGAAAAGAATGCAGAGACATGATGAAACAGTTGAGCAATATGTCACTGCCCTTCGCAAACTTGCTTCTACCTGCTCTTTTGCTGGAACTTTAGATGAGCGCCTCAGAGACCAACTGATGCTTGGTTCTTCTCTTGAAAAAGCTAAAGACAGTTTGTGGCAAAAGGACAATCCCACTCTTGAAGAAGTGATCGTGTCACTTCAATTACATGAACATTCCAATACCTGCTCTGAAATGATTCGGAAAAACACTTCGGAGGAAAAGAAAGGTTCAACTGAGGTCAAGGAGATAAAGACTTCCCCTAGTTCTAACTCTCAAAAGTCATCTTCCCACGAAGCAGGAAACTCAACGGACAATAAGGGTAATTCAAATTCAAAATAATCTAATGTAAAATGTTATCGTTGTGGCAACATGGGCCATCTAGCCAATGCAAAAGATTGTCCAGGGCTAAAAATAATATGCTCGTTATGTAAGAGGAAAGGCCATTCATCGAAGTGTTGTAGGTCGGGCAAAGGTCAAAAGATAGTAAGAGAAGTTGATATCTTTGATCAAACTCAAGATGAGTTTGTTGTCTCTCAAATCAACGTAGTAGATATGGATGGTCCCATGGAAAGAGTATTAATTGATGAGTGTCCAGTAGAAATGTTGTTTGACTCCGGAGCAAGAATCACCTTGATACCGAAAATGTTCTATGAGAAATATTTACTTGGGAAAGTGAAGCTACTTAAGCCTGACATTATTCCTAAAGGATATGGTGGCCAAATTATAAATCTCTTGGGATACTTCATGGGGACCATTGATTTTAAAGGGAGAATTACTGCAGGTAAAATTTACATTTCGATGAAGGGCGATTCTCTCATTAGTTGGGCTCATCAAAAAGATCTTGGAGTTTATCTTGACCCCAATCAAAACCCTTCTGTATGTCTAAGGGATATTTCTCCCAAGGTGGAGGTGGTTTCTGACAACAGTCACTGGGCCAAAAAATTTCCTGGTGTGTTCAGTAAAGAACTAAGGTGCCTGAAGAAATATCTCCACCTTATTAAATTGAAGAAGGACTCTGTCCCCTTTGTGGCAAAGGTCAGGAACGTTCCACTTTTGGTGCGTGACAAAATGAAAGCTGAATTAAACAAACTAATAAACAATGGTGTGATTGAAGAAGTAGAGAGAACTGAATGGGTTTCGCCAGTCGTTATGGCTCAGAAAGCCAATGGCGAGGCAAGATTATGCATTGATATGAGAGAATTGAACAAAGCTATCATAGTTGACCACTACCCTCTACCCAACATAACAAAAATGATGTCTTCCTTGGGTGGGGCCACCTTCTTCTCCACCTTAGATCTTTCCTCCGCTTACCACCAGGTTAAGTTACAACCTTCTTGTCAGGAGTTCACCACATTTATCACTCCTTTTGGCACCTATAAATTCCTTAGGATGCCCTTTGGTTTAATATCAGCTGCCTCTGTGTTTCAAAGGGTCATGGAGGGTATTCTAAATGGCATTGAAGGCGTTAAAGTCTATCAAGACGATATTTTGGTACATGGTATAAATCGTAATGAACATGATGTGAGAGTGTCTAGAGTCTTGGAGAAACTGGAAATCGCCGGTCTCACTCTTAGACTTGACAAGTGCAAGCTTGGTGTAGAGACCATTGAGTATTTAGGACACTTAGTTTCAGGTTCAGGCATCAAACCCAAACCCTCGTTAGTAGAAGCTATCTCCAATCTGAAATACCCCAACTGCAAAGATGAATTAGTAAAATTCCTAGGCATGTCTGAATTTTACAACAAGTTTGTTCCTGGGTTTGCACAAAAAACGGAAAGAATGAGAAACTTGTTGAAGAAAGGCCAAGAATTTCTCTGGGACAAAGATTGTTCGTCTGAATATGATCACATCAAAAGCTGTCTTAATCATGCTCAAGATTTGGCTAGTTTTGAACCCTCTAAAGATTCCTTCATTATGACCGATGCGAGTTGCAAAGGTATAGGTGCGGTTCTTCTGCAGAAAGGTGAAAAAACAGACAACACCATTCTTTTCATTTCAAGACCTTTGAGAGGGGCCGAGTGCAATTACTCGGTCATTGAAAAAGAAGCTTTAGCTGTGTATTGGGCTGTTCATAAACTTAAGAAGTTTATTTGGGGTAAACACTTCTCTGTAATTTCTGATCATAAGCCCCTTAAAGAGGTTTTTGGAAAAAAGGGTCTAGATTGCATTTCTCACAGAATAAGGAAATGGGTAGTAGCCCTGCAAGATTTTGAATTTGATGTCACTTATTTACCTGGGGCCAATAATATACTTGCTGACTGCTTATCGAGACTTACTGGGGAAGATACAGCTGATCACCTTGTTAACGCCTCTGATAGTAATGAAGATGCTTTTGACAATCTTAAGGTATGTGTAGTCACTCAAGGTGTGATCACGGAGAGTGAGTGGACGTCTGAAATGCTATCAGATCCTATTCTTCAACTTGTTGTCGGGTTTCTGCGTGTTGGTTGGTGCCAGAAGAAAGACTGTAGTGAAGAAATTAAAGGGTTCTGGAGTGTAAAGGATCAACTCTCTATGCTAAATGGTTTGTTAGTTAGAGGGAGTAGACTTGTACCCCCGGCGAAACTTAGACCTGAGATAATTGAGTCTGCTCACTCTAGCCACATGGGCATTGCCAAGACCAAGAGAAGGGTTAGAGACACATATTGGTGGCCAGCTATGGACACAGAAATTGAAAGATCAGTTCGTGATTGTGTACAGTGTTCTTCTAGTGATAAGATTTTGAAATGCAGAACACAACCCATGACTATCAGGAAACAATCTGAAGGTCCGTGGGTCGATATCTCCTTAGACATTCTAGGTCCAGTCAAGGTGAATAACCAAGATAAGTATGTTCTTGTATGTGTAGATATGTTTTCTAGGTGGCCCTTCATAAAAATTGTTTCTCGTGTAGATTCTAACTCTGTCATCTCGTTTCTAGATGGCTTGTTTGCTCAAGAAGGTCTACCAAACTCAGTTCTCACTGACAATGGGGTGCAGTTCACCTCTACTCTTCTAGAAAAGTTCTTGAGTGAGAGGAGCATCATACACAAGCGTGCTGCAGTTTATCACCCAGAAAGCAACGGTGTTGTTGAAAGGTTCATTAAAGTTCTTAAAGAAGCGATGCAGTTAGCTCTTGTTTCTAAAAATTGTTGGGAAGAGGCTTTAGAAAAGAAGGTCTGCGAATACAGATTCACTGCTCACTCTTCCACTGGTGTAACCCCGTTCATCCTATTCAAAGGTAGATCTGCCTGTACCCCTCTCAAACCTTCTTGGGTTTTAGGTAAGCTTAGTCAAACTGGTGACTCTTGCCATGACACACCTAACTCTATCTCTTGGAAAGAAAGGGAGTTGGAAAAGATGGTCAGAAGAAAATGTCAGTATGATGAAAGGAAAGCTGTAAAGAAAACTGTTGTGTGTGTAGGGGATGTAGTAAGGATCAAGCTACCTGAAAGAAAATTTGGGGTCTCGAAATTTAGTAAACCTATAAAAGTTATAAAAGTTTTGGGTAATGCCATCAGAACTCAAGACCATAAAGTTTGGAATCTCAGCAGAGTTGTTGTCTGTCATTCTAAAAGTCCCATTCAAGAATCTAATTCTTCTTCTTCATTACCCTCCTCTAGTGGTGTTGTGAGGAAGTCCACGAGGAAGAGACTTAGCTCTTCACGCTTGGAAGGATTTGTTACTTCCTAAGTTACTTCCTAAATTGAGAGGCTGTTCTCTTCCCTTATACTCTTTTCCCTTTTTTTCTACTTTGACTACACTTTGTTTTATATATCATGGTAGGCTTGTTAATAGGAGGGAGGTGCTGTGGTATCCTCCACTACAGCTATCTTCCATGTTTGCCTCTTACCCAGTATTCTAGCATGGAATGGTGTTACTCAGAATGCTGTATCTTGGTTACCAGCCATTTGCCAGCTGGACTCTGGAGGATGAGGTCCTTTGATTGTAACTTATATTAAAGCTTCAACTGTTACAACTCCAACCTGTCTCTTCTTCATTTACAAGAGGATACTACATTTGTCCCTCCCCTGGGTGGGACCAGGAAGGGGGGTGGTTACACCCCCTATCCTTTGTCCGGTTTCCCGCCAGAGCTGGGGCTGGAGTGCCCCACCAACTGGTTTGAACCGGTGTATGCACAGGGCACCTTGTGTGCCACAGGCATGTCTCATTCCTTTCAGGCCTATCCTACCCAATACACAAAATCCTGCCTGAGGTGCTGCTAGCACCTCCCAAGGCAGGAAACCCTTTGTCCAAGCCTCCCTCGCTGGAAGGACTCCCAGCAGCAGGAGGTCAGACTTGTGTCTGTGGTGGCAGCATCCATTTTGTGATGCCAAGGCTCGAGTTAACTTTAACCGGGGTTCACAGTTACATACATGTCGTGTCCCTCTAGAAGGGCGGAATGCTACCCCCGTCGCCAGAATTGGCAAGGGGGTATTATTCCAAATCGTATGACACCTTACTCGACATGTTTTGATAATGTTATACCAGAGTTAGCATTTAACCGCGAGGTTGATAATGCACTTAAGAGTATATGGTATAGCGTTATCATGGAACAGCTAATAGGACTTGGTTCCGCAAGCTGCAAATGGGCTCAGCTCATGCCAGAGCACCATCTCACATAATTCCAAGCACTCTGCCTTCAGGATTGATAAGGCCTTCCATAGGAGTGACTGATAGGAATATATGTGTCCATTTTAGGGTTAGATATAGGTATACTATATCTATAGCAAAGGGTGATTACACCACCTTGCCCCAGCTGTCATGCAGCCAGTTGTGTCAGTTTTAGATGGCCAGCCAGGGGTGGCATAATACATGCTTCAGCCCCTGGTAGGCCCTGGGTACACCTATGCCCGGGATACCTAAGGTACACTGTTACAGGGACTGATAAGGTGGCCCAGTACCAATTGGTAAATGCACCTAAAGTACATGGTTGTCAATTTAGAGAGAGAACAGCTAGGCTGTGGGTCTGATTAGCAGGCCCACAGCCAGGGAAAGTCGTAAACCAGTGAAGCAAAAAGCAAAAATCTGGGGTGACCATAGGATTGCAGACCCCACTCTCCTACATAACCCCCCCCCCCCAAACATAGGGACATTAAACTAACCTTGACCAGGTGAGTCTTCCTGTTCTAAGTGGAAATTCCTGGAGAGACCATCTGCATTGCCATGGTCAGTCCCTGGTCTGTGCTCCACTGTAAAGTCCATCCCCTGTAGGGAAATGGACCACCTAAGAAGTTTGGGGTTTTCACCCTTCATCTGATTTAGCCATAAGAGGGGCTTATGGTCGGTCTGAATCTTGAAGTGAGTTCCAAAGAAGTATGGCCTCAACTTCTTCAGGGCCCAAACCACAGCAAAGGCCTCCCTCTCAATAGCTGACCAACGTTTCTCTCTAGGGGTCAGCCTTCTGCTTATAAAAGCAATGGGCTGGTCATGACCATCAATATTCAGTTGAGATAGAACAGCTCCCACACCCAACTCAGATGCATCTGTTTGGACAATGAAGGTTTTGGAGTAGTCAGGACTCTTGAGAATAGGTGCACTACACATGGACTGCTTTAGGTCATCAAATGCCTTCTGACAGCTAACTGTCCCCTGAACTTTCTTTTGCATTTTCTTGCTTGTCAGGTCATTAAGTGGTGTCACAATGGGCCCATAATTCTTGACACACTTCCTATAGTAACCAGACAGGCCCAAGAAAGCTCTGACCTGTGTCTGGGTGGTTGGAGGAGCCCAGTCCTTTATGGCCTGTATCTTGCTCTCCAATGGTTGAACCTGGCCTCCACCCACAAGGTGGCCCAGGTACACAACCTGACTCTGCCCTATCTGGCACTTGGCGGCCTTGATAGTGAGGCCTGCCTTTTGCAGGGCCTCCAAAACTTTCCTCAGGTGGATCAGGTGATCCTCCCAGGTGGAGCTTAAGACAGCAATATCATCTAGATATGCTGCACAAACGTCATCCAACCCAGTGAGAACTTGGTTCACCAACCTTTGAAAAGTGGCAGGTGCATTTTTCAAACCAAAGGGCATCACCACAAATTGGTAATGACCTCCTGGGGTAGAAAATGCTGTTTTGGCCTTGGCATCCTCAGCTAACCTGATCTGCCAATAACCAGCTGTTAGGTCAAATGTACTTAAGAAAGTTGCAGAAGTCAACTTGTCTATCAGTTCATCTGCCCTAGGTATTGGATGATTCAGAAAAGGGGGCGGTGATGAACAGTGTGCCTGAATTAAGCAGACCACTCTTACCCAGTCCAAAGATCAGGGCTTGATCCATCACCGTTTTTTAGCTCACTGCACCATCCCAGCTCAGAACTTGGCAATATGCAAATTAGTCTGTTCCTGTCCCAGTGCATGATGGGAACAGGGCAAACCAAACTACCAAGCCAATTCTTATACTGGGAAGGAAACAAGCTTCCGGTGACCGGTTTCTGCCATTTCAGGCGTCGTCGGCCCAGCTTGCTTGAATCCTGATGGTGCAATGAGCAAGGGACTCACATCTGAGTATACCCTTCCACGCTTATGGTGGACAAAATGATTCAGAAAAGGGGGTGGTGATGAACAGAGGGCCTGAATTAAGCAGACCACTCTTACCCAGTCCAAAGATCAGGGCTTGATCCATCACCGTTTTTTAGCTCACTGCACCATCCCAGCTCAGAACTTGGCTATATGCAAATTAGTCTGTTCCTGTCCCAGTGCATGATGGGAACAGGGCAAACCAAACTACCAAGCCAATTCTTATTCTGGGAAGGAAACAAGCTTCCGGGGACCGGTTTCTGCCATTTCAGGCATCGTCGGCCCGGCTTGCTTGAATCCTGATGGTGCAATGAGCAAGGGACTCACATCTGAGTATACCCTTCCACGCTTATGGTGGACAAAATGATTCAGAAAAGGGGTATTGGATGGGCATCTGTCTTAGTGACAGCATTGAGACCCCTGTAGTCTACACAAAACCTCATCTCTCTCTCTTACCATCCTGGGTGTGAGGTTTTGGCACTAGAACTACAGGACTAGCCCAAGGGCTCTCTGAGGGTTCAATGACTCCCAATTCCAACATCTTTTGAACTTCTTTCTTAATGCAGTCCCTGACGTGGTCAGGTTGCCTGTAGATTTTACTCTTCACAGGCAGACTGTCACCAGTGTCCACCTCATGGGTGCACCAGTTTGTCTGACTGGGGGTCAGTGAGAACATTTGTCTGAAGGAATGAAGAACCTGTTTACAATCCTCTTGTTGATGTTCAGAGAGGCTGTCAGAAAAGACTACACCATCTACTGACCCATCATCAGGGTTCTGAGTGAGCAGGTCTGGGAGAGGTTCACTCTCTTCCTACTGCCCCTCGTCTGTGGCCATGAGCAAGCCCATGTCCTCCCTGTTGACAAATGCCTTGAGCCTGTTTACATGAAGCACCCTGTGGGGGCTCCTGGGAGTTCCCATGTCCACCAAGTAGGTGACTCCTCCCTTTTGCTCAATGATGGTATGGGGTCCAGACCATTTGTCGTGGAGAGCTGCTGGGGCCACTGGCTCCAACACCCACACCTTCTGTCCTGCATGATACACAGTTAGGACAGCCTTTTGGTCATGCCAAGCTTTTTGGAGTTCTTGGCTGGCCTCAAGGTTTTTAGATGCCTTCTCCATGTACTCTGCCATCCTGGAGCGGAGACCAAGTACATAGTCCACTATGTCAAGTTTAGGCTTTTTGAGAGGTAACTCCCATCCTTCCTTCACCAGACATAGGGGTCCTCTTACAGGATGCCCAAACAGAAGCTCAAAAGGGCTGTAACCAACCCCCTTCTGTGGGACCTCTCTGTAAGCAAACAGGAGGCAGGGTAAAAGGATGTCTCATCTTCGCCTAAGCTTTTCAGGTAACCCTTTTATCATCCCTTTGAGGGTCTTGTTGAATCTCTCAACAAGCCCATTGCATTGTGGGTGATAGGGTGTGGTGAATTTATAATTGACACCACACTCCTTCCACATTGCAGTCAAGTATCCTGATATGAAGTTTGCACCTCTGTCAGAGACAACCTCCTTAGGAAACCCCACTCTAGAGAAAACTCCAAGCAGGGCCCTGGCCACAACAGGAGCTGTAGTGGTCCTAAGGGGAATAGCTTCTGGATACCTGGTGGCATGATCCACTACCACCAGTATACATCTGCGCCCAGATGCTGTTAGGGGGTCCATTGGTCCAACAATGTCTATCCGCAATTTCTCAAAGGGCACCCCGACCACAGGTAGTGGTATAAGGGGGGCCTTTGTTGTGCCACCTGATTTGCCACTGGCTTGGCAGGTGACACATGAGCGACAAAACTCTTTAGTGTCTTCAGACATATGAGGCCAGTGAAAGTGTGGGGCAAGCCTGTCCCAAGTCTAGTTCTGGCCTAAGTGACCTGCAAGGGGAATCTCATGGGCTAAGGTGAGAAGGAAACCTCTAAGAGACAAGGGGATGACCAGCCTCCTAGTAGCACCAGGCTTGGGGTCTCTTGCCTCAGAGTATAGGAGTCCATCTTCCCAATATACCTTATGGGCACCTGTAGCATTCCCTGCAGCCTCAGCAGCAGCCTGCTGTCTGAGGGGTTCAAGAGAGGAGCAGTCTAATTGGGCCTGTCTCAAGTCTGCCCTGGAAGGTCCCCCTGTCCCAAGAAACTCAACCTGATCAGGTTCAAGCTCTTCTAGGACAGTTCCTTCTGGGGTCTCTGGGTCAGCCTCCTGAGAGGGCTGATACTCAACCTGAGGCAGGGGGGAAGGCTCTGCCTTAACCCTACCATTCCTTCTCTTGGGTAGTGTCTGGTCCATTCCTCCAGGATCCAGCACTTGTTCAGCTGGGCATTTCTTGGCCTGTGACCTAGTCACAGCAAGGACATGTGAGGAGAGACCTAGCATTTCTACATGAGTCCTGTACTCCACATCTGACCACAGTGAGGATTCCAAATCATTGCCCAAAAGACAATCTACTGGGAGGTCTGAACTAACTACAACCCTTTTGAGGCCAGTTACTCCTCCCCAGGAGAAATTAACAACTGCCATACTGTGATTGGTAGTGACATTGCTAGCATTGGTCACTAGGTAATCTGAACCTAGCATGATCTGGTTAGGGTCCACAAATGTTGGTGTCACCATGGTGACACTGGCACAGGTGTCCCTGTAGGCCTGAGCCATTTTTCCATTGATTAAAGGCGTTTGTCTGTATTTGCCCAGAGTACTAGGACTTACAGTAGGGGTCATATCCATGTCCCCAGTACAAACAAGAACTGCCTGAGTAGGAATTCTGACTAAGTCAGAACCCACCTCAGTTCCCAGGGTTAACCCAACTATAGCCTTGGGAGGTACACTACCACTACTAACTGTACTAGGGGGTGCAGGTGTCTTAGGGACAGTAGTGGTAGGAGTTTGGCCTTTCTTGGTGCACTCACTAAACCAGTGAGTCTTACTTTTACAGTATTGGCACCATGGTTTCTTAGGACCATCATTCTTCTTCTTTTGGGAATTTTGGGTCCCACCCTCCTTAGGTTGTTGGGGCCCTGTTGAAGACTTCTGGTCATTTTGCTTATTCTCATTACCCTTCTGGTCTGCTTTCTTCTGGCCACCACCCTGGTTCTGGTTCTGCTGCTTGACCCTTGTCCTGACCCATCTGTCTGCCTTCTTTCCCAATTCTTGGGGAGAGGTCAGATCTGAGTCAATCAAGTGCTGATGCAACAACTGGTTCTGACAATTATTTAAGATTTGCTCTCTCATAATTAGATTATACAATCCTGTGTAATCAGTAACTTTACTTCCCAGTAACCAGCCCTCCAGAGCCTTAGTGGCACAATCAACAAAGTCAGTCCAATCTTGAGCCTGAGTTTTCTGGGTGTCTCTGAACATTAACCTGTACTGTTCAGTGGTTAAGCCAAACCCATCAATCAGAGCAGTTTTCAAGACTTGGTAATCATTAGCATCCTCATCTCTAACAGTGAGGAGCTTATCTCTACCTTTACCTTCAAAGGAGAGCCACAATATAGCTGCCCACTGACTCTGGGGTACCTGCTGTACTTTGCAGGCTCTCTCCAAAGCAGTTATCCACTTGTGGATATCATCTCCTGTCTTATAGGAGGGCACTATTTTACTCAGGTTTCTAGTATCAAAACCTCTTTCTCTATCCCTAGGGATATTGCTGCCACCAGTGGGGACTACCCCACCCAACTGTTGCTCTCTAGCAATGGCAATCTTCTCTTTGGCCAGGGCAAGTTCTTCCCTTTGGATCCTCAGATTAGCCTCCTTCATCTTTGCCTCATGCTCTCTTCTCTGAGGGGAAGTCATCCTCCTCTGAGCAGATGCATGAGAGGCACGAGAGTGCACAGATCTATTGGAGTCCCTAGAATGAGACCTATCTCTTCTAACTCCATAGTTAGGCCTGCTTAGGTTCAGCACTGGGGGTCCCCCAGTTCCTTCCCTATGTAGGTCTAAGTTGGCCCTTGTAAGTCTGCTGACTATCACAGAACCTTTGTCTGCCTCATCCCCAGAGGGTTCCTCATCCTCCTCCTCCTCCTCATCTACATCTTCTGTTTCAGGGAGATCTGGATCACCATGAGTACCTTCTAAGGGGGCATGCTCTTATCTGGATTAGAGGGGTCTGTGTTAGCAGCCCTTCTGGCATCATATGTCTCTAAGAGACCTAACAGAAAAGGAGTGGTAGGGTTAGAACCCTGTTTCAATTTCCTGGAGGTACACAATTGTCTCATCTCCTGGAAACTGAGAGCTGCATATCTGGAAAGGACCTGTGGAGGGTCACTAACCACTAGGGAAGTCTCTGAACACTCTCCATGGGTAGACATGCTTTCTAGTGAGGTGTAAGTGATGCACCTACCTACACTATGGGTTTTCCTACTGATCCCTTGCTAAGAGTTGTAGTCAGGATGTGCTAGGCCCTTTCTACTACAACAGCTGGTTCAGTAGAACTCAGAGTATTTCTAAGCTTGTTATATGTACCTAGAGTACCTTATGTGATCTTTCAAATGATATTTCAAGATTATATTTGGTAATAACAACAGCAAGCTCAAATCCCAACCGCTGCACACCAATGTGAGAAGTTGGCCTGATATATGATGCACACTAGTTCTAGTGATCACCTTGTATCAGTCCAAACAACCCTTATGGTGATTGGTTGTAAGTCAACCTTATAGACCAGCTATCCTAATGGTAGCACGGACAAAGCAGTCTTAGGCTAAACTCTTTTGGCATGTGAAGCCAGCTGTTTTACCACAATATAACCCCTTGAATATCAGATGAAAGGACACCACACAGGTTGTTATGAAAATAAACAGTATATTTATTAATACCAACACCTCTGAACTCTTTATGAGGTCAGAGTGCTAAGCACATGACAATCTCTTAAGAAAAATACGACAAGTTGCACAAAATTACAATGGTGCCCTAGAGGCACGACAAACCATATACTAAGTAAGTGGAATGTGAAAGTCGATAAAAGGAAAGGAGCTGTCCAGAGGCTGTAGGATCGATGGGACCACGCTACACTAACTCTAGGTAAGTAATAGGAGGCCCACGGAACGCGTGTGCAGAGTGTGAACTCACACGCGAGATGCGTAACGTCGTCTATGGACAGTACAGTTCAAGTTAACGGTAAGTACGGACAATCCTGACTAGGTAGGACTAAAACGACTGTGGAACTGGACACTAGGACAGTTAGACTACCCTTGAGCACCGAAATGCTCTCGTTACCTCACCCACGGGCTGCGGGTGCATAGGTGCCAAAGTGTGTCGGGTTCTCGCGTTGAAGTCAATGGAGCCTGAAAGAAAAGATGCTGCAGGCGACCAGGAGGAAGATGTTCGGTGCGATCCAAGGTTGGATCGGTGAAGAAGAGGACCTGAAAGCAGAGGGGACCGTGTTCAAAGTCACTAGCCAGTGACCGGTGTGGAACCAGGAAGGAACCAGGTGCTGTCGTCGCGATCAGGTGAAGAGTGGACGCTTGACTCTGCAGCCACGTGGACCAGGAGGTGTCTTCGACGACCAGGATGGAGGCACGAGCTGTCCCACGCAGGCTCTCGCTGTCGGCGGTGTCGGATCCGGAATTGGAGTCAACAGGCCTTGGCAAAGGCAACCCACGCGGTGAGTGGAAAAGACGTCTGGTGCGGACTAGGAGAGCTAGGGAGCAAGGGCCAGTCTGGAGCAACCAGACCAGCAGCAAAAATTCAAAGGTTCGTCGTCTAGGAGGCCACTAGCCAGCGGGCAAGTGACCAGACAACGCGTCGAGCAGCAGACAAGCAGAAGGGCCCCACGCAGATCTCGTGGATGCTGGAGGGCTGATCTTCGGTGCAGGGGCTGCTAGGGGTTGGGGCTTGCTTCTCAGTCCCCAAAGCACTTGGTCGAGTTTACCTCGGGATTCGTGCTGGAAGCGAAGTGCAGTTTCTTTCGAGATGGCCGGTCCCACGTGTCTCGTCGCACCCACGGATCTCAGCTGTGCTGCAGATGTAGGTTGAGGTCGGAGAGGTCTGGGATTTCGGGTCTCGTCGGGCTCTGAAGTCTGGATCCTTGAAGGAAGACGACAAAGGGAAGCCGCTGGACGCTTGATGGTGCCTGCAGTTGCAGGGTGGACACTCCTTGCCCACAAGGGAGATTTAGTCAGTCTTCTGTGGAGCAGAACGTCGAAGTCCAGAGTTTCTTCTTGTAGAGTAGTTCAGGATTAATTTAACTTGGAATGGGACCAGCTCCTACCTTTATCCTGCTAAAG
This sequence comes from Lissotriton helveticus, assembly GCF_964261635.1. NCBI lineage: Eukaryota > Metazoa > Chordata > Amphibia > Caudata > Salamandridae > Lissotriton > Lissotriton helveticus. The sequence goes on from NC_136064.1 coordinate 86,783,162, forward strand.
GGGGCTGCACTACTGACTAGGTCCCTCCCCTGGGTGGGACCAGGAAGGGGGTGGTTACACCCCCTATCCTTTGTCCGGTTTCCCACCAGAGCTGGGGCTGGAGTGCCCCAGCAACTGGTTTGAACCGGTGTATGCACAGGGCACCTTGTGTGCCCCAGGCATGTCTCATTCCTTTCAGGCCTATCCTACCCAATACACAAAATCCTGTCTGGGGTGGTGCTAGCACCTCCCAAGGCAGGAAACCTTTTGTCCAAGCCTCCCTCGCTGGAAGGACTCCCAGCAGCAGGAGGTCAGACTTGTGTCTGTGGTGGCAGCATCCATTTTGTGATGCCAAGGCTCGAGTTAACTTTAACCGGGGTTCACAGTTACATACATGTCGTGTCCCTCTAGAAGGGTGGAATGCTACCCCCGTCGCCAGAATTGGCGAGGGGGTAGTATTCCAAATCGTATGACACCTTACTCGACATGTTTTGATAATGTTATACCAGAGTTAGCATTTAACCGCGAGTTTGATAATGCACTTAAGAGTATATGGTATAGCGTTATCATGGAACAGCTATTAGGACTTGGTTCCGCAAGCTGCAAATGGGCGCAGCTCATGCCAGAGCACCATCTCACATAATTCCAAGCACTCTGCCTTCAGGATTGATAAGGCCTTCCATAGGAGTGACTGATAGGAATATATGTGTCCATTTTAGGGTTAGATATAGGTATACTATATCTATAGCAAAGGGTGATTACACCACCTTGCCCCAGCTGTCATGCAGCCAGTTGTGTCAGTTTTAGATGGCCAGCCAGGGGTGGCATAATACATGCTTCAGCCCCTGGTAGGCCCTGGGTACACCTATGCCCTGGATACCTAAGGTACACTGTTACAGGGACTGATAAGGTGGCCCAGTATCAATTGGTAAATGCACCTAAAGTACATGGTTGTCATTTTAGAGAGAGAACAGCTAGGCTGTGGGTCTGATTAGCAGGCCCACAGCCAGGGAAAGTCGTAAACCAGTGAAGCAAAAAGCAAAAATCTGGGGTGACCATAGGATTGCAGACCCCACTCTCCTACAAACTTCAGTATGGATTGTAGTAGACAGGCCTTCAAGTTTAACCCACACAGACCTCCAGTTGGGTCCACCTGCTGGTACTAAGAGACTAGGGCTTCTATGATCTAACGAGGCCTTCTAAGGTCTAGTAGGGGTATATGCTCCCTCAAGAGAGTAGTCTGGTCATGAAGCCTGATCCTGGTTCCCCCGTTTCAAATTTGGTAGCTCTGGCCATAGTGCCACATCCTCTCCCCCTGAACACCTTTCTGTTCCACTTAGAGAAACTTGCACTGCCTTCAGCTACAACCCAATTGTGCCCAGTTATAAACACTTGGATGTGACTCAATTCATAGTATGCACCGCCTGAAAAAAACAACAACATAATGGAAAAAGAAAACACTAATGCAAAATCATGTAAAACATGCAAAATATAAGCAGGAATGACATGGTTACCTTAAAGCTTTTACACTCGTTCAGAAATCAATGAGTATTTTTGGCCTCAAACATTGAACTGCCTGGCTTGGCTAACACTCCTACCCACAAAAAACCTTTGAGAGCTCTTGAGAGTAAAAGACTACATTATATTTTCATTCGGGAAGTGAAGAATACATCCAACTTAATTTTTTTGGGTGACACAATAGTATGTTAGTGATGCTCTAAAGCGCCAAAAATCACAAACCTAAGAGGTAATGCAAGACCTATTGGCTTTGCCAATGCTTGTTTAGATATCTCATTTGTTAAATGGGGCACTATTACCCTCCAACACTGCCCATCATCTCTCCATAGCCCCCCTCTCACGTGTATTTCATTTGTTTTATAGCACCTCTCATACCAGTGTAGGGACTTGGAGCACTTTACACAGTCATATGTGTGTAAATTAGTGTTCAGAAAATGTCATACAAGACAAACAGGACTACAAGGTGTAGGATTCACATGCCAACAATTCTGGCAGGCATTTTTAAAGATCTGGAGAAGCACAAACCCAGGATTCAAAACGTAAGTGGTTGGATTTACTAATAATAATGTATTTCTACCCAAACAAACCCATTTTAGCAGTATTAGGATAATGATAGACTGGGGAAAAAACACAACTTCCAAACCTGAACCATGCAATTCTCATGCAGCTCTTTGATGGCAAGTCATAGCTCAAGGCGCTAGACTTATCACAATTGTAAGTTATGCACTAAAAGTAACTAAAAGATCTGTGACAAAAGCAGTAACCCACTGAGCTACACACATTAAATACAGTTCTGTGATCTGCATGGTACACTTTCTTTGCAACAGGCATATTAACCTTCGGCGGTACAGCAGATGAGTCAAAACTTGCAATAGACAATACTCTGATCTCTCTCCAACAGGAAGATAAACTACCAGAGACATCAATCTTGACTTTTATTGTTGCATGAAAACTGTTGGGTTTACAAGGAACTCTGCAATGATTTATGCGTTTTTGAGAGTGAGAAGTGAGTATTTGTGCTGGATAGTTCTGCTGGGTTTGTTACGGGGGGGGCTAGTTTTGCAGCCCCTAGTAACAAAACCAGTGTCACACTCCTCCAGCCTCCAGCACGATGCCCATTACGCCAGTCCTGTCTTGGTGCCTGAACCTATTTGTTTTCACAGTCCCAAAAGTCCCATCCTGGATGGGGTACACAAGTGGCTCTGGTGCTCGGGTGGCACAGAACTAGACACGTCAGGCTGCTTTTATGTTATATTTTTAAAGAAGGGCAACAGTATTTTTAAGAAGAGCACATCCATGAACACAGACAGAGCATCAGTACACATTTTATTAAATAAAATAAGGAAAACAGCTGACAAGACATTAAATGTTTTCTTCAGTTATTTTTAGGTTGAGCCTAACAGTAGCATGCATGTGAGTATTAGAGTATGTACTGAAAGCCACGCCCACTCTCCGCCCACATTTATCATTGGCTTTGTGTCATTGTCCTTCATTAACGCTGGCTTCCGATTCGTAAATAGGCTTGTTAGTCCCTCCTTGGTACCGCCTGGTCTGCATTTGTTACCGCCCTTAAGGACTGGACCTTTTCCTTAGCTTGTTACATGGTCTGCGTTATAAGTGGGTGAGCACTATTTTGTGTTTGCAGCGCACCCACAATGGCGGGTGCTTTTCTTACAGAGCGCCATGCCGCTCTAACTTGCACGCTAAGCGCGGTGCCTGCTTCATGGACCCCGCGCGCGATTTCTTTTTTATTTACTTCAAGAAAAGGGCGAAAAGAGATAAAAATATCACAACAACCAGGTTATGAAGATTTGAAGTCACAGATTAGGGCAGAAGAAAGAGCCGCCACTGCTGCCGGGTAATGAAAACCAAGAGAGTGAAGAGTAGACCGCGAAACGCCAGCCAGAGGAGCTGGTTGGTTGTCCTGACAGGACCTGAAGCCACGAGGACCGGGCACGAGTTCTGCTCGGGCTTTGTAATAGAATTGCTGATACACCCCGCGTTTCTCAGTACACTAGCGGGATATTGCAAGAACTGGGTGAGGGATTACGGTGCATTCCTGGTCCGAATATAGCGAGCCAATAATTCATTAATGTATCTATCAAACAGCATTTTCTTCTGAGCCCTTATATAGAAAACGTAGTGGCAGTAAAATGAAAGAAGGCCCCAATGCGAAGTGGGAAATGTTAGTAAAATCGTACAAAGGTGGATGCTAACAGTCAAAAACACAGATATACCAACCGCTCAATATTAAGCCTTGTTCTTGTTTCTTTATATGGTGATTTGGGTAGTCCGGGATTTGCCTCATGACAACAAAACTCTTAACATCAGAATAAAACCAGGCACTGGCTAGTCTACTGTTCTCTCATTGTTCATCGATTAGACACACTGCTAAATCCTGCATCTCATAACTGGGTAACTGCACCTCCATGGTCATCATGCATGATAAGTAAGCACCTCCCACATGGGATCAAAACATGGATCACACTCTATCAGCCACACAGCCTGCAAGGCGTGTCTGCGGGCAAGCGCTGCAGCCCCCCTACACACAGAGTGGTAAAAGCGCTATATAAATGCTACAATGTTACGCAATACACTATCTGCGCGTTTTGCAAATAGCATTCCGTGCAAGGCTTTTTAGCTTCGATGTATTCCTATTTCTCAGCTGGGCTGGGGAAGATAACATTGATTTGTAAATAAGGCCTTCCCCTTTAAGAACCTAGGTGTGACGCAAACCAATGATATTCGTCCTTATAAAAGAACTTCTGAACTGCAAATCGGGGTTGTTCTTTTTGAAAACCTGACCCACCGGCAGTGTATCCGGAATCATCTGTACCCTCGTGTAGTTCTCCGGGTAAGAGACCACGTATGCTGTGTAGCTGAAAATCGACTTTAATCTAGACTTTATTAACAATTCTGGTAACATTAATAGTTTGTACCTTTGTTATTAGGAGTAACGTGCGCTCGGCACTAAAAAAGAATAGATATCACGACGCCACCACCGTATACTCATAAACCGGATCACGAGGGGATAACGGCAATGCTTGCAAACAGCGTTCTATTAGAATTAGGTAAGCGGCAACATCAAAATTGAAACGTGTGTACATTTTGGCTTATGTACATCCGCCCCCTATGTAAACTGCTAATCGTTATGTGAGAATGCTATCCCACATAGTTGCGGTGCTATATAACGACTAGGCAGACGCCCCAATGTTTAAAGTAAACCTGCACAAATGAGCAATAGAAGAGACATACTAAAAGGCTGCTCCCCCTTTCCTTATTAGGAGCATGTGCGAACGGCAGTAGAATATAATAGAAAGCACGACGCCTACGCCGTACATATTTTTAAACCAAACCACGTGGAAGGACTGGTACCACGAATCAACATCGCTCTATGATATTTAGGTAAGTGGCAATTAGATACTGGCCGCAGTTAGTCTGTAAAAACCAAGTAGCTTAACGGAATCTTCGCTTACTTTACCTGTATTTTATATTGTCAGGACTCTATCCAACACATCAGTGGTTAGTCGTGGTACCATATCGCTAAAAAGACCCCAGATGAAGAACGTATCATAATTCTTTAGGGGTAAGACAGCTATAAACATGTCTCTCCTTATAAATAAATAAGAACTATTGTTGTCAATAACTAAAACATATGTTTTCACTCATAGGGAATTGTCATCTATTTTGAAACTTATAAACCCATGTTATGAATGCTCCAATGGAACTATTAACATATATGCAAGGTGAGCGGTTATGTGTAATCTCCTTAGTGGATCCATAAAGTTTTAAAATAAGGAATTTAGACCGCTTACCTTTGGCTTACCCGCATGTTACTTTGGTTTTTTAGAAAACTGTTAATAAAATACCTAGTTTGGAACTCGACGACACGGCCCTTATACAGCCGTAATACAGCTTGAATAATAGAGAACAGTATTGTCCCTGTACATTAGTACAATTTTAGGTAAGAGAATGAAATGTATGAAAACATGTTTTGTTTTAGGTAATCATAGTCTAGAAAATGTTTTTTTTTTAAAATTGAGGTATTGAATAAACCTCAAGAAACTGGCGTATATGATTATTAAACAAATTTCCTAAAATAGGGACATGAAATGAAGAAATGTATAAAATACTACGATTCCTTTTCTTCTCTATTTTTCTATCCTTTAACTTTCCTTGTATCTAATATTTAGTAGGGTCTATGTTAGAGCTAAAGCCACATGCAAACAAAGACAATTGAAATGATGAAATGTATCATGTAAAATGGATAACAACCATCAACTAAATCATTTAATTTGATAACATGGGAGTAGTCCTTGCTGATGCAAAAACATATAAGAATGTCGTCAGTCTAAAGGTGTCATTTTTGTATCTTGGTAAATACACACATTTTTTTGTATTGTACCTCCCTGTTTGCATGCACAGAATACAATATGGCTTGGTCTTGAAAACTTGTATATGCATAGGTGTAAGACATTTGTGTATAAAAAGCGGTATATCATAAATGCGAAAATAATGTTTTACCAATAGAATGTTGTAACAAACTTGAACTAGTTCAGCTATATTATTTCACGATAGGAGGCGAAACAAGTAAAACACTGTTATGATCTTTCTTACAGAAATTGGATGGTTAAAGTCCTGATGAAGGCATATTCTTTATGTCGAAACGCGTCGACCGGATGCCATCTAACCTCTTTTTAATTCTTTTGTGAATATACATGTATCATTATATGATTTTTTTATCAAACCTGATCAATGCACTGACTTTTATTGTTGCTTTTTTAACCAAATTAAAAATGTATATTTTCTAAACTGCACTAGTTTGTTTGTTTAATCTATTGTGTAATTGCTTTAAGTATATGCCTGGGAGTGTTACTCTACATATATTGATTTGACCAATAACATTTTATGATGATAAATGATAGTGAATTCCAGGTAAAACAGCAATGAAATTCCACCCACCATATTTAAACTTAGACACAATGCTCTACAGACTTACAAGCAGACCCAAGTTGCAATGCTAATGTTAGCACTACAGATACCAGAATGCATTTATTGCTTATTCTAATGCAGCTGGACTAGTTACCATTATTCCCTGGCGGGCCCACCTTTAAATATATTTGATTACCGGCTATTGCTGGTCTCCCTAAGGAAGTGAGGGTGACTGAGTGTCGCAAACCGCGACCAAGATGCATTAGGAAAGCAGTGCGTGTCCCAGAAAGACAGCAGAAGATTTCACTCATCTGACTTATGGTGATACAGCAGCGTAGAAGGGCTAAGGAGTTCCGGGTTATAAAGCATACCTGTCTAAATTAAAATTAGAAATTATGCGGTATAACACAGTGCATCCTGTGACATTATTAGTTTCCCATTCTGTTATTTTAACACTAATGAATACTGCCAGGGTGAAAATTTCACCTCGTTAGTACCAGTGTAATATAATCTGAATGCTGCAATCATTATCTAAGGTTGATTGGTTAAGCTTTCCAATATGTCTAACACTTTGCAACACCACATTGGGCGCTTTCTCTTACGATTCTCACATCAGCTCGAGCTAGAAACAAAATTGTTTTGGGTCACAGCTGTATATTATGCAAGTGCAGCATATTCATAATTATGAGGGAAATCACCACACCAGCATAATCACATACTTCTAGTAGCCAGCAAAAATGAACTGGATTGAGTAGTAATGTAGTTGACCTTGACCCCACATAATCCATAACTTGTAGATTTTATCAAACAAACTTTTTGCAGTGCAATAGGTCTCGCATTAGAGAGATTTTGAGCTATTGGCATTGTAAATGACAATGCCTTTTATTTAGGTTTAAAAAAACCTGCAATAAGGTATTGTCATTTACAATACCAATATGTCAAAGTTTAGAAAATGCGAGACCTATGGCATTGTAAATGTTTGTTTTTTAAAGCGCCTGTGTTTGGGCATAGTCTGCCAGGATTTCTACACCGGGGTGCTTTTCCTTTCTTTGTGGCGTCGTCAGTCTGAGTGAGCCTGAAAATAAAGGGCAGATAAGGTGAAGTGTGATGCCTAAAATGCATTCTGATGTGATATTGTATAGGTCACAGTGGGGGCAGGCAGGGGTCCTCCTTGCTAAAGTAGGTGTAAATCACACTCTAGTGGCCTTCAAAGGTTGCCGGTTTCAGGTGCTGGTTAATTACTCCTACAGTGTTGCTTTCCAGGCCCCTGCCCCAGATACAGAGGAGAAGAGGGAGGAGGTCGTGGCAACTGCAGACGTCTTCCTTAATGTGCAAAACACAGCCTGGAAGATCACGCAATATTGTTTAATTCGGACCATTGCCTGCCGTCCCGGGACGCATTTTTAAAATACAGAAGTAGGGGAACGGACTGTGTTAAATTTAAATAGTAAGGGCACGCCGTGCCCTTCCGATCCAGCCTACTTCTACCACCGAGTGTAACAGCTTCTTGTTGTGAACCTGCCTCGGAGAATGAAGAGAGAGGAGCTATATTTTAGCACCACAGATTGTAGGGACCGCATTGTTTGTACTGCCTTAAATCCTGCCTGCTGGCTGATATGAGCAGACGTAGTGATCTTTCTCTGGAGCCCTGTGAGGGCTGTCTTCCGCTCTGTTTTCTATGTTAAGTGCCTCTAAGTGACTCAACTACTTAAAGGTTCCCCGGCAGCTCTAACCCAGATTCACGAGCAGCGAGCCTTAAAAACCACAGAGGTCATTGATTGGGGCTATTCCTTAACTTTGCTGTTCGCCTCTAATGCTGTCACTGTGTTTGCCAAGCAGTGCCAAATGTCTCCCAGGTGTTAGATGATGTCAGCAGCAATGAGCGTGTGATGCACACCCGTTGCCATCCCTCAATCCCCGCACTGAGGCGCCCATGGTCACATAAGTGTTTAAAGCGGGTGTGAGCCCAGCTTGTGTTGCACCCCTACGTCATACTGTTAAATGAATAGCTTTTCCATGCCAGCAGTGTTTTTTGCCTTTGAATCGATATTGATAATGTAAAGTGTGGCTTTTGTTCAGTAGGAAAGTTGCATTACTTGGCAGGGAGGAATTCCTGCATTGATTTTTTTTGACAACACGACAATGGAGAAAAAAAACAACATACTTCCATACGGAAGAATAAACTTAGTAACAGTGTGGCAGAATGAATGAATAAATATTCACTTCTATATATTAAAAAGAATAAAAGAAAAAAGCAATCACAGAGGGACAGAAACAGCAATACAAAAAAAATATAAAACAGAAAAGAAAGAAAAAGAAATATAGTACATTACTTTTTACGTTTTAGATGAAATTTCCCCAGATTTTTTCAAATTTCCTTAGGGACCGAACACCTCTAAACTTAGTCAGGGCCGCCTCCATAGAATATATTTCGTTGACCAGTGACCACCATTCCATGATGTGAGAAGGTTGAGGGGAGATCCAGGCACGAGCAATAATTAATTTGGCACAGGATAGTAATATAGTGACTAGGGCCTGCTGGGGGAGAGATGAAGAGTGTATATCTAATAATACCGTTAGAGCCGACAAAAGGGGTGGCTTACCCAGTTTCATTTTCACAACCTTATCCAAAGCTGAACAAAACTCCTTTAACACGGGGCAGAAAAATAACATATGTTCTAATTCGGCACCAGCTAGATCACACTTGGGGCACATTGTACGATCACTATATGAAACATTTGTAGACCACTTAGAATTTTCTTCAGGTGTATAATAGAGCAGACAGATGGCAGACAGATGGCTTTAAACTGTTGTAACCTTAAGCTTGATGATTGAACGAGGTTATTCAAATTGGAAAGAGAGTAAGCAATCTGATTAGAAGTTATATTACATCCCATCTTCGAACTCCATTTCTCAGCTAATTTAGAACAATCACCTATCTTATAGGTTTTGAGGCATTTATAGCTTTCACTTATTAAGGACTTCGTCCTTAATGAGTAGAAACAGTCTCAAATATCAGAATCTGAAGTTTCTAGAATTTTCATCTTGCGTATCAAAAAATCATGAATTTGGATGTACTGAAACCTCATTGAGTCGGTCAATTTAAATACATTTTTAAGTGCCCCAAAGTCTAGAAAAGCCCTGTGAGCCATAGAGATCCCCCAATGTTGTAATTCCGTGAGCCGACCATATATTTGCCCTACCATCATTAAAAATCCCAGGAAGACCCGGATTTTCCCCAGAGCCGCAATTTAGAATGAAAAAATTAAGTATTGCAAAAAGTCAAAATGTTAAACCATATTTTCGCAGAATCTCTGGCGGTCTTAAATTTAACTCTTTTGTAGTAATTCGGGTCATTTAATCTTAACAAGAACATTCTAGAATCTTAGTTGAGCATGATAACATGAAAAAAAATTGAGTATCAGAGTTCAGCAGAGAACGTAAGCGGCTGATGAAGGTGGCCCAATAGTATAATTTAAAATCCGGAAAATTAAGTCCTCCTACATCTACTGAACCCTTAAGTAGCGTCAAAGATCTACGCACCTTCCTGTATCCCCAAATAAAAGTACTAAATAAACCATCAAGCTTCTTGAAAAAAGAGTTGTGGAGTGCTAAAGGTATAGAACGGAAAAGAGAAAGGAATTTAGGAAGCACTTTCATTTTAATCAGATTGATTCTGCTAATGATATTCAAGGGGAGTTTATGCCATTTTTTCAGTGATGAAGCTGTTGATTTTAATAAAACATCATAGTTTATAGGAATAACATCGCTAATTTTAGATGAAATTTTAACCCCTAGATAGTTAGCGACCTTACAGATTCCGGTGATAGTAACCTGTGATTTATAATTCACTACTATTTGTGTTTTATTAATGTTTAGTTTATATCCTGAGACAGCTCCGAATCTGGTGGCCTGTGTAGTACTACCCTCTAGTGCCTCAACAATGACCGTGGAGTAGATGGCAATGTCATCCGCATAAGCGGTAATTTTCAAGGAGTGGAGGCCAGATCTAAACGGTATAATTCGAGATTGAAGCTGAACAGCAGATAGAAAAGGTTCCATCGATAGAGCAAAGAGCAGGGGTGATAACGGACACCGCTGCTGAGTGCCCCGAGAGATGGAAATAATAGGAGAAGTCAGCCCAGCATAACTGATACTCACTGTAAGTCTATCGTACAGGGCTCTTATCCAGCTAACAAAATTACCCCTAAATCCAATAAAAGACAAGACAGACCAGAGATAGTCCCACCCCACTCGGTCAAAAGCCTTCTCGGCATCGAGTAAAATCATACAGAGTGGGATGGACTCAGTCTCCACTATATCGAAAGCAGTTATGGCTGTATTTATATGGGCCGTGGTGTCTCTACCTATTACAAATCCGTGTTGTTGAGGGTTTACTATTTTAGGAATGAACGGTGCCAATCGATTCGCAAGAATTTTGGCAAAAACCTTGGCATCGGTATTAATCAATGAGATGGGTCTGTAGGACCCACACTCCTCAGCCGGTTTGCCTTTCTTAAGAAAGAAAACCATTTTCGCAATATTCCAGGAGCTAGGTGCCTTCCCATTTTCCCCTATAAATTGGATTACCTGAGAAAGAAGAGGGATCAATTCTTCAGTACACAATTTATAAAGCTCAACTGGGATGGTATCTTCACCGGCTACTTTTCCCGATGGTAGTGAAGAGATAGCCTGTATGATCTCTAGCATAGTTATCTCCTCTGATAATTAATCTAACCCGGGTAAATTGTATTTCTCTTTAATACTACTATCCAGATAGTCTTGGATCTTTCCTACATTTGGTTGATTCTCCGGAGTGTATAAAATATTATAAAATGCCACAAATTGTGCCAGTATCTGTACTGGCTGATCGTGTATGATGTTATTAGAGCTCCTGATACTTTTGATCAAAGTGTGGGCCCTATCATCCGCCACTTTGTGAGCCAATATTTTCCCAATTTTATCTCCTCCTTAAACGCCCCAGTGTTAATCCAAGTTCAGTTACATTAGGAGAGCCAGTTCGTAGGGCGTCTGCGAGATGCAATTCTTGTGCCATGATGTTAAATATCAGCTTTGTGTTAACATTGTGGCACTCGGAGTTTTGCCCGAAAACGAATTGTTGAGTAAACCCTCTGATTCTAGCCTTGCAGGCATCCCAAACATTTATAAAGGAAGCAGAGTTAAGATTAAATTGAATAAATTCACAAAGATGTAGTTTGAGTTGCGTTATGTATCCTGCATCAGATAATAAATGACGGGGAAAAGAAAACATTCTTGGGACCACTTGAGCTTCTAAATTGTTAAACGTGAGTGAGATTGGATTATGGTCCAAAGTGACCCGAGGGCAAATCTCCATAGAGCTAGTAGATAACATATTGGCTGAGGCCCAGGCCATGTCAATACGGGAACATAATTTATGTGGCGCTGAGTAATAAGTGTAACCAGGTATCTTGGGGTAAATAGAGCACCAGGTATCCCTAACATTATGTAACCGACCAATTTCTAGAATTGCTGCATGCACTTTGCGCATACGCTGAAAAGCGCCCTGTCTAGTAGTATCTAGCCGGTAATCCATAATACAATTAAAATCCCCCATCATAATTAGATCCCCTTCCCACCCCAGAAGCTCCATATTTAATTGGTCAAAGACATAGTCTTCATCAGTGTTTGGCCCATAGATCACACAGAGAACATATTTATAATGACCTGTAGATACTTGAGCAATGGCCCAACGGCCGTTTTTATCTGAAGTAGTTTTAATAGTTTCTACTCTGATTCGTCTATCTTTAAGAATGGCAACTCATCTATTTGATACCTGTAGCATAGAACTGATTATAACGTCATATCCAAGTTGGCTAAGTAGCTTCCTATCCTTAAAAGCTATATGTGTCTCAGATATAAAAACTAAATGTGGGTCATATAGTCTAAGTTCTTCGGAGACAAGTCGTCTTTTATTCTTATTATTCAGCCCCGCAACATTCCAGGCCAAACATTCTAGCTTATACATTTCAAAACATAAATTAAGCATATTCTAACATTCTGCCCACTACATAAACAAATATAGCTCCTTCCTGTCAAATTCAGTAGTACATCATGCTGTGTTGTTTTTTTTTTAATTTTTCCCCCCAGAACCAGACCTTCCTCGGAGAACCCAAGCCCTCCCTCCCTCCCCCCTATCCTTCTCCCCATCTGGAGAGGGAAACCCCCTGAACCTGCTGCCGCTGAAGAGGCAGCTAAAGAGAGCAGCAGCCAAAGGACTGCCTACCACCCAACTACTTTTCATAAAAATAAACAAAAAGGAGAAAAAAAGAAACACCCGGAGAGAAAGAAGAGAGAGAAGGAAACAGACAAAAGGAAAAAAATTCTGAACCAAGCTCCCTAAAGTCTAATATATGAGTCTATGTGCCATCCTTCCTTCCTTCATTCGATAAAGGAGAAAAGGAAACCAAGCATTAACCGAATTTAGATAACATTATCTCTGCTTCCTTCTCATCCGTGAAAAAATAGGTGTGGCCTCCCTTGATAACCTTGAGGCGGGCCGGCTCTTGTAAGAACACTTGCGCCCCTGTAGATTTAAAGGAATCTATAAGTTTCCTTAACTTCCACCTCCTATCCATGGTAGCTTTGCTCAAATCTGAGCGTACAAAAAAGGACAGATTCTCAATAGTGACTGGAGAATTGGGGTGTGCTTTCAGAGAGACCGCTTGCCTCAAAAGAAAATTGCCGAAATGAATAAGGAAGAACCTAGGGAATTTACTTTCTCTATTCCTTTGGACTAAAGGGAGACAAACTCTCTGAACCTGAGAATCCCAATCCCAGTCCGCTTAGTCAGGGAAAGCTTTAGGTAATAACTTGACAAGATAAGCCCTTGAATCTGACCCTTCTACTCCTTCAGGGATGCAAAAAGTCTCAAGTTCGATCGCTGTTGGCGATTTTTAAGATCTTCCGCTTTCAGCTGTAAAGATGTAATCTAGGCATCGTGTTGACTCGAGGAGGATTCAGTACGAGCTGAGTCCTCTTCTATATGAACCACTCTCTGTTGTAGCTCCTCAATATTCTGTGACATCCCCCCTAATTTGGAGGTCATTTCTGATAATGAATTCTGTAGTTAATTATCATCCTCTCGCAACTGCAAAAAATGGTCTTGAGCTTCCAAGCGATGATTTGTTAGGGTTTGCAGGATAATACCGAGGGGGGAGATAGATTCAGGTTCTCCACGAATGGCCGGCAGTGGGGTTGTATTAGCTACATCGGAGATTACAGCTGTTGGTTGGAATAGGGGAGATGGACCCAGAGAAGTTGAGGGTACTGTAGAAATGATGTGACTTGAGATAGGTTCTACAGTGATTGCTAACAGATGGCTATGAGCCAGTTTAGGATCGGTGGGAGGAACAGATGGTTTGGCCACCGAAGCTGTCGGGCTAGTATTTGTCGGGAACTGAAGATTGATACTATCGTTCTCAATACCCCTAAGAGAGGGACCCATTGATGCCACTGAGAGGCTTTTCGGAGACTCAGGAATCGGTGGGCTTGTACCTGATAGTCGCAAAGTCATATATTTAACATGCCCCTTAGCCTGTATCCATTTCCTGAGGGGACTTTTTTCCGTGAGAAGAGTCTTTTTCAGAGCGGGGACAGAAATAATGGCTGGTTGGCCTTCAGTTGTAAGTCCTCTCCCTTTATTGTTCTTTAGTTTGGCCTTGGATTTAGCTTTTTCTCTCCGACCGGCCAGAAACTTAACAGTATCTCGAGAGAGACCAGCTGTGGAATTGACAGGTTCTTCGTCCTCATCCTCGGCCTCGTCATCCACCTCCTCGTAGTCCTCGTTGGAACCCACTCCTTCCCCTTCCTCAACCCCCACACTGGCGAGGGGAGAGGCAGACATGTCTTTGCCGGCCTGCATATCTTCTGTAATTGCTAGCAACGGGCTCGTTACCTCCTCCGTTGTCACCCCAGAGTCAGTGTCTCCCTTTCCCTCCGAACCACCGGCATGAGTCTTGCCACCAGCAGATGGAACCTCCTGTAAGCCCCCAGATGGAATAGTATTGATCACAGCATCTTCCAACAACTGTACAATGGGAGGACCAACAGTTAAAATAAAAGGGAGAGTAATGCCCGATGTGGCCAACTCCGAGGCTACCTTATTTCTACCAATGTCAGTGAGAGTTATTTTGTTGCAGTTGCTGCCTGAGTCAATACAGCTGTTGCTGTCAATATTCATCATACTTAAACTGTCTCCAGAGCTGCCCGTGTGAGACCCGGGGAGCCCTATCTTATCTGTGTCATTAAGCAACATAGTATCTGAAATAACAAAGACCGGTGGGCGCAGAACTTGCTTACCGGCTCCTGGCAGGTCCACGGGCAAGCTCGTTGCGTCCGCCGCAGCACAAGAAGGCGAAGCCGCAGAAATAGCCGAAGAAGCCTGGGGAGGCGCCATAGGTGTAGGAACCGAGGGAGTCTGAGAAGCCGTTGCAGACTCCGCAGCCGCTGCTTTGGTAGCCAGGGTAGCTCTCGGGAGGTTCTTTGGGGCCATTCTCTCCTGTGTTTTTTGATCCTGAGCCTCAGTGGACAGAGTTACTCCAGCAGAATGAACAGAAACCAGAGATGGCCGTCAACGTCATGCCAACAGTCCTGACCAGCTGAGCACCGATCCGCGGACCAGCCGAGGAATCGTGTGCCTTACAGACTGCAAGGAGCTGCTCGCCAGGCAGAGCCACAGCATTCGTCGGCGCCCGTCCGCCAAGAGTAAAAGCCGGAAGACACCCCGGAGCCGTGGCGGACCACCGCACAGCAAGCTGCAAGAACAGGCAGACCTGACGATCCAATCTAGGTCAGTTGTTCAGCTTAGATTTTTTAGAGTTGCCGGCACAGGGGAGGTAAAACATATTCTCCGTTTATCTGAGTTGGGTAAGACAGTAGGAGCCTCTGACTCGGCTGCTGCTCTACGGCGTCCTCACTCCGCCATCTTGGATCGCCGCCCGACCCTCTCCGCCGGAATTCCTGCATTGAAAGCAAATCTTCTTCAGCCACTTAACAGCAGAATACTTTGGCAAATGGTGAATTTTAAAGCAAATCTTTTTCCAATTTTCTCTTTAGAGGAGGACCCAACCTGTACCCACTTTTGTTCGCTTCGCTTGCTAACTTTGCTTGCGGCTTAAAAGTCATGCCCAACTTTTACGCCCCACTGCTTTCAAATGTCACCAGCTGCCACTGCGAATAAGGTGATGAAACCATTTTTTGTTGTTGCTACAGCTTGGGAAACTAGTGTGTCTGCGACCCAGGGGCAATAGAATCAGGCATCTGTGACTGACTCAATGAGTCTCCTGTAGGAGAAAAAATTTCTCCTTTAGTGGTGGTTACTGGGAGCGGAGGAGCGCCACCCCCTTCCCCACACAGCTGCAGAAAGCCGCAAAAATAAATGGTAATGTAAGGATTGTATTACCAGTTTAGTTTTCTGACTTTCTGCCAAACGGAGTGGGCATTGCGGGGCCAGTGTGCATCATTGCTGCCTGCCCCTTCAGTATGAATTACACATGAAGGTTTAGCTGGCTACATTAATACAGTCAACCAGAGAAGGCACAGGCCTTCAGTGCTCTTCGGAGAGCCGAAGCAGCCTGCCCCAGCCAATCCAGACACTTCTCTCATGCAGCATGGGAGCAGTGTCTGGATTGGATAAGGAGCTGCAGACCTCCCACTGGAGGAGTCGAGAGCTGGCCATGGAACACCGAGGACCTGCTGCAGGCTAAAAATGTAAGTGAAACTTTTTTTTATTTTAGAAGGTAAATCTTTATTCACATCTTGTATAATTTAATTTATGTCGACCCACCACTTTTGTGGGTCACCAAAATCCACTGCTCCTTTCAGTTTAGTGCAGTAATCTGCGATTTGTTCATGTTTTCCTGGGTGTAAGAGACCTTGAGTGTTTAAAGAACGGATTCTGATGTCAGTCATCGGACAGTGTAGAAGCTGGGAGGATAGTGCAAATTCGATGTCTGAGTGCAGAGGAGGTGAGTGAAAATGGTCCTTATGAGAGTGAGATGAAACAGTCTAGGAAGTGACTTACATGTATCGGTAGGGTGGGCTTGGCGGTGGTTGCAAAATGGTTTGAAGGAGAATGTGAGTATAGTCTGTGCTGTGAACAGAAGAGGTGCGGTATGCCTGGGAAGCCTCGGCCATGTGGGGCAGTAGGGGGATATATGATGGGACCTGAACTTGTGGTGGAGAAGCCAGCGAGTGAGCAGATTCAGCGCAGGCATGAGTGGAGTATACCACTACTATGACTTGGTATGTGGATTAACGGCTGGCGAGTGGGGGATGTGAGAACATGGTCTGTAGATGATGCCTTGCAGACCTACTTGGGGGACCGTACACATCAGTAATACCTTGGTGGTGGGGGGGGGAGGTGGGGGGGTGTTATGTATTATTTTAGTACCCTATTGTAAGTTTTCCCGATTCATGCCCTTATATAGGTATAAATCACTATATCCTTATATAGGCATAGAAATCATAACCATATTTAGGCATAGCTCATGCAGTCCAAATACGGGAGGGCTACTTCCACTAGTTCCGAAAATCCACAACGATTTCTTGGAAAAACCCGCCTTCAGCCGTCAGGGAATTCCCCTTGCTTGAGCACTGATTTATCCAAGAACTCTTGGAGTTTTCAAAGAACTGAGACTCTTTGATGACGTTATTATGTCCAACCATACGTCAAACCAGGCACCTTCAAGGTATAAATATGCCCACACTTGCCCAAGCAAACACACGGTGGTTTGGAGCAGTTCGACTATCTACTTGCCCGACGCAGCCTGCTACAGCAAGTGCCGAAGGAAACTGACCCTCCAGCAGACGCACTGAGAAAGACGCTGTATTTTCTCCTGCCGAGAAATCGAGCTCCAGTGTTTCCAAGCTACCCTTGCGGGTTGCCGGGAAATCGAGTCCTGAGACCAGCCTTTTCCATTCTAAACTAAGGTACGGAGCGGACTAGACCCTTAGAGAAATCTTGGGCAGATTCTTGGCAAAAGAATACTACATTTATGCTACACCTCACTTACTTCTTCCCTTGTACTAAACTTAGGTTAGGTACACCGGGGTAGGCGTATTTTAGAAGCAACAGTTGAGTACTTTTAGCCTCTGTTATTTATGTATGTATTTTTCTATGGTTTAGGAACAATAGAATGCTCTTACAGTATTATTTTATTCTACTATTTATACTGTATGCATTATATTTTACACACTGTTACGATTGTAGCAGTTCATTTCTTATGCTTGAGAAAGAAGACTGTTCAATAAATCTTTTTATTGAAAACGCCAGTCTATCTATTTCTCTGCACCACTAGTGAAACGAAGCATGCACGATTGACTGAGTGAAATATCTATCTATTGTTTCCACGACTCTAAGATACGTTTTATCTTGGGGAAACAAAGTTGTCATGTTTATGCGGTTGTCAGAGACTAATCCCTTCTTGTAAACTCGAGAACGTTTCTAGTGACCTCTGAGCTAGCTGGCAAACACAATTAAGTTTAGTATATTCGGTAGAGACCCAGTCGACCTCAGTCCTACGTCTAATCTACAGGCTATATTATTCCAATGCGCAGAGCCTATTGGGAATATAGGAACTACACTACATGGCGCCTAACATGGGGTAAGGGGATAATTTAACGCTAGATACTAGAGTAACTCAGTCGTGCTTTTCACACAGACCCCTTTTTTCCGTAAAATACTCCAATAGACGTCTTGAGTGGGTTAAAGGATACAATATCTGCCTCAAACTGAATAGGACGAAAAATCCTATGTATTAGTTTTTGCTTTTGTTCAACGTTGAAGGATACAGTGTTCCAAAATATTGTGCACTGTATCTTTATTTCCTTGAAACTTGCTCTGCAAACCTTCATAAAAAATGACGGAGAGTGACGAAGAGTTGGCTGGAGCTCCAGCAGCAGCAGCACTTACACAAAACCTAGATACTACAGGTTTTAATGAAAATGACCCGGATGTTATACACATCCCATCAAATGTAAGAAAAATTATAACTTACAAACTAATAAATAATGGAGTATCATCGAGGAGTGGTAAAGTAATATTTGTGATAGAGGCACATTAATATCGGCAGACATAGGTATTCTATTCATGGATTGTCTTTCCACAAGCAAATCCAGTAACACATGAGTTCCACTACTATAAAATGGAGGAACCTCCAGCGGAATACGTTCCTTTCGAGGACGTTGAAATTCCAGTAACTTACCAAGAGCATCAGCTCTGGTTTAATGGCGCCCTACAACATCAAAATCACATTACCAGGCTCGGTCCACTAGGTAGACCAGGAGCTAAATGGCCGTTACTAGCCAGCTATACACCACATCCTAACATCGAAAGAATGACAGATGTAGAACTGTTAGCTCAGCTAAAAAAATGAATTAAAATACATAGACAATTGGTACAATATGTCATGCGGACTTTAACAGTCCAACCAGCTGTAAGAATTCCACAGCACACCCCTCATCAGGGGAACACAAACAAAATCACACCACAGACTATACAGTCAGTAATCGGCAAGTTGCCTGCAAAAAGGGAACAAATTCCATTCTGGTTAGCCCAGAAAATTACTCAAATAGAGGCAGTATTTCCCGATAGTGCACCTAATGAGAAACACAGGATTCTAACAATCTGTTTACCAATGGGGATTGCACCACACAGAGGACTGCGACACTTGGGGTACAGTCTTTGCTTCAATCTACACGAAAACACATGGTGTCCCGTCTATGGCGGTAATACCAGACGTTCTGAGACAGATTCAAAATGAATACAGTCCAGAACCGGCCTTAAATCTTGGTATGATATTACTGAAAGATTTCTAACAGGTCTCGGCTATACTATTAGACAACATTAAAGGTGAAGCAGCATCTGCGGCAATCCGCCAAAAGCTAAAAGAAACAGATATTACTGAGCAACCATATGAACTTGCCAGAATTATTGAAAAATCTTATGAAGAACTAGGTAGAGATAGTTTGGGAGGGAAACCTGTAAAGCCCGAACTAACTGAAAATCCTGAAAAAGTTATAAAAAATAATCTCACTACTTCCTAAAAAGAAGCGTTCTCAGTCCAGAGGAAGGTCTCCTCAGAAGGAGCCCTCTGAGAAGAGATATAACCTTAGAAATAGGGATCATATAAGAAAGCCTGATAGATATCAAGATACTGATACACGATCCTCTCGTACCTTTCAGACTTCCTCGCAGAAATCCGAGAGTAGAGGAAGATCAGAACAAAAAGTAGAACGCATGAAGTCCAAAGACGAACAACACGTTCCGAAAAATAAGAAAACCCAATTCACCAAAAAGAAGGTAGCAAGTCTAAAAATCAGACATGCCAAGGATTTTGAGGACACAACTCAAGAACGGGGAGTGGGCCCAGACAATGCTGGACAGCGTAGCAGAGGTCACCATAGCTCGCAGGATCCTGTAGAATCATCTGGAGACAGTGGATCTGAATGAATACATTTAGGTTGAAACTGCCGACACCAGGGTTAGTGTACCCCATAAGTTATATGAAGTAACGCTCCAAATAGAGGGGGATATAACTAGGAAAATGAAAGCACTCTTTTGGGAAATTGGGTTTTCTTATTTTTCGGAACGTGTTGGCGTTCACGTTGAAGGGAATTCATTGGCTGATGCAGCCGCGAAGGCAGCTGTGCAAAAGGCTTCCGTAGCTACAATCAATCGTTCGAAAACAACGATAGACGATGAAACAATGCTCGCTGTCAATGCAACGAGCAAAGGCAGTGGAGCCGCGTTACCTCTAAACTATCCACTCGAATATAAATACATAATTGATGCAAACTCTGTTCCTTTTGCTCGAATCCCTGGAGTGGGGGATAGGGTAATTCCAAATAGGAACAGGAGAGGTGCTCTCAATTTCGAAGCACATATGGGAGAGGGTGTGATACATCAAGGGACCTCTAAATCACTTCTAGAATTAGAAGAGATGTACTGGTGGCCAGGGAAGAGAGCTCATGTATACGAATTCGGAACTAATTGCGATGACTGTTACAAATACCACAGCTTTGAACACCACTAGATTCCTGACTACAGAGTAGCCAGCCCAGTACAGAAAACACTGTTAGACAGCATAAGGCTATGTACATGCGGACATCCAGATAGACTGATGCAGTCCCACAAATATTAAGACAAGATTCATTTGGATGTGGCCCCAGCGCTCAGCTGACGCTCGAACTGTTATAAAAGATTTGCGAGTCTTTATCGGCACATACGCAGTCGACACACTACATTCTGACCAGGGTCCTGCTTTTAGCTCTAGGGCTTACAAGGAGGCCATGGCCAGTTTGGGCGTTGCATTGCGATTTTCGAGTCCTTTCCATCCGGAGGGAAATTCGTTTGTGGAGAGAAAAAACTGTGACATAAAGCAATCTATAACGGCTAGAGTATTAGGTTCGGTGATGGGTGGATCAAACATCTAATAAATGTCCAACGTAGTCTTAATAACCTGCCAAGAAATTGTCTGGGTGGAATCACTCCATATGAAATCCTTTTCGGTACTAGAATGTTGGTCGAAGATCTCGATCGTCACTCTTCAGTGGTGGAACAAAAACCCTTTGATATCGAAGATCATTTGGCTGTTTTACAGGACTTAAATGAAACAAGAAGCCTAAGCAATACGAGCGAAAAGCCAACGACCACTGAAGAAAAACCACCTGTCCCAGCAAGACCTGTCTGGATTCCAAAGATTAGGGATCTGGTCAGGGAGAAAATAGCGGACAAAAAGGAATTTGCGCCTTCTTACAGAAAATCAGTACCTGTACTAACACTCCACGGATCAAGAACAGTACTACTGCCGCCCCTTGCTGGAAGAAAGGAGAACTGGTCTGTGTCAATTGACCTGGTAAAATCACACCATAAGGCCGATAAGTAGTAGGCCCAGTGGACTCCCAAGATGTAGCAGATGACCAAATCTTGCTACTATCCAAGAGGTTCAAACTGAAAGACTTATCACCTTTGATAAACCTGCAGTGAGAAAAGAAGGACTATGCAACAAAGCCATGGTACTTTTGCCTCTTGATACCCAAATAACAATTTGTCAATAAACTCCCGTCTACAATGATGTAGCATCTGACTATACAAACATGTCAAGGAAACAAGCAACTCCAGCGATTTCGAAAAATCCGGATGCGATACCAACAATTGACAGAACTGCCTCTGGCTATTTTTTCAACTTCAATAACTTTTCTGAGGATCCCAGTGAACCTGAAACTACGTCGGCAAACAAATCTTTCAAGGAAAAAGTAAAGGAACTTGGTCAAGAGCTTACAAATGCATATCTGGTTTCACCATGGGTTGAACTTTGGATTGTGTTAGGTGTACTTTATCTCCTGCTATGGCTCAACTGTGTTAAGTTTGGGAAAGCTGATAGATGGAAAGCACATTAAAATGGATACAGCAAGTAAGAACATCAACTTGCTCCTGAAGCAACACAAATCATCTCATCGTGAACAACGAGACCGGTCATCAGTGAACAACATAGCGGTCCCACTACATGGTGGAATAGCATGGGATACAACTGATTATGACATTTATGGCCCTGTTGAGCTGCTAAAGATTCGTCATCAATTTAAGGTTTCCTTGAGTGATTTCTCTCACCTAGCACATATTCTGATGATTGGGACTTTGAGACTGTTAATAACATGATAGTAGACTTAGAAATGTCAGCAAAGTTTACAAAACATGAATACTTAGAAGGCTCATCCAATTATGAAGAAATGTATTGTTTTAATAATTTTGGCCATCATTACTTGCATAAATCTGCAAACCCTAGAAATGTTTTAACTTATAATCAATGGGAACATTGTCCAACACCTCCAAAAGGTAGTTTTAAAATGTTTCTTGGAAAATTTCCATATTTTAAAGGTTTTAATGTTACAAACCCAGAAAGTTTTTACTTTAAACATGTGAATAAGACAGGCATGAAAAGTATGTTGACAAATACTAAACAAATGTATTCTGCTGCCTTTTATGCTCAATTGTTCACCTTAGGCTTTGACTTTTGGAAAGACAACATTGAAACAAAAACTGTTTGGGGCACAAAAGACTGTCCCCCTGGGTTCCCCATCTTATCCTTGCATAGTTATCGGTGTGGAGTCTTCTTAAAAAGTCGAGAATGTAAGGTAGCATGCCCAGGTGCTCAATCACCTTCCAGAGTTTATCACGCGTGACCAGGTCGAAAGCGGTCCTCAGATCTATGAAAGCCAGGTACAAACTCCCTCTCCCCAAGGTAACTGACTTCCAATAGATCATGAAGAATCTGAGGACCTGGTCCATTGTGCCCACTTTCTGCCTAAATCCTGCTTGAAAGTGTGACAGGATATTTGCCTCCTCCATCGATATTCTGATTCTTGAGAGAAGAACCGTGCCAACCACCTTCTGTATCACGTCAATCAAGCTGATTGGCCGATAGTTGGCAGGATCCTCTCTATTCCCCTTTTTATATATTGGAACTACCTCAGCTCCTTTCCAGGAGTCTGGAACGGCAGCTCCTCTGGCTATCAAGTTCATAACAAGAAGAATGAACTGGGCCCATGGTATGGGGTCGTGCAGAAGCAAATCCCCGGGAAGACCGTCAGGGCCTGCTGCCTTCCCAGGGGCAATACTATTTATTGCTAACTCGACCTCATAAAGATCAAATCTATTGAGGGCTTCGTGTTCTTCGCCAGTTTCAGGGGCAGGTTTGGTTAATGGGAGCTCTGGGCAAGCTTCGCCTAGATAGAGGTTCGAGAAATGCTCATGCCACTGAAGGCAGGTAATGTGGTTTGGCATTGGATCCTCTAGTTTCCTATCCCTACGATTGATTATGCTCCAGAATAGAAATGAATCCTTCGATAACGATGCTTCCTTCAATTCCTGCCAGTGTGTCATCCTCCCATATTCGTTTAGCCTCAATCAGGGCCCTAGCGTATTCTTTCCTTGCAATCTTGACTGCAATTGGGTCCTTTGACCTTATACTGAACCCTATGGCTGCCCGTTTTTCCCTTCATTTTTTGGAATACCAGGGATTACTGTTTTTTTTTAAATCATGTTTCTTGGCGGGATTTCCTTCCAAAATAAAAAAAGAACTAAGCCTATCTATCGCAACTTGATAAAAGCTCTTAAAATTGAGTATAACCTGCTTCTCCCCGACACCGTAGGGTGTTGTCAATTCAATGCTCTTGGCAACTACTTCCTCTCTAATACTTGCTAGTTTCTCCTCATGTTGGGAGATTTTATGCCATTTCAAGCGGCGCCTGCAGTTAGAGGGAAGTACCTCTCTACTTGCCATTAATGGGCGATTGCGTGCCTTGGGTCCAGATTGCTGCCAAATATTATTTAGCTGCATGCAAAGTGGATTGTGGTCGCTGTCTAAGGAGGCTACAACCTCCATATCGATTAGATCACGACATAAGCGAACATCCAGGAGGATGTAGTCTATTCTAGAGGGGGAGCACAACCGATTAAAAGTATTTGCGCCATGTTGGTCAGAACGAGTTCTCCCGTTCGCAGCCCTTAGGTCATACCCCAACTCAAGGGAATTTATTTGGATAGCACGCTGGGACCATTTTTTACTTGGGTCTATAGTGAGGGGCGGGATATCCCATTTGGCGTCCTCTTCAGCGATTCCCTCTTGGTCATCCAGGCTTAGGGGTTCGAAGGACACATTGAAATCCCCAGCTATACCCCCCTGGAGGAGAGTCTATGAACTAACCCTGCAAAAGTTCTCAAAGAGAACCAGCTGCTCATAACCAATAACCAACCAAATGCACGGAGGAGTAGGAGAACAAGAGCTTGGCTTTTAATAGAATCCATGATCATTGTCACAGAACACATAAGTAATAAACCTACAGACTTGAAAAAATCAGGCCATGAGTAAAAATGGGGGTAAACCCCCAAACACCCATCTGACCGTTATCAGACATTATCCTCTATCCCTAAAGAGGAAAGAGAACTTGCTGATCAAAAGGGACAAGTGCAAGACAAAAGCCATGTAATCCGCATTCTTCAAGACAATACAGAAATATCAGAGAAAGAACTGACCTGATAAAATCCAAAAGGAGGACCCTCAAAACTCATTCCCATTATACCAAGATGAATGAATATCAAAAGTGAGACAAACAATAATACGTCCATTGTATAAAGAAATGACTCGAAGATTACATAATGCTCTGTACAGAAGCTAAAATGACACCAAGCAGATTTAAATCCTGGAAAGATATTTATCAGTTATGCTAGTTGTATATGCAATTTTGCTACAAAGATATATATATATATATATATATATATATATATATATATATATATATATATATATATAAATGTGTCACCAGAGACTCTGAGTGGCCCAACAACTCATGGAATTTCAGTGGCCACGGTCTACTGCCGGACCGTAAGGATCCACAAAGCTTGCCCCTGCATGGCCTTCAGTGCCATGGTCCGCTGAACATGGCTTTGAGCCGTGGACACACTCGAGGCACCAAGGCAAACGAGAGATTTTTTTTATATCGAAGACCAAATATGTGTAACCATGTTTACTCTGTATACCTAATAGCTGAATAGAAATGAAAAATCGGTCCAAAAGCGCTTTACAATATTATTGAAAAACGAATCCCATCTATTAGTGCAGTACCAAAATATATCATAAAGAAAAGTCGAAATATTGAAAAGGCACCTTACATAAAATGAAACCTTGCCAGCAGCAAGCACATATGACCACACTTGTGATACAAAACAAAATGTTATCGTAAGTCTATACGAATATATACACACATATATATATATATATATATATATATATTACCTACTGGCGGTTGCCAGTAGGTATATATAGTTAGGATTTTTTCCCTATGGGATTTTTGAAAATTCTATGTCTAATAACTTTGGCGTTTGTGGACGGAATTGGCTGAAATTTTCTGGAAAATGGAACATTTTGTTTCTGAGCAGCCCTTGGAAATTTGGGGGGGTTTCGTCAAGGGGGGGCCGAGAAAAAAGGGGGGTCCCAAAACATGTTTTTAACATTGAGTTTTCCATAGGGCGGTTGGCCTCACTTTTAGCCCGAACGGCTGAATGGATTTGCATGAAACTTGGCAAAATTGTAGGGACTGGTAGCCCGATGTGCCTTTTCTAGGTCTCAATATATGTGCTCCAGTGGATTTTGAGAAATTAACGTTTAAAAAAAGATATATATCTGTAAGCGCGCTCTGGGCAGCGCTCCGGTCCGCGGACCTTAAGCGTACCGGAACTTCGCGTAGCGAAGCTGATTGGCTCTCCGGTGTCTGTCAACATTCTAAACAGTCCGGAGCGGCCGCCATCTTGTCTCTCGGTAGGATTGAGAGACAAGAGGAGGCCAAAACAAAGGGGGAAATAACCATAAGGGGGCATACTAGATCCTCCCTGACCCCCTAGGTTTAATGTGGAGGTTTTAAAAGGGCCCCGCGGGGAAAAAAAAACAAAATTTTTTTTTTGTTTTTTTTTGCGTGGGTAGCGCCCGGTCCGCGAACCGGGAAGCGTTCTGGGCAGCGTAACGTAGCACGTCATATGACGTATCACGCGACAACGCGAAACGTCATGCTGACGCGACGCGTCACGATGTTGTTTTCTAACGCGACAGTTGCGCAAACGGAACGTTTACCGGTTCGCGGACCGGGTCGCGGCTCCGAATTGAGCTAAAGGGAAGCTAACCGGTTCGCGTACCGGGAGCGAAACAATAAAAATAATTTAAAAAAAATTGTATTAAAAACATGTAAAAAATATTTTTCGATTTAAAGAAGAATACATTGTAAAGGTTTTGATATTTGCTATTAAAAAAACATTGAAATTCACTGAAAAAACCATAGGTTATAGACCATATATAGTTAGGAATTAGCATTTACAAAACCTTGAAAATTCACTGAAAAAACCATAGGTTATAGACCATATATAGTTAGGAATTAGCATTTAAAAAACCTTATTTTATTCACACAAAACCATTGAAATTCCATATATAGTTAGTTGCACTAACTATATATCGCGCACCCGCAATCCACTGCTGATCATGTCACATATTACATCATTCATGACATGGTCAGTGACATCACTGATGACATCACTGATGACATCTCAAATGACATCACTGATGAGATCACTGATGACATCATCCAGTGACTGTGTGTTTCTGTAAAGTTTAAATATGTTTTACATATTGAAGAATGAGTAGATGTATAAGTGTCTGGACGAAGGATTTAGTAGGTGCATGACTGAATGTATGAGTGAGTGATTAAATGTGTCTCACTGAGTGCATGGGTTAGTGACTAAACTGTCTTAATTTGTGCATCATTATGTCTGTTGTTCTGTAAACTGCTGCATGTGTTGATCAGTAGCTATATGATTAACTATATGGGTTATTGATTGATTGTCTAAGTATTTGTATGGGAGACTGAGTGTGTGTGTGGCTGGCTGGGAGGTGTGTGACTCTGTGCAGATCAATGTGTACTTGTATCAATGATTGTATAAGAAAGTAAGTATGTGTTAGTATATGTTTGAAAATGTAAGGTGCTCTATGTTTAACTGTATAGACAAGAAAATGGAAGTGTGATTGATTCTTTACAGGACTGACTAGGTGTGTGAGTAACTCCATGGATGAGTGGCAGAGTGTGAGTGTCTGTATAGGTGTATGAGTGCATATGATAGTGTTGTAAAGATGAGTGATTGTATGTATGAATGATTGTATGGGTGAATGAGTGAATGTGTGTGTAGACGTAGGAATCAGTGAGTACGTATGTAGTAACTAGCATTGGTGTGTCAATGGTTTCAAAAATTATACTCTGTATTTAACACTGGGTGAAACAGAGGTTATATTAAAATGTGAGGAGATGCATTGTATTGTCACATGAATGATATCATCAGTGATGTGGTCATTGATGTCAAATGAGATGTCATCAGTGATCTCATCAGTGATGTCATTTGAGATGTCATCAGTGATGTCATCAGTGATGTCACTGACCATGTCATGAATGATGTAATATGTGACATGATCGGCAGTGGATTGCGGGTGCGCGATATATAGTTAGTGCAACTAACTATATATGGAATTTCAATGGTTTTGTGTGAATAAAATAAGGTTTTTTAAATGCTAATTCCTAACTATATACGGTCTATAACCTATGGTTTTTTCAGTGAATATATATATATATATATATTCATATAGACTTACGATAACATTTTGTTTTGTATCACAAGTGTGGTCGTATATATATATATTCCAATGCAAATGTCCTGGGAGAAAATAATCTCAGGAAGGCTCGCGCTCCAAAGTTTAAGTTTTTGAATAAAGCTTGATTGGAAACGCGTTTCACTCAATCCTGGGGTTCCTCACAGCCACAACAACAAATTCATGGCACCCTTTCGCCCTTAAAAAAAACAAACACAGGGTGGACAGTCATCATCAATACAGAAGAAATACTGCATCTTTTTTCAATGGCTCATCCATTTAACACCCTTTAATAATGTCATTGCAAACATTATTAGTAATGCCTGCATATAGTTGTTAACATCAACATTTGGCTGCAACATGAAGACACTTTCATGGTGAGCAAAGTACATTTAGTACACTAATTAAATTATATAAGAGAAACATAAATAAATAGACAGGCCAAGTGGCTCCAAGTACATATTGACATTTATTGAGATTCCCCACGTGATTTCATGCGCTGTATGTCTGCCCAATGGCATAAATATCACTATTTAGAGTCGCCAAGTGGCTTCAATATATAATATATAATTGTATTGCATAAAATGTCTTACATGATTTCATATGCTCTACGCCTGCCAGGTGGCAATAAATCAAAAGCCATTCTTGAGCATGAAATAGTCAATTGTAAGTGAATGAAAGAGCCAAAATTAAGTTCATGAGTCTGTCGTTTAAAAAGTCCACCCTAAGAAAAATCAAGTATTGCAAAGGCTAGCACCATGTACACAAACTGAAACAAGCATTGGCATTGGCATTGCCAATAGGTCTCGCTTGTGGGACCTTATAAGTATTTAGTTTTGCAGCACAATATCCGATTATGCAACAAGGATATTGTGCTGCAAAACTAAATACTTATAAGGTCCCACAAGCGAGACCTATTGGCAATGCCAATGCTTGTTTTTATTTAATGATATTTTATATAGCGCGAACATTGCCCGAAGGTGTCAGAACGCTTTACAAAAGAACCAGTTGCGTTATAAGGACTTTGGATTACATCAGTTACAATAAAAGATACAAACAGAAAAAATGTCAAATGTACAAGTTGTAAAGTCACTCAAGGAAGAGATGTAAACAAAAAACTGCAAATGTCCAAGTTGTAAAGTCACTTAAGAAAGAGATACAAACAGAATTTTTTTGTGCAAATGTACAAGTTGTAGAGTAACTCAAGGAAGAGATACAAACGGGTAAACTATAAAATCACATAGGAATGGTAGTAAGTATAAAGTACTACATATACTAGTGGGTAGAGTACCTGTAAATCCCGAATGTTTTTCTGACTGACGGTGAGGGTGGCGCTAGAGAGCGATTGCGATTGCGAGACTGAGCAGTTTGGGCAGGGGGCTGATCTCTTTACCATACAGGCAAAATGTCCGTCCAGCTGAAGGGAGCTGCTATTTTTGTGACTGCGCGGCTGAGACTGTTATTGGAAGTAAATGAAGAGATGCAGGTGCTCTCCAGCGCCGGCCCGCTGGGAGGGTCTGATGGCCGCTGCTTGAAAAGAAAATGCACATGTTTCCCGAGTCCAGCAGCAGCTGCGAGACAAGGATTTATGTCGCTCTCAGAACTCGGGCCTTTCAGAATGCTACATTTAATCACACGCACAGAAAGCAGAGCAAATGTTAAAGATGTTGCATATAAAAGGCAGGGGGCTGATCTCTTTACCATACCGGAATGCTGTTTATTTTTCCAAAGCTTGAGAAAACCTGTTCGATAAAAAGCTGGAGGAGGAGGGGGTGCGAGGGATGAGGGAACACGGCCTGGGGGAAGCTGGCTGGGGAGGGGGAGGAGAAATGCAAGGAAGGCTGTGTGCGGCGTAATTAGGGGAGGAGAAGCCGAGAAGCCGCAGAGCGCACGCTGGGCGAAGCCCTTTGATGGGCTGTGCGGCAAATGGAGGGAGGCTGATGCGCGTTCATGTTTGAACACGAGGTTCACGTGAACTTCATGAAAACCGCCAGCAAAAAGCTGGTGGTTTCACGAAGATTTTGGCCACTTGAATTCTCGCTCCGCTCGATGCGCATGCGCGCATCGATAGGTCTTGAGACCTAAAAACAAACTCTCCACCACTACTTATAAATCTCATAAAATCATGACAGATTGTAAGGCAGATCAGAGGAAAACACACCGTTAGCATTCCAAACAGTGAAAGAGCCAAAGAAGAACATAACAGCTCTGTAGTTCATTTCACTTCAGGGACAGGAGAGAAATATAAAGGAAATATAAAGACAAAGGTCAAAATAGAAGGACATATATTCAGAGGCCTCATATAGAGGTCGGAGCGGAGACATGTAAATGACAGAATACAAAGAAGTAGCGTTTAGGGGAAAATCTTTCCAGGCCACAAATGAGATATAAGAATGAGGTTAAAAATGTGAAGATGAAAAAATATAATTGATCAAATTTCATATCAGCCGATATGTACATAAAGTTCCTCATTAAGGCCTCCCGGGGATTTACTCCCAAGCAGGATTATATACTTCGACTCCAGACATCTCAATTCTTTTTACCAGTCTCCACCACAGACATTCTGTGGAATCCTGTCAATGCCAAAATACGACAATAAGAACAAAAGTTACTTACCTGTAAACTGTGGTTCTCCAGTATTGGGGTCTTTCATAGATTCACATGCTTGAATATTCCCCGTCGTCAAAGTGGGAGTCCCACGGTACATAAAATAGCAGTAACATATGCATGTATACATGAAAAAATATCATAAATGAAAATATACATACATATAATAAGAAGTAAATTATAAAAGTACCATAGAACATAATAGGGCCATTGAAAAGCCCAAGGGAGAACTCACTTTAGTAGCATATCAGTGTCATTATGTGTTGGTCCACATTCCAGCCAATCAGGCTGTAGCCTCCTCTAGAACATTCTCCTCAGAAGCCCAAGTCCTCAGATTTTCGTAGCACAAGTAAGTAAAAGTGCCTGAGGAGAAGAGAGCCTCTGAGGGGAGGATGGGAGGGTCGCATGTGAATCAATGAAAGACACCAATACTGGAGAACCACAGTTTACAGGTAAGTAACTTTTGTTCTTCTCCAGTAGTAGGGGTGTCTTTCATAGATTCACATGCTTGAATAAGAGTAGAAAGCAGTAAATCATCACAGAAGTCATAAAGGTGACATACCAAGCAAGTAAGGTAATACAGCAGACAATATGCAATAAATACCAAAATATTATTAGAAAAAACCTTTATGACTGGAGGCGGGTAGCAACAGAGGCTCACCTTTACTGGAAAAGATTCCGCAGCACCGCTTGACCTACTGCCGCATCCGCGGCGTCTGTTGATTGCAGGCAGTAATGTTTAGTAAAGGTATGGCTGCTCGACCAAGTAGCAGCCCTGCAGATCTGTCTTAGGGGTAGCCCCGCAAAAAGGACAGCCGAAGTAGACACCGCTCTAGTTGAATGAGCACGAACTGGAGCAGGAAGGGGCTTCCCAGCCCGTTGGTGGCAAAAGGATATGGTAGAGGATATCCACCTGGTTATGGTCTGTTTGGTAACAGGTTGTCGTTTGCAAATTGGGCCATACGCCACAGACAATTGATCTGACTTTCTGATAGTTGCAGTTCGTTGAATGTAGAATTTGAGACAACGTTTCACATCTAATGAATGCAATGAACGCTCAGCTGGAGTTTGCGGAGCAGGAAAGAAAGTCTTCAGGATTACAGGTTTGTTGAGATGAAAGTCACTGGGAACCTTCGGGAGGAACTTAGGATTAGTTCGCAATGTCACACCCTCATTGGAGAATTTGAGGAAAGGAGGCTGTATGGTAAACTCCTGGATGTCACTGACACGTCTCGAGGATGTCAAGGCGAGCAAGAGAGCAACTTTCCATGTGAGAAATTTTAGACTTTCAGAGTGGATAGGCTCAAATGGAGGTAGAAGTAGTTGGGACAAGACCAAATTTAAGCGCCAAGCAGGTGGAGGGGGACGGATAGGTGGAAACATCCTAAAAAGGCCCTTGTAAAATTGCTTAATGATTCTCGAGGAACATAGAGATGTGGAACCATCATGGCGGAAGCGGGAAATCGCCACCAGGAACACTTTAAGAGTTGAGTGCGACAGTCCTGATCTCGCCAGGGATAAAAAGAAAGGTAAAATCTGTTCAGATTTTGCAGTCATGGGGTCCAAATCTTTAGTGCGGCACCAGACACAGAAACGCTTCCATTTTAATTGGTAGGTTTTTATGGTGGATGGAGCGCGAGCACGCTCTAACACCTCCCTGCAGTCCTCATCGATATTTAAACGTGCAAATTCATTGTACTCAGGTTCCAGGGATGGAGTTGGAGGTATGCTGGATCCGGGTGACAGATTTGTCCCTGCTTCATCGTGAGGAGGTGAGGTAGAGGATGAAGCGGTAACGGGTCGGACTGCTAGAAGAGGAGCAGGTCCGTGAACCATGGACGCCTCGGCCATTTGGGTGCAATCAGGATGATGTGGCAAGGTTGGAACCTCATCCTGTGTAACAGGCGAGGGATCAGAGGAAGTGGAGGGAAAGCATAGATGAAGTTGTTCGACCAATTGATCGAAAATGCATTTCTGCTCGACTCTCTGTGGGGATGCCGACTTGCAAAGCGTTGGCATTTCCTGTTGGCAGCAGTCGCGAAAAGATCCAGCTGCGGCTGGCCCCACCGCCGAAAGATGAACTCGACGGTTGGTTGGTTGAGTTCCCACTCGTGATTGTCCGACGACACCCGGCTGAGTGAGTCCGCCAGAACATTGGCCACACCCGGCACATGAATGGCTGTGAGATGAATTTGACCTTGAATCGCCCAATCCCATATTTCCTGTGCCAGTTGTGAAAGTAGGAGAGACCTCGTGCCGCCCTGCTTGTTGAGGTAGTGCATGCTGGTGGTGTTGTCCGTCCTCACCTGCAAAGTGTGTCCCTGCACTAACCTCTGGAAGGACTTTAGGGCTAAGAAAATCGCCAAAAGTTCCAGGCGATTGATGTGCCAAGTACGTTGGGTCGTCCACTTTCCTTTCACAGACATGCCGTCGAGATGCGCTCCCCATCCCTCGAGAGACGCATCTGTTGTAAGCGTCAGAGTTGGAGGTTCGTCTTGGAATGAACGACCCGCAGATATGTTTGGAGGGTGAGCCCACCACTCCAGCGCTTTCTGGATGCGAGGTGTTAGAAGGACCTTGGCCTCGAATGACCCCGACACCTGTTTCCACTGCTTGTCTAATTCCTCCTGTAGAGCCCTCATGTGCAATCTGCAATTGGGGATAAGTTGGATGCACGAGGAAGCCATGCCAAGGAATGATTTGAACATTCGGACAGAAACGTACAGTTTTGATTGTAGGAACTGCACCATCTTTACCATGCGGTCCTGTCTTTCCTGGGAAACGAACACTTTCCCCTGCCGAGAATCTAGCGAGGCTCCGAGAAAATCTCGCCTTTGCGACGGATAAAAGTGTGACTTCTGGCAATTGATTGAAAGCCCCAAGGTTTGGAAGAGGGAGACACAGACTTGAGTGTGCTGCTCCGTTAGGTGAAAAGTTTTGGCCTTGATGAGGCAGTCGTCCAGGTATGGGTAAAATTGGACACCTTGGAGACGCAGGAAGGCAGCTACCGGGGCTAAGATCTT
Source organism: Lissotriton helveticus (assembly GCF_964261635.1). Lineage (NCBI taxonomy): Eukaryota > Metazoa > Chordata > Amphibia > Caudata > Salamandridae > Lissotriton > Lissotriton helveticus. The sequence continues at coordinate 86,816,445 of NC_136064.1, forward strand.
GGTAAAGACCTTCGGTGCTGATCGAAGGCCGAATGGTAAGACTTTGAATTGGAAGTGTAGCTGTCCGACTGTGAAGCGTAGATACTTCCTGTGTCTGGGGTGAATTGGCACATGGAAATATGCGTCTTGGAGGTCGATCGTTGAAAAGAATTCCCCTGGATTGAGATAATTCAGAATTTGAAGCAGAGTTAACATCTGAAAAGTTTTCGAAATGATAAATTTGTTCAGGGCCCGTAAATCTAAAATTGGACGCCATTCCCCTGACTTTTTCCTGACTAAGAAAAATCGGGAATAAAACCCCTTGCCGCGTTGACCTTGCGGCACGACCTCGATGGCTCCTTCTTTGATCATCAATTTCACCTGGGCCAAAAGTTCTTTGAGGTGGGGTGAGGGTGGCTCCGAAGGTGGACGGGTGGGAGGAAATTTTGTGAACTCCGGGTAAGTCCTTTGGAGATAACGTCTAAAACCCATTGGTCGGTGGTGATTTCGGACCATTTGCAAAAGTATTTTGAGATGCGACCTCCAAGATTCACAGGCGGCAGGAGAAAGGAACTGAGACAGTCACTGTTTTTTATTGTTTGAGCCACCTCTATAAGTTGTTTTCCGTTGGTATGGTCTCATGGTGGACTGACGCTTTTGGGATTGGTAGGAATCCCTCTGCTGGTTATCGTTGTAGGTGTTGTAAGAACGATATTGACCTGATCCTCGAAAAGTAGAGGAACCTCCGCTTCTACCTCGCGCCCCCTGAAAGGGCCGTTTCTTGTACTGGAGGGTAGCTAAGGACTTTGCCGTGTCGGTGTCCTTCTTTATCGACTCCAGGGCATCATCTACGTGTTTGCCAAACAAAGAGTCCCCGTCGTACGGCAAGTCAAGGACCTTTGCTTGTACCGCTGGACGGAAGGTGGTAGACTTCAACCAGCCTTGACGCCTCAAGACTGCAGCCCCAGCCAATTGACGGAAACCCGTGGAGGAGATGTCGAGCGTGCAATCAATAATTTCAGATGAAATTATCTCTCCCTCCTGAATAATGGCCTTCGCTTCTGCACGGACGGCATCGGGTATTTGAGGAAGCAGTGCGGCAATCTCGGACCACATCTGGCGGTCGTAACGGCCCAAAATAGCTAAGGTATTAGCCACTCTCACAGTGGTAGCCGCCATGGTCGTAATTTTTTTACCTATAGAGTCCAACTTGCGGCCTTCCTGATCAGGAGGAGACGTGAGTGGTGAAGCAGGATTGCGGGATCTTTTCTGTGCTGCTTGAGTTATAACAGAATCGGCCTTTGGTTGTGAAATCAAACAGGCAGGGGAAGACGGAGGAGCCTTGTACTTCTTGTCCAATCTGGGCAAAACTGCAGGTACAGAATTCGGATGTTCCATTAATTTAAGGCCCTCCAGCCAAATATGGTCAATGATTGGTATTGTGTGGGTTTGTCTTCGTGATACGTCCTTAAAATTGTATAAGAAACATTCACTGTCATCTTGTTGTCTCTAGATTGTGAGATGAAAACGCTTCGCAGCACGGACCATCAAATTATGGAAATTTGCAATGTCCACTGGAGGTGATGCTAGTGGTGAGGTGGGCGGAGTGGAGGGTGTGTGAGCCCTGTAATCATCCCACTCATCCATATAGACGTCATTGTCGTTGTCACCCGTGTTGTGAGGGTCAGGATCCTCGTAGTCAGTGTCTGGACGAGCACCCCCTGGTGACGCAGGTGCAACAGGTGCAGGTGCTTGAGGAAGTAGTGGTTGAGGTTGTGGAGGAGGAGGTGGAAGCACTGGAGAGGCAGGCGTAGATGGTGGGAATCTACGGTTATAGTCATCGAGCATGAGCTGCAAGTTCGTGACCAAAGACAAAGGTATTTGGGTAACCGGCTCCGAAGTAAGTGGTTCAGAGCCCTCAACTGGAAGTAAATCGTTCCCATCTTCGATGTTATGCACTTCGTCACCCTCATCACTATACTCCTGACATTTAATGTTCAAATCAGATGGACTAGATACCTGATTGAAAATTTGCTCCACCTCTGAATCATTTCCGGATTCTTCCTCACCAGACTGAAACAATTGTTCTGGAAGATGAGTCCCACTTCTCACTGGACTCAGTTGAATGAGAGGAACTGTTCGTAAAGAAGAAGAAGTCACCACTGTAAAAGTGGTAGCTGTGGTTAAAGGTTGATGAGACGACAACAAGCCCGTTGACGTCAATGCGGCAGTCTTAGAACCAACCTGAGGCGTCTGTGTCGTCGTCACTGATGAAATCGGCGCTGAAATCGAAGGTTTTTTCTTCGTCGACGAAGATTTATTTTCCGTCGACGGGGCCGTCGACAGGATTGGAGCCTTACCCGTCGACGATGATGTAGACGTCGACGGAGTCGTCGGCGAAGATATGATGGTCGTCGACGATAAAGGGCCCATCGACGAGTTGCTTTTGGATGACGATTTGATCGTCGTCGACAAGGTTCGCGTCGACGAAGGGAGCGTCGACGATGACTTCTTCGTCGGCAGTTTGGCTTTGGCACTCGTCAACGAGATCTTCACAATAGACGCGATGGGTCTCACCTCCTGGGCCATCGTCGACGAAGTGATCGTCGTCGACGTCACGCTGGTTGACACAGAACATGTCGACGAAGAGGCTACAGTCACCGACTTCATCGTCGCTGAAGTCGTCGACGGACGCGTCGACGAGCCCGTCGACGAGCCAATTCCAGTTTTTAATGTGGAAATTGAGGCTTTGGGCGCAGACGTCAGAGAGCCAGGTCCCGTAGACGTGCCCTGAAGCGAATCCTGTGGTGAGACAAACCTGGAGGATTCCAACAGTCTAATTTTCTTCAGAAAAGGAGATGGAACCTCAGTCTCAGACCCACGCTTCTGAGAGGATTTTGAAAAGCCGGATGATAAAACTGCCCACCTCAGAAAGTGCAGACTCTGAAGTCTTCAACCTCTGTAGCCACAGAAGGAGACAGGCCTCTCTATCCCTCAGAGTCTTGGGTGGAAAAGTGCGACAGTACTTACAGTTTTTCACTTCGTGGTCTGGGTAGAGACAGTAAATGCATTTACTGTGTGGATCCTCATGGAAAAGGCGCAGTTTACCACAAGAAGGGCAGGCTTTAAATAAAGATTTCTTATTAGAAGACATTTTCTTGAGAGGACTTGGGCTTCTGAGGAGAAGGTTCTCGAGGAGGCTACAGCCTGATTGGCTGGAATGTGGACCAACACATAATGACACTGATATGCTACTAAAGTGAGTTCTCCCTTGGGCTTTTCAATGGCCCTATTATGTTCTATGGTACTTTTAGAATTTACTTCTTATTATATGTATGTATATTTTCATTTATGATATTTTTTCATGTATTCATGCATATGTTACTGCTATTTTATGTACCGTGGGACTCCCACTTTGACGACGGGGAATATTCAAGCATGTGAATCTATGAAAGACACCCCTAATACTGGAGAAATCAGTATTATGATCATGGAATCTCTCCCAGTGTCCAACTACTGGATAATTTATATCACAGTTTTTGATGCTTGATAAAGTTCAAACACCCTCTGTTTTACCGGAAAAATTGTGCTACCTACATATTGGTAACCACAAGGACATTCCAGTACATACACTACATAGTCATTCCCTCATGTGGTGGATTTATTGATAACCCTAGTTTGCCCAGTAGGTGGTGTGTATTCCTTCCTGTTCTTACTGCCACAGTAGGCTTTAAAACGGCTGCATTTGTGCAAACCTCTGCTCCTGTAGCCAACCTCTTCTGTTGGTAGAGACACTTCTGTAGCTGTGTACTAGGAAGTCTTTAAGGGATTTGGATTTCCGATAGGTCACTGGAGGATGCGCAGGCGTGGTTTTCCTGATAATGGGATTTATTTTTAACTAAATGCCAATGTTTGTTAAGGATCTCTTTCAAAGGACTCGATTCGCTATTTTATGTGATGAGGAATCTGACCCCAAAGAGGTCCATTTGTTCCTTAATCTTTTGGACTAGTAGGTGTTTCCTTGAAGTTATGGCTGCTTTCCTACAGGCAGCACTGAGATCTTTATAAGGATACCCTCTTGCTATAAATGTCGAGATCATCCTGCCTTCCTCATTGTTAAAGATCAGTGGTGTAATACAAGTTCTCTTGACCCTTAGGAGCTCGCCATATGGAATGCCCCATTTTAAATTTTGTGGGTGGTTACTCTTCGCGTGAAGGATGCTATTGCCTGCTGTCTCCATATTGTACATAGTGGTCTGTGTATTACTCTCTATTGCTGAGACTGAGACATCCAGGAAGCCCATCTGTGTCTTATCAATTTTATGCATGAAGGCAAGATTTAGGGAGTTTTGGGAGATCTGTTTCAGAAAATCATGCAGTTCCACCTCTGGACCCTCCCACACCATTAACAGATCATCAATGTATCTGGCCAGAAGACAATTTGATTTGTCCACCTCTCATTCTCCTCAATCCAGACATGTTTCTCCTCCCACCATCCCATAAACATACAGGTATAGCTTGGAGCGAACCAAATTTCCATCACAGTTCGAACCAGTTGCCAATACCACACATCTCTGAATACAAAAAAGTTGTTTTCTAGACAGAAACGTAATATCTCCAGCAACATCATGGAATGATCATACCTGCGTAGTTGTTTATCACGTGATTTCATGCGCTGTATGTCCGCCCGAGAGCATAAATATCACTATTTATAGCATACATTTAAAAAAAAAATATATTTTTATTGGCATTTTATACAAATCGTTAACCAAGATTCGCATAACACACAAAAAAAAAAAAAGAGTAGGACATATCAGACTAATCCACATCGTGCAGTACAAGAGCAAGAGTGTCAACAATTGCCCACTGGCGCCCTCAGCAATCCTTCTTACATTTAGTATAATAATGCTTATACAGGAATTGCATGTCGCCACACCCAACAACCACTGCATTCATTAAAGCAGTACGAGTGGCCATTTACATTCACCAGTGCTTGCTCCACTATTACAGTAAACTTACATCTATTATATCGGCAGCCGTACAGACTTAGTCCATTCTGTGGATATAATGTTTAGGTTCATGTTCGCATCACACTACTAATAGAGTTCAATCCATCGTTAGGAGAAAGTGAACTTAAAAAAAGATTAAGGAAAAAGAAAAGAAGACCCAAACAATTAAAAAAGAAACAAAGTAACTTCTGCAGAGGAGTAGTGCGTAAGCGTTATTGCAGTATAGTACCAGGAAATTGGCAGCAGGCACTACCCGCAAGCAGGTTAAGGGGGTAAGGGGGAATCTCCCACTCGGTCACAGCCTCTCTCCATTGCCCAGCAATAGGACGCCTTCTCATTCCCTTTGCCTCGGACCAGCTCAGTATCCTGCCCTCAGCTACGGCCCATGCAATCACATCCTTATTCCAGCCTGCGAACTGTGGCCCCCTCACCGATTTCCACTCTATCGCTATCCTGCGCAAGGCCTAGTACACACCCAACTATGCGCTTAGGAGGTCGGGGAAAGAGACCCAGCAGACATACCTGTATTGTGGGAGCCTGGGCAATGGCATGATCAATAGAGACTCTAGTCACTATCCTTGCCCAAGTTCCCAGGAGAATATCATACAGAGACTCTCGTTAGGGCAGTAAGGGTTGAATACCTGTCACACCTTGGTGAAGCAGATCCAACAAGGGATCAAATGACAAAGTCACCGAAGGAAGCTGCAGTTTCAAGACATCAGCAGGTTTCTTTATAACTTCAGCAGAAGCTGCACTGGCCTCTGTCACCATTCGTAGCGAAGAAAGCAGACCAGAAATCGGAGAAAGTTGTAGACTACTATCCTCCCACAATGCAGCCCAAGAACTTCCCACAAGAGGCTGAACAAGACCAAACAAGTGGTCGACATCACCGGCGTCACTTTGCAATGCTGGAGAAACAGCAACAGAGCCAGCTTCGTCCTCAGAATGCAAAGGAAAAGACACAGGAACCGCAATGGCTATGAGCGGTATCTACGGCGCCAATCGACGTCGGGGCGTCCTCGTATCATCATGCACCATGAGTGGCACCTCCGCGTCGGCCGACGTCGGGGTGGGTTCGCATCCACCACCATTACAATCTCATTCGCCGCCATTGGCATCACAACATGCCAGCTCCTTGATGTGCACCGACACCGTGATGACCCTAGGCACAGAGTCATGGTCTTCGACTGCTGCAGAGGGCGAACCGGCCTGGCCTGTTTCCAGTTGAAGTACCACCTACCTCCTTGGGTACTGAAGGAGCTCAAGGGCAGCATGGACCCAAAAAAAGGCATGCATGTCATGATAGTATGCCTGCATCTGGATCATAGTTGCCCCGGCTCTAGGATAAGGAGGGAGGCTCGGGTCAACTCTTGTGCGGCATCTTCCAGTAAGGAACGGAGGAACCAGCAGCCAGAGCCTGAAGTGGTGAGGCCAAACTCTGCCCGACCTCGATCCCTTATGACGGGATTTTTGAGAGTTGGTTGAGCAGCGATCACGGGAACGGCTCCTTGAATGTTCCAGGCAGTATCTTCAGAGCGAGAAGGAGACTGACATCACCTGGACTCCGAACAGGAGATACGCCCCCTCAACAGCTTCATCGGCCTTTCCTGCAAGGCTTAAGTTGTTTACAGGCAACGCACTTCTCGGAGTCGTGGTGCTCTCCTAGGCACCATATGCAGATAGGATGGGGATCCGTAGCAGATATCTGTCAAGCCCAAGCCTCACACAACTTAAAATTTGTAGGCATAGGCACACTGTTCCATTAAAAAGGTGTCAAAGTAGGCGAAAAATACAAACAGCCCGAGGAACCGCGTCTCCGGATTCACGTTCCAGCGCGGAAAAGAAGAAACTGACGTCCGCGCCCCGGAGGGGACTTTATTGGCTCCACTGACGTCATGACCGGGGTCTACAACACTCTACTCGATAACACTCAACTCCACAAAACACCTGTCAATGATACTCCACTGTACAACACTCAACTGTACAACACCCCACTAAACTCTAAAATACCCCTATATGACAAACCACACAACTCCACTAAATAGCACTTTACTCCACTATACGCAACACCACTCCACTCTATGACATCACACTGTACACCACTGTCTTTTACTGCACAACGCTGCCCTTAACATCACTATATTAAATGACACTTCCCACTATGATTTTAAAAACATTTTTATTAAAAAATAGACTATTTAATTGCGAACCCCTTTTTATAAAGCTCCTACTCTAGACTTGAGGGGATAATGAACATTACACCGCTGAAGGGGTTCATGTCAAAACAAAAAATGATAAACTAGAACAAAAAAGAAATATTTCTGAATTTCCAAATTACTGCCATGGATGAATTATGCACATCATTATGTAGGACTTTTCTTTTCAGGACAATTTGGAACTGCCCAGGTTATCTAGTAGTTGTGTACAGCAGATCAACTTGCAGCGAATGAAGAATATGTGTGGACTGTGTATACGAAGATTGTTGATAATGAGATTGGTAACTAAATGTAACATTTCTTGTTTTAATACTGGTTTTAAATGCATCATCTGTCTTTCATCACTTGTATTTCCTTGAACTAAATAAAGATGAACAATTAAACAGACATTTACAGATCTTGTCTTGTACATCAGGGCTAGATATACATAAGTAATCGTTTGCGATTACCAAATGGTGATTTTTCAGGATTCTCTATTTGGTAATCGCAAACACTGATGTTCTAATGTGTCCCCGAAACATTTTGTGATTACAAGTGGTTTGAAAATAGACCTACCTAATGAATATGTTGTCGGTCTCAGTTTGCGGCTTACTGGGAATTCCAAAAATTGGCAATAGCAAAAATCACCAGGATGGCAAACTGCTGGGGTCAGCAGACCACCATGTCTGACTGCTTTACAATAAAGCATTTTTTTATTATGTAGCCCGTTTTCCGAAGAAGAAAACGGAATGCATTTAAAAAATAAATAAAAAGTTTTCTTTGAATTTTTTAAGAGTAGGCAATGGTCCATGGGTCATTGGCTGCTCTTAAAAATGCTTTTACAAACATTCACAAAGGGGAGGGGTCCCTTGGGGACCCCTTCCTATTTGCAAATGGGTTACCACCAACTCAAAGTTGGTGGTGACATGTGAATGTTTTGCTGCCGCATTTCAGTTGCAAAACATTTGCACATACCACTGTGATTCGGTATTAGAAAGGGAAGTCCTAAACATGCCCCTTCCTAATATCAAATTGCAAACCCTATTCGCGATTCAGTAATAGCTTACTGAATCGCAAATAGCGCTTGGTACAATAAAAAAAAGTACTTTTCATTCGCATATATGCGACCAAAAAATAACTTTGTACATCCGGTTCATGGTTTCAAGCATGTATGTTGCAGTCATGACGAGTGTCTTACTGAAGGCCCTTTACAATAGCCTGACATGGAGAGATTGGAAATATCTGTATCCACATTCCCAATATCATTTTATGGCAAAAGACCATTGATAATCACATGATGGAAACCATCTTTTGTGTTACTGGGCAGAATATCTTCAAATTCCTGGACATTTGCTGCTTTTATGACAGCATAAGATGTGCCCTTATCTTCTTGCCAAATGCATTCAATAGACTATGCAATGTAATAGAAGTGGAGAGGAAGACTGGTAGGAGAAATGGTGATTTACATTTGAGACTATAGCGTAGTCTGGTTGAAAATGTGACTTAAGAAACAGTAGATCTTGAGCTGTTAGCAAGTGTTTGGCCCTGATCCTCAGTGAAGCAACAGTCGCTTTTGCCAGTGTAAGAAAATATTTTGTCGTCGGTCGTAGCACGCCGCATCCCGTACAGGGGTGCGAAGACCCCAATGATGAAGCATGACACCAAGGGTCCTTTTGGTGTGTGAGGGGTATTTTAAAAACACTTTGTGCTCCCCACCACAGCAGGGAGCACTACTGATCCGGTGCATTCTTGTTGTTTATTTACATTGCCCGGGAGAAGGAATCCTCCCTCTAAACTTCTCTCTCTCCCTCCTTTTGTTAATTATAATCCCTTGCTCACTTTGCCACTGGATTCAAGCAAGCCGGGCTGAAGACGGCTGAAATGCCAGAAACCAGTCCTCGGAAGCTTGTTTCCGGTCCAGGGAAGGCATGGCTTGGCAGTTCGGGCTGGACTGTTCCCATGAGGCACAGGGTCAGACTGATTTGCATATGGCCATGTCTGGACTGGGGTGGCAGAGTGGGCTAAAGAACGGTGATGGATTAAACCCAGATCTGTAGTCTGGGTGTGAGTGTTTGATTGGTTCAGATGCTCCGTCCATCACCACCCCCTTTTGTACCACTTTGTTCGCCATAAGTTGGCGTCCTCATGTAACGTAACTGGTGCTATGTAAAGCGCTCTGATACCTGATTCGGTTCGGGTCTAGTTCGCGCTATATAAAACTCTGCAAAAAAAAAAAAGAAAAAAAGGGTATGCTCAGACGTGAGTCCCTTGCTCACTTTGCCACTGGATTCAAGCAAGCCGGGTTGAAGACTGCTGAAATGCCAGAAACCGGTCCTCGGAAGCTTGTTTCCGGTCCAGGGAAGGCATGGCTTGGCAGTTCGGGCTGGACTGTTCCCATGAGGCACAGGGTCAGACTGATTTGCATATGGCCATGTCTGAACTGGGGTGGCAGAGTGAGCTAAAGACGGGTGATGGATTAAACCCAGATCTGTTGACTGGGTGTGAGTGTTTGATTGGTTCAGATGCTCCGTCCATCACCACTCCCTTTTGTACCACTTTGTTCGCCATAAGTTGGCAGGGTATGCTCAGACGTGAGTCCCTTGCTCACTTTGCCACTGGATTCAAGCAAGCCGGGCTGAAGACGGATGAAATGCCAGAAACCGGTCCCCGGAAGCTTGTTTCCGGTCCAGGGAAGGCATGGCTTGGCAGTTCGGGCTGGACTGTTCCCATGAGGCACAGGGTCAGACTGATTTGCATATGGCCATGTCTGAACTGGGGTGGCAGAGTGAGCTAAAGACGGGTGATGGATTAAACCCAGATCTGTTGACTGGGTGTGAGTGTTTGATTGGTTCAGATGCTCCGTCCATCACCACCCCCTTTTGTACCACTTTGACCATCATTATGGGCAAGCTGGGATTGTAGGGGCTCAGAGACCGCTTTAACGGTACACTGCATGCCTGTAACAACATTTCGCTCGGGCTCCTTCTCAATCCATCATTATTTTGCACACCATACCACCTGAGTTTGGACCCAACCATATCCAAATCAATCTTGACCCTGCTCCAATAGCAACAGTGCAGTCCGAACTGCCAAGCCAGGTCCTCCCTGAACCAGACCACAAGCAACTCAAGACCGGTTTTGCCCTAGTAATGGACTCATCATCTGGGTACAGCTTGGTTCTAGGGACAAAGTGTGCATGAGACCTACCTCTGGGCATACCCACCCCACTTAGGGCAAAACAATAAGAATACAAAACAGTGATGGATGGAATGCTTGAATTAATCTCAGCCACTGGTAAGCACACAGGATGCATCCAGATCCAAAACAAGCATTTGACATCTAAAGTGAGCTTGTTTTTTTGCATTTGACAACCTGTGCTCGCAAGGTATGCCTAGACATGGGTCCGGGGCTCACTGTGCCATTGAAACTAAGCTAGACCTTGCTGAAGAGCCCTAACTAGGGCAAAACTAGTCCTAGATTGTTTATTTTACGGTTCAGGGAGGACCTGGCCTGCTGTTGTGGGCTTAACTGTTCCCATGAGGAGCAGAGTCAAGACCGATCTGCATATGTCTGGGTCCAAACTAAGTTGGCTGGGTGGTCAAAAAACGATGGTTGGAATGTGGCCCAAGCAATTGCCAGTGGCTAAGGTGAATTCAAGCATTCCATCCATCAACCTGTTTTTTTTGCAGTCAAATTTTCCATGACATATTTTCATACCTTGAACTACCACATGTTCAAAGAGGGTGGGTTCATCTGCTGCCAAACATTCAGCGATAGTAAGGCAAGCAGCAAGCAGAAAATGCATGAGAACTTTACCTGTGTGAGTAGCTGACGGCTTTTCAACATCCTCCCAAATTATCACTCAAAAGAAGCATTAATGAGTTCATGGGTATGTCCAGAGCCATAATCAGATTGATCTGTTTAATGTCCTCTTTCCAAAATGTTTGAATTTGGTTGAAATGCCATGATATGTGAGCCACTGTTCCTCTTTCCCGCAACCTCTCCAACATCGGTATGCTGAGCGAAACATAGCATGTAGTCCGAATGGAGTGCGGTACAAGCACAAATGAATCTTGTTACTATTTTCCCTATATTGTATATATGTATAAAAACATTTGCCAATCGTAACTACATGTTGAGCGTGGACTCTTCTGTTGTTATTTTTTCTAGGTCAGTTTCCCAAGTGTGCCTGGCTCTCATTTGGTGGAATTGAGTAGTTTATACAAATTTGAAATTACCCTCTTAGTTGTACAGCTTTCCATGAAAGATTCTAATGGGTGAGCTCCTGAAAATCTGCCTCTTTCTCTTTCTGCTGTTGAGCCCAATGAGATAATTCTTTATATATATAATAATCTTGATACAAAGATACCAAAGTTGTCGGCAGGTTTCCATTGTCTTGAGCTGGCTCCCTATATAAATTGCCTAGAGTCACCTCAACAACTCTAAACCAATCTCAAAAAGCACTGCAATACATGTCTGGGGGAAGACTCGATTATTTAGGATTGGGGGGAGGGGTGGAAACAAAGTCACCCCTCCCTCTCTTGTGATTTCCGGTCAATGTCTCAAAGCTGTTTTGGTTACTTTTAATAGAGTTTCTGTGTTGCAATATGTAGGGGCAGCAATGTTAGCACTTGCAAGAGTAACATACAACACTTTATTTCAACTGGAAGAACAATTGTTACTTACCTGTAAACAGGTGGTTCTCCAGTATTGGTGTCTTTCATGGATTCACATGCTTGAATATTCCCAGTCGTCGAAGTGGGAGTCCCACGGTACATAAAATAGCAATAATGATATATATATATATATATATATGTGTGAAAACATAATAAAAGAGGAAAATACAACTGAAAAATCTCCAAAACAATTCCTACATAGGAATGCATGGTATTTTTTTTTTTTTAAACAAATTTTATTCGTGAATGTACAATCATCACAATGGAATGAAATCTTTACGGCAAATTCACAGTACAACACGCTTTTCATTTTTCTCCCCAACTTCCCTTTCATATCATAGCGTCCTCGTCTAGTACATAACCTCCCAGTTGTGCAGTCAGTAGGGAGTGACTCTGTGTTCTGCAATGTTTGTGTTCGCCCACCCGCTCGCTCCACAACTGCCCCTCCCCCTCCCTTCCAACTATGGTGCTCTATTTCTGCTAACAAGTCTAGCTTTTGCTCCCCCGCTGTATCTATTCTCCTCCAGGATTGGTGAGCCGAAGTTCTTCCAGCTCCCCTGGTGCTATCCGTGGGCCCGTCTAAAGCCACCTACGTCCCTCAGGGCCACAGTGCATTCAGATGTCCTGGGCCGGTGGCTGATCCCTGTCCGCCAGGTCCAATAGCATGACCTCCCAGTCCATCGCTAGCGGGGCTTTTCTCCTACCACCTTCCTCCTCTTTCCTGAGGGCTGCCCCTTCTATTCTGCCCCACTTCATAACATCCGCTCGCCATGTTTCTATCCTAGGCGCTCTCGGGGACTTCCACTGCATTGTGATTTTCCTAACTGCTAAGAGGAGGCCTAAGTCCACGAATCTTAGTTTTGGTTTTAAAGGCTTGGGGCGAGGCCGGGCGCCTGCCAGGCAATACAACGCACCCACCCTCACTTGAATCTGGGTCACCTCTCGTAGTGTCTGGCACACCTCATTCCAGTACCCACTCAGCCGTGGGCACGACCAAAGCATGTGGAGAAAACCAGCTTCGTCCGCTCTACATCATGGGCACTGGTGGGAGGCAGTAGGGAACATCTTGTGAATTCTGACCGGGGTAAGGTATGCCCTGTGGAGAATCATAGCCTGTATGTACTTAAATCTCGCATTTCGAGAAACTCTCTTAGGGTGTTCCAAGGCCACCCGCCAGGTTGCGTCTGTGAGCTCCTCTCCCGAATCCTGTGCCCAGGACTGCCGCAATGCGTCTAGGTATAGTGCAGCATGTGTTCTAATCCCAGTGTACAGCCACCTAACCAAGTGTCCGCCGGCCCACATGTAATGTACCAGGTGCACTAGTTCGTGTTGTTGTGGGTGAGTTCACTGTGGCGTCCAGGTCGTTCTAATGTAGTGAGAGACAGTGGCATGTAGCATGTAATGTCTGTCCGAGGACTCTGTCACGTGTACGAAAGTGGGGTAATCTAAAAGTAGATCGTCGCCGAAAAAACTGCCCACGTTTTCAATCCCGTTCGCCGTCCAGTCTCTGAGGGCGCGTTCGGTCAGTCGTCCCTGTGGTGTTGGTATGCCTAGCAGTGGAATGTTATCTGCATAAGGCTGAGCCATGGACGTATAGGCCAAAGCCTTCCTCCAGCAGAGGAGAGCAGTACGGAGCAGTGGGTGACACTCCTGCGGGATTTTGCTTCTGGGCAGCAATAGGGCGTGTAAGTCGCCTTGTGCAAGCCGGCGTGCCGTCCATCCAATTTCTTGGAGATTCCTCCCGGCCAGCCAATAAGACAGCTATTGGAGTTGGCTGGCGTAAAAGTAGCCTTGAAAGTCCGGTGCTCCCAGTCCTCCCTTGGAGGTGCTGAGTTGCAGTTTCCGCAAGCTGATCCGCCGTCTGCCCGTCCCCCAGATAAGGGTGATCAACAGGGAGTTAAGGGAATCAAAGGTGCGTCGTGGGATGCATATGGGCAGGTTTACGAAGTAGTATAGCAGGCGTGGTAGCATCACCATCTTTGCTATTGCGATGCGTCCCATGACAGACAAGGGGAGCGAAGTCCAAAAGCCAACACTGCCACGGAGGCCGGCAATAGGCCTAGAAATATTACCGTCTAAATCTCGGAGATATAGTAGCATGTCGTCTGCGTACACAGACAGTATGTGGGATGTCCCAGCTACTGGCACTCCCAGGGCCTCGGCGTGTTGGCGAAGTGCTATGGCTAGTGGTTCTAACGCTAGTACGAATAGCAACGGGGACAAGGGGCATCCCAGTGTGGTGCCCCGGTGGATCAGGTACTCAGCCGACACATAACGTCCGTTCCTAGCCCTGGCTGTAGGGGCAGTGTATAGCAGCCTAATCCACCGTATGAGCGGGGCTGGAAAACCGAATCGGGACAGGGCTTCGAACATGAAGGGCCAAGAGAGCGAGTCAAACGCCTGTCTGAGGTCTAATGCGAAGCATCCTGCCCGCGTCATCTCGACTGGTGACGCTGTCATGATAGCGTATAGGCGCCTCGTGTTGAGGGAAGTACTACGCCCCGGGAGGAATCCACACTGGTCGCAGTGGATAAGCGTGGTCAAGTGGGGCTGAATACGTAGTGCAATGGCCTTACATAGGATTTTATATTCCATGGCCAGCATAGATAAGGGTCTATAATTTGCGATCTCCAGGTTGTCTCTGTCTGGTTTAGGGATGGAGATTACTATGGCTTGCATCGTTGTGTGTGGTAGATGACCCTTCTCGTAGGCCTCCCCGTAGATCCGTTCCAGTACCGGTACTAGTATATCGGCATAAGTTGAGTAGAACTCCACCGGGAGTCCGTCCAGGCCTGGGGTCTTGTTTTTGTTTAGGTGTGTGATCGCGGCACGTATCTCATGTTGGGTGATGGGGCCCTCTATTGATTCCCGTATCGCTGCGGTCAGTTGGGGGAAGTGGAGGTCCCTCATGAAGTCAGTCATATGTGCAGGGTCGCATGTTTCGTTTTGGGCGTACAGAGCCTGTAAGTGGTCATGGAATGCCAGGTTGATGTCAGACTGGGTGTGCACTAGGTTGTGGTAAATAAATAATTAATTAGGGTACTATTTTTCTATGCATAAAATAAAACAGATAGCTCAATAAATAAGAGGCAGGATCCGGGGTATCTGAGTCGAACAGGCTTTAATCAGGCATAAGGGAAGGGACAGGATCGGAACAGCCTGTAATAGAATGGCATGGAATGGCAGCTGCAACGTCTCATTAACAGTACATGATATATATAGTAAAACATTACAATTGCATTGAATACAGTAGGCGTAACAAGTGACAAACGTAAGATAAGAACAAATGGGCGTACAAAGAAGGCGTGTACGTAGACATGTGATGAAAACGTCACAGAAGTGTCATAAATGGGTGGATACATGGAGGGGGCTACCTGGGCAGCTGGAACCTTTAACCTAGTGGTGCGCGCAAACGGGCCATGACGTGTAACTAGGGAGAGCTGGGGGCTCTGACTTCTGCACTAGAAGAGGAGACTAAAGTCTGAGATGTCAGGACGACATGTACCTATATCATATCTGGTATCTTGTGTTTGGAGTACATGTTGATAGAATCTAAAAGTCATCAGAGCAAAGGCTACTTGACACTAAGGCTGGTGCATGCATATATTCTTCATGTATTGCGTGTGCTATGAATCTTCTATGGATATTAACAGTAATTCACTTGCATGGAGACAGAGAGACTGGGGGAACACGTAGGGACACATGACAAGGCAAAATTCAATTTTCCTCAAGGTCCCCCCTGTGGTTCCGGATTTGAGTAATGACTGGGGTGTCCGGCCTGTCTCGGATTACTCGGGCCAGCAACGCCCCAGAGCGGTCCGCCTCCGTGTGTTGTCTTTGTAAATAGGTTTTGTAGTCAATGTTGCGTAGTGTTTCGAGTGTCTCGGCGTGTGTAATATTCTGTTCCTGTAGGGCCTGTTGTTTTTCTGGGTCTACCACCGCCTCTCGCTCAAGCTCTGCTAGGCGGTTCTCTACTTCACACAGTTTCCGGTGAATGTCCTGTCTAACACCCACCAGTTTCCCAATCGCCACCCCCCGCATAACCTCTTTCATCGCATCCCAAACTACTAAGTTGGAAGATGCAGTGTCCCAGTTTTCCTCCCAGTATCTTCATAGGGCCTCTGAAATAGTCGCCTTGAAGGGGCCGTCCTCTAAGTGCTGGGGATCTAGCCGCCATGTAGGGACTGGGGTCGGGACCCTACCCCAGACAATCGTACATCTAAGGGGTCTGTGGTCCGAGAAGGTCTTTGCCAGATATTCAGGGGCACTCATCAGTGGGGCCAGCGAGCGGGTGCATAGGAATCGGTCTATTCTTGTGTGCAAACCGTGTACTGGTGAGTAGAAGGAGTACTCTTTGTGAGTAGGGTGAACCTCCCGCCAAATGTCATTGAGTCTCCAGCCTTCCACCCACGCCCCAAATGTTTCAGTGAGCTTGGCGATGCCGGCCGCCTGTAGGGGCGGGTGTGACCTGTCCAGGGTCAGGTCTAACACCGCGTTCCAGTCTCCGCCAAGCACCCAGGGAATGTCCGCCCACGTGGATAGGGCTCTACCCACCGCCCACAGGAATGATTCTTGGTCACAATTCGGGGCGTAGATACAGCCCAGAACAATCAATCGGCCGTCAATGGTCCCCTTGACCAGGACATACCTGCCCTGCTCATCTACTTTCTGCTCTATCGCAGTGAATGGTGTCCCATGTCGCACCCAGACAGTGGCTCCCCTAGAGAATGCAGAGTACGACGTGGAGTACACAGTCCCTCTCCACTTCTTCCGCATCTTTTGCTCCTCAGAGACCGTGAGGTGCGTTTCCTGTAAAAAGGCGATTTGTGTCTGCTGTCTAAGTAGGTAGGAATGGATCCTATGCCTCTTCTGTACCGCCCCTAGCCCTCGTACATTCCAGGTTATAACCCTGTACTCTCCCGTTTGTTCAGCCATGATCAGCGGGCGCTAGATCCGTTCCCAGGGGTGGTCGGGTGTCCAGAACATCGGGGAGCTGAACCAAGGAGAGAGCACCTAGAAATACCTTTAACATTGTCAAAACAAACCCGGCGCAGCCATAGAACATGGCCGAGCCCAACATTAACATTGTGAACATATAAAACCAAACATTTGTGCCTTCGCTATGGGGGGGTAGATCCAGCACACTTGGAGTCATCGTGTTAGCAGTTCCGGTCTCCACCGGCTCAACGGTAGCCCGGCCGGGCACTTACTACCAAAGTGGAGTACAGTGTAATAATATACATAATCAATATACTCAGCAGTAGGCAGCCTCCGTTCACTTCCCGTTACAGTATCGTTTCCAATGTACATGGGGTGTACCAGGGGGTGGGTGGGTAACAGTCCTTCACCCCACTTCTCCACTACTACCCTCCTGGAGTACCCAATAGATACCATCACCCAGGGTCTTTAAAACATTATATCAAAAGGATACTATATGTGAGCTGCCACAAAGAAGTCGATGCAGGGTACCTCCCCTCGGACTAGCTGTCTATGAGATCGTCTGCAGCTCTAGGGGTAATCGTTGGGAAGAGCAGCCCGCTGTTTTCGGAATCCGAGTGACCAGTGTTGTCCTCAGAGTCAGTGTTTATTTTCGCCGGGTCCTCTCTGAAGGAGCCGACCAGGGAGATGGCCTCCCGTCGTTCATCTTGCTGGAATGTCCGCGACGGTCCGCGTTCCGTGTGTCCCTTTCCAGATCCAGACGAGGAGTGGTGGCTACCTCCCGAATTTCTGTCCAGTGCCCTCGCCAACTCTTCCTGGGATGCCTCCTGGCTGCCGTCCAATCCCATCACCTCTAGCCATTCTGCTGCGTCCGCTGGGCTCTCAAAGAAGTGCGATTTCTTCCCCTGGATGACTTTCAGACAGGCGGGGAAGAGCAAAATATATTTCAGTTGCGCGCTTCTCAGTTTCTTCTTCACCTCCATGTAGGAGGCCCTCTGTTTTTGCACCATGTTCGTGTAGTCCGGGTATAGTGACACCCTCTGGTTTTCGAACTGGATGGTAGATCTCTCGCGGGCTTTCCTCAGTAGGGTGTCCCTATCACGGTAGTTGAGGATACGGACAATGACAGGGCGAGGGGGGCGCCCCGGCCGAGGCTGCCCCGTCGGGACCCTGTGCGCCCGTTCCACACAGAAGTATGGGGAAAGTCTGTCCGTCGTCACAGGAATGCATGGTAAAGAGAAAAAAACATTTGTAACACATTAGTGTCATTATGTTAGTCCAAACTACAGCCAATCAGGCGCAAGCACCCTCTAGAACCTTCTCCTCAGAAGCTCCAGTCCTCAGATTTTCGTAGCACCAAAGAGACCTAGAGTGCATGAGGAGAAGAGAGCCTCTGAGGTGAGGAAAGGGTGGGTCGCATGTGAATCTATGAAAGACACCAATACTGGAGAACCACCTGTTTACAGGTAAGTAACAATTGTTCTTCTCCAGTATTGGGGGTGTCTTTCATAGATTCACATGCTTGAATAGAACAGAGAGCAGTAACCTCCGTAGAGCTGAGATTGCTAGGCACATATGGAAAAAGCCAAAGACAGTAATAATACAGTCATGTAAACATTATTAGCAATCACAGAAAACACAAAGGAGGAGGGAACAGAGGCTCACCTTATTTGAAAAGATGACAAAGCACTGCGGTATCCGCTTCATTGATGGCATCCAAGCAATAATGCTTGGTGAAGGTGTGCCTGCTGGACCATGTCGTTGCACGGCAAATCTGGTGAAGTGGCACACCGGCAAACAAGGCGGTGGATGAAGACATCGCCCTCGTAGAATGAGCCTTCACTGAAGACTGCAATGGTTTGCCAGCTTGTTGAAAGCAGAAAGTAATGGCTGAAGAAAGCCAACGGGAATTTGTTGGTTTGGTAACTGGATGCCCCTTACGCAGTCGCCCATAAGCAATGAACAGTTGATTGGACTTGCGGAAGGAGGCAGTTCTGGCAATGTAAAATTTAAGGCATCGTTTGATGTCCAAAGAATGCAAGCGCTGCTCCGCCGGAGACCTTGGGTCCGGAAAGAATGTTTTTAGGAACACTGGCTCATTCAGATGAAAATCCATAGGCACTTTAGGTAGGAAAGAGGGGTTGGTGCGAAGCGCCACGCCGTCAGGTTTGAACTGTAGATAAGGTGGCTTGATAGTGAAAGTGTGAAGGTCGCTCACGCGAAGAGATGAAGTCAAAGCCAACAGCAGTGCAACCTTCCAGGTGAGGAACTTGATATCAGCCCTATGGATAGGTTCAAATGGTGACTTCATAAGTTGAGATAGGACAATATTGAGGTGCCATGGTGGAGGATAGCGCCGAACAGGCGGGAACTTTGAAGAACTGGCGTATGATTCTGGACGAACAGAGGGAGTAATGAGCCATTGTGTCGGAAGCGAGAAATCGCAGCTAGGAAAACTCTCAAGGTAGCATGTGAAAGTCCGGACTGAGCGAGACTTAAGAAGAACGGAAGAAGTTGCTCCGGAGTAGAATGGATTGGATGAACATTTGCTGCCACGCACCAATGACCAAATCTCTTCCACTTGAGTTTGCAAGTTTTGATGGTAGACGGAGCCCTAGCATGAGCGAGGATGTCCCTGCATTCCTGAGATATGTTTAAGTCTGCGAATTCAAGGTGCTCAGGTTCCATGCTGACAATTGTAGCGTGAAGGGATCCGGATGGCACACTTGGCCCCTGTCCATCATTAGGAAGTCTGGACGAGGACGCAGAGGAATGGGCTCGCACTGGGACAGCAGAAGCAATTCCGAAAACCATGCCTGTCTGGGCCAACGAGGGGCGATCAATAGGATGTGGCAGGGCTGCCTCCGCATCTTCCACAGCACCCGCGGTACCACGGAATCGGCGGAAAAGCGTAAGCGAATAGATCGCACCAATCGATCAAAAGGGCATTCCCGCACGAACCGGGGTGGGGATGCCAACTTGCGTAGGACGGGCATTTCCGATTCTTTGGCGTTGCAAAGAGGTCTAGAGCTGGGCGACCCCATCGGTGGAACACAAGATCCAGAGTCGGCTGGTGCAGTTCCCATTCGTTTGTCGATGATGTGGACCTGCTTAGAGAGTCTGCCAAGATGTTGGACACGCCCGGCAGATGGACAGCCGTCAAGGTGATCTGATGACGGAGAGCCCAATTCCAGATTGACTGGGCCAAGCGAGACAGGTGTGGAGACTTGGTTCCTCCCTGTTTGTTCACGTAGTGCATGCTGGTGGTATTGTCCGATTGGATAAGCACTGACTCCCTGTGAACTACAGGTAGGAATGACTTGACCGCTAGGAAGATCGCCATCAACTCTAGCCTGTTGATATGCCACGTGCGTTGGGACGGAGTCCACTTGCCTTTGATGGATAGGCCTTGGAGATGAGCACCCCAGCCCTCCAGAGAAGCGTCCGTCATAAGTGTGAGATCTGGTGAGTGAACGAGGAACGGCGTCCCCGTCTCCAGGCTGCGCCCACGAATGCAAACTCTTTCTCATGTGGGCTGTGACAGCAACTAGGTCGTTGAAGGACCCGGAGATCTGACGCCACTGTACGTCCAGTTCCTCTTGAATGGGACGGATTCGCAATCTGCAATTTGGGATCAGTGCGATACAAGATGATGCCATCCCCAAAAATGACTTTAACGTCCGAACAGAAACGGACTGACTTATTCGAATGAGGGAGACCAGACGAAGGATCTTCTGTTGCCGCTCGTGCGAGACGAACGCTTTTGATAGTCTTGTGTCTAGGATAGCTCCCTAGAAGTTTCTGGTTTGCAGTGGTGCAAACTGTGACTTTTCGACGTTGATGGCCAACCCCAGGGACTGAAACACCTGCTGACAAAGACGAGTGTCCTGACATAGTTGATGGTGGGATTGAGATTTGAGGAGGCAATCGTCCAAATATGGAAAGATTTGAACGCCTTGGAGACGCAGGTGAGCCACCACAGGAGCCAGTACCTTCGTGAACACACGAGGAGCTGATCGAAGTCCGAAGAGCAAGACCTTGAACTGATAATGCGTTTGCCCCACCTTGAAACGCAGGTACTGGCGATGCTGTTGGATAATCGGGACATGAAAGTACGCGTCTTGAAGGTCTATGGTGGTCATGAAATCCCCGCTGGATAGAAGACGCAGGATTTCCAGTAATGTCAGCATGCGGAAAGATTGGCTTTTGAATAATTGGTTGAGAGCCCTCAAATCCAGAATGGGTCGCCAATCTCCGGTCTTCTTGAGTATGAGGAAGAATCGAGAGTAAAACCCCTCCCCTCTTTGATGCACAGGGACCACTTCGACTGCACCTTTTTGAACAAGAAGACAGACTTCATAGTAAAGCTCCTTGAGGTGTGGAGGAGGCGGGCCAGATGGTGGAGTACGAGGAGGAATCTCGACGAACTCTAAGGTATGACCCCTTCGTTCAATGTCTAAAACCCAGCGGTCCGAGGTGATGAAGGACCACTGAGAATAAAACAGAGAGATTCGACCTCCAACACCTTGGGGATGACAAAAGTCATTGGCGCTTAGGAGTGGATCCGCGATAGGAGGTCTTTCCCCTGTAGGGTTTGGAGGACTGCTGACGATTGGACTGCTGCTGATTGGATGCGTAACGCTGGTTGCCCTGATTGTAGGAGCGGTACTGTTGTCCTCCTCGAAAAGTGGAAGAAGTGACGCGTCCGCGCGCACCTCGAAAGGGCTGATTCCGGAATTGCAACGTGCACAATGACTTTGCCGTATCGGTGTCCTTCTTAATGGACTCCAGAGCGTCATCTATGTGAGACCCGAATAGCGATTCACCATCATACGGCATATCAAGGGTCTTTGATTGGACTTCCTGCCGGAAGGAGGTAGATTTTAACCAACCCTGGCATCGGAGGGCAGCTGCACTTGCAAGCAGATGGAAACCTGTACCAGCAATATCGACTGCACAGTCGATCATTTCTTCCGATGCTCTCTGCCCATCCTGAAGAATCTGCTGAGCGTCCGCCTTGGAAGCCTCAGGTATCAGATCTACTAAAGCAGATATGTCCGACCACATCTGCCGGTCATAGCGTCCCAAAATGGCTAAGGCATTGGCTGCTCGAACAGAAGTGGAGGCCATGGTAGAAAACTTGTGGACAATAGCGTCTACGCGCCGACCCTCTCTATCGGGAGGCGCGGTGATTTGAGACGGTGGGTTCCGGGCTCTACGCTGTGCAGCTTGAGTTACTACTGAGCCCGGCTTAGGGTGAGAGATCAAGCATGCCGGAGAACCAGTCGGGGCATTATATTTCTTCTCAAGGCGCGGTACTTGAGCAGGTAACGTGTTTGGAGCCTGCATGAGTTTAATTACTTCCTTTCAAATAAAATTGATTATTGGAATCGCGTGGACTTGTTTGTAAGGCTTATTTTTAAAATTGTAGAGGAAACAGTCCTCCTCACGTTGCGTTCTAGGTAATTTGAAACGCTGAGCCGCTTTATCCATTAGTAGATGGAAACTAGCGATATCCACTGGAGGTGAATCACCAGAGTATCCTGGCTGAGGAGAGGGCGTCTGCATTCGGTAATCGTCCCACTCCGCCATACTGTGTTCGCCTGCATCCTCGTCCGAAACCTCAGGGACCTCTCCGTCCTCTCGTTCTGGAACCGCCTCATCATCCGCATCCTGCGGATAAACAGTCGTATGAATTCTGATGGACGTCTGAACCTGGGGCGAAGTTGTGGGCGGCAAAGTCGGTGGAAGAGACGGAGGAGGCAGTGCAACGGCAGCAGGAGATTGCACAGGAGTACCTTGCGGCGTTGCTGGGAAACGATGGTTGTTATCATCCAGCATATGCTGGAGATTGGAGATCAAGGACAATGGTAACGTAGCCATAGGGACTTCGACAAACTGTTCTTCAGGTTGAGATTCTTGGTCTCCGCCATCTTCGTCAGTGTCAGACTCCTGACATTTGATGATCAAATCAGAGGGACTCTGGGCTGCCCCAAACGTGTCACCTTCATTCTCAGAATCAGTCTCATGCTCAGAGGTAGTGGCAAACATTGGAGAAGGTGGTTGCAGCTGTGGAGCAGATAACTGGTGGCACGGAGCCTTACTGCGACGTTGGGAAAAATCAGCAGTGCCAGAGGATCCTGAAATCTTTAAAGGCACTAAAAGCAACGAGGCGATGGAAGCCGGTGCCACCGTCGACGGTGCCGTCGACGCTATTGTCAACGGTGCTGATTCGGCTGTCGACTAAGAAAATTTGGAAGAATCCATCGTCAGAGGTACCGTCGACGGGCGATCCATCGTAGACGAAGTCGTCGACGGTACAGTCGTCGACTGAGTCGTCGACGTAGGCAGAACCTCCGTAGACGGAGCCCTCATCGACGGGGCTTTGGTCGACGAAGTCATCGTCGACGAGGCCTTGGTCGACGGAATCTTAGTCGACGACGAAGATTTCTTAGAGGATTTCGTCGACGAGGAATTCTTCGCCGACGAGGTGATGGGAATCGTCGACGAGACAGGCTGGGAAGGCAAAGAAACTCTCGTCGACGTGAAGGCTGACGACGAGACCGTCGTCGACAAAGAAAAAGCTGATGTCGTCGTCAACGTCGTCGTCGACGATGAAGACATTGCCATTCACCTCGTCGGAACGCTCGTAGACGCTCCCGTCGACGACGGGACTCTAAGAGGCGTGGAAACACTCCTAGAGGCAGCAGAAGATGCCAGAGAGCCAGGTCTCGTGGGCGTAGCGGTAGTAGGAGTGGTAGGAGACACCACAGAAGCCAGAGGCAGGGCCAGTTTCTTCTTTTTGAGGAAAGGAGACGGAACATCCTGTACACTACCACACTTAGAGGCTGCTGTAGAAGGACGAGATTGAAAACTTTCTGCATCTGACAGAGCAGAGTCCTTGTCTTTTAGATGTTGGAGCCAAAGGAGAAGTCGGCCTTCTCTGTCCTTCAGAGTCTTTGTAGAAAGGTTCTACAGAACTTGCAGCTGCCAACTTCATGATCAGGGTATAGACAATAACTACACTTCTTTTTTTTTTTTTTTTGCAGAGTTTTATATAGCGCGAACTAGACCCGAACTGAATCAGGTATCAGAGCGCTTTACATAGTACCAGTTACGTTACATGAGGAAGCGCATTCATTTTAGGCATGGGGAGATTAAGTGATTTGCCCAGAATCACAGGAGGTTTTTGGCGTCGTTACCGAGACTCGAACCCAGATCCCCAGGTCCGAGGTCGAGCGCCCTAGCCATTAGGCCAACTCCTCTCCTCTACTTCTGGTGGGGGTCCTTTTCAAAAAGACGCAGCTTCCCACAAGAAGAGCAAGGTCTGAATAAAGACTACTTACTTGACATGTTGAAAAGACTGGATGTGAGAAGTTGGCCTGATGTGCAGTGCTCACTATTCTAGTGATCACTATATATCAGTCCACACAACCCTTATTGATGATTGGTTGTAAGTCAACCTTATAGACCAGCTATCCTAGTAGCATGGATACGAGCAGTCTAAGGCTAAGACTCTAGAGGGCGTGTTAAGCCAGCTGTTTTACCATCACATTACCCCTTGAACACCCAGTGAAAGGACACCACACAAGTGTTATGAAAATAAACAATGTATTTATTAGAATCACAACAACCCTGTACTCTTTATGAGGACAGGGTGCTAAGCACACAACAAAACTCTTACGAAAATACTTTTAAGTTAGCACGTTACACAAATGCCCGAGGGGCACGAAAAACCATATACGCTAAAAGTGGAATGCGAATTACTAGCAGGTAAGTAACAGTTCTAATAGGCTTTGGAATCGCTAGGACTGGACTAGGGAATCGTTAGATTACTACTAGGAGGCCTAGGGGATTCGGGTGCAGAGTGTGCACTCTCACGCGGGATGCGGGACAAAGTCTATGGAAGCTAGAATTCACAAAGTTAGTGTTCACGGGCGAACCCGACCTGGTAGGGAGAAAACGACAGTGGATCCTGACCCTTGGATAGTGAGGCTATGCTGGGACACCGGAGTGCCGAAGTTACCTAGCCCAGGGGCTGCAGCTGCATAGGTCTGAAAAGACGTCGGGGATCTCGTTGCCGGACCAGGAGCCTGGAAGGAAGAAGTTGCTGGCAGGCGACCAGTGAAGAAAAGTTCGATGGATCCAAGCCTGGATCAAGGAAGAAGAAAACCTGAAAGCAGAGGGGACCAAGTTCTTGAATCACTAGCCAGTGATTAAGTGGGCACCAGGATGGCACCGGGCGAAGTCACCGCAGTCAGGTGAGTGGGCACTGCTGGGCTCTGCAGTCTCTCGGACCAGGAGGCGTTGTCGGCGACCAGGATGGAGGTGCGAGCTGTCCCACGAAGGTTGAAGTCGTCGGCGTCGAAGTTACCCAGGAGTGGGCAACAAGCCTTGGCTAATTCAAGCCCACGCGGTGGACTCAAAATGGCGTCTTGAGTGGACCAGGAGGGTCCAGGGTGCTCCTCTTCGGGAAGGGAGCAAGGGCCAGTCTGGAGCAACCAGACCAGCAGCAGAACTGTCGTCGGGCGTCGTCAGGAAGGCCACAAGCCAACGGGCTAGTAGCCAAACAACGCGGTGAGCAGCGGAAAGCAGAAGGGCCCCACGCAGATCGTGGAGATGCTGGGGGGCTGCACTTCGGAGCTGGAGTTGCTCAGAGTCGGGGCTTCTCGGACCCCAAAGCACTCACCAGTAGATTACTCGGCGGGCTTGCTGGAAAGAAGTCGTGCAGTCTTGCAGATGGCCGGTCCCTTGAGGTCTCGTCGCACCCACGGTTCTCAGCTGGGCTGTAGAGGTGGGTAGAGGTCAGAGGTGCCAGGGAAGCCGGTTCTCGTCGAGCTGGGCAGTCGGATTCCGGAGGAAGGACTTGCAGCCGACCGCAGTGTTCTTAGATGGTGCCTGCGGATGCAGGGTGACTACTCCTTAGTCACAAGGGAGAAATCTTAGGAAGAAGTCTTGAGTTCCTTTCGCAGAAAGTAGTTTCAGGATTCAAAGATGATCTGATTTGGAAGGGGGCCAGTCTCTACCTTTATCCTGTAAAAAGGGGCTGGCACGCGACTAAGTCCTGCCCTATGGGTGGGACTAGGAGGGGGGTGGTTACACCCACTTCCTTGGCGGGCTTTTCCCCAGCACAGGGTCTGGAGTGACCCTGGAACTGGTTCCAGCCAGCCTATGCACAGTGAGCACCGGGGTGCCACGTGCAGTCACCTTCCTCTAAAGCCCTGCCTACCTACAATACACAAAACCCTGTCTGGGACGGTGCTGGCACCGCCCCTGGCAGGAAACCCTTTGTCCTTATCTCCTGCTCTGGGAGGACTCCCAGCAGCAGGAGGGCAGACTTGTGTCTCGGTGGCAGCATCCATTTTGTGGATGCTAAGGCTCTGTCTGACTTTTAACCGGGTTATAGGTTACAGGCATGTCGTGTCCCTCTAGAAGGGTGGAATGCTAACCCCGTCGCCAGAATTGGCGAGGGGTTAGTATTCCAATTCGTATGACACCTTACTCGACATGTTTTGATAAAGCGATACCAGAGTTGGCACATAACCGCGAGGATTATAATGCACTTAAGAGTATATGGTATGCGATATCATGGAAACGGCTAAGGGATGGATCCCGAAAGCCGCAGACAGGCTCAGCTCATGCTAGAGCACCATCTCACACGATTCCAAGCACTCTGCCTTCAGGATTGTTAAGGCCTGCTATAGGAGTGACTGATAGGAGATCTGTGTGTCCATTTTAGGGTTAGATATAGGTATACTATATCTAAAGCAAAGGGTGAGTACACCACCTTGCCCCAGCTGTCGTGCAGCCAGTTGTGTCAGTTTTAGTTAGTCAATCCAGGGGTGGCACAATACATGCTTCAGCCCCTGGGAGACTTCTGGGTGCACCTCAGCCCTGGGTACAGGGACTTGGAGAGGGCCCAGTGCCAATTCAGTACCTGAGTACAATTTGGATAGAGAGAACAGCTAGGCTGTGGGTCTGATTAGCAGGCCCACAGCCAGGGAAAGTCGTAAACCAGTGCAGCAAAAAGCAAAAAATCTGGGTGATCATAGGATTGCAGACCCTACTCTCCTACATGACCCCCCCCCCAAACTTTGGGACAATAAGCTAACCTTGACCAGGTGAGTCTTCTTGCTCTAAGTGGAAATACCTGGAGAGCCCATCAGCATTGCTGTGATCAGTCCCAGGTCTATGCTCCACTGTAAAATCCATCCCCTGTAGGGAAATGGACCACCTAAGCAGTTTGGGGTTTTCACCCTTCATCTGATTTAGCCACAAGAGGGGCTTATGGTCTGTCTGAATGGTGAAGTGAGTGCCAAACAAGTAGGCCCTCAGCTTCTTCAGGGCCCAGACCACAGCAAAGGCCTCCCTCTCAATAGCTGACCAATTTTTCTCTCTGGGTGTCAACCTCCTACTAATGAAAGCAATAGGCTGATCATTACCATCAAAATTCAGTTGAGACAGAACAGCTCCCACCCCCAACTCAGAAGCATCTGTTTGGACAATGAATGGCTTGGAGTAATCTGGACTCTTGAGGATAGGTGCTGTGCACATGGCCTGCTTTAGGTCATTGAATGCTTTCTGACAGCTTCCTGTCCACTGAACTTTCTTTGGCATCTTTTTGCTTGTCAGGTCATTAAGGGGGGTCACTATGGACCCATACTTTCTGACAAACTTCCTATAGTACCCAGTCAGGCCCAAGAAAGCTCGAACCTGAGTCTGGGTGATTGGAGGAGTCCAGTCCTTGATGGCCTGTATCTTACTCTCCAGTGGCTGAACCTGGCCTCCACCTACAAGGTGGCCCAGGTATACAACCTGTGACTGCCCTATCTGGCACTTGGTGGCCTTGATAGTGAGGCCTGCCTTTTGCAGGGCCTCTAACACTTTCCTCAGGTGGACCAGGTGATCCTCCCAGGTGGAGCTAAAGACAGCAATATCGTCAAGATAAGCTGCACAGAAGTCATCCAGCCCAGTGAGGACTTGATTCACCAACCTTTGGAAGGTGGCAGGTGCATTTTTCAGTCCAAAGGGCATTACCACAAATTGATAATGCCCTCCAGGGGTAGAAAA
Source organism: Lissotriton helveticus (assembly GCF_964261635.1). NCBI lineage: Eukaryota > Metazoa > Chordata > Amphibia > Caudata > Salamandridae > Lissotriton > Lissotriton helveticus. Next base: position 86,844,312 of record NC_136064.1, read on the forward strand.
TGCTGTCTTAGGTTTGGCTTCCTCAGCTAACCTGATTTGCCAATACCCAGCTGTCAAATCAAATGTGCTTAAGAAGTTGGCAGAAGCCAATCTATCTATAAGCTCATCTGCTCTTGGTATTGGGTGGGCATCAGTCTTAGTGACTGCATTGAGGCCTCTGTAGTCTACGCAAAACCTCATCTCTCTCTTACCACCCTGGGTGTGAGGCTTTGGCACTAGAACTACTGGGCTAGCCCAAGGGCTATCTGAGGGCTCAATGACTCCCAGTTCCAACATTTTCTGCACTTCAGTTTTGATGCAGTCTCTAACATGATCAGGCTGCCTGTAGATTTTACTCTTGACAGGCAGACTGTCTCCAGTGTCAACATCATGGGTACACCAATCAGTTTGGCTGGGTGTCAGAGAGAACATATGTCGAAAGGATTGCAGAACTTGCCTGCAATCCTGTTGCTGATGTTCAGTGAGGCTGCCACAAAAGACAACACCATCAACTGACCCATCATCAGGATTCTGAGTGAGCAGGTCTGGGAGAGGGTCACTCTCTTCCTCCTGTCCCTCATCTGTGGCCATGAGCAAGCTCATGTCCTTCCTGTCAACATATGCCTTGAGCCTGTTAACATGGAGCACTCTGAGAGGGCTCCTGGGAGTTCCAAGGTCCACCAAGTAGGTAACCTCTCCCTTTTGCTCAATGATGGTGTGGGGCCCAGACCATTTGTCTTTCAGAGCTGCTGGGGCCACTGGCTCCAGCACCCACACCTTCTGTCCTGGCTGGTACACAGTCAGTACAGCCTTTTGGTCATGCCAAGCTTTTTGAAGTTCCTGGCTGGCCTCAAGGTTTTTAGATGCCTTTTCCATATACTCAGCCATCCTGGAGCGGAGGCCAAGTACATAGTCCACTATGTTGGTTGCAGGCTTTTTGAGAGGTCTCTCCCATCCTTCCTTCACCAAACACAGGGGTCCCCTTACAGGATGCCCATACAGAAGCTCAAAAGGGCTGTAGCCAACCCCCTTCTGTGGGACCTCTCTGTAAGCAAACAAGAGGCAGGGGATCAGGACATCCCATCTTCTCCTAAGAGGTTCAGGTAGTCCATGAATCATCCCTTTCAGGGTCCTGTTGAATCTCTCAACAAGCCCATTGCATTGTGGATGATAGGGTGTGGTGAACTTGTAGTTCACACCACACTCTTTCCACATGGCAGTCAGATATCCTGACATGAAGTTTGTACCTCTGTCAGAAACGACCTCCTTAGGGAAACCCACTCTGGAGAACACTCCAACTAGGGCTCTTGCCACTACAGGGGCTGTAGTGGTCCTAAGGGGAATAGCCTCAGGATACCTGGTGGCATGGTCCACCACCACCAGTATAAACTTGTGTCCTGATGCTGTCTGGGGTTCCATTGGACCAACAATGTCAATCCCCACTCTTTCAAAGGGAACCCCCACCACAGGTAGTGGTATGAGGGGGGCCTTTGTTGTGCCACCTGACTTACCACTGGCTTGGCAAGTGACACATGAGCGACAAAACTCCTTGGTATTCTCATTCATATGGGGCCAGTGAAAGTGTGAGACAAGCCTGTCCCAAGTCTTTGTCTGACCTAAATGACCTGCAAGGGGAATCTCATGGGCCAAGGTGAGAAGGAAACCTCTCAGAGACAAGGGGATGACCAGCCTCCTGGTTGCACCAGGCTTGGGGTCTCTTGACTCAGAGTACAGGAGTCCATCTTCCCAGTATACCCTGTGGGCACCTGTGGCATTCCCTGCAGCCTCAGCAGCAGCCTGCTGTCTGAGGGGTTCAAGGGAAGGGCAGCTCAACTGTTCCTTCCCCAGGTCTGCTCTGGAGGGTCCCCCTGAGCCCAGAAACTCAACTTGATCAAGTTCAAGCTCTTTAGGCTCAGTTTCCCTCAGCTCTTCTAGATCAGCCTCCTCAGAGACTTGATCCTCAACCTGGGGCAAGGGGGAAGGCAAAGCCTTACCCTTACTGCTCTTCTTCTTGGAAGGTGTCTGGTCCATAATTTCAGGATCCAGCACCTGTTCAGTGGGGCATCTTCTGGCCTGTGACCTAGTCACAGCAAGCACATGTGCTGGCAAGCCTAACATCTCCATGTGAGTCCTCTGCTCCACTTCTGACCATTGTGATGACTCCAAATCATTGCCCAACAAACAATCAACTGGGAGGTCTGAACTGACTACAACTTTCTTTTGTCCCTTCACTCCACCCCAGGAGAAAGCTACAATTGCCACACTATGACTAGTAGTGACATTGCTGGCATTGGTCACCAGGAAATCAGTACCTGGCATGATCTGTCCAGGGTCCACAAAGTTAGGTGTCACCATGGTGACACTGGCACAAGTGTCCCTATAGGCCTGAGCCATCTTGCCATTAATCAAAGGTGTCTGCCTGTATTTGCCCAAAGTATTGGGACTTATTTCAGGGGACATATCCATATCCCCTGTACAGACAAGGACAGCCTGAGTGAGTGTGCCAACTAAGTTGTCAGACCCCTCAGTACCCAAGGTTAACCCAACTAATGCCTTGGGAGTGACACTACCACTACTGACTGTACTAGGGGGTGCAGTTGCTTTAGGAGCTGTAGTGGCAGGAGTTTGTCCTCCTCCTCTTTTGGTGCACTCACTAAACCAGTGAGATTTACTTTTGCAGTACTGGCACCACCTTTTTGACTGGCCTTCTTGAGTCTTCTTCTTCTGGGAAGCCTGACCCCCACCCTCTTTGGTTTGTTGGGGACCTGGTGAAGACTTCTGGTCATTTTGCTCATTCTTAACATTACCCTTCTGGTCTGCTTTCTTCTGACCACCCTGGTTCTGGTTCTGGTTCTGCTTGATCCTTGTCCTGACCCATTTGTCTGCCTTCTTTCCCAATTCTTGGGGAGAGGTCAGATCTGAATCAACAAGGTGCTGGTGCAGCAACTGGTTCTGACAATTGTTCAAAATTTGTTCTCTCATCATTAGATTATACAATCCTGTGTAATCTGTAACCTTGCTACCCAGCAACCAGCCCTCCAAAGCCTTAGTGGCACAATCCACAAAATCAGACCAGTCCTGAGACTGAGTTTTCTGGGTGTCTCTGAACAGCAACCTGTACTGCTCAGTGGTTAAACCAAACCCATCAACCAGTGTATTCTTCAGGACCTGGTAATTGTTAGCATCCTCCACTCTTGTAGTGAGGAGCTTATCTCTACCTTTACCATCAAAGGAGAGCCACAGTATAGCTGCCCACTGACTCTGGGGAATGTTCTGCACAGTGCAGGCCCTCTCCAGAGCAGCCATCCATTTCTGGATGTCATCCCCTTGCTTAAAGGGGGGCACTATTTTAGTCAGGTGTTTAGTATCTAAACCCTTCTCTCTATCTCTTGGGAGATTGCTGCCACCAGTGGGAGCTAGCCCACTCATCTGCTGCTCTCTTGCCAGGGCAAGCTTCTCTTTGGCCAGGGCAATTTCTTCCCTTTCAATCCTCAGTTCAGCTTGTCTCATCCTAGCCTCATGCTCCTTTCTCTGAGGGGAAGTAAATCTCCTCGGTGGAGGATTCCTTCTCCCCTGAGAAGAGGCATTAGAGTGCAGAGATCTATTGGAGTCCCTAGAAAGAGATCTATCTCTCCTAACTCCAAGGTTAGGCCCACTTCGGGTTAGTACTGGGGGGCCCCCAGATCCTAGCCCAAGTAAGTCTAAGTTGGTCCTAGTTAGCCTTCTGACTACCTCAAGACCTTTGTCTACCTCATCCCCAGAGAGTACCTCCTGATCCTCCTCCTCAACTGCTGAATCAGTGTTGGGGAGGTCTGGATCCCCAGAGGTTCCCTCTAAGGCTGGCATGCTCTCATGTAACTGAGAGAGCTTTCTGGCATCATATGTCTCTAAGAGACCTATCAGAAAGGGAATGGTGGGGTTAGACCCCTGCTTCAGTTTCCTGGAGACACAGATTTGTCTCATCTCCTGAAAGCTGAGAGCTGCATATCTTGAAGTGACCTGTGGAGGGTCCACACTGACCAGGGGAGTCTCAGTAGAGTCCCCCTGAGTCGACATGCTTTTCTAGTGAGGTGTAAGTGGTGCACTTACCTACACTATATGTTTGCCTACTGATCCCTTGCTAGAGTTGTAGTTTAGGGTGTGCTAGGCCCTAGGAGCTACAACAGCTGGTTCAGTAGAACTCAGAGTATTCTAAGCTAAGTTATATGTACCTTTAGTACTTATGTGATCTTTCACAAGATATTCTTAGGGCATGTGTGGTAAAACAACAGCAAGCTCAAATCCCAACCGCTGCTCACCAATGTGAGAAGTTGGCCTGATGTGCAGTGCTCACTATTCTAGTGATCACTATATATCAGTCCACACAACCCTTATTGATGATTGGTTGTAAGTCAACCTTATAGACCAGCTATCCTAGTAGCATGGATACGAGCAGTCTAAGGCTAAGACTCTAGAGGGCGTGTTAAGCCAGCTGTTTTACCATCACATTACCCCTTGAACACCCAGTGAAAGGACACCACACAAGTGTTATGAAAATAAACAATGTATTTATTAGAATCACAACAACCCTGTACTCTTTATGAGGACAGGGTGCTAAGCACACAACAAAACTCTTACGAAAATACTTTTAAGTTAGCACGTTACACAAATGCCCGAGGGGCACGAAAAACCATATACGCTAAAAGTGGAATGCGAATTACTAGCAGGTAAGTAACAGTTCTAATAGGCTTTGGAATCGCTAGGACTGGACTAGGGAATCGTTAGATTACTACTAGGAGGCCTAGGGGATTCGGGTGCAGAGTGTGCACTCTCACGCGGGATGCGGGACAAAGTCTATGGAAGCTAGAATTCACAAAGTTAGTGTTCACGGGCGAACCCGACCTGGTAGGGAGAAAACGACAGTGGATCCTGACCCTTGGATAGTGAGGCTATGCTGGGACACCGGAGTGCCGAAGTTACCTAGCCCAGGGGCTGCAGCTGCATAGGTCTGAAAAGACGTCGGGGATCTCGTTGCCGGACCAGGAGCCTGGAAGGAAGAAGTTGCTGGCAGGCGACCAGTGAAGAAAAGTTCGATGGATCCAAGCCTGGATCAAGGAAGAAGAAAACCTGAAAGCAGAGGGGACCAAGTTCTTGAATCACTAGCCAGTGATTAAGTGGGCACCAGGATGGCACCGGGCGAAGTCACCGCAGTCAGGTGAGTGGGCACTGCTGGGCTCTGCAGTCTCTCGGACCAGGAGGCGTTGTCGGCGACCAGGATGGAGGTGCGAGCTGTCCCACGAAGGTTGAAGTCGTCGGCGTCGAAGTTACCCAGGAGTGGGCAACAAGCCTTGGCTAATTCAAGCCCACGCGGTGGACTCAAAATGGCGTCTTGAGTGGACCAGGAGGGTCCAGGGTGCTCCTCTTCGGGAAGGGAGCAAGGGCCAGTCTGGAGCAACCAGACCAGCAGCAGAACTGTCGTCGGGCGTCGTCAGGAAGGCCACAAGCCAACGGGCTAGTAGCCAAACAACGCGGTGAGCAGCGGAAAGCAGAAGGGCCCCACGCAGATCGTGGAGATGCTGGGGGGCTGCACTTCGGAGCTGGAGTTGCTCAGAGTCGGGGCTTCTCGGACCCCAAAGCACTCACCAGTAGATTACTCGGCGGGCTTGCTGGAAAGAAGTCGTGCAGTCTTGCAGATGGCCGGTCCCTTGAGGTCTCGTCGCACCCACGGTTCTCAGCTGGGCTGTAGAGGTGGGTAGAGGTCAGAGGTGCCAGGGAAGCCGGTTCTCGTCGAGCTGGGCAGTCGGATTCCGGAGGAAGGACTTGCAGCCGACCGCAGTGTTCTTAGATGGTGCCTGCGGATGCAGGGTGACTACTCCTTAGTCACAAGGGAGAAATCTTAGGAAGAAGTCTTGAGTTCCTTTCGCAGAAAGTAGTTTCAGGATTCAAAGATGATCTGATTTGGAAGGGGGCCAGTCTCTACCTTTATCCTGTAAAAAGGGGCTGGCACGCGACTAAGTCCTGCCCTATGGGTGGGACTAGGAGGGGGGTGGTTACACCCACTTCCTTGGCGGGCTTTTCCCCAGCACAGGGTCTGGAGTGACCCTGGAACTGGTTCCAGCCAGCCTATGCACAGTGAGCACCGGGGTGCCACGTGCAGTCACCTTCCTCTAAAGCCCTGCCTACCTACAATACACAAAACCCTGTCTGGGACGGTGCTGGCACCGCCCCTGGCAGGAAACCCTTTGTCCTTATCTCCTGCTCTGGGAGGACTCCCAGCAGCAGGAGGGCAGACTTGTGTCTCGGTGGCAGCATCCATTTTGTGGATGCTAAGGCTCTGTCTGACTTTTAACCGGGTTATAGGTTACAGGCATGTCGTGTCCCTCTAGAAGGGTGGAATGCTAACCCCGTCGCCAGAATTGGCGAGGGGTTAGTATTCCAATTCGTATGACACCTTACTCGACATGTTTTGATAAAGCGATACCAGAGTTGGCACATAACCGCGAGGATTATAATGCACTTAAGAGTATATGGTATGCGATATCATGGAAACGGCTAAGGGATGGATCCCGAAAGCCGCAGACAGGCTCAGCTCATGCTAGAGCACCATCTCACACGATTCCAAGCACTCTGCCTTCAGGATTGTTAAGGCCTGCTATAGGAGTGACTGATAGGAGATCTGTGTGTCCATTTTAGGGTTAGATATAGGTATACTATATCTAAAGCAAAGGGTGAGTACACCACCTTGCCCCAGCTGTCGTGCAGCCAGTTGTGTCAGTTTTAGTTAGTCAATCCAGGGGTGGCACAATACATGCTTCAGCCCCTGGGAGACTTCTGGGTGCACCTCAGCCCTGGGTACAGGGACTTGGAGAGGGCCCAGTGCCAATTCAGTACCTGAGTACAATTTGGATAGAGAGAACAGCTAGGCTGTGGGTCTGATTAGCAGGCCCACAGCCAGGGAAAGTCGTAAACCAGTGCAGCAAAAAGCAAAAAATCTGGGTGATCATAGGATTGCAGACCCTACTCTCCTACACTGGAACTAGAAGATTTGAGGTAAAGAACTGAGCAGAGCTCAGGGAGACTCCCATCACACGATGTGCGGTAGAAAATCTGAGGACTGGCGCTTCTGAGGAGAAGGTTCCAGAGGGTGCTTGCGCCTGATTGGCTGTAGTTTGGACTACCATAATGACACTAATGTGTTACAAATGGTTTTTTCTCTTTACCATACATTCCTATGTAGGAATGGTTTAGGAGATTTTTCAGTTGTATTTTCCTCTTCTTTTATTATGTATTATGTTTTTATATCTATATATATATGTATGTTTATCTATATATATATCTATATATATATATATATATTTAGCATTATTGCTATTTTATGTACCGTGGGACTCCCACTTTGACGACGGGGAATATTCAAGCATTTGAATCTATGAAAGACACCCCCAATACTGGAGAACCCATAGTTTTTCTTTGCTTGTACATAAGATATGCAGTAAGGGCCGAACCTATGTTGCCCAAATATAGGATGTCAAAGGTAGAAATTATAGACGACCCCCCCCCCCACACTTATGTGTATTAAAAAAATATTGTTTTTTTAAATCCTCTGAGCCTTGTTATTCCACATGAATGCCATTAACTTGTCCTGGATAGATTGCAGCATATTGGTTGGAAAAGTCAATAGCAAAATCTGGCTGATATACAGAAACCATAGGGAGTAAATTCAAGATTTCTTATTTACCCCAGCGGTACAATTCTTTAAAATGCACTTCTAGCAACAGGAAAAGATTAGCTTCATATAACTACATTAAAGAAGCTATCTGAACTCCCACACACTGGAGAGGAAACCCTGTGCCTGAGTTGCAGCCAGCATTCCTTCTGTAGCCCTAGTGGATATCCAAGCCCAATGACTGACATGATTAATAGGAAAATCTGAAGCCTTACTAAATCCTCGAATTCCTCCAATTAATCCTGCGGGAGAATGTTCAGGATGAGTTATGAAATACAAGGTGACATTTATATGTATTAGATCACACAGTTACAGCCTCGGTGAGGGAATTATTTTTTGGTGTCTTTTTTTAACCAGGGCCTCCACGGTCAGGGCAACCAGGTACAGTGACAGGGGACAGGGGACAACTCTGTCCTGCCCCTCTAGGGAGCTTTATTGAAGGAGTCTTTAATCCATTAATCTTGGCGCTAGTGCGTAAGCTTCTGCAATTTTCTAAAATATCAGTAATTATATTGCGACCCAAACCAGCTTTGTCTAATACTGTAATAAGAACTTCAAATCTACTCTTTCAAACGCCTTCTCTACATCTAGCAAGAGAAGGAGCATTTCAGATTTCATTCTGGTTATCATATCACTCAGATCCAGAGCCAGTTTTACACTATCCATTGCTTGCCTATTTTTTATGAAACGTGATTGGGCTGAAAGGAACATGGTTGTCCTCTAAAAGGCATGTTGAGATGTTAGTATACATTTTGGCATATGTATCAAGTTGTGCTATGATTCAAGCATGGTTGTCCTCTAAAAGGCATGTTGAAATGTTAGTATACATTTTGGCATATGTATCAAGTTGTGCTATGAGTCTCTACGAATCACATGTTTTACGGTGCTTGTTAGATTTTAATGTTATGTTATGTTAATAACAACTTATAAAGCGCACGGTCACCCGTAGTTTTCATGGCGCTAAACATGAGGAGTGTTGCTGCGGAGTGACTTTGCATAGGCTTGCTCAAACAGCCAGGTTTTCAGACCTTTCCTGAAGCCCAGGATGTTGTCCCCGCTCCTGAGTGCCAGGGGAAGAGAGTTCCAGATTTTGGGGGCTACGTAGGAGAAACGGCAACCTCCTTGCCGTTTCCGTTTGAAGGAGGGGATGGTTAACAGGTAGGGGTGGGCCAACCGGAGACTTCGCGGGGTGCGTGCTTTATGATCATACTATTAATGAATCTGGGGCTTTTACCGTGCATGGCCTTGAAGGCTAAGCATCCAGTCTTAAAGGTTGCCCGTTGGGCTATTGGTAGCCAATGGAGTTTCAGCAGCCCAGGTCTGGCTGACAGCCATTTAGGCTGTTTGTGGATAAGTCTTGCTGCCTGGTTCTGGACGATTTGTAGGTGTTTTAGTAGATAAGCTGGCAGGCCAAGGTAGATTCAATTCGAGAAGTCGAGCCGATTTTCTTAATTTTACGCAGTTGATAGAAACTAGAGGAGCTCACCGCTCCCACCTGTCCTCTGAGCGAGAGATCTGCATTGATGGTCACCCCTAGGCTTTTCACCGAGGGGGAGGGAGTGGGAGGAGGCCCCAGATGCGCCAGCCAGTAGTGTGGGACCCCGCAGATCTCGCTCTTCACAGGCAGCACTAATTCCGTCTTGCCTGGGTTGAGTTTCAGGTGGTTCAGGTCCATCCAGCGCTGGATGTGAAGCATGGTGGCCTGAAACTCAGCAGCGGAGTCAGGAGAGTCGAGTGGGAATATAAGCTGAAGATCGTCAGCGTAGTTAAACATGGTGATCTTACTATTTTTTAACAAATGGATCAGGGGCCTGAGATAAAGATTGAACAGTAGTGGGGACAGAGAGGAGCCCTGTAGGACCCCACATGTGGAGGTGAGCTTGGGGGCGGTGAAAGTTCTGAGCCTTACTGCTTGAGTACGGTCAGCGAGGAAAGATTTAATCCAGCTGAATGCGGGTCCTCGCTGGCCTGCCTGCTCGACACGGTTCAGCAAGATGCTATGGTCGACCGTGTCGAACGCGGCCGACAAATCCAGGAGCACCGGAGCCTGGTGGTCACCCCTGTCTGCATTTGCTCTGAGTGTGTCCAGAACTGCAAGGATCACAGCCCCAGTTGAGTGCGTCGGTCAGAAGCTGGCTTGATTTGGCTCTAAGTAGTCTGAAATTTCAATGAAGCTGAACAGGGATAAAGCCACATGGGCCTCCAGTATTTTGGCCAGAAAGGGGAGGAGAGAAATGGGGCGGTAGTTGGAGGATTTGCTGGGTCAGTCCCTGGTTTTTTAATAAGGGGAACAACCGTCACATTCTTGAAGGCGCTAGGAACCTTGCCTTGAGAGAGTGACTCGTTAAGGAAAGGGAGTACACTGTGGGGCATGACGGAGAAGATGTATTTTAAGACACGAGGTGGACAACTGTCATTAGGTGACCCAGATTTGACACGGGTCATTAGCTCTAATAGTATTTTGGGACAGATAGGTGGAAGGAAGTCTAGTGTAGATTGGTTGCTAGACATATCTTCCAGTGGCTCCCAGCTGACGGTGTTAGGGAGGCTGGCTTTGATGGAGGAGATTTTGTCCAAAAAAAGTTGTTCAGAGAGTTGCAGAGCTCCGGAGTAGGTGCCGGAGTAGGAGATGTTCTCTCGTCATTGCACAAATCATTCACTATCTTAAAGATTTCTTTAGATTTATTGTAGGCATTTAGTATTCTAGTAGAGAAGTAAGCCGCTGTAGTGTCCAAAATAGCTTTATTATACTCTGAACAAGATTTTGAAAATTGCTCCTTATTTTCAATGGAGTATCTTAGTCTGCATTTTCTCTCTATTTGGCGCAGCTAGAGGTTTTGTTTTTTGAGATCGATGGTGAACCATTTGTGGGCGTCCGAGTGGCGGGTGCGGGAAAATTTAGCAAGCGGGACATGTGCATTACTTGCCAACAATAGCCACTCAGAGATCTTCTCTTCCATGGAATTGACGTCAGGGCTGAAGGTGGGTAGAGAGCTTGCCAAGGTGTTGATGAAATCCAACTTATTTAGGGATTTCCACTTCCTTGTCACACCTCCCGCCAATGAAATGGGCTTATTATGACCACTGATAGTAGTTGTACTATCAGTGGTCATCTGACCAAATGCATGGAGTGATTATGGACGTCGATAGTGAGAGATTGTGGGACCATATTTGATCCAAAGTGTGTCCCTTTTCATGAGTGGGGGTGTGTAGATGCTGGGCCAGGTTCAAGTTGGAGAGAAGCTCGGAGAGTTCTGCAGCATGGGGCCCGCCCGAGACATCATTGAACCAGTAGTTCAGATCTCCGACGAGTAGAACCTTAGCATGATTTACCACTAGGGTGGCCATTTGCTCACTTAGGGAGATAGGGAAGGTGGGCATTGCCTGAGGGGGGCGGTAAATAAGCACTAGCACCAGTGACCCTGTGTTCGTGTCGAGTTTGACAACAATGTTCTCGACCTCCGGGAGAACAAGGGAGGTCGTGGTAGTGAATTTGTGGTCTTTGTGGATTATGGCGGCAACACCGCCACCCAGCTTCCCTGGGGGCTGATTGGCCGAAAGGATGTAATAGTCAGAGGCGAGTGCTGCTAAAATGTCGGGCGAGGAATCCTGGGTTAACCAGGTTTCGGTAATTATGAGGACATCAGGTTTATCAGAGGTAAGCAGTAAGAAGATGTCGAGTTGGTGCTTTACCAGAGAGCGTGCGTTGAGGTAAAGGAAATGGAGGACAGTTTGATTTGCTGTTGTGGGATTGATAATTGAGGGGGAGAAGGGGCTGGGAGCGGGAGGGAGGACGTGCTCCGGCTGAGTTTGAAGGATGCCGTTAGCCAATATACGACTGTAAATAGCAGGGTACAAGGTGGGGCAGAACTGTGCTAGGGATCTTAGCTTTCTGGAGGAGTACCTTGTAATTTGGCCATAATCCGTGGCCCGGCGCAGACGGGCTCCCGCGATATGACAGGCATTTTATACCTGGCCCGCCTCTAGCCACTCCTCCTTACGGCCGATTGGCTAAGGCCTAGGGGTTGGAGAACGGGCAAGGGACCTCAGGTATTAGGGGTGGATTGTTACAATTTTGGCTTCTATTCTAAGTACAGGTAAATTTCAAAACACAGCGATTTCAGTGCAGTCTGATCAATTTTAAAAACAAGCGCTGACAGGCAAAGAAACGTGTGGCAACATTCAACTCAATGGCCCGCTTCCTGCGCTGCAGCCGCCTTTTTACCTGGCCCCACCTCTAGCTCCTCCTCCTACGGCCGATTGGCTAAGGCCTAGGGGTTGGAGAACAGGCAAGGGACCTCAGGTTTAGGCGGTGAATTGTTACAATTTTGGCTTCTATTCTAAGTACAGGTAAATTTTAAAACACAGCGATTTCAGAGCAGTCTGATCAATTTTAAAAACAAGCGCTGACAGGCAAAGAAACGCGCGGCAACATTCAACTCAATAAGAGAATCATTTCTGATTCCATCCCTGTATCGATTATGTTTGAGAAATCAGAATTTTTTTTAACAACTTCGCCAATGCTTCACAAAGTACATTTTAAATGCCTTTTTTCTTTCTCAGGTGTAATATAACCGTTAATAGTCTATGTAGTGCCCGCCTTAAAGGGGATGGCGGGGTGGGTGAGGGTAATGTGACATTTTGTATATAGTCTACTTGGGCCAAATCAGATAGCTCTTCCCCGTTGTAAAGATTTGAATACAGATTGTAAAAACATTTGGTTATTCATTCACGTGAGTCAGTCACCTACCCTTGGGGTTGATGATTTGTCGGACAGGATTAGATTTACAATTTATGAGCCAGCAGTCGATCAGCTTCAATGCTCCAAGCATAGCATTGCTGATTGGTACACATTTAACTGGCAGTCTCCCCCAAGTAGATTGTTTTTAGCTTGCTTTGTGCCAAATTAAGTTTCCTATATATACCCCTAGAACTTGTTTGTTTGTGGAGGAGTTTCGGATCCTTAATGTTTTGTTCTAGGTCCTTTTTTTTGCCTTATCTCAACGTAAGAAAGAGGTTGTGTGACTTATAGTTCCCATGATTAACCTCCTTAGCTACACTACAGATGGTATCCCAAGTAACTCACCTTCAGTGTTCTCAAGGAAATACAATCTAGGTTTTCCGGGATTAAGAGACGAAACATTGGATTACTAAATACTATCTTGCTCATTCACCATTGTCTCATATGTGGTTGCATAGAAAGTGCAGGACCTTCAAACGTCAGGAACAGCATAGCATGAACAGAATGGATGTGTGCCCCTTTTTAACAAGACAATAAATTGTGGGCATATCTCTGTTCAACAAAGCAATTGTCTATGACAATATATGACGATCTGTGAACATTGGAGTGAGTCTTTTGGCAAATGTTTTAACTTTAATTTTGAACATTCTCTGCCAGGAGCCTCGATGTTGCTGCAACGTTTTAGGGTCCTGGTCAGGTTCCTATACCATTCCAAATATTTGTTGCGCTTCTTGTTTAGTAGTTAGAGCGTGATGAGTCCCTTTATATGTAAAGAGAAGGTGGAAATGGAAGCCCCAGCTATATGGAATCCTCTTCTAGTGTAGCTGGTCCATGATTTCTTTCATCTCTAGCCTTCTCGCAAGTCTGTAGGGAGAGAAATCCTGGACGATAGTGATAGAGTACTCCTCAAATTGGACATTGTCCATTTATCTGGCAGAGGCTGGGATCGCCAATCCCTCCTTCAACCGCAGGAAATGGACACAGGTCAAGACATCTGGGGATTATTTCTGGGGAGAGCTGAAATGCCATGTAGACTCTATAGGTACAATCAATAATAAATTCCCCATCGTCTTGCATAACAAGGATCACTCTAAAAAATATATAAATGTGTTGCATCAGGTTTTTATCTTACACCTCTGAGTTAATGCCTCTAATCCTTGGACTGTTCTGTTTTGATCAGTTTTCCCCATCATCTAGTTTATCTTGAATTTCTTGCTGGTATTTTACAAGCACTGGCATTCTCTCTTCCACAGTTAAGTCTTGATCATGAACATGCTCTGTTGATGATGCCTCCAACTGATCTACTCTCTATCGGACCTTGATGACCACCTTCAAAAATTGAAAATGATTTCGATACTTCCTGAGAAAATTAAGTGGTATCTTTATGCAGTTTTTATAAAAAATACCTGCTCATCACCTTCGTTGACTGGGACGTGTAGATTACCTATGGTCCTGGTTGAAAGAGCTAGGTCACACTTGGTAGATCACTTTAGCACCAAAAAAACACAAAAAAAATGACCTCTTCGGAGAAAAGAGGAACTAGCAGGGTTTCTTACCCCCCTCTTTAAAGAGTCATGTTCTGTCAGATAGGGGTGATAGGAATCAAACAACCCAGTCAGAGAATTTCTTATGTGCTTGTGATGATTAATGGCAATAACCACAATGAAGGATATTGACAATTACATGCTCGTTTATTATGCAGTATTTGTGTACAAATTATAGAAATCATAATTATAAACAACACAGTGGATAATATGCAAATCATGGTAAAGGTTAGGCAAAACTCGTTTACATTTTATCACGCATCCACATCCTATTAACCCCTTCCATGCTGATGACGGCCCCAGCCGTCATGCACTACAGTGCTCGTGTGCTGATGACGGCTGGGGGCCGTCATGACCGCACCCGCGCTGAAATCTTCAGCACAGGAGCAGAATCGGCCCAGCATGGAAGGGGTTAACCTACTACCTTCCTATTATGTTTAAATGATAACAACCATTGATATAGTATAGATGTAGTTGTTTGACAAGCCTTAATTATGAACAGCCAGGTATTGTTTACCTGCATATCTTATTCTGTCATTGGATGAGCAGTTAGAATTCACTCCTTTAGCATCTCGTCCATGTCTGAACCCCACCCCTGCTTCGGTATCTCATATATCTTTATCTCTATTGGTGTCTTATGAAGAGATGAGGGGTGCAAAAAAGTGCAATAAATGTCCCTTTGTAGAAGCTTATGGAAGCAAATGCTACTTCTTTCTTTTTCCTTTTATAACGGATCTCCACAAGGTTATCTCTCTTGTCGCCACAGTTATTAACACGTACACCAAAGAAGAGGAAAGTTAATTTTTGGTCCTGTTAACCTAGTAATTAACAGTGCCACAACTCGGAGCTCCTAACCCAGAAATGTGGCAATCAAGCACACAGTGTTAGCATTACCATTCAAAGGATTTGTCACTCTTCTAGGTTCTATTCTTATTTTATGCACTCCTTAGTGTTAAGTGCAGTCATGTTTATAAGTGACACGGCCTTGTTTGCATGCAAGATAAATTATTATACACATGCACAACATTTCTATGAAAGATACAAAATGAAAGAGTTGCGGCACACTGAAAATGCAGATGCAACTTCTTTTAGCCTAGTTTAATGGTAGGTTAAAAAAAAGGGGTACATTGATGTATCTGGCTGCTGCAATAGCCTCAGGAAGCAGTGCTGTAATAGAGATAAAAATGATTCAAATTATTGAAGCATCACACATTCAAATAATGCAACAGTTTTGAGTATTAAATCATTTCATAGGGCGGGGCTTCTGTATGTAGGCAGGACTGCTGGGATTCCTTTTTAAGTTGCGTATGTTCGGTAACACTTTTTCTGGTGGATATAGTATCTGCCTGTGGATTCCTCACCTTTTGAATTACCCCATGCGCCAGCATTCCACAGAAACTCTTTTCTTAGCTCTCCCATGGCGACAAGGACGTCATAATAGCACAGCTCCGCTCGAGACACCATATGACGTCACCGGAGCCATAAGAAGACCTCGTCGGTGTGCGGAAGTCAGTTCCACCCATTTTTTCCGTGCCTTTGAGGCGAACAGGCGGACCGAAAATATAACACTGGTATACCCGGTATACATAATATATATATATACACAAACATATAGAATATACATAAGTAGAAAGTAAAAGCCAATAATCAAAGCATTTCCTAGCAACAAACTGTATGCATGAAAATGACATATAGAAACAAATGTCAGTCAGAGCATTTTCGGTATATGCAGGAGGACAACGGGGAGGCGGGTGGGTCAGTGAGGAATCCACAGGCAGATACTGCATCCACCAGGAAAAGCATTACTGAAGGTAAGTAACTTTTTCTTCTTATGGATACATCTGCCTGTGGATGACTCACCTTTTGAATTGAATCCCCAAGCTGTCTTTCTCCCAGAGGAGGGTGTCCACCTGGGTATACCAAACAATCTTGCAGTACAGAGCGTGCAAAATGGCCAAACCTCCTAACCTCCGAATCCAAGTAGTAATGCTTCGCAAAGGTGTGGAGGGAGGCCCAAGTTGCCACCATACAGGTGTCTACAACAGGAACACCTCTAGCCAGAGCAGAAGAAGACTTAGCTCTGTTGGAATGAGCTCGAATACATTCAGGAGGCTCCTTCTTGGCCAGGGCATAGCAGATCTTGATGCACAAGATGATCTACCTGGAGAGTGTTCGTTTGTGGACAGCTCAGCCTTCCATTTGTCCAATGTAGCCCACAAAGAGCTGATCATCCAGCCTTAGGTCCCTGGTTCTATCGAGGTAGAAGCTGACAGCCCTCTTAGGGTCCAGGCGATGAAGTCTCTCCTCCTCCTTGGAAGGGTGAGGGGAGGATAGAAGGTAGGTAAAGTAATAGACTGTAAGGAGTCCCCACCTTAGGCAGGAAAGCCCTGATCCTGAGAACCATATTTTCTGCATGAATGGTTAAGGAACTGAGGATTAGAACTAAGAGACTGAAGCTCACTTACCCTCCTAGCTGAGGTAATAGCGATCAGAAAGACAGTCTTGAAAACAGAAGCCTCAACGGGCAACTATGAAGAGGCTCAAAAGGAGAACCCATCAGAAAAGTAAGTACTAAATTCAAATCCCACTGGGGCGTAATGAAAGGAATGGGAGGAAACCTATTGGTGAGGCCCTAAATTAACCTCATAACACTGGGAGACTTAAATAAAGATGGCTGATCCGGCAAACAGAGCAAAGCAGACGAGGCCGGCAAATAACCCTTTACCGTAGCCACAGCACAACCCTGCAGGGCCAAGGAAAGTAAAAATCCCAGAACATCAGATAAGTGGGCTTTCAAAGGATCAATGGACCTCTCTCCACACCTTTTCACAAACTTGGGCCACCTAGATGAATAAATAGATTTGGGGGAGTGTCTCCTGGATGATAAAATAACATCCACCACATCCAGTGGGAGAGAGAAAGAACTCAAATTGCCCCATTCAATCTCCAGGTATGAAGGTACAAGCTCTGGAGGTGGGGTGTAGAACCTGCCCATGCGATTGCGAGAGGAAGTCTGCCCTGAGAGGGAGACGGAGCGGAGGGTGCAATGAGAGGTGACGTAGATCTGTGCACCACACCCTTCTTGGCCAATCCGGAGTTATCAATATGACTTGGGCCCGGTCTTGGCGAATCTTCCTCAGAACCCGAGGAATCAAGGGTATGAGAGGAAACGCGTAAAGAAGTTGAGAGCTCCAAACCAATTGAAACGCATCCCCCAATGCTCCCTGCATCAGATACTAAAGGTTGCAGAGTGACGGGCAGTGCGCTTTCTCCCGAATTGCAAAATGGTCCACCCGAAGAATCACCACATCCTGAAGATGTGCTGGACCACCTCCGGATGAAGCCGCCACTCGTGACGAATAATGCCGACTGAGACTGTCCGCATGCACATTTAGTACTCCTGCGAGATGATTTGCCATCACACAAATCTGATGGCCCTGAGCCCAGGACCAGAGTTGCAGAGCCTCTCTGCAGAGACGATACGGCTCTCCCCCCAACCCCTGTTTTTTTATGTACCGCATCGCTGTAGTGTTGTCCATCAGGACTTGAATCAACTGACCGCGAAGGGAGAGAAGGTAGGCCTTGAGAGCCAAACGTATTGCCCGCAATTCCAAAAGGCTGATGTGAAGCAACCTTTCCTCCGAAGAGCAAAGGCCCTTGATCTCCAGATTCCCCAGATGAGCACCCCACCCTAGAGTGGAGGCATCCTTGATCACTGTGGCCACCAGCGGAGGAGGTTGAAAGAGCTTTCCTCGAGACAGGTTGCCCTGCACACTCCACCAAGACAGCTCTACTGCAGTGTCTCTGGAGATTCTGACCTTCTCACTGAGATCTCCATTGTATTGATTCCACTGCCTGTGGAGGCACCACTGGAGTGTCCTTATGTGCTAGAGTGTATGGCTAAATAACAAAATACAGGAAGCGAACAGACCGAGCAGGCGAAGAACCTTCAGGACTGGAACAACCGCTCGTACATGAAATAAAGGAATCATCTCCTGAATGTCAAGAATCCTCTGCGGAGTTTGGAAAGCTCGACACACAGTAGTGTCCAGTACTGCCCCTATGAACAGGCTGCGCTGAGATGGCACTAGGTGAGATTTGGGCACATTTATCGAGATACCCAAGTTGAGCAACAACCGCGTTGTTACATGCAAGTGACGCAACACCATCTCCGGCGACTTTGCTGTGAGCAGCCAGTTATCCAGATAATAGAAAACAGGAATCCCCAACCTTCTGAGACGTGCTGCCACCACCGCCATCACCTTTGTGAAGACCCGAGGTGCGGAAGTAAGGCTGAATGGAAGGACCGCAAACTGGTAGTGTTGAGACCCTACCGTAAACCAGAGATACTTCCGATGCGACTTCAGAATAGGGTTGTGGAAATACGCATTCTGTAAGTCGATCGATACCATCCAGTCTTCCTGCTGCAGCACCAGAACATTTTGAACTTTTCCTGCCTGAGGTAAAAATTCAAAACCCTGAGGTCCAAGATCGGCCTTAGCAAGCCGTTCTTTTTGGGAATCAGGAAATAATGGGAGTAACATCCCTGACCCCTTTCCTGCTCCGGAACAACCTCTATCGCACCTTTCTTTAGTAAGACAAGAACCTCCTGCTGCGGAAGCAGCAAATGGTCTTCTGAAAACCAGTCCTGGCGAGGAGGTGGAACTCTTGAAAAGGTATGGCGTACCCATTTTCCACAAGATTCAAAACCCAGTGGTCTGAGGTAAACAATTTCCAATCTTGTAGAAAATGGGACACCCGACCCCCCTAAAGGACCAGCATGATCCAAGATGGGGGATCAAGAGCTGCTTTCTAGTGGTGGGGACAGAGGAGGAGAAGGAGGAGGAGGAAGACTGCTGTCTAGAAGCACTCCGAAGACGGCCTCTACCTTTTCCTCTGTACGACCTGTACAGAGGGTTCTGCTACTGCTGCTGCTGCTGCTGCTGCTTCTGAGGCTGCCGACGGCCTTGAAGGGAAGCGGCCTTCCCAAGACCTTAATACCTTTTGAATGCCTAGCCCCTGGGCTGGGACTACAGGCCCAAGGATCTTGCAGTAGCCCTACTGTCCTTGAATCACTGCAGCGCAGAGTCCGCCTTAGTTCCAAAGAATCTTGACCCATCAAAGGGTAGATCCAGTAAAGTAGCCTGTACATCTGGTGAGAAACCTGAAGATATAAGCCAGGCATGCCTTCTAGTAGCAATCGAGGAACCCATCACTCTGGCAACCGAGTCTGCTGTGTCGCGACCCGACTGAATCTGAAAGTGCCTCAAGAAAATGAACATGATCTTCAGGACGTTTAGGAGCCACTTGCTTGACAGAGTCCATTAGAGCATGAATGTACCTCCCTAGCAAACATGTGGCATTTCGTTGACTTGAGAGCCATACTTGCTGAGGAAAACACCTTTTTGGCCGACTGCTCTGACTTCTTCGAGTCTCTATCCCACGAGATGGTAGGGAAGGAACCAGTTGACTGCCTGGAACAAGAAGCTTGAACCAGCAAGCATTATGGAGATGGATGGGCAGAAAGGAAAGCTGGGTCACCAGGAGCAGGTCTATACCTTCTTGCCACTGATCTAGAAATGGCAGGGGCAGACAAGGGTTTCTGCCACACTTGCATAATTGGCGCCGTCAACGCCTCATTGAAAGGCAGCAGAGGTTCAATAGAAGAGGAAGGAGAATTGAGCACTCCAGTCAGAATATTTGACTTTACCTAAGCTCAGGGCAACTGAAGGTCCGACAATACAGCAATGATGACCAAGTGATAAGGGCAACATCCTGTGAAGGTCAAGCCTTAGAAGAAAGCTCTGACTCTGGGAAGTATCAAGGCCACTAGCCTCACGTAGACCTTCAAATTCGTCTGCGGAGTCGAGACTCTCCACTTCCTCCTGTTCTTGCTGGTGCTACTCTTCCTCCAGCAGTCTTTGCACTTCCCTCCAGGAATGCTGCTTCAGGATCGGCGTCAGCGACGCCAGCCGGGGCGCCTGTAACAACGGCACTGGCATCGAAGGAGGAGCTTCTGAAGTGGGCAGCAGCGCCAATCGAATCCGGGATGACTCATGCCAAACACCAGACAGAGCCAGGGATTGAGGTATTGGAGTCGAAAACCTTAGTGCCGGGAACTGCCAAGATGGAGCAGTCGGCATAAAAGGCACGAAAGGTGCCAGGGCATACTGATGGGGAATTCCCAAATTAAAGGCAAGTGGACCCACGGGGCCCGAAGGCGCGCCGGTAGGGTAGGATGCCCTGGCGAACATCGCATTAAGGAAATGCAAAGGATCGAACCTGGTCCTGGGAAAGGAGGATAAGTATCTGAAGTCCCCTGGTCTGGATCCATCGGCGGCCGTACGGGGGGGAGGGGCTGAGGCTGCGGCTGCAGAGCCATTGGTGCCCGCACAGGTGAAGCTGCAGGAACAGGAGAAGACTTCCTGGGAGCCAGAAAATCCCTGGGTGCCAGAGAGCCACAGGGTGCCAGAGAGTGGGCCGGAGTCGCCTGCGGAGATAAAGAAGGCAACAGAGAGATGATCTTTCACACTGCTGTAAGGGAGTGGCTGATTTCAAAGAAATGCCCTTAGAAGATCGACGTTGTGATCCAGGTCTTCTCTTTTTCTTATGCTTCTTCGAAGTATGCGAGGTCGACAACTTCGATCTCACACAACCCCTCTTCTCCTTTTTCGCCTGCACCATGAAGAATTTGCCTCACGTACTTTCAGCACTTTCGGGTTAATCTTCTGACAGCACGAACACCCTTCGACGTTGTGGTGGGCTTGAAACCAGACTTCTTCGTGGTAGCCATTCTCACTGCAACACGAAGAAGAGGAAGAAACAAAGTAATCACAGTAAAAGGGAACTGATGTCAGCATGCCGACGAGGTCTTCTTATGGCTCCGGTGACGTCATACGGTGTCGCGAGCGGAGCCAGGCTATTATGATGTCCTCGTCAATGTTGGAGAGAAAAGAAAATAATTTCCATGGAATGCTGGCGCAGGGTTAATTTAAAAGGTGAGGAATCCACAGGCAGATGTATCCATCAGAACTACACATAATTTTCAACAGCATGTTGTTCTTATGTTTTAGTTCCTGTATATTAGTGTCCCGCAAGCTCTCTATTAACTTGCATTTGCAATGCAATAGGTCTCCCATTAGCGAGAGTTTAAGCATTTGGCATTGTAGATCACAATGCCTTTTATTTATGTGTTTTGAAAATCAACACATAAATATAAGGCATTGTCATTTATAATGGCAATAGTTCAAACTTTCACAAATGTGAGACCATTTTAATGGTGGCTGTGCCCATTTCTTTAGACGCTTCTTGCCTAATTTGGCTAAGAGCGAGCCGCGCCTAAAGAAAGGGACGCAGCCGCCATTAAAGTGAAAGCACAACATGGAGCACTTTTACACACAAAAAAACATTTATTTGTGAAATTCACAAACAATTTTTTTTGTGTATAAATGCTCCATGCCAGGCTTTCACTTTAATTGCAGCCACGCCCCTTTCTTTAGACGCGCGACTCGTAAGCTGAATAAGGTGAGCAGCGTCTAAAGAAAAGGGTGCTGCCACTAACAACATGAAAGCACGGTATGGCGTGCTTTTACCCCCCAAAAAACAAGGTTCTGTAACCCAACCGCTATTAAAGGGGACAGCGCTGGCAAAAATAATAAATAAAGAAGCGTGGCCTCTAAAGTTAAAGCAGACCGGCCGCAATTACTGATAAAAATATAAAAGCGGGCGGTGTGCTGCGTTGTAGGAAAGCACGTCATGCTTCGATTAAGGGAGGATCCTTAAAGAAAATAGTGCTTACAGGCTGTAGATACACAGAACGTATAACACAAGCAAAAAGTCCAGTCTTTATTGGAGGTTACAAATGCAGACAAGGCGGTACTAACGAGGGACTACTACGTTTAGTCATTAATCAAAGGCAACGTTTTTGAAAGGACAGTAACAAAAGCCAACTGAAAAGATGGGAGGAGCTACAAGTCCATACCTGAATACAGCATGCCTTGCAGAGCAGCATATGCGCTGCCCAGGCTCGACCTAAAAATAAAGCTTGCTAAAGTAAATCTAACTACTGGATAATAATCTAGAAACTAGAAATAATCAAATAACTTCAACTCACAATTTAAATATGAAAACAATAGCCCTAATGGCACCACATCACACTAGGTCTAATTCGTACTAAAACAAACAGGTATTCACTTAAATAGGATTCCTTTTACTAAGGGATACATTTGTGATTTTGTTTGCATTCTCAAAGGTTTCTAAGAGTAGGCCTACAAAGACAAGTCAGTTGCGGGATAACAAAAGTACTCCTGGAAAGACTTTGTAGAAACCCACTTTTAACAATGCAAAGAAACTTCCAAATGTGCAAATGTACTTAATGTGTATGTATGCATCAGAAAACATCTTATATGATTGCAATGTAACTTCAAAATATTTGTAATCATTTCCTAAATGGGGAAATAATTTTCCCTATGGAAACCCTCCTTTCCTGCACCCTGAACAAGGCAGTCCTTTCCAACTGTAGAAAAGGTGAGAGAACGTCCACAGGCCAGCTGGTACACACAGGAACTCATGCTGACGAAACACAACTGCAAGCAACTGGAGCGCAAATGAAGACCAAGTCAAGAAACCGCAGATCAAGTCATCTTCAAATCAGCACTACGACTCTACCACCAGCAGATACGCAACAAAAGGGCACAGCTCTTGCAGATCACATCAACACCAGCACTAACAGCAACAAGAAATTCTTCGCCATCATCAAAAATGTCACCACGCCTCTGCAGCCACCAGCAACATCACCCCCTCACAAGAGCTTTACAAGTCTCTGAATTCTTCCGCAACATAATCACCTCCATATACAGCAACTTCAACCCTCAACCGAACCCAGTTGCAGTTGAAACTCAACTTCCCATCATGGTTAACGAACACACTCTGATCTTGTGACCTGCCATCACCATTGTCGAAATTGCTGCTTTCATGAAGTCTATCCACTCGGGGGCTCCATCTGACCCTTGCCCCAACCATGCCTTCTACAAAGGACTCCCACGAATCAGTGAAGTGCAGAAACACACATCCTTAATGCCTCCATCAACCAACCACATTTCTGGACAGCTGGAAACATGCCACAGTGATGCCATTGATTAAAAAAGCTATCCGCTGACAAAGCCACGCTTTCCAATCACAGACCCATCGCCCTTGTACCATACCCAGCAAAGGTCTAAGAGAAACTAATCATTCACCAACCACCTCAGCAACCGTCAGCTCCTCAATATCACACAGTCTGGATTCAGGGCCAACCACAGTACAGAAACAGCACTTATTGCCACCACAAATGACGCCTGCATGGTCTTTGACAGATGGGACTCGCAGCCCTCATTCTCCTGCACCTCTCTGCAGCATTTGACATGGTCTCACATCCTGTTCTCATCAAACATCTGCACTATTTTGACATCCAAGGATCTGCTCTCAGCTGGATCTTATCCTTCTTAGCGGATAGAACACAAGCGATCAGCCTGGCACCTTATGCCTTGGAAGCATGCAACTAATCTGGGGAGTCCTTCAAGGATCACTGCTCAGCCTCACCCTCTTCAATGCAAACATGATTTCTCTGCCAATGTTATCTGCGCACACATCAGCCTCCTCTCCTATGCAGACAACACACAACTCATGCTCGCTCTCAGACAAAGTCCCCAACACAAGAAACAAATTGACCATCTGCATTACTGAAGTCGCTAACTGGGTGAAAGCCAACTGTCTCAAGTTCAAGACGAACAAGACAGAAGTAGTGATCTTTGGCAAGAACACCTCACCATGGAACTCCAACTGGTGTCCGGCTCAACTCGGACCCACATAACCATCCTGAACCCATGCCAAGAACTTTGGAATAATAACTGATGGTAAACTGGACATGGCTGCCCAAGTCAGCACTATCACTGCGTCCTGCTTCCAAACCCTGAAGATGCTGATGAACATCTTCAAATGGATTCTACACAACAAAAGAAAAACTGTCACTTACACTTTAATCACAAGTAGGTTGGGCTATGGGAACGCCCTTTATGCTGGGATCACCAAACAACTCACTGGAAGACTACAGAACATCCAGAACTCGGCAGTCCGACTCATCCTCAATCTCTCACATAGAACTCATTACACCACACCTCAGGGAACTACACTGGCTTCCAATACACAAACGCACTCAATACAAACTCCTCACACAAACATTCAAGGCACTCCAAAACTCAAGCCCTACCGACCTGAACAGTCGCATCTCCTTCCACCTACCATCTAGAACCTCTGGTCCGCAAGACTTCTACTTGCCAACATCCCAGCCATACACAGAAGTAGATCAGGAAGATTAGCGCTTTCGTACATTGTTCCACAAGCATATAAGGATCTCCCTCTCCACATCAGAACCTCCTCCTTTCTTCTTGAATTGTACAAGAAGCTGAAGACTTGGCTTTTTAATTAACCAACCTACCATAGGTAGGGCTTGCCAAAAAGACCTATTCAGTGCCATGATATCCTTGCAGGAGATAGTGTGCTTTACAAATACACATAACTGTCAGCGGGGAACAGATTTATTCCTACCCCTATTAGGAGTAAATCTTCACATGTTTTCAAGATGGAAATGGACTATGGAAAGATTATGAATACTCACTAAAAAGTCAATTTGGGGCAATTGCCAAACTTTCGAGGGCTTTCACACTCTGGAGTGCCTACTATTTACCCCTCAAAGAAGACCGAGTATGAGTGAGTAAATATTTTTATAAGTGTAAAACCAAGGTTTGTAAATCCCATACATGGTTTTTCAATAATTAACAAAAAGGACATTTGCACCTGTAAGTTCAACTCGTGTGCAAATGGCTTTGAAAATCTGCCCTCCTTTTTAGGTCTCGTCTCAGCCAGCGCATGCACTGGTCTCTGGCAAAACATTTAGGAGTGGAGTTTTAAAAGTGCTGACAAAGGCTTTTGCTGGCATCAAGAATGCTGTCATGCATGCATGAACATGCACAGCTGCCATCTGGCTTTCTGTAATGGCTCATTGAGCTTTACAGCGTGTGAAACATGCTCCTCCACCCCCTTGCCTTCACTACCCCCTCCCTTCTCCCCGTCCCTCCTCGTCAGCTCGTCACACAAGAGACTAGCAGCAGCTTGAAGGGAGAGGGGACATCAAAGTTGAATTGATCAACTCTTAACTGGCTTTCGAGCATTTGTTTGCTAAAAAACATAGATGTGCCGATTGATTGCTACTGCCTCTGTGATACGACGTTTAGTTTTATTTTCTACCTATTCTGTCTTTTCGCATCATGGGACATTCATGCAAATATATGGCGATCCTTTTGGTTACTTATAGATATGTTTGTTTAAATGTGTGCGCGCGCTCGTGTTTTTTTTTTGTACATGTACTAATTAATGTTAGACAGGACCAGCCAGACCCACATTCCGCTCCGCCACTGGAAGCACACACACACACACACACACACAGGAGGCTTGGAATGCGCCATTATCCCACCGCCCTTAGGGGGAAGACTGGGCAGGCAGCCTGGGGGCAAAGGTGACAGAGGTCATTCGCATTTCCAGAGCAATGTGTGCCCTTTGGCATCTTAAAATGGGCAAAGATGTGGGACGGGTTATAACAGGAACCACCTATGTGACTGAAAGCCATGATAGATTTGAAGCTTAAGTGATGTGAAGGCAGCCCTTGTAAGTAACGGTCGGGTAGGCCAGCACTGACTTACTAAACCTGCCACGCGCATTTTTCATTGAACGGTGGACAGGAAAATCTATAAGCAAAACCTATACTAATGCATCTCAAAACATTGCTGAAAGCTGATCCAATTATGTATTTTCAAAAAGTGGTATTTATGTTTTTTAACGCAGGGGGCCCTTACTCTCAAAAAGTAGTTGCCATATCAGTTACTCATACAAAGCAACCCCAGACAAAGCCAAACACATCCCCTTGCCTTTAATTAATATGACAAATATACAAACAGCTGCTTGCTAGGGATGGATTAAATTGTTAAAACAATTTAGCGCACACCTGAATAGACCTACCTAGCCTGAACATGCAGTTCTGCCGGTGTTGAGGCAGCACGGAGCAGAAATATATAATTTAACTCTCGTCCGCCCTTCCGGTATCAGCATCCCTCCAGCTCCTCTGAGTGGACTCTTCAAACTTTTCCTTTTCCGACCGTGGGGGGAGGTGGGGGGGCAGCCGCGCCTCTGACTCTGCAGCTCTCTCAATCCATAGTGGTACGTCAAGCGCCTGGAGTCTGGGAGTCGTAGCGCCTTGGGAAGCAGAAACTGCACCATACCGTACAACGCCTGCAATGCATGCCCTTAATTGTTATAACAAATATACAAAGCGCAGCTTGCTAGGGATGGATTGGACAGTGAGGTTAATACTTGTCGCAAGTGAGACTTGTGGGTCGCCGGCGTAATCTCGCGTCATTTCTGGGGTTTCGTGTTCTGCGTGTCAAGTGAAATTCCCGGAATTATGCCACATTTTACCTCAAAAGCAGTCAAACAGTGTGAACGACCAGAACACTGACAGGTCTTGCTTGCAACATGTGTTGTTTTTGTGGTTTTTTGGGGTTGAGCGCGAAATGTGTTCTTCTATCCAAAATGGGCACAAGGATACATTTCACAGAGAAATATAATGCTAATTGTCCCTTTTGCATATTGTACAATTGCCTGTAATGTTTGCCAAATTTCGCTTAATTATGCAAAAGCAAATTTTGCACAACCCTATGTGATACACCATTTCCTGGACCCGTACACACACGTGCTTCCTCCACCCTCTCTCCCTCTTCCTCCACCCTCTCTCTCTTCCTCCACCCTCTCTCTACCTCTCTACCTCCACCCTCTCTCTCTTTACCTCTCTCTCTCTAGCGCTCTTCCTCTCTCTACCTCTCTACCTCTTTCTATCTACCTCTCTTTCGCTACCTCCCTCTCTCGCTACCTCCCTCTCTACCTCTTTCTACCCACCTCTCTCTACCCACCTCTCTCTACACAACTCTCTCTACACAACTCTCTCTCTACACACCTCTCTCTCTACACACCTCTCTCTCTACACACTTCTCTCTCTACACACTTCTCTCTCTACACACCTCTCTCTACACACCTCTCTCTACACACCTCTCTCTATACACACCTCTCTCTCTACACACCTCTCTCTCTACACACCTCTCTCTCTACACACCTCTCTCTCTACACACCTCTCTCTCTACACACCTCTCTCTCTCTCTCTCTCTACACACCTCTCTCTCCTCTCTCGCTCTATCTCTAAGTGGCAGCCGGAGCCTGATAGCACTGCATGTCCTTAAAAAAAAAAAAGCACTGGCATTGCCGATGTGTCTCGCCTTTGGGGCCTTATAAGTGTTTAACCATGCAACAGTTAATGTTGTTGCACCAAGGATATTGTGCTGCATAACTAAATACTTATAATGTCCCAAAAGCGAGACCTATTGGCTATGCCAATGCTTGTTAAATTTTAGAACTCTTCACCAACCACATGGCAGCAAGTTACATACAGTAAAACACAATAAAAGATAAAGGGTCTGATTCACAAAAATATTTTGGGAGCAAAAGTAACACTAATGTATGCAAGTAGCATTGAACAAATTTAACTTTGTGGTACATAAAAGTACTTTCCTCACAAAATTATAAGATTTTATATGTGAGTAAATCTATTCACAAGTGGGTTGTAGGCAATTTAAGACACAGGCCCTGGCAAAAATTAGTGAACAGCTACAAAACTGTAATCTTGGGAGTATTCCGAAGCCTGTTGCAGATAGGTCCCCACCTCAAAGGTAGTGGGTGATGTTCTTCTGTCTAAGGATAAAATCCACTTTAGGCTGGGAAAGAGGGAACGTTTTCAAAATTGGTGGGGTATAGGAATAGGGAATAGTATTTAGAAAAGGTGCAATTCATATTTCCATGACACTCCCTTATTTAGAAATATACAATGGTTATATTTGTAAAAGTGTAAATGATTACTTATGTGAGTATTCTGTGACAATTGCAGCTTTGCAAGAGTACTCTTGGAATTCACTGTCACTTGAAATAAGCTCTATAATTTGCTTTTAACGTAGCTATAACACTTTGGGAGAAAACGTTCAACTGCCTTTGCCATTATGCCGAATTAGAGTAAGTACCCTACAAGGAGCATCTTCACAGCTTGCTTTGAACAGGATTTAGAATCACATAGCCGTAGAAGCAGCGTGAAGCAGACCTCTAAGACAACTCAAAAGGGACAACTGATGAATAAGGGAAATTGGACATGACAGATACCCGGGAGGATAATCCAATGTCAGCCCGAAAATCTGAGGTCGAGAATAACTGTGTGAACCCTAAACAGTGATCTTCTGTATAGATCAACTAAATGCTTAAGTGAAATTTAAACTATAAGTCTGGGTTCTCAACCGCAGAGAGTATTAGGGAGATTATTCAGCAAGACAAATCAAATTATGGAACACCATGTTCTACTGTGAAGTGATTTAGAAGACACTCAGCCAAGAGAAAAAGCATGACTGCAGTGTAAAGTGAGCACACATGCTGCTACAAAGTGAATGCTTGTAGGCTAGCAATTTTATTGAAAACACCTGTCACTGGAGATGGTGAAAGAAAATTCTTTTTAGGCAAACCTAGTAATTTTTTTTTTTACATCTGGAAACTGTACATATATACTGTTAGGCATTTTTCGGTTTTCTATTCAAACGAGGCTGAAGGGGAATCAAACAAAAAAAATTAAAATGTTTCTCTTTATAAGATCTACTATATGAAGAGTGTCCTAATATACTACAGTTAAGAATAGTGAATCGTAAATTGTATAAATAAATTGTACGTTACAAGTTGTAATTTGTAATGTCCAGAAATGCTCGCTCTCAAAAATAGCGATTAAGCATATTTGCATTTGCTAATGACTGAATCGCTATTATAAATACAATTATTAAAAGTCGCAGATTGTGACCGCAATTAATGAACAATTATACAATGGTATGTTTAATATCACGTATTAATAAGCAGCTGGTAACTAAAAGGCGGGAGGCACCCGCAACAGGCCATGGACCAAGGGGCGGAATTCCATCTACTCCCCATGAACAAATGATTGAGACCAGTACAACTTCAGGTTCAGGATTCAAGCAAGCCGGGCCGAAGACGGCTGGAATGCCAGAAACCGGTCCCCGGAAGCTTGTTTCCTTTCCAGTAAAGAATTGGCTTGGTAGTTTGGTCTGCCCTGTTCCCATGATGCACTGGGCCAGGGTCAGACTAATTTGCATGTAGCCAGGTTCTGAACTGGGATGGTGCAGTGAGCTAAAAAACGGTGATGGATCAAGCCCTGATCTTTTGACTGGGTAGGAGTGTTCTGCTTAATTCAGATACTCTGTCCATCACCACCCCCTTTTGAATCGTTTGGCCACCACAAGTGTGGAAGGGTATGCTCAGATGTGAGTCCCTTGCTCACTGCACCATCAGGATTCAAGCAAGCCGGGCCCAAGACGGCTGGAATGCCAGAAACCGGTCCCCGGAAGCTTGTTTCCTTTCCAGTAAAGAATTGGCTTGGTAGTTTGGTCTGCCCTGTTCCCATGATGCACTGGGCCAGGGTCAGACTAATTTGCATGTAGCCAGGTTCTGAACTGGGATGGTGCAGTGAGCTAAAAAACGGTGATGGATCAAGCCCTGATCTTTTGACTGGGTAGGAGTGTTCTGCTTAATTCAGATACTCTGTCCATCACCACCCCCTTTTGAATCGTTTGGCCACCACAAGTGTGGAAGGGTATGCTCAGATGTGAGTCCCTTGCTCACTGCACCATCAGGATTCAAGCAAGCCGGGCCGAAGACGGCTGGAATGCCAGAAACCGGTCCCCGGAAGCTTGTTTCCTTTCCAGTAAAGAATTGGCTTGGTAGTTTGGTCTGCCCTGTTCCCATGATGCACTGGGCCAGGGTCAGACTAATTTGCATGTAGCCAGGTTCTGAACTGGGATGGTGCAGTGAGCTAAAAAACGGTGATGGATCAAGCCCTGATCTTTTGACTGGGTAGGAGTGTTCTGCTTAATTCAGATACTCTGTCCATCACCACCCCCTTTTGAATCGTTTGGCCACCACAAGTGTGGAAGGGTATGCTCAGATGTGAGTCCCTTGCTCACTGCACCATCAGGATTCAAGCAAGCCGGGCCGAAGACGGCTGGAATGCCAGAAACCGGTCCCCGGAAGCTTGTTTCCTTTCCAGTAAAGAATTGGCTTGGTAGTTTGGTCTGCCCTGTTCCCATGATGCACTGGGCCAGGGTCAGACTAATTTGCATGTAGCCAGGTTCTGAACTGGGATGGTGCAGTGAGCTAAAAAACGGTGATGGATCAAGCCCTGATCTTTTGACTGGGTAGGAGTGTTCTGCTTAATTCAGATACTCTGTCCATCACCACCCCCTTTTGAATCGTTTGGCCACCACAAGTGTGGAAGGGTATGCTCAGATGTGAGTCCCTTGCTCACTGCACCATCAGGATTCAAGCAAGCCGGGCCGAAGACGGCTGGAATGCCAGAAACCGGTCCCCGGAAGCTTGTTTCCTTTCCAGTAAAGAATTGGCTTGGTAGTTTGGTCTGCCCTGTTCCCATGATGCACTGGGCCAGGGTCAGACTAATTTGCATGTAGCCAGGTTCTGAACTGGGATGGTGCAGTGAGCTAAAAAACGGTGATGGATCAAGCCCTGATCTTTTGACTGGGTAGGAGTGTTCTGCTTAATTCAGATACTCTGTCCATCACCACCCCCTTTTGAATCGAAAAGTGAACTCCGTCATGTAGACACTTGTGCACCAATTTCATGAAAATAAAACTTATAAAATATGGTCTTTTAAATAAACATGTGTTGGTCATTAGAAAATATCGAAGTTTCACAGTGGGTGTTCCTTTTTAACTTGTTTCTAACCTCCAAACACAATGTATTATGGCAGTAGTATTCCAAATTAATATAACACTTGTTTATGAGTCTGACACTAATGTAGTGTCATTCCATATTGACAATGCAAAAATAATTTGAACACAAATGATCATTTAAAAATACATACTTGTTTTTTGAAGTTACATAAATGTATGTGTAATGGAACATAACGAAGTACATTATTCATGTTTTTAAAGATGTTGCAAATAATAATTTTGGCAGTAACGTTTCTCCTAATATAGTGAATGTCTAGAAACAAATTGATCCGCGTGTTACTGAGCTACTACTGTTCTATGAAGAAGCAATATCAAAACACAATCCGCAATTGTACCCTGTGCAGGAGGTGTTTGAACGACATTGCTGCAAGTCACAGACCTCGGACAATTAGGGCAGCTATTTGAACTGGGGGCACTGAAGAGGGATACCGTGCATGCAGCACTTCAGAGGAGATGATTATGTGGAATGACACGTCTGAACAAATATGTTCCACAATTGACAGGATATGGTTGTTTACTTTTTGTTATTTGCTATTCTTGTTTTTTATTAATAATTCTATTCTTTTTTTTTTTAATACCTACATAACATCACATGTATTTGTAAAGAGCACGTTCACCCAAAGGTCTCTGGGCGCTGAATAACAGATGTTTATTGTTGCCCAACTCAATGGTACTCACTTTATCGCCCTCAAATGGATGAAAGGCTGAGTGGATCCACCGGGATTTGAACCTGACGTCGAACACAGGACCCTGTGGTGGATGCATTAGTCCACTGAGCCACCAGACCCGGCTTAAATACTACAGTCTGAATGAACAGCAAACATGAAGTTTACATTCCATTTGTTTGTGGTTGTACAATAACATTACATTCACTTGTGTGCGTCATCTACGCACAACTTGTGTTGTTTTTTTAAATTTCATTTCAAGGTTGTGACGTTTTTTTGATTACCATCTCCCAGTAATTGATTGCAAATTGCCCGTGCATAATGGGCTTTTCTTGTGTTTGGCTGTCAGTAGATCTTTAGTGCGTATTGTTTGTGATTCGTTAATTTGAAATTTCTATTAAGAAATTTCTATTTTCTGTGGCAATTTAGCGATATGGTTTTTAGTCTAATTAGTATGCTATTTTTAAAAGTCTTTTTTTTAAAAATTACTTTAGTACATTCCCTTAGAATATTTTACAGGACCCAATTTGGTTTGCGACTCGCTAAATTTTTATACACTAGCCGCCTGATTCATCAAGCTAAATTGCACTCGCAAAGGGCAAGATTCTCAGAATCTTGCCTTTTGCGAGTGCAATTTTTGCATTTGGGATTCATCATCCCAAATGCAAAAATCGCTATTTAAGAATTCGCACATTTGCGAAGAATTGAATTTAAGGAATCTCTATTTGAGATTCCTTAAATGCAATTCATGAAGCATTTTAAAATTGCGAAAATGCAATTTTGGGCCGCTATTTACCGAGAGGTCAGACCTCTCGGTAAATAGCAAAAACTTAGAAAAATGCATTTAAATGCATTTTTCTAAGTTGCATGTTGCACGCACACATGTCCTTTGGACATGTGTGTGCGCAACACCTGTTTCAATTTGCATTTAAGGGGTGCTACAGGGTGTCCTTTGGACACCCCTGGCACCCTTTAAATCGCTATCTTATTTGCGATTAGCTAATTGCTAATCGCAAATAAGGAATACTCCCCATTCATTCCTATGGGCCTTTTGGCCCATAGGAATGAATGGGGAGTTATTCCTTATTTGCGATTAGCAATTTGCTAATCGCAAATAAGGAATGTGTAGGAATCGCATTTCTTAATGCAATTCCTACATGAATCCCGTTTTGCAAGTCCTTAATAGCGATTCGTTATGAATCGCTATTAGGGGCTCACAAAACGGGAGATTGATGAATCAGGCTGTAGGCCCGGAGTTTTCTTTTTGTACTTTTCTCTAATGTTTATGAAGAAGTTCTCAAAGTGAATAGCAAATCGGCGCTACAATCAAAGCGTGTACTATTAGTAGGAAAATACATCAGAATGCTATCAACGGGAAGGTGCCGAAGATAATTTGCCAACAATAGTTGATAGCACTGCTGCCTAAAAATACAAATGTTGCCTTTTTAGTTAGGCGTCGGGGCTACGTAGAAGCTCAGGAGCTGGATGTACTGTCAAAGAGATGCCAGTCTTGTATTGTACTGTTAGTAGTACAAAATGCAGATGTGACCTCGTCCAGTAGCGTCCACGTTTTCTAGTGAGGGAATAGCAAGTTAAGATAATTTAAGCAGAGCAAATGAAGATAATTTAAGAAGAGTATTTTTCTACAGCAAAGGGTGCTGTAGAGTAGCCAAAGACCCTTGAGTAGGTTTATTTAAAACTGAAAAAATATAATATAACCCAAGTCTCTCTTTTAGTAAAACTTTCACATCTTTACTTTATTTTCTGATTTTAAGTGGAAGACATTGCGTTGACCGCTTTTCAACACAAACACCACCAAAGCCAAGAGAAAATGGAAATGTTATGGCAAACGGTTCAATAAAGCCTGATCTTTTGGAGAACTACCCAACATAATGAAGAACGTATTTTCAGGGGAAAATACGGACTTCATGCCTTTTAACACACCAAAGCATCGTTTTAAAAAAAATGTAATAACCAACTTTATTTAAAAAATTGCGCTAAGACACGGCATAACACAGTGCAGAGATTGATCGACGAACATGCATAACATTACAGCAAGCCCAGTCATCAATATTATACAACAATATACAGTCATGTTGACACACCATAATAGCTACCCATTTTCAGGCTTCTTAGGGCAGCCACGAGCCTCGAGGATCAGCTACTCCGGAGAAGTGTACCAGTCCTGGCCTGTGCGCCAGCTTCTACGAATTGGTGGCTTATATGGTTTCCATGCACGGGCCCACATCCCGTATGACAACCAAGCAGGCCATCCCCAGAAAAACACGCAAAGCTATAGGGCCCCCAACCTCCTCCATGAACCCCAATAGCACAGTGGGGGGGGGGGGTGCTAGCTCCAGGGTGCAGCCTAGCACAGAGGAAAGTACTTGACCCAACCCCTCCCAAATGGGCCTCAACACCACACTCCCAGGCCATGTTGAAAAAATTTGCGGCAAGAAGCGTGCATCACGCACACACCATATGCACATCGGAGATCATGTGTTGCAAGCGCCGTGGGGTGAAATACTTTGCATGCAAATAGTTGAATTGAAATATATGCAGCCGCAATGGAATCGCCAACTCCAGAAGTGCCATACAAGCCTACCTCCATTCCTCTTCATCCAAGTCTCCCACCCAGGACACCAATCTCTGCGGTGCCTTCTCAAGGAATTCAGGGTTATGGACCACTAGTGATCGATAAATCACAGAAGTTGCCCTTAACCCAGCCGTGCAACCTTCACTTCCAACGGACTAAATTCGGGCAACGAGTCATTTGGGAACTCACGGGCCTGCAAGGCATGGCACAATAGGAGGTACCGAAAGAAATGAGAGTTAGTCAGGGAATATTTAACCTTTAATACCTGAAACGACATAATGCTCCCTCTATTGTAAACATCTCCCAGGTACAGGATCCTAATATGGTCCCGGGGGATAAAACCCTCCAGCAGACCAAGCCACGTTCTCTGCCATAAAGGGGTCATCCCAGAGAGGCGTTGATCCCAGCCAGTGAGCCAAAGATCCCTCCAACAGATGAGGGATACCCGCATGCAAGAAGGGAAAGTATCAGGTAGACGCGCTCCATACAGAAGATCAAGCAGGTCATATATATCCAACAAATTAATTTCCAGCCGGTACACGGGTCATTCCACTGTGGAAATAAAATCTATAATTATGCCCCTTCGCTGCCCTCTGCGCGATCTAATTATGCCCCTTTGCGCGATCCCCTTTGCGCGATTAATAATTGCCCACATTAAAAGCCGGCACCATTTTGTTTTTAATTCACCCTTTGTTTTTAATTCACCCGTGCTCGGGGTCCCAAGACCCCGAGCACGAGCACGACACCCCTGCACCTGGCCTTCCTCATTTTCACCATCTGTCTCTGTGGTTTCTGCCAAGTCCGGGAAACCAGTACATGAGTTCCTGCTCCCCCGCAGAGATGGTTCATGTTTCTGACATGAAGCATGAGCACAAACCCCCAAATGAGGAAGCCTCCCCCTTCCAACTGTCAGACTATTTCACATCGCAAGTCCCCTCACGAAGCCTAAGACACGCACCCATTTCTTCACACTCTGCTCCTGTTGCTGATCTTTGTTCCTCTATCTGCGACAACCTGTTTGTTCCTCTATTTTGCCTCGTGACCAAGACTGTATAAATATTCTGCTGTTGAAAATAAAGACACCCCCACTTCAAGAGAGGGACTTGAGAGATTGCTCCTGTGCCCGCTTGGTGCTGGAAGCGCTCCCTTTAACTCGAGTTATTGGTCTTCTCCTCCTTCATTTGAGCACCACGGACTCCTCGCTTTGCATTGACAAGAAATTATGATTTATTAAGCATAGAAATTCAGAAATGAGGTAATAAGTACATTTAATTTACCACACCACACCCCATTAACCAGTAGTTAACAGGCAACAAGTGTACTGCAAGATAGTATAAGTATATATTGTTTTATTGATCGACCAATAGCATGATCATGAGCAGTTTAAAATCTCACATACAAACTTCATCACATAGAACTTTAAAAAACATTTAATAAAACTATGATTAAGACCTTGCTTGAAGCTCATGTCAGTTATAAGCTTAAACAAGTTACTATTTACAATCTATAATGGATGTGCAGTATAAAAAGACATTATGTTCAATCAACAAACCCAAGCACTTATTACAATAAGATTTTCAATCATTGCCTCCAGGCATATAATAGGTATCTCGTTACTGCAAAGACAAGCTACTGTGTTGTGTCAGACCGAAATATACATAGTGCTGCAAGGGGGCGTGAAAAGGAAAGCAGTCGACATGCTGGAATAATACATGCTTTCCTTATATTTCTGTATGCAGGACACAAGAACAAAAAGTGCTCCTTTGCTTCTGGCGCAGTCAAACAAGATGGGCACATAGAGGAGATTGTAGCATTTGTCCAACTGTTTTTCCATGCATTTTAATGGAAGAGACCCTAGCCTGAATTTAATATATAGTGCTCGTGCCTAGGGCGGTTCAATTTCGCCCATGTACATATCTAAGTTAAAACAGCTTTTAACATTTAAAAATTGCAGAGTTAAAGTGCCATGTGCTACAGTATCGTTACAAGAGGAGTTTATAAAATCCCAATACCTCTTCTATAATAGAGGAACCATTTTCTTAGTAATAGAACAAGGGGCCTCCTACATCATATCCATACCCAGCCGATACAACCACTTCCTTTCCCTATTAAACCACTGCAACTCGCCTTTCTGTCTTTGGAGAGCAAGTAATTCTTCCACTGCCTCTTTTACGGGAATCTCAGTATTGTTAGTCCAAATTCTGGCCCAAACAGCAAAGCTTTGAGGACAGCGAAGTGTGTGATGGATTTAATACCTAAATCAAGGTGTAGTGGCAATATTGGTGTGTTAATTGGGACATTAAGTATTGCCTTTAAAAATGAGTTTTCCCCTACCTCCAACTTTTTCGTATTCTCTAAACCCCACAATTTGTTTCCATATAAGGCTGCACCTAGGCCTTTGGCCCTGTGTATCTCAAGTGTGGGGGAAATGGGGATGAAGGCTGAGCGTCTTAACCTCCTTGCAATCGCGCAGTCCACTTGTTGTAATGACATCTCACCCTTCTGGATTTGGGAAGTCCATACAAGATTGTCACTGATTCGGACTCCTAAATAATCAAAGACCTTGACCTGCTCTAAATGCTGAGTACCCAGCATCAGTTTCTCCTTAGATAGTTTGTAGGGATTAAAATAAGTATATACATATATATCTATATATCTATATATCTATATATATATATAGATATCTCTCCACAACTTGGCTCAGTTCAGGTGACCCCTGGCGCTCTCCCACCGGTGCGTTTTCCTCGGCAGAGCCCTGCCGATTTCACATTCCAAAACTCCCTTCACAGGTAATTGAAAACGCACTCGAAGATTTTCTTTTCACAGTTGTTTATTGCACCCTCGCTCTCACAGATACCAACGCGTTTCACCGCCAACAGACGGCTTGATCACGGTCAATATTCCTTCCCTCTCATCCACCTATAAGGTGTCATTGTGCAAAGTCATGTGATTAAAATTTTCCTTATCTCTGTTGGGGAATTCTGGGTGATGTAGTTTGTATCCCTTAATTATATTACCAAACACAATTTATAATCGCACACATTACAGTGTAATTCTGTTGGTTTACAGGATGCTCACACAGTATTTTTATCTCGCTCGCCCTCTAGTGGGCTGACGTTTTCTAGTTCAAACTATTTCATGCCCTCCAGTGGGCTTAAGACAAGTTTCATATTGTGTTGTGTGTGACTCACCCATGAGAATAACAAATCATTAATTACGAACTCCCATTACTAGCCCATTCCCCTATGTCTTGTAGGTTAATTCTCAATACCTTTGACATTACCTATCAATTATACGAATTATTTTACATATATACAAATATACAAATGAAGTCTCCCCTTGTGATACTGCAGTGACACAGTTTCTTATTTACAGAGTTGTTTATAGATGCCCATAAAGTTCTTCGCTCTGATTAAGACCTTCCGGATGTAGAGTTCTGAAGTTTAGTATTTGTCGAGATTCCCTGCATCTCAATTTGCGTTCTCTGTCCCCACCTCTCACATGTGGAACAATGGTTTCTAGTGCATAGAATTTCAGAAGCTTCCAGTATTCCAATAGTTTGAACTAGAAAACGTCAGCCCACTAGAGGGCGAGCGAGATAAAAATACTGTGTGAGCATCCAGAATTACGCTGTAATGTGTGCGATTATAAATTGTGTTTGGTAATATAATTAAGGGATACAAACTACATCACCCAGAATTCCCCAACAGAGATAAGGAAAATTTTAATCACATGACTTTGCACAATGACACCTTATAGGTGGATGAGAGGGAAGGAATATTGACCGTGATCAAGCCGTCTGTTGGCGGTGAAACGCGTTGGTATCTGTGAGAGCGAGGGTGCAATAAACAACTGTGAAAAGAAAATCTTCGAGTGCGTTTTCAATTACCTGTGAAGGGAGTTTTGGAATATATATAGATATATACAGACCCAGGCCACCATCAAAGGGGGACCTGCACAGTGAGTGAAAAGCCACCTTGTCCATACCTCCGGCCCCCACAAGGGATTCAATGGCAGGTTTGCCCAGCGGCCAAGGTCGCAATCAAGTCGCAGGTCCAGCCTCCGGAAATTAAGGGCCCTCCAAATACTTGAAAGAATTATGCCAGGCAGGAATATAGGGACACCAAACCCGCTCCAGAGTGTCCCCTTTTACCTCCACTAGGCAGGACCTGCCTTCATTAACACGGAGTCCGGACGCCTCACCACATAGCCGAAGAAGTGTCAAACAGAGTGCTGGGGATCCTTCAAGAACAGAAGCAAATCATCTGCATACAACACTATGCGGTCTTCGAGGCCATTCCCCATCGCCAACCCCAAACCTGGATTTCGCAGCATATATGCCAAAGCATGCAGTGTTAAAATCACATTTAACCAAAATTCATCTAAAAGAGAAAGGAGTGAAAGCCTAAGTGAACCTTCAATAAAGTGCAGGAATTGCTTCCCTATATATGGGCAGTAGTAAAAAAATCCAATTATGACGCATTTCCTCCTTAACCCAAGGTGGAACGTGCACTAAACTAACTTTACCCTGGTATGCATGTAGTGTTTTAATGAAGGTATATAGGAAAACAAATTTGTCATATAAAAATATTGCTCTACGAGCTTTCACCTACTCCGAGTGCTATTGGGACCTACTCCCAGTCCTATTGGGCAGTGCATACGCAAAGTGTTAGTTAACACACACATGCAAATTGCTTTATTAACAGCTCTCACTTTCAGTAAAATAGTCATTTATACAGCACGACTTGAGGGTGTTTCGTTGCCATGCTCAAAAATTAACCAACTTTTTGCCTCAATTTCTCTGCATGTATGTTCATCGGAGTCCTAGAATGGACCGGGAAGCAACGAGAGAAAAGAAAGCCAATAGGTCTTACAATTACAGTTCAACCCACACTGGGTGTTAATAATACATCCAATGTTGCGAAGTGTCCCAAAAAGTGAGATCATTTTATATTTAATTATGTATTTACTTTTGCACAGACCCAGCTCATAGGATAGCTTTACAGAATCAATTTTATTGTACAAGTACCATCTCAAACCCAAACTGCAGCGAATAGGGTGGTACAATGCATGGGATTATTTCAGGTCAAATTAAAGACAAACACCAAGATGAAACGGGAAAAGGAAAAAGTAATCTGGAGAGTACTAAACAGAAAGCTATCTAGTTAGTTTTCAAGATGTGCACATTACAGCCTTCTTGACGAATTATACAACATAAGAAGAAAATAAACAGACACTACAGAGGATATCTCTCAATGAATGTGCAAGAGAGAATGGTTGTAAAGGCTGTGAGAAATGGAAAGAGTGAGTATAAGGATTCACAGTAGTCAGGTTCAAAGGTAAGGTAGGATAAAAAGACATTATAATGCCAGAGGAGAGGTGACGGAGTAAGGATCCATCTATCCATCCATCTTGGGTCTTGCCGAGCACAACAGCTACTCATTGAGTGTCCCAGCGCAAAGGTAGGTACTGATCCTTGGTGTCACGGAGCTTAGAATGCAGAGCAGAACTATGAGGTTTTGAGCAGGCGGTTGAAGACCAAATGCTTTCAGTGGCCTGAAGCTTCTGTGGTAGAGCATTCCAGTCTTTAGCAGCCAGGTAAGAAGAAAAGCTGCTTTCCCACCTTTTTCATCTAAATTTGGGGGTCACCACCAGAAGAGAACTGGAGGAACTGAGTGATCTGGGTGGATGATAGTGGTTAATCCTTTTTGAAAGGTATTAGGGACCGGAGTGATAGAAGGCGTTTTACATCATGACAAGTCCTTTAAACCTCATCCGCTCCTTGATGGGAAGCCAGTGAAGTTCTTTCAGGTGAGGTTGGATGGGAGTCCTCCTTGGCAGTCTCAGCAGAAGTCGCCCAGCAGCATTCTGCACCAACTGCAGTCTTCTCAGCAGATATGCCGGTAGGCCTAGATAAAGCGTATAGGCGTAATCCAGCCTTGAGCTGATCAGTGCCTGGACCTCTGTTTTCTGCTGTGAAATAGGAAGGAGGTAGAGGAACTTTTTTAGATGTTTTAGTAGTCCAAAGAAGGAGCCAACAACACTCGCTGCCTGGGGGGCAAAAGTGGCAGAGTTATCGAACTTCACTCACAAACTGCTGGCCACCATAGCAGCGTTCTGGTGGAGGCGGTACACCATTCGGCCAAAGATTATGGTTACAGTCAGGAGGAGGGATCCCCAAAAGAAATATTTTGGTTTTACTAGCATGGCATTGCAAGTTACTGGTGCGCATCCAATAGAACACAACCGAAACAAAGGCCTTGTAATAGCTCTGCACATTGGGGTCTGTATTATCTAGAGTGAGGAGTAATTGTGTACCGTCGGCGTATGAAACCATTTTTACGCTGTAGGACTCCACAAGGGTCACCAAGGGAGCAATAGAAACATTAGAGTGTAGGAATCAGTACCGACCCTTGAGGTACCACAAAACCCAGAGGCTTTGGTTCGGAAGTAAATGGGATCATCCATAGAGATTGGTGCCTGCCTGTAAGGAAGGAACGAAGCCAGGTCAGTGCAAGGCCTCTCACACCTATGTCGCCTAGGTGCTGTACTAGTATAGGGTGTGAGACAGTGCAGAAAGTTGCGGATAGCTTTCGGAGTCTCAGGGCTGCCTGATTCCCCTGATCCACCACAAGCTTAATAATGTAAGCGACCTCCAGCAAAATGGCCTCGGTGCTGAATCCAGGGTAAAAACCTGATTGGGAGAGGTAAAGCAGCTTATTCCTCTCTAAAAAGTCAGAAAGTTCCAGGTTTATACATGTTTCTAGTATCTTGGCAAAAGCTGCTACCAAAGAAATAGGTCTAAAGTTGAAAAGATTGGATTTGTCTGATGATGGCTTTTTCAATAGTACAATTAATTAAGCGTGTTTCCAGCACCCAGGGTCAGTGGCCGACTGTAGAGACAGGTTTAACAGTTGTTTTAGGGTGGGGTTTATTGATGCACTGTTGGAAACGAGAATTGGGAGGAGGAGGGGGCATGGATTGTCTGGAGACGCCGATTTGCAGGACTTTAGGGCCTGATCCAATTGCTACATAGAAATTGGGTCAAACTCTAGCAAAGAGG
Source organism: Lissotriton helveticus (assembly GCF_964261635.1). Lineage (NCBI taxonomy): Eukaryota > Metazoa > Chordata > Amphibia > Caudata > Salamandridae > Lissotriton > Lissotriton helveticus. Next base: position 86,885,533 of record NC_136064.1, read on the forward strand.
GGCTATTGAGTGAAGACAAGGCTTCTAGTTGAACCCTAGACTCGCTGTTACCTATGGAATCGGGAAAGGGCAACTGATTTTATATTGGAATATAAGAAATCTGAAAGTTAGTTACACAGCTTCAAAGAGGGCGTAAATAACTGAAGTAGGGCATCAGGGTTTGTGATATATTTTTTTTATTCATGATTTTTGAATAGCTTACCATATTTGTTATGGGAGCTGTCAATTTGAACTGTAAGAAAGTCTGGCTGGGTTTTCTTGTTTGAAGCAGTCAAACAAGTTACAAACCTTCTTATCTGGTAGAGACATAATTTAGCCACAGATTCCTTACCCTTGAATTTCCCAGGCATCAGACTGAATCCAGGAAGATTTTTCTTCGAGCAATATCTCTGTGCGCAGCTGGGTGGCGTCGCCCGGTGTGACATCGTCGGTGTGGTCTGTGCCATAGTGACGACCCCGTCACCTACTTAGGCACCAACTCAGCGTGCTAACCTCAGATTCTGTTTATGGATTTCCACATAAGGAGCGAGGAGCCATGAATTGCACTGTAATTGGTGTGCTTTTGAACAACTAGGGCCCTGAAAAGGATCAGCCTGACCATAGAAACCTGTCAGCAGTGCGGTGAGGATTAGTGGGTCAGTAAGGAATTTGCAACTAAATTATGACTCTACCCGATAAAGCGTTACCAAAGGCAAGTAACTTGTTCATCTCACTGAGACATCTGTCTGCAGATTCCCAATCTGCGCACATGTTACACCAGAAAATCTTGCAGGATAGAGCGGCTAAAGACTGTCAAGGCAGTAATGCTTGGTAAACGTGTGCAGAGGTACCTTGTTGCTGCCTGACAAATGCCCAGGACTGGAACCCCATGTTGCAACACTGTGGTGGCAGCCATAGCTCTGGTGGAGTGAGCCCTTAAGCCTTCAGGAGGCTTCTTTTTGGCCAGAACGTAGAAACAACTGCATAGGACGACCCTTCGTGATATAGTCCTCATCTGCACCGCACAACCTTTCTTTGTTCCAACATACCCCACGAGGAGTTGGTAGTGCACCCCGAACTCTTTAGTGCTGTCAACGTAGAATGACAATGTTGTTTTGGGTCCAGACGGTGGAGTTGCTCCTCTTCTTTAGAGGGATGCAAAGGTGCGTAGAAATGGCAAGGTGACCGATTGCCCCAAATGGAATGGTGTTACCACTTACAGGAAGAAAGAGGTCCTGGTGCGAAGCATCAATTCATCAGAGAATATGGTCAAGTAAGGAGGCTTGGATGACAAAACCTGCAATTTGCTCACCCTCCTGGCACTTGTGATGGCACCTACAAAAGCTTATTCATGGTAAGAAGCCAGAGGGGGCAGATGTGCGGAGGTTCGAATGGAGCTCACATCTGAAAGGTGAGAACCAAATTTAGATCTCAATGAGGCATAATGAAAGGGGAAGGTGGGAACATATGTAGAAGACCTTTGGGGAATCTCTTTACAATGCAGGACTTTAAATATTAAGGGTTGGTCTGGCAGCCTCAAGAAGGCAGACCGGGACGAAAGGTACCCCTTCAAAGTACCCAGAGCAGAGTCTCTCTGGGCGAGGGTCAAAATAAAAAGTAAAACACTCGAAAGGGAAGCAGAAAGAGGGTCAATAGCCTTTTCTGTGCAATACAATACAAATTTGTTCCATCAACAGGTGTACACGGTCTTGCTGGAGGGACACTTGGCTGCCAAAATAACATTACAAACTTCGGGAGGAAGATTGAATGTCATCAACGGTCGCTACTCAATCTCCATGCAAGAAGACGTAGTGTTGACAGGTTTGGGTGGAGGACCCTACCCTGCTGCTGCGACAGAAGATCCTCCTAAAGGGGCAGCCTGATCGGAGGATCAATGCTCTCTGGAGAAGCTTGGGATACCAGACTCTCCTTGCCCAATCCTGAGCCACAAGAATGACTTGGGCCCGGTCGCTCCTGATCTTCTTGCGCATGCTGGACAGGAGTGGTATGGGCGGAAAGGTGCCTAGATGGTCTAAGCTAGAGGTAGAGGGAGCTCTACCTTGGAAACTCCTTTGTGCAAAACGTCTAACATTTCACGTTCTTGGCAGAGGCAAACCGATCTAACCAAATCTCTTTCCACAGCTGAAAGACACCTTGCGCCACGTCCGGAAGGAGATGCCATTCTGCTAGGCATCGATGGCTGAGTTTGTCGGCCCTGGCCTTCAGAGAACCTGCCAGGTGTTGAACCACCAGGAATATGCCCTGCAGTTTCAGCCAAAAACCTGAGCCCACCCTGTTTGTTGCAGTGCCACATGGCTGTGTTGAGGTCTGTGAATACTTGTACCAGCCTCTCCTTAATGGAAGGAAGAAAGGCTTTCCTTTCCAAATAAATTGCTCAAAACTTCATAAAGGTGATCTGGAGTCCGGATTCCGCGGGAGACCAGAGTCCTCTGATCTACACCTCTCCCAGATGGCCGCCTCATTCCAGCAGTGACGCCATCGGTCACTGCTGTGAGATCTGGTTGTGGAAGGGAAGAGGGATCTGCCTCTGATCCAATTGCAGTTTGTCAACCACTACTGCAGGCCTCGTGCAGTTGCCTCTGAGATCTGGACCATGTGGGAAGGAGTCTGTTGATGCTGTGCCTACTTGAAGTTCAGTTCCCACTGCAGAGCCCACATATGCCATCTGGCATGTGTCACTAGCAGGATGCAGGAGGCCATGAGGCCCAGCAGCGCCAGTCAGTCTCGCTGAAATCCAAGATAGAGGCTGAAACATTGGTTATCATAGCTTGAATATCCTGAACTCTCCACTCGGGAAGAAGGGCTCGAAACTGCACTGTGTCCAGAAAAGCTTCGAAGAAAAGGAGCATCTGAGAGCGACTCAGGTGTGACCTCAGCTCAGTGACAGTGAATCCCAGCAAAAGCAGGAGGTCCACCATAGTCTGGAGGTTGGAGATGGCAGTCTGGGGAGCGCCCGCCTCTAAAAATTGAGATAGGGGAAGACTGGGACCTCTGATCTGCGCAGATGAGCTGAGACCATAGCCATCACCTTGGGGAACACCCGATGGTGCTGATAAAGCCAAAGGGATGCGCAGAGAACTGAAAATGTGCAGGCAGGACTGGGATGTGAAAATAGGCATCCTGCAAGTCCAATACTACCATCCAGTCTCCTGGGTACAGGGCAGACAGGATCAGAGCTAGTGTAAGCATCTTGAACTTTTCCTTTTTGAGGAAGCAGTTGAGGGTTCATAGATCTAGGACAGGGCAAAGACCGTTTTCCTTTTTCAGGATATGATAGTAGCAGGAATAGCAACTACAACCTACTTCTGTCGCCGGAAGCCTCTTAACGGCTCTCTTGGCCAAGAGTCAAGTCTTCCTCCTGAAGCAATGTCAGATGATCCTCCGTTAGCTGGTCGTAAGATGGAGGCATGAAGAGAGGGGTAGTGTCGAAGGGGAGGGAAGAGCTCCTTCGGACTAAGTGGGGTACCCACCTGTCCAATGCGATTTTCTGCCAGTGGTGAAGCTGATGGCTGATCCTGCCACCAACTGGCCACCCATGATCTAGAAAGGTAAGACTACGAAGGTCTGGATGCTGAGGCTGCAGTGCAGGCGGTGGTCTGACCAGATATCTGGCCGCCCGACCCTCTGAGTCAGAAAGAGCTGCACCTTCAGCTACTCAGAGGTTGCTGAACTTGCGCAGCTTTGTGGCTGGGATATGGCTGGCTGGTGCAGCTGAAAGCCCCTTCAGTAGCCATGAAAGGAGCAAAAGGCAGACAAGGACATGGGGTCACTGAAAGACTCAAGGACTGGGTCTTAGCCCATGAGTCCTAAAAGCGCCACGTCTGCCTTGTCTCTGAACCCACGAGGGTCAACAAAGGGCATATCCATGTGTGAGGACTAGACATCCCCAAAAAGCAAGAAGTTCCCAACCAGGCATGGCATCGAACAGCCACCGTCAGCGAAAATGCTCTGCCCAGCGTGTCGGTCGTGTCAAGACCACAACAAATGGCGAACTTTGCTGCATCCCTCCAGTCTGCTACTGCTTGGGAGAGGATGGCCCAGGCCTCCTCCGGGACCTGTGGCAGCACTTGTGTAATCGTTTCCCAAAGGGAATGAGAATAATGGCCCCAAAAGAATGCATGTTCACCGACCGCAATGCAAGGATGGCAGAAGAAAACACTTTCTTCCCCAACTGTCCAGCCTCTCAGATTCACTGTCCAGGGCAGCGGAAGGTAACACCCCGTGGGAGGTAGAGGCTTGGACCACCAAGCTCTGTGGGGTAAGGTGGGTAGTGAGGAAATTTAGTCTTGACCGCCATGGAAGGGAGTTGAAGGTCCAGGACATCAAAGCGGTACAAAAGGGGGTGGTGATGGAAGGAGCATCTGAACCAATCAAACACTCACACCCAGTCAACAGATCTGGGTTTAATCCATCACCGTTATTTAGCCCACTCTGCCACCCCAGTTCAGACATGGCCATATGCAAATCAGTCTGACTCTGTGCCTCATGGGAACAGTCCAGCCTAAACTGCCAAGCCATGCCTTCCCTGGACCGGAAACAAGCTTCCTAGGACCGATGATAAATGCAAAAACAACAATTGATGGACGGAATGTTGCACAATGGCATAACATTCACCCCCAGTCACAGATCTGGGTTTAATCCATCGTTATTTTGGTCCAGGACATCAGCCATCCTTCGCACCACCGTAGCATATGATGTTCCCTCCTCAGTAGTAGTCGGAGCAAGACCTCTGACCTCGTGGTCAGGAAACTGCTCTCACCTCGCGCAGCTCCACCACGACTGCCTCTGCCCTAGTGCTGCAGACGAGCAGTAATCGAGGCACCGGCGCCTCGCTTTTGATCTGCCTTTTTTATTTTTTTTCCCTTCTCCTGTTGCTTTGTTTGCCTCTTATCTGTTTTGCCTTTTGCCTTGTTTGACCTTTTTCTCTCTTGCTCATCCTGTTTGCCTGGTTCCCATTTGCCTTCTCCTTTATTTTTTCACCTTTGCCTGATGCCCGCTTTCCCGCCGCTGGCCCCTGCGGCCCCTCACCCATGCGTGCTCCCGCCTCCCAGCTATCCTGCCCCCCACCTGACCCCTAGTTAATGGCGGCAGCCTGTCTGCATCCGTCCGCGACCAGCGCCAAGTTCCCTGTTCCTCCTCCTTGCCAGTGCTACAGCTCCTCACCCCTCTATGCACTCAGCGTCGGCAAGCAAAACTGCAAACTCTATAAACATGGTGACACCCACAAACCCTTCTCCTGCCGACACTGCCATCACTCCTCCCTTGCAGATACCCAGGACCCACCTCCACCATCCAGCAACAACTCGATCACACCCCAAACCCTGCAATGCATCCTCCTCAACGTCCACTCACTCCACAGACACGCCACGAAATTCTGGGACCTCCTTGACAGCACCACCCCGGATGTCACCTTCCTTACTGAAACTTGGCCAAACACCACCTTGGGACCGGACTTAGCGATTGCAATCCCCGAAGGCTACAAGATCACCCGGAAGGACCGCCACAACCGCCCTGGAGGAGGCATCTCCATCGCTCATAGGTCCAACCTCCGGCTGAGCACTTACACCAACGGGCCAACAGACCTGATGGAGCACCTCCACTTCAAGATACAGACCAACCCCGACCACACCCTCTGAGGTACCCTCATCTACAAACTCCCAGAACCCCATACACCTTTCTCCGACTCCATCACCGACATCATCACATGCAAGACCGCCTTGCTGGGAGACCTCAACTTCCACCTACACAACCTCCAAGACCCCAACTCCACCTTCCTTCTGGACACCCTCCTCAACACCGGACTCAAACAGATAGTACAGGAAACCACGCACTCAGCAGGACACAGCCTCCACCCCATCTTCACAGCAGGAAACTCCCATCACCTTCAGCCACACCTCTGTACTCCCATGGACGGACCACCGCTGTGTCCACTTCACATTCAAAACTATCACCCGCAAATGTCCACACCAGCTCTAGCGCAGGAAAAATCTCCGATGACCAGCTCACCATCTCACTCAGCAGCACCGCTCCCACTGCCTCAGACGACGACCCAACCACAGCCACTCGTACCCTACACTACTGGATCGACAATTCCACCAACACCATCACCCCCCTCAAGAAAACTTCCTACCCACACGTCAAGAAAGCCAGCTGGTTCTCCACCAAACTCCGAGAATCTAGATGAACCTGCAAACCCCTTGAAAAGTTACGGAGGACCTCCAAAACCACAGCTCATCAGACACTCAAGGAAAAAAAGCACTCCAGAACAAAATCCCACCCCCACACAAAACAACGAGGAACTCTTCAGCATCATCAGAGTTCGCCCAACCCAACAGTGGGACAGCCGTCATCCCACCCTCTCAGGACCTCTGCAACAGACTTGGCGCCTTCTCCCATCACAAAATCAAGACCATCTAAGACAACTTCAACGACGACAACCTACACGTGGAACCAACAGCCACCGTCCCCTACATCACGCAGCCAACACTTGACAGCTGGACCGTTCCCACCATTTAAGACACCCGGAAGACTATGAAATCAACCCACTTGGGGGCCCGTACGGACCCCTTCCGCCACCCCATCTACCACAGAGCTGCAGACATCTTCGGTGGAGCTTCGACAAATCATCTACCACTCCTTCGAGACCGTCTCCTTCCCAGACGACTGGAAAACACACCAAGATCAACCCTCTTCGGAAAAAACCCTCGGCGGACCCCACCAACCTCAAGAACTTCAGACGAATTTCCTTACTCCCGTACCTGGTGAAAGTCATCAAAAAAGCCACCAACAGCCAATTGGCCTCCTTCATAGAAGAAAACAACATCCTCGACTCCTCCTAAGCAGGTTTCAGGAGGAACCACAGCACCGAAACCGCCCTTCTTGCCTCAACAAAGGACATCCGCTCCCACTTCAACAAAGAAGAGACTGTGGCCCTCCTCCTCCTCGACCTCTCCGCAGCTTTCGACACACTCTCACACCGCATCCTAGCCTGCAGACTCCCCAACGCAGGAATATGGAACAAATCCCTAGACTCTATCTGCTCATTCCTCTCTGGCAGAACGCAGCAAGTCAGACTTCCTCCCGGATCCCAGACCGACAAACTGCGGAGTCCCACAAGGATCCTCCATCAGCCCACCTGTTAAACGTCTACATGGCCGCGCTTGCATCCATTTTCAGATCACACGGAATCAACATATCGAACGCAGACGACACCCAACTCAACCTCTTCCCATTTAACAAACCCAACATCTCCAAACACAACTTTCAAGAAAGAATGGAGGCTGTAGTCATTTGGATGAAAAACTGCTGCCTGCAACTAAACACTTAAACATCCAAAGTACTCATCTTAGGTCTACACCCTGGCGCCTGGAACGACACCTGGTGGCCCCCGCCCTTGGGAACCCTCCCTTTTCCACTGACCACACACGCAACCTCGGAATCATCCTGGACTCCGAACTCAAAATGGACTGCCAAATCAACGCGGTCACCTCATCCTGTTTCCACACCCGTAGTCTTCTATGAAAGACCTTCAACTGGATTCCCCTCAAACACAGAAAAAACATCACCCATGCCCTCTTCAGCAGCAGACTGGACTATGGCAACGCAATCTAAGCCGGGGTCACAGGAAACTCACCCGTAAAATCCAGAACGTTCAGAATGCTGCAGCCAGACTAGTCCTTAACCTACCGGGCAACTGCCACATCACCCAACACCTGCGGACACTACACTCGCTCCCCGTCGAGAAGAAAATCACCTTCAAACTTCTCACCTACGCCCACAAAGCCATCCACAACACAGGACCGGCTTGTGTGAACCACCGCCTCTTGTTCCAGGCACCCCAAAGATCACTCTGCTCAGCCCAACTCTCTATGGCAATGGTACAGCGCATCTAGATGACCAGAACAGGAGGTCGCTGCTTCTCCTTCCTCACGTCCAGGGTATGGTGGAACACCCTCCCTTTCCACCTCTGACAGACACCAACACTCTCAAAATTCCTGAAGGACGTCAAAACCTGGCTCTTCGAAAAATCACCGGGAACATCCAGGAGCTGCGTGCCCTCCCCATTCCCCTCTCAGCGCCTTGAGACCTTCCGGATGATTAGTTGCACTTTACAAACCACTGATTGAGTAGGGGAGAAGACAGGCCAGAACCTGGATAGGGATCCTGTCTGCTGGCCTCTCCCAATTCCTCACACCAGTCCTTTTCTTGATAAGGTTGATCTTCTAAAGGGTCCAGCAACCCCTCCCAATTTTTTCCATGCCTAGCCCTTCAGAATAAGGCTCATGAAACGACCTAGGATCTGTAGGTTCTGTCTGAGCTAGGATTGTGGCGGTAGGTGCCGATCTGGCTCTGGGTCGTCAGGAATAAGAATGAGGTAGGCGCCGCCGGGGGGCACTGGGAGTCTGTGTTGACATCGGGGACGGTTGCAATGTCACAACTGTCGCCAGTCCAGATCCATTGTTGGATCCATGGAGGGGGAGAGGCCGTCATCCGTGCCACAGGCTCAGAACCCAATTGAGCCCCCTCTAACCCCACGGGGCTTGAAGGCAAGGTGGTGGGGTCAGGCCGCACAAAAACGAGGTGCATTGCCTCATACAATTCTCGTTGTTGGGCGGGGGTTGTCCTGGCTCCAGGAAAATTGGGGAGATGCAGAGCCGACCCAGGAACAGCTTCCATAGAACGAGGACTAGAAGGCCAAGACTCCTCCATCATGTTGGCCGACGGACAGGGAGAAGTCGAAGCACGCTTCAACTTTTTACACTTTTTGTGCCTCTTACTGGAATGTCCTGATGAATGTCCCGGACCTTGCTATCGAACTGGACCATAAGCCGGATCTCCAAGGAGTTGTACAATGCGGTGCGGACTGCCGGGCCACATGCAGCTTTAGGGGCCTCTCCCTCAAAGCCTTCAGAGCCATGGCCCAACAGTTGGAGCACAACCTTGAGTCGTACAGCACAGATGACGCTAATAGTGTCAGGCGAAGCCAACCAATGTCACCTACCAGCATGCAAGGGTATTGCTAAAAGAAAAATCTTCTGGTTCCAGTCTGATGCTTGGGAAATTAAAAGGTAAGGAACCTGTGTCTTTGTGTGTAATATGATTTGACTTCAATGTTGTTCACTCCAAATAGCACAAAAGGTGAAGTTCTGGATCAAGAGTGGTCCCAGTATAGTAAGTGTTTGGAACTCTGACCAGCTTGTTGGCGATTTACTACAAATCAGCAAATTCTCCTACTGCGGACTATATCTATTTTGATACTCTCATCTTATCTACCACTTTATGATGTGCAGGTCTGACTCAAGCACTTGCATTTCAGGTCTCTGTGAGTAAGCACAAGTAGGTTTAGGCTAGTTAATGGATCACCATTTATTCCTTCCGATAACACTAACAATGAATTAGGCCGTGAAATTCCATTTGTCGTGAATACTATGAGGGAAGGAAATGTTGTTTACTTGTAAATCAGATTCTACATCATGAGAATCCTTGCTGATTTCATTAACTCTGCATACCGCCTCCTAAGTGCTGAAGCTCTCAACACTTTTACAATAGGATCTGCTTTACAAAAACACTCTTGTATCGAAAGACTTATTAGCAACCTGTTCCCACTAGTGGAAAACTGGACAATGTCCAGGCACCCTTTTTACCATTTCAACAACATTTTTAAAGATACAATTAAAGCACTAATAATAGTGGACAAAACCCTAGTCTCCAACTTTAACAAATTCACCTCTATCTCACTATTGAATAACTAGCTTCTAACAGCTAGCGTTGAGGCTGAATTGGGCCAAGAAAGAGATCACACCAGTGTTAGACATATATGCATATACCAAACCCCTTTCTTTTGCTGCATTCCATGAGAAGTATAACCTCTCCAAGGTAGATTTCTATGAACTCATTAAAATTAAGGCACGCGTCTCTAAACTGAGACCACTGGTAAATACATCCCTTTTCTCTTCCTTCAAAGGCATCCAATCAGGAGGACGTGTAGCATCCAAAATCTATAAATTAATCTGCAACGTATCTGATTATTCCAACTCAATTTAGCATATAAATGGTCCACCTACTTCTCTGACAAGGGTAAAATACCACCCCCAACCCCGAGGAATCTTGGGGTAAAATATGTTCCCATTTACTTCAAGGTAATTTAATTCCATCACGATTACAAACAAAAGTATTTGCAGTACATTCCCTCTATTGGACCTCGATTAGACTGTTTAAACTAAAATTGAGGGACTCTGACACTTATTGGTCATGCAAAACTTTTTGTGGTGACCCAGAACATGTCTTCATGTATGCTACTTACCACCTATTGGAATTCAACTTTAGCCCAACTAGCCAAACTTTTTAACACAACTATCTCGTTGGACTTCCCAACTATCATACTTGGCCCATAAGTGTCAACAACGCCAGTTCCACTCTCAGACATGGACCTTACTATCTTTGACCTACTCATCACCATTTCCCTTAATGACTTTTCAATGTAAAAAAATAACTTTAATAGTATCTACCATCATACTTGGGGGGCATAGGTCACATACCTCGGAAGCACGCACACAGCCCAATCGCACTCTGTAGGAAATCCCATTATCTCTCAACGCATCAGGAAAACTTTAGACTCTTTTATACACAAAACTCTAGGTTTTCTTTAGTCCCCTGATGGCCCGACGGTGTAATTTCCAAGATGTATTCAGAGCTGGGTTTATGTATCTCCCGAACATACACATTGCTCCCTTTTTTACTCTCATTGTGCATACTCACCGTTCTGCTCTTTTCTTACTTCCTCTCCTTTCTTTACTTATAATTCTCTCTTCTGTCTTTCCCCTCTGCTTACCCAATCCCTCTCCCACTTTAGAGGTTTTATTCTTCTCTTTTTAATTCCAAATGATGGTTGGGGTCATAGGACGGATGAGCTATGCAATCTAGTGTTACACACCCTGAACCTAGGCTTACCTACTCATTCTCATCAGCATAACCGGCTAAGCAGTTATATTGTACCTTATTAAGTACAACGGAAATTCATGGTATGAACCTACAATTGCCTTTTTCCCTTACAGGCCAATTGTTCGGTGACATTATTAGACCTTTGGCTGTCTGGGGCGGTCCCTGCGTTTGCTGCCCCGCAACAACCACAGGTAAGAGTGGGTGCGGGGGAGGAGCTAGCGATCCCTCGTGATGGGTAGGAGCGTGGGGATACTGGTGATCCCTGTGCCACGACTGCCGCAGGTAAGAGTGGGGGAACCCTCCTTGCAATGCCAATGCAATTGTTCACTACATTCCTGCTTTGTAAAAGCCTAATTTTGAGCGCAAGACATTATTCTGCCTTGTCATTTTGTGATGGCATATTTTCTGTATAACCCTAAAAATCAATATAACTTTTGAAGAAAAGAAAAATCTAGTAACCATTTTAAAACACACCATTTTAACATTTTACACATTTTCTTGAATTTTCACTACTACTACTTAAAAATAAGTTCCAATTAAATGAATATAAGAATCTAAAAGTAAAAAAATGTGTTGGGAAAATTAATGTTTCCTCTTGAAAGAGGAAAAAATGAAAATCATATAATCACTTAAGCTTAACAACTTTCAGGTTTAGCAAGCAAAATCAACTGTAATGTAACTTTAAAGCTGCAGGCGGGCCTAGCTATCCCAGAATGAAATCACATAATAGTATGTGCCATTTCATAGTGTAATTGGCAAGGTTCTCTAAGCTCAGGCCATACTAGAACAAAGGACTATGGGCCAGAAGTAGGCTGGGTATGCTCAGACGTGAGTCCCAGGCTCTCCACACCACTGGAGTCAAGCTATCCAGGCTGAATGAAGGCTGATAGCCAGAAACCGGACCTTGGATGCTTGATTCCGGTCTGGGAAAGACATGGCTTGGTAGTTCGGACTGGACTGTTCCCATGAGGCACAGGGTCAGAGCTGATTTGCATATAGCCAGTGTCTAACCCAGGGTGGTGTGGAGTGCAAAAAAACGATGGATTTAGGCCCAGATCCTTGTACTGGGGTGAATGTATGACATTGTTCTACATTCTGTCCATCAACTGTGTTTTTGCAGTTTTTAGCGGTAATCTAATTTTATCCATTCTAAAATACCAAATTTGACTGATTCGGTATTTAGGAATCGGTAAATATGATGTAAGTAAAAAAAAAAAAAATTCGGTAAAAGTTACCGATTCTGTAAAATTCCTTATTACCGATTCGGTAATACCGATTCGGTAATAAGGAATACCTTCCCATTCATTCCTATGGGCCTGGAGGCCCATAGGAATGAATGTAAAGCCATTCACTATTACCGATTCGGTATTTACCGAATCTGTAATAGCGGGAGCATATGCAAGGGTGGCAGGGTGTCACATTGACACCCTATTGCACCCCTGAATCGTGCATGTGTGCACATGTGGCGCACATACATGCCCTATCGGCATGTATGTCTGCACCTTGAAAAAAAGCAAATTTTTGCTTTTTTAAAGGTATTTGGCATTTACCACGAACTTGTAGTCAATGGTAAATAACGAATCCTTAAAGCAAAAATGCACTCATTTAAGTGCTACCTACATAGGTTTTAAGGAATCGGTAATTTACAGATTCCTTAAAATAAGGAATCTGTATTTTACCGATTCCTTGAAAAAAGCTAATTATTGCTTTTTTAAAGGTATTCAGTATTTACCGAATCCTTATTTCCAGCCTCCTACATTAGAAAGGGCTAAATACCGGTCGGTAACGGGAAATTCACCGATTTTCGGCCGTTACCGACCGGTATTTAGCTACCTACATCTGGCCCTATATCTTTTAACCATGATGAAAAAATAATGCACGAAAGGCAGTGTCACTGAATGCATTATCCTCATATTGCATATCAAAATATTTATTTCAGTACACGGAAACTTTAATTCAGTATAAGCTTTTGGCACGTGTGGTCCACTTGAGGTGGTTATTTTCCTGGCAACTAATTCAGGGGTGTCGTTTCTGCTGGCATTGAACATCATGCAGCTAGTCCTGAAGGAGGGTAGGCTTGGATGGGGAGCAAGTGTCGCTCCTTCAGCTTAGTTGTGATATAATGTAACTTCTTCAGGCCTTAAATGAGAGGTACACATCAAACATATCATTCAATCATTCACCTATGTGAAAACTATACACTCTGAATACAGTAGAAAAATCAAACTTTTAGAGACGTGGTGTGCCTAATACTTACGCATCCATACCCTAGGGAAATCTTTAGCATCTGCACCTCTTCTATGACTGGTCCTCTATGCCAGAAAAAAGCCATAAACCTAACCCCCATGTCACTCTTCTAGGACACTAAAAATCCAACAGCTCTCCACACCTAGTACTGCTGCCCCTTACAGTGCGCAAGTCAGGTTGACTGGCTACCTACCTACGGCCAGTCCGACATGTGCACTGTAGACCCAGCAATCCCTGGGCTATAAAACAGACTAGGGATTGCTGGCACAGTCCCCCAGCCTCAAAATTAAGCCTAGTTAGTCTGCTCCCACCAATTCTGTCCAAATAAAATCGTTCTCTTTCACTTTTTAATGACTTGGTCTACATGCCTTTCTGGTCATTGGCTACTGAGCCAGCTTCTCTCAACAGTGACAACTCAACCTCAGTCCTCGACCATCTCATAATATTGTCCAAAGAATGCCCAAATGATTAATTTGGAAGATAATGGGCTTAATTATTACAGTTTCCGTTAACTTACAAGCAATGTGTTACAATAATCAGCATAAAAACCCAAACTAATGCAGAGTATAATGCAAAACATCATTGCTTTGGTTGAGTAGAATCTCTTCAGGACCTTGTGGACCAAATTGGAAGGTTCTAGATGATGTTTGTTTTGAGTCAGAATGTACATCCGTACCTATTGTGGGATCAACTACTCCAGTTGTGTCATCTCCTTCAGCTGTACTATTGAGTTGGTTGTTCTTATGCATTCTCAGTGTGACTCTACTGTGGTCATACAGTACAGTATTGCAGTTATTTTCGTAACGTAGTTGTGAATGGCAATGGTTTGCTTACAGTTTTGCTCCTGATTCAAGGCCTGTGTAGGGTAGTAGATTCGGCTTTCATAGTTACCCCCACTTTTTGCTGGTTCTATTCTGTTCTTTGACTATTCTAACTTGGATTCTGCTAATTAGGTACCCAGTCACTGTGCGTCCTCTCTAAATTTGACAGCAGTAAGTATGTTGGTACTTTCCCAATTGGCTACTGGAGTACCCAGGAAATCCCTAGTATATGGTACCAATGTACCTAGGGGACAGGTACACCAGGGGTGTTGCATGCGCTGCAGCATGGATTATACCACCCATGAGAGACCACTCAATCTGTGACTATAAGCCTGCCATTGCAGCCTGTGTAAGTTGGTGTTAGATCCACTTACAACAGATAGGTTTCATTATATCTGACATCACTGCACTTAAAACCTATTAGTCACCCCTAAGGCAGGCTCTTCAGTCCTGAGGGAAGGATGCTTGGTTACAAGTGTGAGGGTGCCCCTGCATGAGCAGGGCCCCTCTACAAACCCTGGATGTGATTCTCCAGGCTTTGTAAGTGCAGTCAGCCATTTAATACATATCGTGGACATCAAGTCAAATACAAGATGTCCAACTATTTATGGACTGCTCTGAAACCGGTTATGTTTGGTATCAAACATGTTGGAATCCTACCCCACCACCAATCCCAGTGTTGCATGTAGAAATTCATGTACAGGGGGGGTTCCACTAGGGTACCCCCTGTATTCCCGATACCAGCCGTTTAGGGTTTAACAGCAAGCTAGTGCTGCTGCTGATCACAGACACGATTCTGCCCTCCTGCTGCTGAGTTGATGTCGAACAGGGGATGGTAGAACAGTAGGTTTCCTGTCACCTGTGACCACCTACCAGACAGGACTTAGTGTATTGAGCTGGGGAAGCTTGCCAGTTCCACCAGACTCATTTGAAGGGCACATTTGGTGCTCTCTTGCATACTCCAATTTGAACCAGTTCAGGGAACCGTTGGCTCCCGCTCTGGCACAAAACTGGACAAAGGACATGGGAGTATCCTACCCTCTGTCCAGTCCCTCCTCTGGGAGGGATCCTTGAATCGTCCTAACCCTTTCCCTAGGGCACTTAAGGGTTTACCTGTGGGTGGCTCTTTAGATTCGTCGCGGGCCAAGAGTCAAACCCGATACCACTTCAACCATCTGGGTACATTGAACTTCATTGGACTTTGCCTGGAACTCAGACTGCATCAAGGAAGACTCCTTTGCTCCTGGTCTCGTCGCCCTGCCAGTCTTCTGGGTCGCCGGTGCTTCTTCTAGGTTCTTCTCCAGGCCTGTGGGCATCCAAGACACCCGGAGTAATCTCCCTTGGAGCGAAGGAGTCACTCTGCTACATCTGCAGGCACCGCAAAGAAGCTGACCATAGGACGACAGGAGCAGCAGACAGGACTCTGAAAGGCTCATCAACACAGGTGGTGGTCCTGCAACTCCCCCGAAGCCTGCACTGTCTTCTCAGCAAGTTTGAGGCCAGTATCCCACGTCGGAACCAACGGAACACAACCCCTGTGTACCGCGTCGACATGCCGATGCCAAACCCTGTTGACTCTGTACTCCAGATATCTTCGGGCTGCAAGAAGCTCCAGCTCCAGCATCTCTTCCTTCCAAGATCTTTGTCCTCATCGCATCTTCTGCACCTTGGGCCTGCATATTTGGTGAGCGGCTCGTGGCCCTCTTCCGACTCATGTGCCTTTGGCCTGTGGGTCCTCTTGGGGGTCTTCTTTGGCTTAAGTGGGCTAACCCGCTTGTTCGGGGCCTGCTCTGACTCTCCTGCACTAAGTGAGTCCCTCGGACTTTGCTGGTACCAACGGTACCCCTTTTTCATTTTCCAAGCTCGTTGCCATTGCCATGGCTTGTTGGTGCTCCCGCCGGACACAGACCCTCTGGTTCTTGACTCCTGACGTGGGCCAGCTCATGAACGGCTCCCGGTCACTTCCGAGTGGCATAGACTCTGTGCCGTCTGCTTGCATCCTTGAATTCCACTGGACGCTTTCATCTTCTTTGCCAGCGGCATCTTTACTGAAGTCCTCCATTGTAGTCTACTGCAGGTTCCGGCGTCACGTTGCACCAGTGCACCTGGCTTCCCTGGTGCATGTGTCCCGGTTACTGGGATATCCACAGGTGGGGTGACACTCCAACCGTCCAACTTCCACGGGGTTTCTTCAAGGTCCACTTGGAAGACTCCTTAAAAAATGCAACTGTGACTTTTCCATTGACTTTCATTGAGTACGTGGCTGTGTTTCCACTCTGCGCACAGCCTCTGTGGGGTTTCTGGGTACTTACCTTGGTTAGTTCTTTGAGTCCCCAAATCTTCTGAGTCTTCTGGTCCAAGTCTCGACTTCGGTCGCAGTACGCATACCACTTCTTTAGTATGTGGTTTGGTCTCCCCCTGGTGACCACTATGTATTTGTGCATTGTGCGGATATCTCCGGGTAGGAGATGTATTTATTATACACACTAACACACTGGTATAACTATTTTCATAACTACACTACGGGGTTCTTTTTCGTTTAACCTACACTATATACTTAATTCTGGTAAAGCAAGCTGCTTATCACTCCTTCTGGACTAAGCCTGAAGGCTGCTCGCCACAGCTACCACTTGGAGAGCTTTCTATTGTTAAGACCACTAAAATTACCATAAGGGCTGTCTGGATTAATACAAGGTGCTTCACTTAAATAAGTGTGCACCATATACTAAGCCAGACTCCTACAGCCTCTTACACTTCTCACCTCTTAAGGCCTATGGGTAGAGGAGATGGTTAGTAGTTTATTGGAGAGCAAGAATGTGGCACCCCAACACCACCAGTAGCTCCTTAAACTGTCACTCTTCGCTTACTTCCAGGCCAACATTGAACCTTTGGCATCACATTACCAAGACACAGGTAAGCTAGACACCACATCTCCCTTCCTTAATCATGTACCAATAAAATAGTCTAAACCAGTAACAAATAAATATAAGGGAAAGAAGTGCATACAAGATGGTAAATAATCATATAATATAGCAAAAATGAACCACAGCAACTCTACATACAACAACCCCAAACTCATTTCCTAAAGCAAAAAAGAAATAATAATGATTGACCACAAATAAAATATACCAACAATAAGTTACACAATAGTAACTAATGCACTGTTAAACTAATAACTAATACAAATTGCAATTACATAAATGAAAAGATAGAACCCAGTGAATGAAATTACTCCTAATCTGCATACACTTATATCATTGGCACTCATCTCGTTATGAAATTGATACGGATATAATGCTCATGCTTGTTGGAATTCTCCGTCAGTTAAAAAAACTGGTTAAACTTTGGCAGCCTCAATCAAGGCCGCCCCAGCGTATACTTGAGGTGGGGTCAACCAGGAAATCAGTCGCATTTTGAGCTGGACAACACAATCACCGCTCTGCTTGCTCTCTCAAATTTCACTCCATGTAGGTGCAAGGAGCCTCAGTGTAGATTTAATGAAGTAGTGATCCTGCATTCGTCCTCAGTTTGTAAACATGACGCATACAGGAGATGGTAAGTAGTAGGTTTGATAGAAAGCATGTGGCATCCCAACACCACCAGTATCTCCTCCAACTGTCACTCCCCGCTTAAGTCCAACCCCGCATTCCAGAACTTGTGGCATCACGTTACCAACACAGAGGTAACCTAGATACCACAACTTCTCAAACCCCAAAATGTCAATGGTAAGAAGGCCCTCACTACATATGCATCCAACTTGCTTTAATAGCTGTAACTGAAAACTTATTTCAGCTTTACCAGTAAACCGCCTAAATCCCATCCGCCAAAATGTAAATCCAATTATAACCTAAGGGATTTATATTTCGACATCGGTCACCGTTGTTAGGGAGTAACACGCCCGCCAAGATCTAAATCAGGCCCGAAGACTGCTAGACTAATCGATTACATTGTTAATTTGCGTAAACTGAATGTTGTATAACACATTGTGGAGTGTAGGCAATTTAATTTGAAGCAGGAAAATGGCTGGGGGTTAGATTTGTCTTGTGGTTTACAAAACTAACAATGAACGAAAACCCATGAAAACCTATTTTAACACTCTGAGATTGTATGTGTGTGTCCTCCAGTCTTTATATGTTTAATCTCGAACTGGGGAACGCCGTGTACATTAAAACTTTTACAATGAACATAAAATAGTAGTTTTACATGGAGCTCGGTCCAATCCGATGCCAACATCCCCGTAAAACCTTCTACAAAAAGCAAAGCGCATCCTTCAAAATGTCTTTATTTATAGCGTGAAGTATCAGGCCAAGATAATACTTAATGTTTCCTGAACATTCTTCAGGCTCGCACTCCCTTGGCTCGGAGCAGGTCGTAAATCTTGCTACTGGGACGATTCAGAGAAAGTTCCCAGACATCTCAAAGCAAAATAAAATCAAGCAAATGTATCAATCCAGAGGACAATGTAAAAATGTAAGAACTGGTAGGGCTTCCAAAACCCATTACACACTAGCCAAAGCACTTATTGGTTGCAATGCCATCATCTGTCGACGTAGAAGGACCCAAACGTAAACCCACTATAAAGTCGCCAAGAAAAGTAAGTGCGGCAAAAAGCCAGCCGAGCAATTATCTTTGCCAAAGCCCTTATCAGAAGCAGACGTTCATGTCATCGGCACATTTCTGTCTTCCAAATTCAAGACGCAAGAGAAGGGCTTTCACAGTACAAGCTAGACTGAAAGCTCAACAGGCCCCAAGGGAAAGAGAGCAACCAATTTTCATCTACCAGGTCAAAAAGTGCCAGAAAGTGGTCAAAGAACGGTGGCCTTTGACAGGGACCAATAAAACGTAAAGGATATACTAACGCGTTTAAAGACTCCAATCAAATCTATGCTTAAGCATTTGTTTTAAATATCAAGCTACTGAAAACAGTATCGGGAATTGGAGGTTGAGAGTACGGTTTATGCAGAAAACAGTGGTTCTGAAACGTATCTGTGTTTCCTACACATCAATAATGCACACCGTTCTGGTGCGTCACAGAAGAATCCAGTGAA
Organism: Lissotriton helveticus; assembly: GCF_964261635.1. Classification (NCBI taxonomy): domain Eukaryota; kingdom Metazoa; phylum Chordata; class Amphibia; order Caudata; family Salamandridae; genus Lissotriton; species Lissotriton helveticus. Next base: position 86,904,590 of record NC_136064.1, read on the forward strand.
CCTGATAAGTTGTTTTTGTAGCTGTGAGATGCGTCAATATTTGCGCATACCCAGAAAACAGATGGTGATACAGTAAAGGAGACAAGGAAAAATATATTCACCTAGAGTTCACTGAAACGTTTAGGCTGCGAGTCCTCTGCTAACTGTAACAATGTAGCAGTACTACAACAGTTTTAATGCAGAATTGTTCCTATCTGACTTGGACGCATTCCAGCTGTAGCAAAAGACATACCTGCCAAGGTTCATTCCAGCTGTAGCCAGACATACCTGCCAAGGTTCATTCCAGCTGTGGCCAAAGACATACCTGCCAAGGTTCATTCCAGCTGTGGCCAAAGACATACCTGCCAAGGTTCATTCCAGCTGTAGCCAAAGACATACCTGCGAAGGTTAATTCCAGCTGTAGCCAAAGACAAAGCTGCCAAGGTTTTCAGTCAGCGGGATGTGTAACATTTTCATTAATTTAAGTGCAATTATGAGTGATATTATACGAATATGACTGACCCTTTCTAGCGAGGAAAATTAAGCAATGAAGATGAGGAAAACAAATATCAGAGATTACACCCATTTGAGTAACAAGGAACTCTAAGACCTTAAAACTACTACAAAGCACCAGAAATGGAAGGGCACTATCAGGCTCTGTTGACGTAAGTGACGCTACTGGCCCTACGTTGTTGTACCGACCGGCAGCGGTGTAACCGCGCACTAGGGCTATTAAAGCTAATTTTTATTAGACGATCACTCCAGCCGGCCCTAGGACTCACTTACTTTGCTAAATTAGGCCAGTGGCAATTCCTTGCAGCACCTCGTCGTGGCCGTAATGACTCCTGGGGCAAACGCGGGCAGTCCAGGCATCATGATGATTCTGAGGCTCAGAGCAGCAGCTGCACATCACATTGTGGACTAGTATATTATCTGGGCTGCAGAGGAAGAAAACAAGTTACTTACCTGTAACTACAGTTATCCAGTATTGGTATCTTTCATAGATTCACATGCCTGAATCATTCCCCGTCGTCGAGCCGGGAGTCCCACGGTAAAAATATATACAATAGCAGTGCCTAAAATTTTGTTGTAGTAGGCTGGAAAAGCCCAGAGGCCTAAATAGGCCTCAAAACTTAGCAGCCTATCTACATCATTATGTCAAAAGACCTGAAATAGTAGCCTCAGCCAATCAGCTGTCCTCACCCTCTAGAACCTTCCCAGCCCAGGCAGTTCTCCTCAGATTTTCCCAGCACAAGTGAGAATGAGTATCCATAAAACAGAACTGCCATGCCGGGGAGGAGTGTGGGTGCATGTGAATCTATGAAAGATACCAATACTGGATAACCGTAGTTACAGGTAAGTAACTTGTTTTCTTATCCAGTATTGGGGTATCTTTCATAGATTCACATGCCTGAATCAGAGTAGCCAGCAGTGACATCATGTCTGTCGTTAGAGGAAGGGGGGAGACAAAATAAACCATATACACCCCCACACAACCAGGAAGGTAATAGAGCACAAACTTGTTAACATAACATATGCATCAAAACCTTCAGAAGTACATTAGATATAGGACAGCGTTTGAGAATCCGAAAACATCATAATGAAAAGATATGCTTAAAACAGGTAAATGAATAAGAAAAGACTGTAAAAAGTCTAACCTTAGTGTAGAAGATGCTGCAGTACCGCTTCTCCAACTGCTGTATCATCATGAACTGCCGACTGCAGACAGTAATGTTTGGTAAAAGTGTGCACACTTTTCCACGTACCAGCTCGGCAAATGTTCTCCAGCGTCACTCCAGCGAAAAGGGCTGTTGACGCTGCCATTGTTCTGGTGGAATGCGCTCTGACCTTTCTTGTTAAAGGTTTGTTGGCTTTGTCATGACAGAAGATAATCGTAGAAGACAACCATCTAGCTATAGTCGCTTTCGTTACAGCTTGACCCAAGGTGGCTTGACCACAAGCAACAAAAAGTTGATTGGATTTGCGGATGTCCTTTGTTTTTTGAAGATAAAACTTCAGGCACCATTTCACATCCAGAGAATGTAAAACCTTCTCCGCTGAAGTTTTAGGATCCGGGAAAAAAGTTTTGAGCTTGACCGGTTGATTGATGTGGAATTGAGTTGGTACTTTTGGAATGAATCTTGGGTTAGTTCTAAGTGTCACAAAGTCTTTAGAGAATTGTAGGAAAGGCTGTGCAATAGTGAAGGCCTGTATCTCACTGACTCTGCGTGCTGAAGTGAGAGCCAGTAAGATAGCCACTTTCGAAGTTAGAAACTTTAGCTCCGCTTTGTGAATAGGTTCAAAAGGCCTATTTAGAAGTTGAGACAGAACAATATTAAGATCCCACTCAGGGGGAGGAGGACGAACTGGTGGAAAAGCTCGGAATAACCCCCTAAGGAATTGTTTGATCAAAGATGATGAGCATAAGGATGGTTTGTTGCAACTCTTCCTGAACCTGGATATCGCCGCCAGATGCACCTTAATGGACGAAAAAACGAGGCCAGCCTTAGCTAAAGACAGCAGATATGGAAGGATGTCTTCAGGAGGAGCTTGAAGTGGATGAACATTATTTTCTCCACACCATGAGCAGAATCGTTTCCACTTAAAACGATATGTCTTGATGGTACTTTGCACACACCAGAGCCCAGAATTTGGGAGAAATGTTAAAACATCGTCAACTTATAACCAAAGAATACAAAGGCACTAAACCATGTTTAAGCTGCTGAAGTTGCAACAGCATTATCAAGGGCAATGTCATAAACCATCCAATGAAAGGAAAGGAGATCAAAATAAGAGTCAATGCGACTTGTAACTCAAAAAATGTTATATACGCATTAAAATGTCCATGCAGAAAATTATACATTGGAAAGACGGAAAGAAGTATAAAAACAAGACTCACTGAGCACAAGTCAAACATACGAATGAAAAATACGAAATCCACAGTAGCTACCCATTTCATGGAGGCACAGCATAATATCTCACAATTAAAATACATGATTTTGGAAACAGTTGAAAGAAAAGAAGGAAGAGATAATACCAAATTCATGTTGCAGCGAGAGAACATTTGGATACATAAACTGGGCACTCAGAGCCCAAATGGGCTCAATGAACGAAGTGAACTGTCATGCTATTTGTAAAAAGACTGGAAGTGTGTGTTGTTTTTCCTTATTCTGAAAAGGACACCTGCGAAAAGTTATGTTTTATTTTGTTTATATTTTGCTAAACAGTTTGTATCATGTTTTATTCAAGAGTCTATCGTGAATTTATTACTTCACCCATATTCATTATTTTTTAAACACTTACACCATAGCACACCCATCAGAACGATGGTTTTTAGCATAGACATACAGGGGTTCGCGCCTCTTATAGGCATCACGGCATACGTTTTTTTACCTTGTGGTAATTAATAAGATTTTTTCCTTGTGACAATTTTTGATGGTAATTAGTAATGTTGATTTACTTTATTTTTTTTTTTTTTTCTCATATTGCGAAGCTTTATGTGTTTGGAGTTTCAGGTGTCTTCCTCTTGTTTTTATTACTCTGTTCCGTTTCTGCCCCTTGGTCTCTCTTGTATGGGGAACATAGAGGAGTACCTTTAAACCTTCACATAATTTAGAACTTTGGTTTTCGGGTCGTGGGGGAGCTAGCTTTTATAGCTACTCAACAAGTACCTTACTTGTTCACCAGAAGTTGTTTCGCCTTAATCATAGGACTATTGTTTCTACTCTATGTTAGGATTTAGATACTTTTCAAAACTTTCCCAATACTTAAATCTCTTACAATTATTTCTTTTTCTGTCTAATTTATTTGTTCTTACTACCGAGTTCAACCACTCTTCATGTATTGGTGGAAAGGCGCTTATCCATTTTATACAAATTTCCCTTCTTGCCAGTACAACCAATACAAAAAGTAAATTTTCTTGACACTTATTTAGACCCCCTGTATTGACTGTGTTGTCTATCCCAAAAAGAGTAAGAATAGTACTTACAGTTATTTCTCTTTTCATGATGTTACTCAGTGTCTTACCGACTCTGTTCCAGAATTCCTTTAGTGTGGGGCAGCTTCTGAACATGTGAATGTCGTCAGCCTTATTTTCTCCACATTTCGGGCATTTCTTTATTCCTGCATTTTTAAATTTAGAGAGTTTTTTCGGGGTCCAGTATGCTCGGTGAATGGTATATAAATGATTCCTTTTTAGTGCCGCAGATTTTAAAGTCGACCAGCATTTCCCCACTGATTTTTCCCAAATTAAATCCAAGTCAGCAGTGAGTAAATCTTTTCCCCAAATTTGATTTCCAATGTTTAAGTTTCTGTCTTCAGTTGTTATTAAGGCCCAATACCATTTTGCCACTTCCTTTGGTATCGATGAAATTTTTACCATTTCTTCTTCTAGTTTTTCACTTTCTTTGGTGTTCATAGGTAGTGTTTTGGACCAGCTTTGAATTTGGTAATATTTGAATTTGGAGATTGAGTTTTTAGTAATGTTTTGCAGTTCTACCCATGTTCTTAGGGTTGAGCCATTCAGTAACTGTCCCCAGTAATTTATATTGGCAAGTTTTAATGGGATTGCCAGTGTGTCCTTTAGGCATTCTGGAGTCCCTGGTGAACACCAGATGGGGGCCTTTTCGCTGTAATAGGGGATGTTTAAGATTCCTCTTATTTGTGTCCAGACTTTTGCAGCCTCCCTTAGGATTTTCAGTTTTATCTTTTTGAAGTACTTGGGGTGTCCAAATTTGAATAAAAAGTGGTCAACTGCTTCTGTTGTTACTTGTAAATGTAATGGGTAGTTCTCATGGGTGTTGAATAACACTCGGATGTTTTTAAAGTAGAAAGCCCTATGATACTCCACTAAATCTGGACTAGCCAGTCCACCTTCTTGCTTTCTCCTTCGAAGTTTTTTTAGTGAAATTCTCGTGCCTTTCGAGGCCCATATGAAACTTGCTATTTCGCTTTGTGGCTTTTTCAATAATAGTTTCTTGAATTCCAAAGGGATTGAGTTAAACAAAAATTTATATTTTGGTGTAATTGACATTTTGATGATGTTTGATCTTCCTATCAAACTAAGTGGTAATGTAGACCAAGTCTTAAGCAATTTTCTCACCTCTCCTGCCACTTTATTTATGTTTTGTTGCGTGATTTTATTTAGATCATGATTTATTAGAATTCCCAGGTATCTTATTTCATCCTTAATATTTACGCTTTTGAATTGGGTGTTCCAAGTCATAATTTCCGTTTTTGTGTGGTTTACTAAGTATCCCGAGACCTTTCCAAAGGTACTGATGATTTCTTCAATTGTGGCCTTGCTTTTCGGATAATTGTCCGTAAAGATCATTAAATCATCCGCATATAGTGCGATCTTCTTCTCCCATGTTTGATATTTAAATGGGGTTATTCCTTTGGCTTTCCTTAAGTTGTTTGCAAGAGGTTCAATATATAGGTTGAAGAGCAGCGGGGAGAGCGGACACCCCTGCCTTGTTCCTCTACCTATCTTCACATCATCCGTAAGGGTGCCATTAATTAAAATTTTGGATCTTGGTGCCTTATATATTTGTTTTACAACATGCATGAAGGGCTGACCTATGTTGTTTTTAGTCATGAGACTCTCCAAAAAGGCCCAGTTCACTCTGTCAAATGCTTTTGCAGCATCTACAGTTAGTATAGTGAGGGGTACCTTCTTTTGCGTTGCTATATCAATTGCAGTTAGGAGCTCTTGTGTGACTTCATGCAGTTGTCTCCCCTTGACGAAACCTTTTTGATCTGTATTTATAAGTTTCGGTAAAACTTTTCCCAAGCGTGCAGCCATAATTTTAGTGAAGATTTTATAATCTGTGTTTAACAGTGATATTGGGCGATAGGATACGCATCTAGAAGGGTCTTTACCGGGTTTTAGGATTATGGTAATTACTGCATCGTTCCAGGAGTCTGGTATAGTGCTTTCTTGTTTGAGAATCAAGTTTACTAGATCTGTAATATACGGGAGCAGAGTATTTCTTAGTTCTATATAGAACTCGTTTGGTAAGGCATCAGGTCCTGCAGCTTTTCCTTTTTTCAGACTTTTAATGGCCTCCTCCACTTCGCTTGTTAGAATTTCCTTATTTAATTGAGTCTTTTCTTCTTCTGTTAGTGCCAGGGATGGAACATCTTCCAGATAGGAGTCAATCGTTGTTTGTTGCGGGTTTGTGTCTTCAGTGTATAGATTTTCAAAAAATAGTTTAAACTCTTGTTTGATTATCCCTTCATCTGTACTCTGTAGGATTTGTCCTTCCTGCTGTAAACTTCTTACATTATTTTTGGCTAGGTCTGTTTTAAGTTTCCATGCCAACCACTTTCCACATCCCTCCCCATATTCATGTTTTGCTAGTTTGCTTGACTCCCATTTTTTACGCACTCTTTCTTCTAGGATGTCTTCTAATTTTTCTTTTTCTTGTCGTATTTCTTGCTGTAATTCTTCTTTTCTTGTCATGTCTTGTTCCCTTGTTATTGAGATATCCAGAGTGTTGATGTTTGCTTCTAAATCTAAGATTTCACGCTTTTGTTTCTTGTTTTTATAGGCTCCTAGGCTTAGTAACTTCCCCCTAATCACTGCTTTGTACGTGTCCCAAATTATCTGTTTTGTGGTACTAGTTTCATTTTGTTCAAAAAAGTGTAGTGTTTCATTTTCTAGTTCCTTCACCATTTGTTCGTCTTGTAATAATGATCTTTCTACTGTGAATCTTTTTGTTTTTCCTGTTTTTTCGATCTGTAAAGTTAGTTCCACAGACGAATGATCTGAGATATGAGCTGGTAGGTGTACAACGCTTTCTACATTTTTGGATAAGTTCCGATCGATAAGAAAGTAATCGATCCTCGACCTATGGCCTAGTTTTTTATTATGCAAAGTAAAGGGTTGGTTGGTTACTCCTTTTTCTCTGCAAATATCAGTCAGGTCAAGGTCTTTTTTGTAGATAGCAATCCATTCTCTCATCTTTGGCAAGTTTGCTTGCCTTCCTGGTGGTGCCCTATCTAGCTTTGGGTCCATTACTAAGTTAAAATCTCCCCCTAGAATTATGGGTGAAGTGGCCAATAATAACTGCGAGTATAATTTTCCTAGCGGGTCAGCATCGTCTAGATTTGGGCCGTAGTATCCTGCAATCGTGAATGGTTTGTTTTCCATCTTGATTTTGGCTATCGCCCATCTTCCCTTATTGTCTACTTCTGCTGAGTCAATAACAGCTTTTAGTGATTTTTTTATAATTATTATAATTCCTTTAATATTGCAATGTTGTGTGGTACAGACATATGTGTCAATCCAGCCTAAAGTCTTTGTTATTTGGTCCCATTCTTCTTTCAGGAGATGTGTTTCTTGCAGTATTATTATTTCAGATTCTGATGCTTTAATATATTCTAGTATTTTATTTCTCCTGCTCTTCGTTCTTAACCCGTTTACATTCCAAGAGAGTATTTTGATGTTTTTATTCATGGTCCCCATTAACTCTCTTCTGTACGCACTTTACCTTGTTTATTTGAAATCTCCATTTTTGTTTCTCTTTCTGCTGCAGCATATGAGGATTTTTTTTTTCCCTAGTTTGCGCCCCACCCTTTTCCTTTTCGTGATTTTTTTTCCGTTTTCTTTTTTCTGTTTGTGTATTACCCTCCCCGGGGAAGCCTCCTTCTTCTTTTCTTCGGTTATCTTCATAACCCATTGTGTCCCCCTACCCCGTGATTTAAAATTACGTATAAAAACATTTTATAGCCTTATACCTCTGTACTCTTTACTTTTAATCCGTATTAAAGGAATTTTTCATTTGCTGGGTGGTTCTTCAGCTCTTCTCTGATCCTTCATAAGTTCAATGAATGATTTGACTTCTTCCGGTTCTTTCATATTTCTCATCTTGCTCCGCCACATTATTCTAAGAGATGGTGGAAATTTCATTTGTACCGTGGCACCTAGCTGTTGCAGTTCTGGCATTAAATTTCCTAGCTCCCATTGTCTAGTTTGTGAAGCCTTCGACATGTCAGATCTTATTCTGAAAGACCAGTTTTCTTTGTTGAAACTGCCTTTTTTCAATGCTTCTCCCAATATTTTATCTTTTAGCACATATGTTTTAAAATTGACAAGTATTTTTCTCGGGGTTTTTCTCTCCTTATTTTTTCCGTATGGGTCTCTATGTGCTCTCTGTATGTCTTCTTGTAGAAGAGTCTCATCTGCCCATGGGAAGTATTCTGCCAGTAGTGCTACTACAAATTTTTTCATGTCCGGTCCCTCTTGACCTTCCGGAACATTCAGGATCCTGATGTTATTCTTTCTTGCCTGATTTTCGAATGATTCCATTTTTTCGTTTATTATTTTACTTTCTTGTCTCAGAGAATTTATCTCTTTCCAATTTCTTTCCACCTTTTTGTCCAAAGCGGCCACTTCAGTTTCTACCAGTGTCACTCTATCGCCCAGAGCATTTAGTTTGTTGTCCATCTTTTCGCAGGCTTCCTGAATCTTATCTTGTTTTGCTTCAGAGATTGAGAATTTTTCTTTCATATCTAGCCATATTTTTTCAAGTAGCTCCTCTGTTGTTTGAGAGTTCTGATGTTCTTTATGCCCCGACACATGATCTATTATATCTTGAGTTATCTCTGTGTTGTTCTGCTTTTCACCCCCTTCTGTGTTGATTTACTTTGTTGACGAATTATAACAAAATATCTCTGGTCTTGGTAGGAGGACGATAAAAAGAATAGAGGCCCGTTTCTAGTAGTTTAGCGAAGTATTTTTCCTAGCTCCATGATCACGTGATCGGAGCAGGAACATATAGGGTTGTAGCTTCTAGGTAACCAGGACAACCGCTCGTAACGGAGGAAAGCAGGAGTCGGTAAAGAACGAAGAAAAAAGCCGAACGAGTTTAAATCAGGTTAGTTTCAGGATTAGGAAGCCGTGGCACGTTTACTTAGACAAGAGAATTGACTTTTGGAGAGAACAGTGGGTATAATTTGTTGTTCTTGGACTTCTGTGTTACAGAGTTTTTCGTTAGAACAGATTACAGCGACACGTAAGTGACTGTATGATTAAGCTATGTTTGGATCAGGTTACACGGGCAGATAAGGGTAAACAGGTGATAGATTCCAAACGCACAGTGGCACAATAAGTTTGATAGACACCATTTTTGTAAACACGCACAAGACAAGTCATTACTAGACTCTTGATGGTAATCATTTGTATTTTTTATTATTGTTTATAGTGTTGATTCCCTGATGAAGGGCGACATGGTCACGCCCGAAATGCATTGGAGAGAAATATAAAATTTTGTCGCTGATGTGAATATGATGAAAAAATGAAATCAGAATATTTACAAAACATGTTGAATGATAAGTACTAAGATTAATAAACATTGAATAACAAAAGAATAATAGCATATGGAATCCTCTTGTACTAAGGGAGGAGAATCAGGTGTGCCCGGAGGGATGTCCTTAATGTCCCATTAAGGACACATAAGCTGATTTGATGGTACTTTGCGCACGGGCCTGTGACAAGATCGCCCTGCAGTCTGAGGAGATGTTAAGATCCTTGAACTCTAGGAAGTCAGGAGCCAAGCGTGCAAGTGCAGTGATTGAGGATCCGGATGGTGGATCTGGCCTCCCTCTCTCGTTAACATTGACACTGTCGGTTTGAGACGAAGTGGAGGCTGCTGAGAGAGCAGAAGGTGCTCCTGAAACCAAAACTGTCTTGGCCAACGGGGAGCAATGAGGATGAGAGTGCAATGTTCCCTCTTCATCTTCTGCAGTACCTTCGGAATGAGCGGAATCGGAGGATAAGCGTACGCAAATATTCCGGACCATCTCATCAAAAGGGCATTTCCCCTTGACCCCTGTTGAGGAAACCTGCTGGCATAAAACAGGCATTTGCTGTTCTGCTGCGTGGCGAACAAATCCAGTGTTGGTGTTCCCCAAGTTTGAAAGATCCTTTCTACTTGATGTTGTTCGAGCTCCCATTCGTGACAGCCCGTGAAAGCTCTGCTGAGGTTGTCGGCTAGAGAGTTCTGGATTCCTTGCACATGTTCCGCTCTGAGGGATATGCCGTGTTGTATGGCCCATTCCCACATCTCCTATAGCCTCTAGAGACAGGGTGAGTGATTTTGTTCCTCCCTGTTTGTTGATATAGTACATGCTGGTGGTATTGTCCGTACGCACCAGCACGGACGAATTCGCAATCCTGGGAAGGAAGGCTTGCAGGGACAAAAAAATGGCCCTCAGCTCTAGGCTGTTGATGTGTTTCCGCCGGTACTGACGAGGCCATCGTCCCTGGATCCGAAGATCCTGAAGGTGACCTCCCCAACCTTCCATGGAAGCGTCCGTAGTCAGGGTGAACTCTGGAATGTCTTGTAGAAAGGTGAGGCCAGGTGACAAATTGGGCTCCTTCCACCACCAAAGAAGGGCTTGCTTCATTTTGGTAGTGACTTTGATGCGGTCGTCGAACGATCCGTCGACTTGCCTCCACTGACGAAGTAATTCCTCCTGTAACGGTCTCATTCTGAGTCTCGCCATAGGGATGAGACTGATTGCAGAGGAGCACATCCCTAGAAGGGAAGCAAATGTCCGAACTGAAAGAGAGTCTTGCAATTATTTGTTTTGCTAGTTTCATCAGTTTGTTCTGCCGCTCCTGAGTCAAGAACGCCTTGCACTGGCGTGTGTTCAAGACCGCTCCCAGAAAGGTCAACTCCTGACGAGGTTGAAGCTGAGATTTGTGCGAATTGAGAGTCAGACCCAGATTCGAAAAGAGGGAGAGGGAACTCCTGACCGCTTCCATTGTGGAGTGTCTCGATGGTCCTTTTAACAGCCAGTCGTCGAGGTATGGGAAGACTTGTATTCCCTGGGACCTCAACATCGCTGCCACTGGGGCTAAACATTTGGTGAAGATTCTGGGGGCCGATTTGAGGCCAAATGGAAGTACTTTGAACTGAAAGTGGACGCCAGCCACTTGAAACCTTAGGTATTTGCGGTGTTTTGGGTGAATAGGGATGTGGAAGTAGGCGTCTTGCAGATCCAGAGAAGCCATAAAGTCCCCTTTGTTGAGACACTTCAGAATGTCCGTCAACGTTACCATGCGAAAACTCTGTTTCTTTAGATATTTGTTGAGTTTGCGCAGATCTAGAATTGGACGCCACTCTTCTGAAGTTTTCTCTACGAGGAAGAAGCGAGAATAAAATCCTTTCCCTTTCTGAGAAGGAGGAACTCGTTCTATCGCATTCTTTTGTAGCATCTTTAAGGCCTCTTTGAAGAGTAAGTGAAGATGAGGGGGAGGGGGACCCCTGGGCGGCATTGTTGGTGGCTTCTGTAAAAACTCCAGAGTGTGTCCGTTCCTGACAAGATCCAGGACCCACTGATCCGAAGTTATTTTCCGCCACTGTTGGTAAAAGGCGGAAATTTTGGCGCCCACGGGAAGGGGAGAATGAATGACTGACGTCCGGCAAAGCTCATTGGCGCTTGTTGGAATCACGCACTTGATTGTTTGAGCGTCGTTTCCCTCCCTGATGAGAGAAAGACCCACAGGCAGGCTGCCTGTAAGAGCTTTGATAGTACGGTTGTTTGTATTGAGATTTGTATTGGCGATTTTGTTGGTTGGAATAGTTCCCCCTGGAGGAGTAACCACGGCCTCTCGCTCCTCTAAAGGATCCTCTCTTGTATTGTAAGGTACCAAGGGATTTAGCTGTTTCGGTATCCGTCTTTATTGCCAGCAAAGCGTCATCAATGTGTTTACCAAAAAGTGAATCGCCATCATACGCCATGTCCAAGATTTTTGTTTGGACCTCAGGCCTGAAGGTGGTAGCCCGGAGCCACCCTTGACGCCTAAGTACTGCTGCTCCAGCCAATTGTCTGAAGTTGGTGTTGGAAATATCAAGGGCGCAATCAATGATTTCCGAAGCTGCCCTTTCTCCCTCCAGTACGATCCTGCGCACCTCCTGTTGCTGATCCTCTGGGATCAATTCAAGTTATTCAGACAGATCAGACCACATCTGCCTATCGTAACGGGCCAGGATAGCTAACGAATTAGTGCTTTAATGGAGGCTGCTGCATTTGCAGAGAACTTCTTTCCAATGGCATCCAGTCTTCTGCCTTCCTTGTCAGGTGGTGTAGAAATGGGAACAGAAGGATTCTTGGACTTCTGCTGTGCAGCCTGGGAAATGACAGAGTCTGGTCGAGGGTGACCTATTAGACAAGATGGAGTATCCGATGGTGCTCGATACTTTTTGTCTATTCGTGGAAGGACTGCAGGAATGGAAGCAGGCGTTTTCATTATGTTGAGGCCTTCCTTCCATATAGATTCAATAATGGGGATAGCCCTGGTAACTCTGCGATATCCCTCTTTAAAGTCATGCAAAAAGCAGTCAGACTGCTCCACTGTGATGGTTAATTCAAATCTATTAGCTGCACGTTGCATAATATTATGAAATCCGCCGATATCCTCAGGTGGAGAATCTGAAGGGCGGGGTGCAGGCGGTGAAGGCATAGGAATGACGTAATCCTCCCATGGGTCTATAGGTGTATTGTCTGGCAATTCACCCTCTTCCCGTTCATCATCGTCATCATGAGAAGAAGTATCCGTGTCATGATGAGGTGTAGGATCAGTATCTTGTCTTGGAGACAATGATGTCCGCGGTGACGGAGGCCTTGGCAAGTTAACTGGGGTAGCCGGCACAACAGGTGCAACTGGAGTTGGAGGAAATCTCTGGCGATAGTCGGCCAACATTGCCTGTAAATCCTGAATTAATGTAGATGGCAATTGAGTAGTGTTCTCCAATTGCTGAGGTCTTGCACGGGGTGATTGATATGGTGTCGTCATATCCTCATGCTCGTAATGACCATGGTGATCATCGTTATCGTCCTCCTGATATTTGATATTTAATTGAGAAGGGTGACGGGCAACCCCAAAAGGACCCTCACCCTCTTCACCGTCATCAGAATCTACCTCCATATATGTTTCCAAAATATGTGATGGCAAGAGTGGTGAAATGTGGGAATAATCTCGCTGATACGTTTTCATTTGAAAATGCGTATACTGGACTTTCGTAGGTGTAGAACTGGGCAACAGATGTGCAGATGCCACTGCTGTCGTCGATGACGATGAAGCTATCGTAATCGGATTCTCCGTCGACGGTGTCGTCAACGGTGTCTTCGTCGACGAATCCTTCGTCGACGAGGCAGTCGATGGTGTCTCCGTCGACGGTGTCGTCAACGGTGTCTTCGTCGACGAATCCTTCGTCGACGAGGCAGTCGATGGTGTCTTCGTCGACGAGGCCGTCGATGGTGTCTTAGTCGACGAATCTTTCGTCGACGAGGCCGTCGATGGTGTCTTCGTCGACGGGTCCTTCGTCGACGAGGTCGTCGATGGTTTCTTGGTCGACGCGTCCTTCGTCAACGAGAGCGTTGTTGGTGTCTTAGTCGACGAGACCTTTGTCGACGACAATGATGGTTTTGTCGACGGGATTGTCATCGACGGACCGGAAGTTTTGGTAGACGGGGCCGTCGTTGACAGAGACGTGGACGACGGGACAGTTGGTAACTTGGTATTCGACGTTGAAGACTTCACAGATGATGACAAAAGTTTTATAGACATCAGAGGTGAGGTAATAGCTGAAGTGGTGACCGTAGAAGTAGAAGTCAAAGTAGTAGTATGAGCAGACACCAGAGAAACAGTTTTAGCCTGGGCTGTACTCACAGTTGTCGTCCGAGGAGAAGATGCACTCTTTGAGGGTTCTGAGGCTCTCTGAGAGGATTTTAGTTTCTTCTTTCTCTCAGGAGAAGAGCTTTCCCTGGATCTGGCTCTCTTGCTGGAGGTAGAGGCCTTGTCCTCATCATCAGTGGAAGAAGATTTCAACCACAAAAGAACCCTTGCCTCCCTATTCCTGATTGTTTTAGGAGGGAAGGTACGGCAAATTCTACAGTCCTTCACAACATGTGAAGGGTGCAGACAATAAATGCAGTCAGAGTGCTGGTCATCCACATGGACCCTCTTCTTAAAGCAGGTGCTACAAGCCTTGAAAAGAGCCTTCTTTTCAGACATTTTTCTGAGGAAAAAAGCCAAAAAAGCCAAAAAACTGAGTAGGCACTCAGGGAGACTCCCTTACACACGAAGTGCGGTGAAAATCTGAGGAGAACTGCCTGGGCTGGGAAGGTTCTAGAGGGCGAGGACAGCTGATTGGCTGAGGCTACTATTTCAGGTCTTTTTACATAATGATGTAGATAGGCTGCTAAGTTTTGACAACAAAATTTTAGGCACTGCTATTGTATATATTTTTACCGTGGGACTCCCGCCTCGACGACGGGGAATGATTCAGGCATGTGAATCTATGAAAGATACCCCAATACTGGATACCCACATGGTGTGGGGTACAATCAGTCGCAGGGTCGGCTCCAGTTATTTATGTTATGTTATGTTATGTTAAAATGGCTCTTCTATATCGCGCGGCTACTTCAAGGAGTGTCCCGACGCTTTGGCGAACAGAGAAACAAGGAAAAGTATACAGCATAGCAGTGCTCCAAGAAAGGGCAGAATTTACAAAGAAAAAAGCCAGGTCTTTAGCTCCTTTCTGAAGGCTAGCAAATTAGTAGCCATTCTTAAAGATCGAGGGAGATCGTTCCAACAACGTGGTGCAAGGTACCGAAAGGAGCGACCTCCGATTCGAATGCGCCTGATGGAAGGAATCACCGCTTTGGCCTCAAAGGCAGACCTGAGAGTTCCTCTAGGGACATAGAAGGCGATCCGATTACGCAGATAGATTGGGCCAATTCGATGCAGCGCCTTGAAAGCCAGAGTCAGAGTCTTAAAAGTTACTCTCTTGGCGATCGGAAGCCAATGGAGTTGCTCTAGAAGCTCTGAGGCCCGCGCCCTACGAGGGAGTCCAAAAATGGCCCTGGCGGCCGAATTCTGCACAACCTGCAGACGGGCCATCAGATATTTAGGAAGGCCCAAATAGAGAGCATTCACGTAATCAAGACGAGACCCTATAAGGGCCTGCACAGTGATTTTCTTGTGCTGAAGGGACAGTAAAGGGAGGAACTTCCGTAACATTTTTAGGATGCCGAAGCATTTCCCCGTCAGCCCGATGATCTGGGGTCTAAGGGAAAGGTCGACATCACACAGGAAGCCCAGATTTTTCGCCTTTACTGATACAGTGTTAGGTGGGGACATGTCACCAGGCCACCATGACTTTTAACCTTGACCACATTTAATGTACAGCAGGAACAATTGTTACTTACCCGTAAACGGTGGTTCTCCAGTATTGGTGTCTTTCATAGATTCACATGCTTGAATATTCCACGTCGTCGAAGTGGGAGCCCCACGGTAAATAAAATTGCAATAAAAGCAATAATATATGTATACAGAAACATAATTACATACATTCCAAAACCATAAATACTTACAAGTACCAAGGTAGCATTAACACATAGGAATACATAAGAAAAAAAACACCTTTATACCGTATCCATGTCATTATGTTAGTCCAAACTACAGCCAATCAGGCGCAAGCACCCCTCTAGAACCTTCTCCTCAGAGGCTCAGGCCCTCAGATTTTCGTAGCACAAGAGTGACAAAAGAGCCTAGAAGGAGAAGCGAGCCTCTGAGGGGAGGTGGGTGAGTCGCATGTGAATCTATGAAAGACACCAATACTGGAGAACCACCGTTTACAGGTAAGTAACAATTGTTCTTCTCCAGTATTGGGGTGTCTTTCATAGATTCACATGCTTGAATAGAATAGTGAGCAGTAAGAGCTCGCCGTAAGAGAAAATAGCAGTGCATTAGCATGAAAATGCAATGAAAAAACATAATGCTGCTAGAGAGATAATAATAAAAACCATACAGGCGGAGGGAAGGAAAGAGGCTCACCTTATTTAAAAAGATTGCGAAGCACCGCTTGGCCCACTGCTGTATCAGCTTCGTTGATTGTCTCAAGGCAGTAGTGCTTTGTGAAAGTGTGCCTGCTGGACCACGTGGCTGCTCGAGATATTTGGTGAATCGGCCCACCAGCAAACAGGGCAGCACAGGATGACATCGCCCTGGTGGAGTTAGCTCTCACTGTAGATTGAAGAGGCTTACCGGCCTTCTAATGACAGAATGCAATTGCTGAGTAAATCCAACGTGCAATAGTTGGCTTGGTAACAGAACGCCCCTTGCGCATGCGTCTGTAAACAACGAACAGTTGATCAGACCTGCGAAAGGGCGCTGTCCCGTCGATGTAGATTTTTAGACATCTTTTAACGTCCAATGAATGCAAATGCTGCTACGCCGGAGATTGGGGATTAGCGTAAAAAGTCTTTAAGAACACTGGTTCTTTGAGGTGAAAATCAGTTGGCACCCTAGGCATGAATGCCGGGTTGGTGGGAAGTGCAACACAGTCCAATTTAAATTGATGGAAAGGAGGCTGAATAGTAAAAGCGTGGATATCACTCACGCGACGTGAGGAGGTCAAGGCAAGAAGAAGGACCACCTTCCAGGTCAAAAATATCAAATCCACTTTATGGATGGGCTCAAAAGGCGCCTTCATCAACTGCGCCAAAACAACATTGAGATGCCAGGTAGGAGGAGGACACCGAATGGGTGGGAACATCCTGAACAGCCCCTTGAAAAACTGCCAAATGACTCTGGAAGAGTAGAGAGAGGAAGACCCATCCTGCCGAAAACGAGATAGCGCCGCCAAGAAGACCTCCAAAGTGGAGTGGGAGAGTCCTGATTGAGCTAACTGCAGAAAGAACGGCAGAAGCTGAGCAGGAGAGGAGTGCACGGTATAGATGTTGGCAGATGCACACCAGTGACAGAACCTCTTCCACTTTAGCTTGCAAGTCTTTACTGTGGAAGGAGCTCTTGCATTGGCAAGAACGTTTCTACATGCTGGCGAAATATTCAAGTGGGCAAATTCAAGGTGCTCATGTTCCAGGCCGATAATTTGAGAGAGGAGGGGTCCGGATGACAGATCTGACCCTTGTCCATTGTGAGGAGATCCTCTCGAGGACAAAGGAGGATGGGTTCGCACTGTGAGAGAAGCAGCAGTTCCGAGAACCACGCTTGTCGAGGCCATCTGGGAGCGATCAGGAGAATGTGGCACGGCTGTCTCCGCATTTTCCACAGCACTCGAGGAACCAACGGAATCGGCGGAAAAGCATAATAATAATAATCAAAAGGGCATTCCCGCACGACCCTTGATGGGGAAGCCAACTTGCATAAAACTGGCATTTCCGGTTTACAGGGCTCGCAAAAAGATCCATGTTCGGGCGACCCCACAGCCGAAAGATGAAGTCCAGAGTCGGCTGATGCAACTCCCACTCATGGGTCGAGGACGCTGACCTGCTGAGGGAATCCGCTAGGATGTTGGAGATGCCTGGTAGGTGAACCGTTGTCAGGGTAATTTGGTGACGGAGTGCCCAGTCCCAGATGCTCTGTGCCAGCTGAGAAAGGAGCGGTGACTTGGTGCCGCCCTGTTTGTTTACATAGTGCATACTGGTGGTATGGTATTGTCGGTTTGAATGAGCACTGATTCTCCCTGGAGAAGAAGATGGAAAGATTTGAGGGCCAGGAAAATGGCCATTAGCTCCAGTCTGTTGATGTGCCAGGAACGTAGAGACAGGGTCCACTTGCCCTTTATGGAAAGCCCCTGAAGATGTGCATCCCAGCCTTCCAGGGAGGCATCCGTGGTAAGGACGAGCTCCGGAGCGATGGTTAGGAAAGAAGTACCGGTAGCGATGTTTGACGGTTGAGCCCACCATTGGAGAGTGGACCTCATTCGAGCGGTCACTAGGACCAGATCGTTGAAAAAACCATTGACCTGACGTCACTGTTTGTCCAGTTCTTCCTGAATTGGGCAACTCTTGAGCCTGCAATTTGGGATCAGGGAGATGCAGGAGGACGCCATCCCAAGAAAGGATTTCAATACACGAACTGAAACTGACCCTTTTGAACGGATGAGAGCCACTAGGCGTAGAATCCGCAGCTTACGCTTGTGAGTCATGAATGCCTTCGCCAGCCAAGTATTCAGAGTGGTGCCTAGAAAGGCCCTGCAGGGAGCTGGATTGAACTGAGACTTCTAGGTGTTGGAGAGACCGAGGGAGTGGAATAGAGTCTGAGAGAATCGAGTGTCCAGAGACGCCTGATGCCGAGATTGCGACTTGATGAGACAGTCGTCCAGGTAGGGAAAGATTTGAACACCCTTCAAACGTAGGTATGCCACCACCGGGGCCAGGACTTTCGTGAAGACGCGAGGGGCGGAACGAAGGCCAAAAGGCAGAACCTTGAATTGAAAATCTCTGCACCCTACCCGGAAGCGCAAGTACTTCCGGTGTCTTGGAAGTACCAGCACGTGGACATAAGCGACTTGAAGATCGATGGTGGTCATGAAGTCGTCCTTCGAGAGAATGCGAAGAATTTTCGTGAGCGTGAGCATGCGGAAGGATTGGCACTTCAGGTACTTGTTCAGGGCTCTTAAGTCGAGGATCGGACGCCATTCGCCGGACTTCTTGAGGACAAGGAAAAACTGGGAATAGAATTCCATCCCCTTCTGAGACACTTCGATGGCACCTTTCTGAATCATGAGTCGAATCTGTTGAGAAAGCTCCCTGAGATGAGCCAGAGGCGGACCAGTTGGAGGAGTGTTTGGAGGGAACTTGACAAACTCCAAAGCATGGCCCTTTGAAACAATGTCCAGCACCCAATGGTCCGAGGGGATTGAAGACCAATTGGAAAAGAAATGGGGAGATTCGACTTCCAACTTTGAGCAGGGAAGGCAAGTCCCTGATTCTTAGAAGCGGAGCCTCTGTAGGAAGACTTTCCTCTGTAAGACTTGGTAGACTGTTGCCGATAGGACTGCTGTGACTGGGAGGAATATCTCTGATTTCCCTGGCCGTAGGAGCGGTACTGGTTTGATCTGCTGCGAAAAGAAGAGGAGGAGCCGTGTCCGTGCGCTCCATACAAAGGCTGCTTGCGAAACTGCAAAGTGCCTAGGGCATGAGTCGTCTCGGTGTCCTTTTTAATCGTTTGAAGTGCCTCGTCCACATGCTGGCCAAAGAGCGATTCGCCATCAAAGGGCATGTCGAGGATTTTCGCCTGAACCTCCTGGCGAAAAGAGGTGGAACGCAGCCAGCCCTGACGACGCAAACCGGCTGCCCCCGCAAGCTGACAAAAACCAGTGCACGCAATGTCCACAGAGCAGTGGATAATCTCAGATGACGCTCTCTCTCCCTCCTGAAGAATCTTGAGAGCCTCTGCTCTGGAGGGCTCAGGAATGAGGTCGATAAAAGAAGACATATCCGACCACATCTGGCGGTTGTAGCGCCCCAGAATGGCCAGAGAATTCGCAGCGCTCACGGTGGTAGAAGCCATAGTGGAAATTTTTCATCCAATGGCATCAAGACGACGTCCCTCACGGTCAGGAGGAGCTGTAATAGGAAAAGACGGATTCCTGGAACGGCGCTGTGCGGCCTGGGTGATCACGGAATCGGGTTTAGGCTGCGCTACCAGGCAAGCTGGAGAACCCTGGGGCGCCCTATATTTCTTCTCCAAGCGAGGAAGAAGCGCCAGAATAGAATTTGGCGTCTGCATCAGTTTGACACCCTAGTTCCAAATGAAGTCAATAATGGGCACTATCCGGACCTGTTTAAAAGGTTGACTCTTGAAATCATAAAGAAAACAGTCCTCATCCTTCAGAACCACAGGCAGCTTAAAGCGCAGTGCCGCTCGTTCCATAAGTTGGTGAAAACTAGCTATATCCACAGGAGGAGAATCCCCTGGACCCGAAGGTGGCAGAGACGGTCTCTGGATCTGATAATCGCCCCAATCCGCCATGTTCCCATCATCACCATCAACTTCGCCGTCTTCCCGATCTGGGCGAACGTCATCATCCTCATAAACCGTTGCATGGACCTGAATAGAGGTAGTAGATGGTGCAGAAGGCGCAGCTGGCTCTGGCAGCGTAGTAGAGGGAGGAGCTGCTGTAGTTGCAGGCACCCTAGGTTGAGGAGACCCCTGGTGAGACGGTGGAAATCGCCTATTATAATCCTCTAACATGTATTGAAGATTAGAAATGAGGGAGAGCGGCATCTGTGCTGTGGGAACCTGAGCAGAAGGTTTCTCCTCCTTGAAGTATGGAAGTACGGATCTTCCTGATCATCCTCATAGTCCTGACATTTAATGACCAGCTCCGAAGGGCTTCGAGCTGCCCGGACACTGTCATCTTCCTCCTCATCAGAAACAGAGTCCTGCTCCCAACCCGTGGCAAAAAGAGGTGATGGAGGCTGTGAGTGACATGGAACCGGAAGCTTGTCCAAAGGCACATGTCGACGTTGGTGCAGAGGGTCAACAGCAGGAGCCCCAGAACCGGATGAACAAATTGGCACCAAAGGCAATGATGCGAAGGTAGACGACAACTGTAACACCGTCGACGGGACAACCACCGTCGATGAAGCCGTCGACGGCAAGACCGCAGCCGTCTACGAAGCCGCCGCCGCCGAAACAGCCGTCGACCGAGCACCCGCTGACGAAGAGGCTCTCTTCACAGCAAACGTCGACGAAGATTTCGATGTCATCGAAACTCCCTTTTTGGACGTCGACGAAGAGATTGGAATCGTCAACGAGACAGACCTGAAGCTCACACACACCATCATCGACGCTGATGACGTTGACGCAGCCACCGTGGACGACCCGCTGGCACAACTCATCGCCACGGTCATCAGTGGAGAACTGGAGATGGCAGATTTCGTCATCGGAACAACCGTCAACGCTCCCGTCGACGATTTAGCAAGTTTTATTTTTAGAGGAAACATGCATAGAAGGAGCCGCGGATGCCTGAGAGTCAGATCTCGGGGGCATAGGCGGTGGAGGTGGAGACACAGCAGGAGCCTTCTGAAGTTGAAGCTTCCTCTTGTTTAGGAAAGGAGATGGCAAATCCTGCACACTGCTACATTTAGAAGTGGCTCTAGACACACCTGACGCAATGCTTTCTGCATCAGAAAGAGGTGAATCCTTATCCTTCAACCTCTGCAATCACAGGAGGAGACGCCCTTCCCTGTCCTTAAGGGTTTTTGTTGAGAAAGTCCTGCAAATCTTACATTTTCCTACCTCATGCTCAGGATAGAGGCAGTAAAAACACTTCTTGTGAGGGTCCTCTGAGAAGAGCCGCAATTTCCCATAAGAAGCATATGGGCGAAACAAAGACTTCTTACTTGAAGACATCCCAGAAAAAACTGTAGAAATTCAGAAAGAAGTTGAAAACTGAGCAGAGCTCAGGGAGACTCCCTTCACACGACGTGCGGTAGAAAATCTGAGGACTTGAGCCTCTGAGGAGAAGGTTCTAGAGGGGTGCTTGCGCCTGATTGGCTGTAGTTTGGACTAACATAAAGACATGGATATGCTATAAAGGTGTTCTTTTTCTTCTCATTTATTCCGATGTGTTAATGCTACCTTGGTACTTATAAGTATGTATGGTTTTGGAATGTAAGTAATTATGTTTCTGATTACATATATTATTGCTTTTATTGCTATTTCATTTACCGTGGGGCTCCCACTTCGACGGGGAATATTCAAGCATGTGAATCTATGAAAGACACCCCAATACTGGAGAATACGAGCATCGCTGCCTTTGCCACTGCAGCCTGTCAAAACTGAACTGCAGGCGGCAGCAAGACATCCCTATTAACGTGTATGTCACAAAACTACTGAGACCACCTCACCCAGGCTAATGTTTCGGTAGTATCAATTGGGCACTGACTCACGTCAGTCTCATGAATGTTACCAAATATGCTGTGTGGCCCAGCCATGTTGTGTGAATACAAGTAATGTTACATTGTACCAGAGTAGCAGCTAGTAGAGCTACGGACTCTGAGCCAGCCCCCTAGCCTGCCGGGAGTAACACGCATGGCGCACTGCCACTTTAGTTTCACTGACTATGACATGATTACAGGTGCTCCTGCTTGACAGCTCAGGAGGTGCTATTATGCGTGCTTTGCATTTCAGTGTGGTGATGCAGACCTCCACACTAAAATGTGTTAGTCTATTCCCTGATGCGTGGTACTTGGCAGGGCTGATACTATTCATATATGGTAAACATCGGTTTACCCTGCATGAGAAACAACGCATACCATTACAACGCGGTCACAACAACGACCACGTTGTTACATCGCATGCCATTACAACACAGGCTGTTACAATGGCGTGCTGTAGGGGCAGAAGGTATTGGATTTTAAATCCAACACCTTCCCTACTGTTGCACAGACTGGAGTTAGAATAGTAAATTATACTATTCCAACATCCAGCGCCCCCCTACAGCAAGTCGTTTTAATGACTTGCGTTGTAATGCTATGCAATGTAACAACGGGGTCTTTGGAATGACCGTGTTGTTACAGCATGCGTTCTAAACGCATTCGTTATTGATTTATTTTTTAAATATATTTTTATTTATTTTTCACATCAAACAAAACAACTGCCATTGATACCCCTCCGCATCTTGAGGCGCATTTCTTGATACATGTACATTGTTACATTCCATTTTCCAATCAATATTACACTGCTTAATATGCTTTACTTTCCATCTTAGTGCCAATTGTAGCATACAGTGCGTCCATTACATATTTCTAATTCAACATTCTCCCGGTTCTGACTCCTGAACCCTCAAGTGAAGCAGGCCGTGCGCTCGCCTAATTATTTGTCATTCCCTCCCCTTGCCCTCCCTAACCCCTTCCACTGGTGAGTACCCTCTTATAAGGAATGGTTAGATACCTATAATATATAACAATTCTGGCGGGCGTGCCTCTTCTTCTCTGCCACCTGTGCGTACTCAACCTCGGTCATTCAAACAACCACATCAGTGTTCCCTGGAATAAAATGGAGCCCCACTACAATCCTTCAGGTCGGGGAGTTCCTGCTAGGGTATCCAGTGAATCCCCATCCGACTCCGGTTCAGGGATCAACAGCATTGCGACCAGAGCCTCCCATGCTTTAGCAGTGTCCAGTGCCTTCTCGTTGTTATCTCTCTTAGCCAGTTGGAATCTAACCACACTCTCACTGGCTGCCCAATTGGTGAGTTCCACCTTCCAGCGTTGGATGCTACGCCCCTGCTTGGTTTTCCAATGCCTCGTTAGCTCCCTTTTAGCTAGCACGAGCTCCAGGTCCAAACTAAACGCATGCGTTATAATGTGGCATATTCTTCATGTATGTGCTTGACCAGTTGGTCGGTAGCCGCCAGCGCTGTTATTAGGTGCCAAGCATCACAGAACTCAAACAATGGTTTGTATATCGATGGGTAACGTGCTCATGTCAGAATATTCAAAATGGTGCATGAATATTAACGACTGACGCACACACACTTTTACTGTTGGCGCAGCAGAAAGGAGTGGGTTTGTTCGAAATAGTTTTATTTCGTCCATAACTGGCAAGTCTTCAGTTTGCCTATGAGTGACACTTTCATAATTTTAGTGTGAGCATTTTTGACATTTCGATGTATGAGCGACACTTTATCCCATGTATCTGCATGCAATGTAATAGCTTTCGAAAAAAAGAAGGAATTGTTGCCTTGCACTGTGTAGGCTGAACACAACCCCGGCTATAATGTCACAGGCAGAGCACTACCACATCTTCCACACAGTGTTATAACCTCACACAATCTTACAAAACAGCGGTACACAACAAACATTCATGCTCAACACAAGCTTTTCAATAAAGTAGAGAACGCGTATTGCTGTTCTCAACAGCTATTGCTATTCTTCCCAGCACTGACGGTCTTTCCTTAAAATTACAAGAGCCAAATGGAAAATAAACTGGGTCTTTTATGTGACCCGTGGAAACTACGATTAAGGTGCTGGAGATTGAGGACTCGTGAAGGCTGTTGAGTTGACAGCATTACAAATCTATGACTATTTTCCATTTATTCCTTCATAGCAGTCAGTGGGAGGCCATGAACAGTGCTCGATCTCTTGAAGCCGGAGAAGGGTTTTTTATGTAGCACATTTTTTATCCAGAAATCTATGAGGAAAAAAAAAGTTCGTGGCAAAGTGGAACCTTTTGTCTTTGGCAGCAGAAGCATCTGAAGATGTAGTGCCCTACAACTGTGGAGAAAAACACAGCTTTAATGATGCATTTCCAATTGGATCTTTCCACGGCAGGACATGACAAGCACAGTTTACATGGAGGAGAGCATGTTATTACGTTAACTGGCACTCAGGCCATTTCTCATGCGACTGTGGTCTGGTCAGGTGCGACAGATGCCACGAACTCAGCGGCTGCTATTAGGTCGAGCCTGGGCAGCGTATGCGCTGACCTGCAAGGCATGCTGTATTTGAGTATGGACTTGAAGTTCCACCCATATTTTTCATAGGCTGGTGTCATTGTCCTTTGTAAATGCTGGTTTCTGATACGTTGATAGGCTTGTTAGTCCCTCCTTGTCTTCATTTGTAACCACCTATGAGGACTGGCCCTAGTACTTCAGTTATTACAAGCTATGTCTTATTTAGTCTGTAAGCAATATATTCATTAATGAGTTTCTCCTACTGCAGGCATGACATACTTTCCTGAAACCTTCAGCGCACCATGCACGCTTTGATTTTTCAAGCAGTCCGGGACAATGGTGCCAGACGTCTCGCATTTACAAGAGTTTGAGCTATTGGCATTGTAAATGGCAATGCCTTTTATTTACGTGTTAATTATCAAAACAGATCAATAAAAGGCATTGTCAGTTACAATGCCAATAGCTTAAACTCTCTTAAATGTGAGACTTATTGCATTACAAATGCTTGTTTGCAGAGTTTTCTGCACAGTAGAATAAGACTTCAGATGGGAGCATACTGAATTTTTTTGCTGGGTAGGCAATCAGTGCTAATTGCCCAATCGCAACACTCAAACAACCAGAGGAAGGATCAGCAGAGCTAGCAAGTGCTAGTGCCACAGTGAGTGTAGAATTGTGCCTCCAAAGTGTGCAGTGCTAATTAAATGACACGGACACAGCATAATGGTCAAATACTAAAGACCACGACTGGCACACCACAATTTCTGCTTTTATTCAGCCCCCTACTTTGGACGCCAGACTGAACTAATCCCTGGATGTCCACGGGGTAGACATTATGTTACCCACACGTTCACTCCCTCCTAAACTTAGTGGGCAAGTCCACTTGACCCACAACACTACAGTGAGAGCCAGAAGAGACCGTTTCAAGACAATAGACAGCTGGCGCTCTATTTAGAAAGTGAGGATAATGCATGCTATGAATCTGTGACAAGCACTGCATGACATTTTCACACCTTGCGGTGATGAAACAAAGAGAAAGATTAACAAGCATTTGCAATGCAATAGGTCTCGCAGTTACGCAAGTTTGAGCTATTGGCATTGTAAATGACAATGGCTTTTCTTGAGGTTTTGAAAACATAAATAAAATGCATTCTCATTTACAATGCCAATAGCTTAAACTTGCGTAAATGCGAAACATATTGCATTGCAAATGCTGGTTTCTTATTGCATTCATTGGCGACGTCACGATAAAATACCAATTTAAATTTAGACACCTCAGATATTTCAAAAGATCCAGTTTGCCACATGTTGCATGACACACAGATACGGGCACACGCTCACTTCCTTAAAGTGCAAAGAATTTTAAGTAACTAAAATAGACGGCTGTGATAAGGGGTCTGGTGAAAATGAAATGTGTCTCCTTAAAACAAAAAAAGCCCTATCATAATTTTTAGTTTCTAAGAAGATGCCGCTGGAGTTCTTGCGCAAACAGGGCTAGTGCTTTCAGCTTTCAAAAGGAATATTCTATGCCCCACTTGTACCGAAGAGCACATTTCTATCTGTTGCTGATATGCCTTTCATCCATCATAAGTCAATGAAATTAAAATGACTATTGAAAATAATTAATCTGTTACTTCTGTACAAAAATACTTTTTTGTGGCTCGCGGCGTATAAAGAAAAACCGCGGTTATAGTACAGCTTGAAGTCAGCTTTTGAAGCTAGCTGACAATTGAATATGTGATCATACATTTCTATTTAATTCATAATATGTAGGATGTAAATCAAAACCACACATGGAGTGACGTCATGCGAAAGCTACCATTGCGTTATTGTGCCGATTTTTTTTATGTCCTTGTTTTACCGGTTCTAGATTTCGAGTAGTTCATGAATGGTGTATTTTACCGATGCTTTTCAGAGGCAACATTGCTCAGTACAATATGAACGTACTGCAGGAGAGAAGCAGAGTTGACTACGCATGTTGTACGTCGCCACTGACATGCAAACTAAGAACAATTGTTACTTACCTGTAAACAGGTGGTTCTCCAGTATTGGTGTCTTTCATGGATTCACATGCTTGAATATTCCCAGTCGTCGGAGTGGGAGTCCCACGGTAAATAAAATAGCAATAACATACTAATAATATGTATATGTAAAACATAACACATGAAATACACCTTAGAAAAAAGGCAGTAAATGCCTAGACATAATTCCACATAGGAATACATGAATAGAGAAAAAACACTTGTAGCCTATTCTTGTCATTATGTTGGTCCAAACTGTAGCCAATCAGGCGCCAGCAGCCCTCCAGAACCTTCTCCTCAGAGCTCAGTACCTCAGATTTTCGTAGCACAAGAGTGACCACAGAGTCTATGAGGAGAAGAGAGCCTCTGAGGGGAGGTGGGCGGGTCGCATGTGAATCTATGAAAGACACCAATACTGGAGAACCACCTGTTTACAGGTAAGTAACAATTGTTCTTCTCCAGTATTAGGGTGTCTTTCATAGATTCACATGCTTGAATATAGAATAGAAAGCAGTAATAGCCGAAGAAAGCTTCCAAGCCATGATACACATGAACAGACTTATAAGACCAAATATATCTAGTCATGCAAGTCATACAGTAAAAAGGTAAACCATAATGGAGGAGGGAAGACAGAGGCTCATCTTATTGAAAAAGATTGAGAAGCACAGCCTGTCCCACTGCAGTGTCTGCTTCATTGATGGCACCCAGGCAGTAGTGTTTCGTACACGTGTGCCTGCTGGACCACGTGGCTGCCCTGCAGATCTGATGCAGCGGCACACTGGCGAACAGGGCAGTTGAAGACGACATCGCCCTGGTGGAATGGGCCCTCACTGAAGACTGTAGAGGCTTGCCTGCCTGTTGATGGCAGAAAGAGATGGCCGAGGAAACCCAACGAGCAATTGTAGGTTTGGTAACTGGACGCCCTTTGTGGAAACGTCCATAAGCTATGAACAGTTGGTCAGCTTTGTGAAAAGGGGCTGTTCTGCTGATGTAAAACTTCAAACACCTTTTAATGTCCAAGGAGTGCAAACGCTGCTCCGCTGGAGACTGTGAATTAGCAAAGAAAGTCTTTAGGAAAAACAGGTTCGTTGATGTGGAAATCTGAAGACACCTTAGACAGGAAGGTGAGATTAGTGCGAAGCACTACACAGTCCGGTTGAAATTTCAGAAATGGAGGATTTATAGTGAAGGCATGAATATCACTTACGCGACGTGAAGATGTCAGCGCAAGGAGAAGAGCAACCTTCCAAGTGAGAAACTTCAAGTCTGCCTTGTGTATAGGTTCGAATGGTGCTTTCATAAGTTGTGACAACACGATGTTAAGGTGCCAAGTAGGAGGAGGGCGCCGAATCGGTGGGAATTTGCGGAATAATCCTTTGAAAAATTGGCGTATTATCCTGGAAGAACAGAGTGAGGTGACGCCATCCTGGCGGAAGCGAGAAATTGCCGCCAGAAAAACTCTCAAAGTTGAATGCGAGAGTCCAGACTGAGCAAGTTGCAAAAAGAATGGAAGGAGCTGCGCAGGCGTGGAATGAATGGGATGCACCCCAGCAGCTGCGCACCAATGGGAGAATCTCTTCCATTTAGGTTTCTAGGTTTTAACAGTTGACGGAGCTCTGGTCTGAGCGAGAATGTCTCTACAGTCTGGCGGGATGGCTAGATGAGCAAATTCAAGGTGCTCAGGTTCCAAGCTGAAAAATTCAGAGAGGAGGGGTCTGGATGGCAAATCTGACCCTTGTCCATCGTGAGAAGGTCCACCCGAGGATAAAGACGGATGGGCTCGCACTGGGACAGAAGAAGTAGCTCTGAAAACCATGCCTGACGAGGCCATCTGGGGGCGATCAGAAGAATGTGGCAAGGCTGTCTCCGCATCTTCCACAATACCCGAGGCGCCAGAGGAATTGGAGGACAAGCGTAAGCAAACAGATTGCACCAATTCATCAAAAGGGCATTGCCCTGTGACCCTCGGTGGGGATGCCAGCTTGCATAAGATGGGCATTTCCAGTTCTGTGGTGTGGCAAAGAGATCCAGCGGCGGACGCCCCCATCTCCGAAAAATCAGCTCAAGTGATGGATGATGTAACTCCCACTCGTGGGTCGATGATGTGGACCTGCTGAGGGAATCCGCTAGGATGTTGGAGACTCCTGGGAGATGGACTGCAGTGAGAGTGACGTGGTGACTTAGAGCCCAAGAGATGAAAGGACTTGAGCGCCAGAAAAATGGCCATCAGCTCCAGCCTGTTGATGTGCCAGGCTCTCTGAGGCAAAGTCCACTTGCCATTTATGGACAGGCCTTGAAGATGAGCACCCCATCCTTCCAATGAGGCGTCCGTCGTCAGAGTAAGTTCCAGAGTGATGGAAAGGAACGACGACCCTGTCGAAAGATTGGATGGCCGTGCCCACCATTTGAGGGCCGCTCTCATGCGCGTGGTGACACAGACTATGTCGTTGAATGAACCGGTGACCTGACGCCACTGTCCATCCAGTTCCTCTTGAATGGGGCGTTGTCCGTAGTCTGCAATTTGGGATCAATGCAATGCATGATGACGCCATCCCTAGAAATGACTTTAATAGTCGGACTGAAACGGACTGTTTTGTCCGTAAAAGAGACACCAATTGATGAATCTTTTGTTGCTGCTCCTGAGATACAAAAGCTTTTGCAAGAGTTGTATTCAACGTGGCCCCTAGAAAGTTCTTGCAGGTTGCTGGATGCAATTGGGACTCGGCCATGTTGATGGAAAGACCGAGGGAGCGAAACACCTCCTGACAAAGGCGATTGTCCTGAAGTAGCTGCGTAAGAGACTGTGATTTTAGGAGACAGTCGTCCAGGTAAGGAAAAATTTGGACACCCTGAAGACGCAGATAAGATACCACAGGAGCTAACACCTTTGTAAAGACGCGAGGGGCTGAGCGTAGGCCGAAAGGCAGTACTCTGAACTGGAAGTCCCTCCGTCCCACGCGGAAACGCAAGTACTTCCGATGTCGCGGAAGAAATAGGGACATGGAAGTAGGCGTCATGGAGGTCGATAGTTGCCATGAAATCCCCCATAGAGAGTAAGCGTAAGATCTCCACCAGCGTAAACATGCGGAAGGATTGGCACTTGAGATATTTGTTGAGTGCTAGCAAGTCCAATATCGGCCGCCAATCCAGCGTCTTCTTGATGACAAGGAAAAAGCGGGAATAAAATCCCTTCCCCCATTGAGACTTGGGCACCACTTCGACGGCACCCTTCTGTATCATAAGGCGAACTTGATGTAATAGTTCTTTGATGTGGGCTGGTGGTGGTCCGGAAGGTGGAGTGGGCGGAGGAAGTTTGATGAACTCTAAAGCATGGCCCTTCCCTACAATGTTCAGAACCCAACGGTCCAAAGTGATGGAGGACCATTGAGAACAGAACAGGGAGATTCCACTTCAAACTTTTTGGGGTAAAGGCAAGTCATTGTCTCTTGGGAGTAGATCCTCTGTAAGAAGATTTCCCCCTATAGGTCTTAGAAGTCTGCTGCAGGGAAGACTGTTGCTGGTTATTGGAGTAGCGTTGGTTGCCTTGGTTGTAGAGCGATATTGATTGCTTCCTCCTTGAAAAATAGACGAGGTGCCGCGTCCGCGTGCACCCCGAAAGGGCTGTTTCCGAAATTGCAAGGTTCCTAAACAGTGAGCAGTGTCAGTGTCTGCTTTGATGGATTGTAATGCTTCATCAACATGAGCCCCAAACAGTGACTCGCCGTCGTACGGCATATCCAGGATCTTCACCTGCACCTCTTGTCGAAAGGATGTGGAACGCAACCAACCTTGCCTGCGTAGAACAGCCGCTCCAGCGAGTTGCCGGAAACCAGTACAGGCAATGTCAACGGCACAGTCAATAATCTCCTCCGATGTTCTCTCCCCTTCTTGGAGATGTTGCAAAGCTTCCGCCTTTGCAGCATCTGGCACCAAAGCCACAAAAAAAAAACGACATGTCTGCCCACCTCTGGCGGTCGTAATGCCCCAAAATAGCCAAAGCATTGGCCGCTCTCACTGTGGTGGATGCCATCGTGGAAAACTTGTGGCCTATAGCATCCATGCGACGACCTTCACGATCTGGTGGGGCAGTAACAGCAGACGCAGGGTTCCGAGAACGACGCTGAGCTGCTTGTGTAACCACCGAATCTGGTTTTGGCTGTCCAAACAGGCACACTGGAGTGCCAACAGGTGCTTTATATTTCTTTTCCAATCGGGGCATCTGCGCCGGTAGTGAATTTGGGGTCTGCATCAACTTTACCCCTTCAGCCCAGATTAAGTCAATAATGGGAACAGTATGGACTTGCTTGAATGGCTGACGTTTAAAATCATAGAGGAAGCAATCCTCTTCCCTCTGGACTTTTGGTAACTTGAAGCGTTGAGCTGCCCTATCCATCAGCTGATGGAAACTCGCAATATCCACAGGAGGAGAATCTCCTGGTGTTACCGGAGAGGGTGACGGCATCAGAACTTGATAGTTATCCCACTCCGCCAAATCCTCATCAACATCTCGAACCTCACCATCTTAGTGGTCTGGAGAAATCTCATCTTCGTCGTCGGCATACACCGTCTGCTGAGCTCACCATCTACAGAGCTCACCGTCTACAGAGCTCACCGTCTACAGAGCTCACCGTCTACGGAGCTACAGAGCTCACCGTCTACAGAGCTCACCGTCTATGGAGCTCACCGTCTACGGAACTCACTGTCAACGAGCCTACCATCTACAGAGCTCACCGTCGACGAGCCTACCGTCGACGAGCCTACCGTCGACGAGGCCACCGTCGACGAGCCTACCGTCGACGAGCCTACCGTCGACGAGGCCACCGTCGACGAGGCCACCATCGACGAGGCCAACTGTCGACGAGCCTGCAATTGACAAGTGGGCACTGTCCTCACTGTCATCGACGAATGCCTGGAGGTGTTGTCATTGCAGAGCACCAGTGACGGCAGAGATTGTCGTCAAAGAGTACATCGACCGTATCGTCGACAAGCTGGCACATTTTCACGTAGAAAAGTGCGCAGAGTGAGTCTAGACGCCTGAGAGTAAATCTCGTGGGCGTAGATGTGGGAGGCAGACTCAAAGAAGGCCAGAGACCCCTTAATTGTGATGTTACTTCAGCTGATGAAGTAAAGTAAAGTAAAGTCCACATTTGTAAAGCGCACAATCACCCGTAAGGGTCTCTAGGCGCTGGGGGGCCGTCGGGAAGATTAAGCGAGCTATTGCCCAGAGTCACATGGTGCTGGGCTAACCTGCCGCCGGAGCCGGGGATCGAACCGCGGTCCCCAGATTCCAGCGTCAGTCGCCCTGGCCGCGGCGCCAGAGGAGAAGCATCACTTAAAACCTTAATGTGCAGGACAAACAAAAAAAAAGAAAAATCCTCCCACATCAAAAAGGGGGTAAGTCTAAGCACAAGAACAACCCCTTCTCCTCCTACCATGTCAGAGACAGGCAGAGTGCTGGTCCATATACTCTTCATGAGGGTTCACAGGAAAAGGTCTCAGCTTACCACAAGTGATGCAGGGTCTGAAGGTAGACTTTGTGTAAGAAAACATTACAAAACTGAAGAAAAAATTGTAGAAAATTGAAGAAAAAAAACTGAGCAGAGCTCAGGGACACTCCCTTCACACGATGTGCGGTAGAAAATCTGAGGTACTGAACTCTGAGGAGAAGGTTCTGGAGGGCTGCTGGCGCCTGCTTGGCTACAGTTTGGACCAACATAATGACAAGAATAGGCTACAAGTGTTTTTTCTCTATTCATGTATTCCTATGTGGAATGATGTCTAGGCATTTACTGCCTTTTTTCTAAGGTGTATTTCATGTGTTATGTTTTTCATATACATATTATTAGTATGTTATTGCTATTTTATTTACCGTGGGACTCCCACTCCGACGACGGGGAATATTCAAGCATGTGAATCTATGAAAGACACCCTAATACTGGAGAAAGTGGAATCCTGATAAAGACAGCTCGGCCATCTATCTTTCCCAGGTCGGTAAATTGAATACCATCACGTTTGATAGTAGTACCACCTATTATTATAAAGTTGAGAGACCACAAAAGCATGGTAGGAGGGGCTTTGTAAAAAAAATACAAGACCTATTGCACTGGAATACCGGCCGCCATTGTCACGGCTGCTTACTGCAGGCACGACGTGCTTTGCTTACATTCAAACACGTTATGCCTGCAGTAAGAGAAAGTCAATAAAGTAAATATTGCTCACAGACTAAAATGAAGGCGGTGTTGAGCAGCTGCAGGAGCGCTAACTGAATCTATGAAAGATGCCAATGCTGGAGAACTGCAGTTACAGGTAAGCTATTATTTTTCTTCCCAAGTATTGGATCTTTCATAGATTCACATGCTCAACCAGAATAGCAAGTAGTTTTGTAGATACATATGCAAGTAATCGAAGTACCTTTGAGGATGGTGGGTAACAGTGTAATACAGATATCTATATAAATATTCAGACAAATTGTGTTATATTATAATCATGTGCCAATATCTTTCACGGTTAAATTTGTCCGTTCTTTCAAAATTACAAGCAATTCATAATGTGGCCAAATTGCTCAATAGGTTTAACATACATGTACTCTGATGCTGCAAAAATGATTTACAAGACATTTGAGTGCCAAAATCAATTGGAATGTGTTATATTGTATATACTTTATTTATATTGCATTGATTGACCGTACCAAGATGGCGCCCGCACTTGCACCAGCGTGTGGATTAGTCCTCCTTCTATGTTTGACTGGTTATTCAGTATATATGCTGTAATAGTACATAGCGTTTCCAGCGTGACCAAGGCGAACGCTGGAATGCGTTGTTTTTTCTTTTTTCTGCAGCAATGAATCACTATTTTTTTGCAACACTCCAAGGTGTCCGTATTTCTCTCCACCATATCGGAAAGTGTGGATTTGTGTGTGTGTGTATGTGTATGCGTATATATATATATATATATATATATATATATATATATGTCAAAGCTCCAAGGTTCCCACCTGTTGGAGACGCATTCTGACATCCCCTGCAGCAACCTTCATGAGGTAAAAGCCGGATTGGCGGGCGGATCCAGTTTACAGCATGCACCATTGGAGGGCTCATATTGTTAAGTGGGAGGTGTGGCCTCTATGCCAAAATGACTATCGCGCCGCTGAAGAGTGCAATGAGCACGAAACGCGCCCAGCGTGAATAGACAGGCATGCTGTAAACTGGATCCGCCCTCCGGTGGAAACCTTGGAGCTTTGATTTATACACGGCCTCCGAGCCGCGGGAGATGCACCACCCGGAAATTTGGGGCTACAGAGCTCCGAATCACGGAGTCTCAATGTGGAGGCATCCATGGAGGATTGACAAGCCGGATGTGCGAGTGGAGGCCCATTGGTGCATTGGTGAGCTTGAAATATCTGAGACAGCGGCACATATCTGAGGCACACACTACAGGACTCACATACCAAAGCAGACTCATTTGAGTCGCCCATTGGAGGGCTCATATTTTTAAGTGAGAGGTGTGGCCTCTATGCCAAAATGACTGTCGTGCCGCTGAAGAGTGCAATGAGCCCAAAACGCATCTGGTGTGAATCGACAGGTATGCTGTAAACTGGATCCGCCTGCCGAACCGGCTTTTACCTCATGAAGGTTGCTTCAGTGGATGTCAGAGTGCGTCTGGGAACCTTGGAGTATATATATATATTATATTCGAGCAGTGCCAAAGCTGGGGCCAAGGAACCAAGTGTGTGGTGTATATATATATATATATATATATATATATATATATCTATGTATATATATATATATATATAGATATATATATATATATATCTATATATATATATATATACATATATATATATATATATCTATATATCTACCACGATACATTGCTCACGATCAACCATTCACTTTGCAGCGGCCATACAAATATTCAATTTATTACATCATTTCCTGCCAGTGTCCCAAGTGCCATCTATCTATCTATCTATCTATCTATCTATCTATCTATCTATCTATATATATATATATATATATATATATATATATATATATATATATATCTCGATCGGTAAGTAGACTCCCTCCTACTTTCTTCTATTGTGGAAAAAGAGTCACAGACCCAAACTTTGTGGCAGAAACAATGTATTCTGGCAGTAGCCGTATGACGCGTTTCGGGCAATGAAATGCCCTTGATTTTATATATATATATATATATATATATATATATATATATATATATATATATATATATATATAGATACATACACACACACACACACAAAAAGGAGAGAACTCTGGGTATTTCCCAAGTTTAGGTGGAAGGCAGCTCCTGTACAGAGCAACCTCAACACCAGCGACTCTAAATTTGCTCAGCTCAAATGTCTGCTTTTCTATCTAAATTTTTAAGCATAGGATTAGCACATTGCTATCCACACAGAGATTGAAATGGACAAAGTCGTTTGTCATTTGTACAGCAAAGTCTTTAAGCATAGGATTAGCACAGTGCTATCCACACCGAGCTGTAAAATGGCAAAAGCCATTTATCACTCCAGGCACAGGTGTCTGGACAAAGCTAAACCTCTCTGAAGAGCTGCAATGACAGCGAAACATGTGTCAGGGGTTGCTTTTATTAATTTCAGATTGGCTTGGATGGTACTTTACCAATCCGAAGCTGTGATACTGTGCCTGGAGTGATGAATTGCTTTTGTCATTTTACAATGAATGAAGACAATATGGTAAATAAGACTATTGTTAACCTCTCAAGCCACCAACTCTCATTTTTAGAAAAGAAAACTCTATGCTTAGGCCTATTATTTTGCCCAACAGAAATGTTTGACTATACAGAAACCTGCATTGACATGTTCAAATTTGTGAGGAAACTCAAACTGACGAAGTGGCACACATTCAAGAATAGTCACAGGAGTCAGGGCCTGGAAATCACAGACACTAACAGTCAACCTAATCTCACAATCAGGGACGCAAATACACTTGGAACAAATGCAAGATCTTGTCTTGAATACTGAATTTAATGATGAGAATGCAACAGGTTGGGTCCCAGATCTCTGGGACATCACTACGGACAAATCTGCCAAGACTCAGTTTAGACCTAAATCAGTCTTTTATCCGATCCTCCCACATGACAATATAGATACTTTTCAGGAGGTGGTTACTAAAACACTTCTAGAATGCAAACATCAACAGTCTAAGGGAAGATGTGGAGAGTTCAACCTCACCATGAAACAGAAAACGATAATTACATCCCTAGCGAAAGATACCAACCTGATAATCCGCCCTGCAGACAAAGGGGGGAACGTTGTATTACAGGACAGGGAAACCTATATGCATGAAGCATACAGACTAGGGACAAGGTAGTCATCTCATTCTTCCCGTGGATGTTGAGGGTCAGGGGTCTCACCTTCTTCCGTCTCATCCTTTCAACACGAGGAGTCCTCCCTTGGAGAGGCTGCAATATTTGTGGCAGGTGTCACCCTGAGCATTATCAGCAGAGGATGCTCTTCGGGGTGGCAGGAGAAGCAGGTTGGGATGGTGCAAGTGACTTCTCCAGTGGAGGTTTAGGAAATCTTACTCTAAAATCCTGCAGCATGGCAAGTAGATCCTGAACTAAAGAAATTAGCACCTTTATTTCATCTTGTCTAGGCCGAGGATGTGGGTGGTACTCAGTGTTCATAATGGCGCCTTGGAAGGACATAGTATGATAGATAGTATTGCTCTTCGTCCTCATTGTCATCATCATCATCTTCATCTTCCTCTTGGAATGCAGCAGTGTGTGCATCACCAAATGGCCGGTTATCTTTCGACTCTTTCAAGTCTAATAAGTGACTGGGTATCAAAGGTGAGACCTTGCTTGGGAGGTCACTTCAGCCCTTGAAGTAGTCTTAGTTATTTTTGTAGTTTTAATCTTCATCGACGGTACAGTGTAAGAAAGTGGCTCTATATGAGTCAAACCAGTCAATATTATCCAATGGCAGGTAAGTGAGTTACCGGTTTCCAGGTGAGTACTCGTCTGGTGAAGTTAAGGTTCTGGGCATAGGTTCAGGGGTCCCCCAGGGTCAATAGGTACAGTTGGTTCACCCTAAGTGGCACAGGGGTAGCCGGGTGCAGAGGTAGTTAGGTGCAATGTTAGCCAATGAGGGGCAGGGGGCCTTTGGTTGGTGGCTGCTGGCTAGCAGGCCAAGCGACTGTGGGAGCTGGGCTCCTGATCACTTGCTCAGGGCAAATAGGGAAGTAGGATAGGGCCAAGGTTGCACTGCCAGAGGCACTCGGGCGGCGGGGTGCAGGGTGCTTTTGAGCCATCGGGCGCTCAATGTTATTCAATGGGAAAGGTAAAAAGGGAACAAAGGCTGCAGACTCTGGGACGGTGATTCTTCAGGTGCGACCACCACTTCGAGAGGTAAGTTGGGATCCTAGAGAAGAGGTAGGTATCCCAAAGGGAGGCACAGGGAACCGCAGGGCGCCGGGTGCAGGGGTGTCTTTGGGTGTCTGGAAATCTTACCCTCGGCTGGTCGCTGTTGGAGGGGTCCCTGGTTCTGAGGCTGCAGACTTCGTCTGGTTCGTCGAGGAGGGTCTTTGGGCACTGGACCCAGGGTCCCAGTCGCCGGGGGGACGTCCTCGTGGTCTTGGATCACTCGGGCATGCGCTGGGCTCGGCGGGTGCAGAGTGTGCAGGTCTTGAGCTTCCTGGCTGGCACCAGGGGTTTGTTGTTGAAGCAGAGCCTCTGCTTATGGGAGTCCCAGTCTTTAAGAGGGTCAATGCAGGCAGGTCCTCCGGGTGTCCCAAGATTTCTGTCCGCAGGAGTCGCCGGGATTAAGCAGGAGCAGGTTCCAGGATAGACACGCCGGTAGGGCTGGGGCCAAGTCAGTGGGTGTCGTGCTGTTGTGAGCAGCTGCAAAGCGGGTCTTCTTCTTCCTGATCTTCTTTCGTCTTTTCTTATCGGGATCTGAGGAAGGAAGGTTCAGGGAGCCCCTAAACACTGAATTTAGGGGCGTTACAGGTAGGGCAAGAGAGGGACCAATAGGTCCCTGTCCTGGGGTGGGTACACCCACTAGCCTGCTCCTCTCCTGTGGGAGGGGGGCAGCAACCTAGCTGTGATTGGGCAGGGCTCCCCATCTTCAAGATGGCCGGAGCCCGGGGTCGTGATTCAGCTCGCCTCCCCCACCTGAGGGGTGGGGTTGGCACAGGCTGGCACACACCCCTTCCTGTAGTAGGGTTTCCCGCCAGTCTTCCCGCTAGAGTGGGGGTTTGAACTGGTGGGTGGCAGTTGCTGGGTACAGCAAATGGTCTGGAGAAACTCACAGAGGCAGCATTCCTTTGAAGCTTCCCCCTACCCATCCTGGGGGAGGAGACCTAGCACCTCGCCCAGGATGTGCATGGTTGCAGGCCTAGGAGAGTGAGGGGCTCTCCACCCAGGGGTCCAGCAACATGTCTGCTGTGTGGCAGCCTGGGAAGCCACTCAGTCCAGACGTGGATTGTAGGTTAGGTTTCAGGGGGCATCTCTAAGATGCCCTCTGGTGCATTTTACATTAACCCTGACACTGGCATCAGTGCAGGTTTAATGTGCTGAGCAGTTTGATACCAAACTTCTCAGTCTTCATTGAAGCCATCATGGTGCTGTGGAGTTCGATGACCTCCCAGCACCATATACTCTTAAATGGCAGCACTTCACTTACAGTGCCCAGGAATGGCCTTGGGTACTGTAGGGGCACAGGGCTCATGCATCTGTGCCCACACCACTGGCATAGGGCACCCAGCTAGGCAGGTGACTGATGTATGCCAGGGCAGTGGGGTTTGTGGGCATGGCACCATGTCGACTCTGTGTTTAGTTCTGTACTTAGACACTCAGCCTGCAAAGGCAGTGTGTGGGTGTCAGGGCACAGGGCCCCTAAGGGTGGCACAATAAGTGCTGCAGCCCTTAGGGGTCTTCTCTGGTCACCATGCCCTGAGTACCTAGGGTACCATTTACTAAGGGCTGATAGGTGGCCAGAGATGCCAATTGGGTTTTGTTTCAACACAGCTGTAGGGAAGGAACACAGGCCCTGGTTGGCAGGAGCCCAGGGCACACTCAGTCAAAGCACATCAGCAGTTCAGCAAAAAGTGGGCACTTTCTCACACAACACCCCCACCCCCCGCCAAGCGAAAGGTGATGAGACTAACCTTGCCCTAAGGAGTCTTCATTGTCTAAGTGGAAGAACCTGGAAATTCCATCTGCGTTGGCATGGGCAGTCCCTGGTCGATGTTCCACTTCAAAGTCCATTCCCTGTAGGGAGATGGACCATCTCAGCAATTTTGGATGTTCCCCCT
Organism: Lissotriton helveticus; assembly: GCF_964261635.1. Taxonomy (NCBI): domain Eukaryota; kingdom Metazoa; phylum Chordata; class Amphibia; order Caudata; family Salamandridae; genus Lissotriton; species Lissotriton helveticus. The sequence continues at coordinate 86,943,119 of NC_136064.1, forward strand.
TCATCTGCTTTAGCCATCTGAGAGGTCTGTGGTCAATTTGAACCAGGAATTGAGTTCCAAACAAGTAGGGCCTCAACTTCTTCAGGGACCAAAACCACAGCAAAGGCCTCCCTCTCAATGGCACTCCAACTCTGCTCTCTGGGGAGTAGCCTCCTGCTTATAAAAGCAACAGGTTGGTCTATGCCTTCCTTATTGATCTGGGATAGGACCGCTCCAATCCCCAGCTCTGAGGCATCAGTCTGCACTATGAACTGCTTGGAGTAGTCCGGGGCTTTTAGAATGGGTGCCGAGCACATTGCTTCTTTCAGGGTGTCAAAAGCCATTTGGCAGCTAACAGTCCAATTTACTTTCTTGGGCATTTTCTTGGAAGTGAGTTCTGTGAGGGGAGTCACAATGGACCCATATCCCTTCACAAACTTCCTGTAGTACCCAGTCAGGCCAAGGAATGCCCTGACTTGGGTCTGGGTGGTTGGAGCTGCCCAGTCCATGATACACTGGATCTTGGGCTGTAGGGGTTGGACCTGGCCTCCACCAACAAGGTGGCCAAAGTATACCACAGTGCCTTGCCCTATCTGGCATTTAGGTGCCTTGATAGTCAGTCCTGCAGATTGCAGAGCTTGTAGAACCTTCCCAAGGTGGATCAGGTGATCCTGCCAGGTGGAGCTAAAGACAGCAATATCATCAAGATAAGCTGCACTAAAGGCTTCCAACCCAGTCAGGACTTGGTTCACCAACCTCTGGAAGGTGGGAGGGGCATTCTTTAACCCATAAGGCATCACAGTAAACTGATAGTGCCCATCAGGGGTGGAGAATGCGGTTTTCTCTTTTGCTCCTGGGGACATGCCAATCTGCCAGTAACCTGAAGTCAAAGGTACTGAGAAATTTGGCTGCCACCAACTCATCTATCAATTCATCTGCTCTTGGAATGGGGTGAGCATCTGTCTTGGTGACAGAGTTGAGCTCTCTATAGTCCACACAGAACCTCATCTCTCTCTTTCCACCCTGGGGATGAGGTTTGGGGACCGCGCCAATGGAATCGGAGGAGGAATAGCCATCGTCCACAAGTCCACCCTCAAGGTCTCCACCCACGCGGACGACATCTGCACTTCCAAATCCACACCGACCCACACACCACTCTCTGAGGAACACTCATCTACAGACCCCCCCGGACCTTGGTCTCAGTTCAGCGACCCCATTGCCTCCTTGGACTACATCCTCCTCGGGGAACTGAACTACCACCTTGAGAACAACAACTACGCCATCTCCGCCACTCTGATCGACAACCTCGGCCTCAGACAACTCGTCACCTCACCCACCCACGCAGCCGGCCACACGCTGGACCCCATCTTCTCCACGGGCACCCACGTCGCCTTCGACCACACCACCGAACTCCACTGGACCGACCTCCACTGCATCCATTTTTCCTTCAAGAAACCAACCACGCACCACCGCACCCAACAGCGGCCCCACCGCTGCTGGAGCAAAGTCACCGAAGACCAGCTGATCACCACCCTCGCCCAGAACCTACCCACCGACCCCACCAACCCAGACGCCGCAGCCCGCAACCTCAGACAGTGGATCGATGACTGCGCCAACACCCTCGCCCCGCTCAAGAAACTCTCCAACAACCACACCAGCAAGAGAGCCACCTGGTTCACCGACGAGCTCCAAACCTCCAAATGTGCATCCCGGGAACTGGAGAAGATATGGCTCCGCGAACGCACACCTGACAACCACGCAGCCCACAAGGAAGCCACCCGCAGACATCACCACCTCATCAGATTAGCCAAAAGATCCTCCTTTAAAAACCGCCTAGATAACAATGCACACGACAGCAAAGAGCTCTTCAGCATCATAAAGGAACTCTCCAACCCCCTCGCCAACAACATCCCGCCCTCACAAGAACTGTGTGACTCACTAGCCATCTTCTTCCACCGCAAGATCGCTGAAATCCACGACAGCTTCAACACCACGACCGCCCCAACTACGCCAGACTCCACTTCCCCTATGAACACCATCAGCACCAACCGCCTGACCTTCTGGTCCAACGTCAATGACGACGAGACACGCAAGGTCATGAACTCCATCCACTCAGGATCTCCGTCAGACCCGTGCCCACACCACGTATTCAACAAAGCAGACGCAGCCATCGCACCCCAACTACGGAAGGTCGTCAACATCTCCTTCGAATCAGCAACATTCCCGGAAAGCTGGAAACACGCCGAAATCAATGCCCTCCTCCTCAAGAAGCCCAAGGTGGACTCCAAGTACTTCAAGTACTTCCGGCCCATCTCCCTGCTCCCGTTCCCGGCGAAGGTCATCGAGAAAATAGTCAACATACAATTGGCCCGCCACCTGGAAGACAACAACATTTTGGACCCATCCCAGTCTGGATTCAGACGAAACCACAGCACCGAGATTGCCCTCATCGCCGCCACATAAGACATCAGGCGCCAACTAGACAACGGCGAAACATCAGCCCTCATCCTCCTGGACCTGTCAGCCACCTTCGACGCGGTCTGCCATCGCACTCTAAAGACACGCCCTCTAGAAGCCAGAATCCAAGAGAAGGCTCTTGACTGGACCATGTCCTTCCTATCCGGAAGAACCCAGAACGTCTGCCTCCCACCCTTCCGATCCGAAGCCACAGACATCATCTGCGGCGTGCCCCGTGGCTCATTCTTCAGCCCGACGCTGTTCAATATCTACATGGCCCCCCTCACACAAGTGGCCCTCCATCATGACCTCAACATCATCTCCTACGCTGACGACACCCAGCTCGTCCTCTCTCTCACCAAGGAACCACACACCGCCAAAACTAACCTCCACAAGGGAATGAAGGCCGTCGCCGACTGGATGAGGACCAGCCATCTGAAGCTGAACTCGGTCCTCATCCTCGGACCCACACCCTCAGCCTGGGACGACTACCACACTGGGAACAGCACCCACACCCACCGACCATGCACGCAACCTTAGATTCATCCTCGACTCCTCCCTCTCCATGTCTAAGCAGGTCAACGCCGTCTCCTCCTCCTGCTCCAACACCCTCCGCATGCCCCGCAGAATCTACACGTGGATCCCGACCGAAACAAGAAGAACGGTGACACAGGACCTCGTCAGCAGCAGACTGGACTACGGCAATGCACTCTACGCAGGAATCCCAGCCAAACATCTACGACGACTACAATGCATCCAAAACGCCTCCACCCGACTGATCGTCAACGCCCCCCGCCGCAGCCACATAACCCCTCTCCTGAGAGACCTACACTGGCTCCCCGTAGACAAAAGGATCAACTTCAAGCTCCTCACCCACGCACACAAAGCACTCCACAATGCCGGACCAGCCTACCTGAACAGCAGACTCAACCTCCACACCCCCACCCGCCAGCTCCGCTCCGCCAGGCTCGCCCTCGCAGCCGTCCCCAGCATCCAATGAACGACCTCCGGCGGCAGATCCTTCTCCTACCTCGCCGCCAAGACCTGGAACACCCTCCCTACCCACCTACGGCAGAGCCAAGACCTACTCGCCTTCAGAAGACTCAAGATCTGGCTCTTCGAGCAGTAGCGGCACCCCTCCCTCCCCTCAACACCTTGAGACCCTCACGGGTAAGTAGCGCGCTTTACAAGTACTATGATTGATTGATTGATTGGGGACCAGAACCACTGGGCTAGCCCAGGGGCTCTAAGAGGGTTCAATTACCCCTAACTCCAGCATCTTGCTGACTTCAGCTCTGATGCTTTTCTTGACCTGATTGTCGATAGACTTTGTTTTTGACAGGGTTACGGTCACCAGTGTCCACATTATGGGTTCACCAGTTGGTCAGGCCAGGGGTCAGGGAAAAGAGACTAGCATACTGTTGCAAAACTTGTTTGCAGTCAGTCTGCTGTTGGGCAGAGAGGGTGTCTGAAAAGACTACCCAATCCACGGTCCCATCTTTTGGGCTGCAAGAGAGGAGGTCAGGGAGAGGTTCACTCTCTGCCTCTTGTTCCTCATCATTCACCATCAGCATGGTGATGTAAGCCCTGTCATGGTAGAGCTTAAGGCAGTTCACATGGATAACCCTTTTGGGGGTCCTGATTGTGCCCAGGTCCACTAAGTAAATGACCTCACTCTTTTTCTCCAGGATAGGGTAATGGCCACTTCATTTGTCCTGGAGAGCCCTTGGTGTAACTGGCTCCAACACCCACACCTGTTGTCCAGGTTGAAATTCAACCAGTGCAGCTGTCTGGTCATACCAGTGCTTCTGAAGCTCCTGGCTGGCCTCAGGATTCTTGGATGCCTTTTCCATATACTCAGCCATTCTGGACCTTAGGCCAAGCACATAGTCCACAATGTCTTGTTTGGGTTCTTGGAGAGGCCTCTCCCAACCCTCTCTCACAAGACAAAGTGGTCCCCTTACAGGATGACCAAACAGAAGCTCAAAGGGGGAAAACCACTGGCACTTCCCTATAAGCGAAGAACAGGCATGGCAACAGGACATCCCATCTCCTCTTGAGTTCTCAGGGAGTCCCATGATCATACCTTTCAGGGTCTTGTTGAATCTCTCAACAAGGCCATTGGTTTGTGGAATGGTATGGGGTAGTAAACCTGTACTGCACACCACACTCCTTCCACATGTGTTTCAGGTAAGCAGACATGAAGTTGGAACCTCTGTCTGAAACCACCTCCTTAGGAAACCCTACCCTGGTGAAGACACCCAGGAGGGCCTTGGCTACTGCAGGAGCTTTAGTAACCCTAAGGGGAATTGCTTCAGGGTACCTAGTAGCATGATCCACTACTACTAGAATGAACTTGTTCTCTGAGGCTGGGGGAGGTTCCAGTGGACCCACAATGTCCACCCCTACCCTCTCAAAGGGGACCCCACCACTGGCAGTGGTATCAGGGGGGCCTTTGGATGACCACCTGTCTTGCCACTGGCCTGACAGGTAACACATGAGCTCACAAACTCCATCACCTTTTGGTGCATCTGGGGCCAGTAGAAGTTACTGACTAGTCTTTCCCAAGTTTTGTTTTGCCCCAGATGTCCAGCTAGGGGGATGTCATGAGCCAAGTTAGGAGGAACTCCCTGTACTTCTGTGGCGCTACCACATTCCTGGTGGCTCCAGGAGGGGGTTTCTTGCCTCAGCATACAGTAACCCCTATTCCCAATAAGCTCTGTGGGTACCACTGAAATCTCCCTGTGGTTCTGAAACAGCTTGCTGCCTCAGGCTTTCAAGAGTGGGACAGTATCGCTGTCCCTGGCACAGCTCTTCCCTAGTGGGTACCCCGGGCCCAAAAGTTCAACCTGGTAAGGCTCAAGCTCCATGGGTTCAGTTCCCTCTAGGGTTTCCAATTCCTGAGTGGTGGGCTGTGTAGAAGCTGGTCCCCCAGTCTTCTGGTTCTTCCTCTTGGTTGGTTGGGCCATACTTTCAGGCTCGAAACCTATTTGTACACCCTTCTTTTTGCTCTGTTCTCTGGTTTGCGCACACACCAGTCTAGGGATACCCAGCATGGCTGCATGGGTTATTTGCTCAACTTCAGCCCAGGCTGAAGTTTCCGGGTCATTTCCAAGCAGACAGTCAGCTGGTAACTGTTGGGAGACCACCACCAGTTTCAGGCCAGTAACCTCCCCCCAACCTAGTGTCACCATAGCCATAGGGCGTTGGGTGGTAATGCTGTCAGCATTGGTAACTGGATATGTTTTCCCAATCAAGTATTGCTCTGGGGAAACCAGCATATCTTTCACCATAGTGATACTGGCACTTGTATCCCTCAGGGCTTCTACTCTAGTTCCATTAATGGAGGGGTATTGCAAATATTCTTTACAGTTGGGTAGCCTACCAGCTACATTGGCAAACTCCATTTCCCCCAAAGTGACTAGACTAGCTTGAGTATTTTCCAGATTTGCTCTGGGCACTCCTCTGATCCCATTTGTAGACTCACTGTCCCTGGGGTAGTGGTACTGGGTGCCTTGGGGGCTTTGTTGTAGGGGCAGTTTTAGTCTACAGTTAAATGTCCCAACTTCTAACAGTTGTTACAATAGGCCTTGTTAGGATCAAAGTTCTTCCCCCTATAGGGCTGAGGTACATAGGGAGTAGTTTGGGACCCACCCACCTGTACAGGTTTTTGAGGCCCTTTGGAAGACTCAGACTTTTTTCTTGGGGATTCTCATCACCTTTCCCCTGGGGAGGTTTTTAACTACCTTCTTTTGGTCCCCCCCAGTGGCTGTCCTTGTCACCCTAGTCTTGACCCAATGGTCCGCCTTCTTTCCCAATTCTTGGGGAGAAATTAGACCTAGGTCTACTAAATGCTGATGCAACTTTTCATTTGTGCAATTACTCAAAACGTGTTCCTACATAAACAAATTATGAAGTCCAGTAAAATCATGCACATTGTGTCCAGTTAACCAACCATCCAGTGTCTTTACTGAGTAGTCTACAAAATCTATCCAGGATTAGGTCTGGGGTTTGCGAGCCCCCCTGAACCTAATTCTGTACTCCTCAGTAGTGAGTCCAAATCCCTCAATAAGAGTTTTCTTCATGAGGTCATCAGACCCTGCATCTGGCCCAGAGAGGGTCAGAAGCCTGTTTCTGCAGTTACCAGAGAACAGTTCCCACAGGAGTGCCCCCATAGAGGTTTCTTCACTCTTCTCATATCACAAGCCCTCTCTAAGGCTGTGAACTACTTGGTGATATCATCACCTTCCTCAAATTTAGGGACAACCCCTTTGGGGATTTTAGGATAATAAGATCCCTCTCCATCCTTGTTATTGGTATTGCTGCCACCAGAGATAGGGGCTAACCCATCTCTTTCCTTTCTTTTTCTAGAGCCAGGAGTTTGGACTCTAGATCTGATCTCTTGGCCAACTTGGCTAACAAGCTGTCCTCTTCACTGGGACTAGTCCCAATGTTTTCTCTGGGCCCTGGCCCACATGTGTAGGTCATAGGGTCCCAGAGTGTGATTCTTGGGAGTTAAGGGTACAGGGCCCCTCCAGGGGCGTAACACAGGCCCCCGCGGTGCGGGTGGGCCCCTGTGCTCCAGGGGCCCCTCCGCAGCCGTCAGCCAGCAACCACGTTTAACTCTGTCTTTTCCTTCGTGCCCTGTGAGAAGACGAGAACCGTGTCTGTTCTCCTGCCGCTGCCAGCTGCCAGCCCCTCTGTTTGTTCCCTCTTTCTTCTCACTCCTCCAAATTTAGTGAAAACTGAGACTTTCTCCTTTTGTTTATTTGCTCCCCTGTGAAATGGATCTAAAAAAGAAAAACAGTTTTGCTGGAAACTGTCTTTTACTGACATCTTTCAATTTCTATGTGCAGTCTCAGGGTGGACAGAAATAAAACATTCTGAATATGAAAAATAAGCAACTAACTAACGAAAGCAAGACAGAGTGGTTGCAAGGTGGCCACATTGATTTTTTCACAGTTAAACACATTAGCGCCCCTTTACAGTGTTTGTCAGAGAAGCGCTACTTTTGTTTTATCCTCTCTTTGAACAACATTGTTTTCCCTGGGTGGGAAAGTGCACCTTTCCTGGAGGTACTGAAATACCTGCTTGATGTGTGAATTGGAAAAAAATGTGTACAGCGAGTGTGTGTTCACAAATGTGGTCTTTTTAACCCCTTCCACGCTCATGACGAGCTGGGCTCCCCCATAGCATTCAAGGTGTTAAACCATACTGCCTATGTTGTGTAAGGATATAAAAAATGGACACTAAAATGGGTCCTTTCTGGGCCTTTTAGTCATAGCCTTTACTTTTTAGGTAAAAGCACTCACTAATTTCTGAATAATGAGCGTAAAAGGAATAAGGTAACCATGTTGTTCCTGCTTACATTTCACACATGCTTGACTTAATCTTGCATTCCCTATTAGGGTTTGCTTTTTCTAGGATGTTGTTATTTTTTTAAGGCAGAATATTGTCTATTGCGTAATTTTAATTGAGTCACATCCAGGTGTTTATAGCAGGTCAGTGCAGTGCAAGTTTCTCTCAGTGGGGCAGTATGGTGTTCAGTGGGGGAGAGGATGTGGCGCTATGGTCAGTCTACTGAATTTGGAACTGGGAAAGCAGGTTCAGCCTTTAATACCAGTCTCCCAGACCACTCTCCTGAGGGAGCACATTCCCATGCTGGACCTTAGAAGAGCTGGTGTCTTAGCACCAGCAGGTGAACCCTAGCGGTGACAAGTGCGGGTTAGCCTTCTAGGCCTGTCCACCACAATCCAAGAAGCTCAGCTCCAGTCTTGGGGGCAGGCCTATGAAGCAGCACGCCCTAAAGTGACAGTGACTGTCACTGAGGTCACAGGAACCTGGAGCAGGGTGGCTCTAGGGCAGCGCGACAGCACCCGGTTACTGACTTCAGGTGGGGGCGTATAATATGATTTTTAACGCACTTGCTGCCTCCTTCCTGGCCTCAAACAATTTTCGGCAACAATAAAAATGTCATAATAACTCCAGTGATTAATGTTCTTAGTAGAGAGAGATGGTGTTTTGTCTAGTGGAAGTTTTGACTCATAAAAAGGAAGCATAGAGGGTTAATGTGCCTGCTGCTAAGAACATGTACCATGCAGATCACAAAGTGCACATAATGTAAATAGGTCAGTGTGTTACTGCTTTGTCATAGGGATCCTATTGTTACTTGCAGTTAATAAGTAAAAATCCTAACATAGAACAATGAGCTATTAACTGTCGTGTAAGAACTGCATGCAAACTGCAAGGTATAAATTAGAGCGTTATGGTTTTTTCCCCAGTCTTTGATTATCCTAATGTTGCAAAAAAGGGTTCATTTGGGTAGAAATCAATTCTGATTTTCAAAGAGAACGCCCAACCATGGTATTACGTTTTGAATTATTAGTTTGCATTTCTCTAGACCAATGACTATTAAACTATGCTGCCTACTAGTATGGTTGTCATGTGACTCCTACACCTTGTAGTCCTTTGTCTTTTAGAAGATTTCCTATACAGTGATTTACACATGTATGAATGATTGACTCTGTGTAATATGTATGATGAAAGTGCTCTGACACCCTACACTGGTATTAGTGGAGCTGTACATTTTCTGATACTTTGTTATTTTGATATTTTTGCACATGCTAACAGTCTCTGCAAAGATTTTTCCTTATTAGTACCTGTGGAACATACAACTGCAGCGGTGAGAAAGGTGACCAGTCAACCTTTGCAAAAGGGCCTCCACTTCACAGTAGCACAAGTCACATTTTTTAGTAACCTTTGATCCGTTTAAGCTATAAACAATTTATTATTTAAATTGTCAGATTATGCAGCAGGTGATGTATTATGTGGCAAATATGGCAGAGCGATAATTATGTGGAAAAACAATTGTGCCCACATACCCCACAAAGAGCTGGTCATTCACCCGGAACTATTTGGTGCAATCCAGATAAAAGGAAAGTGCATGTTTTGGGTCCAGACTGTAGAGCTTCTCTTCCTCCTTTGAAGGATGTGGGGACAGAAAGAGGATGGGCACAGTGATGGTCTGCCCAATGTCAAAGGCAGTGACACCCTTGGGCAGGAAGAATGGACGGGTCCTGAGGACAACTTTGTCCTGATGCACAGATAGAAAAGGAGGCTTTGAAGAAAGTGCCTGGAGCTCACTCACTCGTCTGGCACATGCAGTGGCTACCAGGAATGCAGTTTTGAGAGTTAAAAGCCTCAAAGGAAAGTTGTGGAGCGGCTCAAAGGGAGCACACACTAAATAAGTTAAAACCAGGTTCAAGACCTACTGAGGCATAACGAAGGGAATGGAAGGGAAGAGATGAGTTATGTCTTTCAAGAAACAATTTACAACAGAGGACTTGTAATGAGAAGGCTTGTCTGGAAGCCGAAGAAAGGCAGAGATTGCTGAGAGATAGCCCTTGATAGTGCCCAGAGCAGAGCCCTGCTGGGCCATAGAAAGGAGGAACGAGAGAACCTCAGAAAGGGGATCCACAGCCTTTGCTGTGTACCATGCCACAAAATTGTTCCACCGGCAGGCGTATACCGTCTTAGTGGAGGGACGCCTGGCAGCCAAGATTACATCGCAGACTTCAGGAGGCAGGTCGAATGACGTCAACTGCTGCCACTCAATCTCCACGCAAGGAGATGGAGGCTCGAAGGGTTCAGGTGGAGGACCATCCCCTGTTGCTGCCACAGAAGATCCTCCTGAAGAGACAGACAGGTCGGAGGATCGATGGGATGGCCATGTTGAGCAGCTCGGGATACCAGACTCTTCGTGCCCAATCCAGAGCAACGAGGATGACTTGGGCCAGATCGCGCCTGATCTTCTTCAGCACTCTGGGCAGAAGTGGTATAGGTGGAAAGGCGTACAACAGACCGCAACTCCACTCGCGTCGAAGAGCCTCCTTGGAAATTTCAACGCGCAGAATTGCTGACATTGCACGTTCTCTTCGGTGGTGAATAGATCTAACCAAGGCTCTCCCCACTGTCGAAAGAGACCTTGCATCACCTCCTGGAGAAGACGGCATTCATGATCCATCATGCACCTGCGGCGAGTTAGTCTGCCCTGCCATTCAGGGAACCCGCCAGGTGTTGAACCACCAGGGATATGCCCTAATGTTCCAGCCATGTCCAGAGGCGGAGGGCCTCCTGTCATAGGGTCCACGAACCCACCCACCCTGTTTGTTGCAGTACCACATAGCGGTGCTGTTATCCGTGAACACCTGCACTACTCTTCCCCGTACAGAGGGAAGGAATGCCTTCAGTGCAAGACAGATCGACTGGAGCTCCAGAAGGATGACATGGAGCCCGGGATCCCATGTGGCCGCCCCATCCCAGAAGGGATGCATCCGTCACCACTGTGTGCTCTGGCTGGGCAAGGGAGAGGGATTTGCCATTGACCCAAACCTGGTTTGTAAGCCACCACTGCAGTTGTCACACAGTTCCCTCCGAGATCTGAACACAATCAGACAGATTCCCCTGATGCAGGGCCCACTGGAACTTCAGGTCCAACTGCAGAGCCCACATATGCCACCTGCCAGGATCGATCAGCAGGATGCAGGAGGCCATGAGGCCCAGCAGCCTCAGGGTGAGCTAGAAGTTGAATAGCCTGAATATTGCGGACTCGCTGTTCGAGTGGATATACCCGAAACTGCGTTGTGTCCAGAACCGCTCCGATGAAGAGGAGCCTTTGAGAGGGACTCAGGTGTGACTTTGCACATTTATCGAGAATGCCAGCAAATGCAGAAGTTCGGTTGTAGTCTGGAGATGGGAAACAACTGCCTGGTGCGAGCCCGCCTTCAACAACCAGTCGTCGAGATAGTGTAAGACAAACCCCTGATCTGCGCAGATGAGCTGCGAACACTGCCCTCACTTTCGTAAACACCCGAGTGGCGCTGGTAAGGCTAAAGGGGAGCATGGTGAACTGAATATGCTCGTGGGCTACCGTGAACCTCGGGTAACGCCGGTGCGGTGGCAGAACGGGGATGTGAAAATAGGCATCCTGCAAGTCAACGCTACCATCCAGTCTTCTGTCAACTCCTCCTTCTGGAAAAATGGGTTGACATTCCTGACATCCAATATAGGACGCATGCCTTTTCCTTCTTGGGAACCAGAAAGTAGTGGGATTAACCACCACGACCTGTGTCTGGGACAGGAACGCGCTCAATGGCTCCCTTGGCCAAGAGAGCCATAACTTCTTACTGAGGGGTAGCCTCGAAGGGGAGGCAATAGCCCCTTCGGCCTATCTGTAAAACTCACCTGGCCAATGTGATGATGCCCCAGTGTGGGAGGTGATGGTCAATCCTGCCGCCCACTGGCGTTTGATGGGCCTGGAAGGTCGGACTAGGAAGGTTTGGAGGCTGCTGCAGAGAGGGGGTTGGTGGACTGGGCTGCCCGATGGCCCTCAGAACCACGGCGGTTGTTCCCACGTCCCCAGCAGCGTGAAGGTTGGGTAACTTGCTGCTGCCTGTGGCTCTGGGCGGGATGTAGCGGGCACCCCTTCGTAGCCACGAAAGGGGCGAAAAGCGGACTGCGCAGGGTGGCCGGAGAGGCCCAAGGACTTGGCCATAGCCTCGGAGTCCTTGAAACGCTCTGAATTGTCTGCTTTGTCACCGAAAAGGCGTCGGCCATCAAAGGGCATGTCCACGAGGGTATTCTGGACATCTCCCGAAAAGCCAGTGGATCTCATCCAGGCACAGTGCTGAAGAGCTACTGACGTAGAAATCGTTCTACCCAGAGTCGGCAGTATTCACCCCACAATGGATGGTAAACTTGGCTGTATCCCTCCCAGCAGCAATAGCCAGGGAGAGCACTGTCCGGGCCTCCTCCGACACTGAGGCAGCACCAGCGTAACCAAATCCCACACAGAATGCGAATAGCGGCCCAATAGACACGCGGTGTTTACCGACCGCAGTTCCAAGCTGGCGGAAGAGAAAATCTTGTTTCAAAGATGATCCAACTTCTTGGATTCCTTTTCCGGTGTAGCGGTAGAAAATGCGCTTTTGGAAGTAGAGGCTTGGACCACCAAGTTCTCAGGGTTGGGGTGTTGGGAAAAGGAAAGTGGGTTCGCCCGGTGCAGCGCGGTGGCGTTGAGCAATCATCCTATCGAAGGGAGCCCCCGTGTTGGGCCAGGATTATGTGCCCAAAAAGAAGTCAGTAAGGGCCTCGTTGAACGGAAGCCGAGGCTCCGAAGAGCTTGCCGCAGGCTGAAGCCCCTCTGTCAGGAGGATGGTCCTGACTGCCACTGTAGGGAGTTCGAGGTTGAGAGCCACAGCTGCCCTACGCAACACCACTGCATACGAATCTCCCTCCTCTGTAGCCACGGTAGGAGGAGACAACATGCCACGGTCAGGAGAGGTGTCCAGACCACTGGCCTCCCCCAGTTTCTCTCTCTGCTCCTGCTCACTGTCCAACAGGTCAGTCAGAGGGTCACCAGACCCCCTCCCAGTCCTCCTAATCCTCTGGGTGCCAATCAGGTCGAAAAGGGGCCCCAGGAGTGAAAAGGGGCAAAAGACTACCCTCGGGGCCCCGTTTCCGGCACCGGGCGACGCTGGTCCAGGTCTACATTGGGTTGGAGGCCGAGGTCGATGTCCGCCAGGGGTCTGACCGGCGTCAAATGCGGTAATGGTGTCAGAGGAAGCAGCGCCGGTGGAGGTGCATTCAGATCAACCGGCGAAGATCCGGATCCAGGTCTGGATCCAAGGGGGGCCTGCAGCGCCAGAGGACAAGGCCGAGGCCCCCCCAACTGAGTCCACGGGGCTCAAAGGCCGGCAGGTTCGGGTCACCCAAAGATGGTATGCATCGCCTCGTAGAACGTACAAAGCAGGGAGGGAGTCGTTCCGGGTCCTGGGAAGGGAGGGAAATGCGGAGTCGACTCTTCAGGCTCTAAACATGGAGCCGCTGGAGGGGAACCACCCGCATCGGGTCGGCCGACCAACGAGGAGAAGTCGAAGAGCTTCGACTTACCCGACCCGAGTGCGAAGACTACGGTGACTTGGACGAATGGTGGTGGCTCCACGACTGGTCCCTCGAGAACAGGACATCGAACAGTACGGAGTCGACTGCCGGCGCTCAAGCAGCTTTCGGGACAGCTCCCGCAAAGCCTTCGGCGCCATCGACCGGCAGCCAGAGCACGACTTGGGGTCGTGGTTGCGCTTCAGGCTGAAGAGGCACAAGCGGTGCGGATCAGTCACGGACATCAGTCGGTTACAGGAACCGCATGCCTTGAAGCCGGGCATCCCTCGTGCACCAGGAGTCGATAGACTCGAAAAAGAAGTCACCAAAAGTTGAGAAAAAGTAAGTCAAAAAGTGACTGGAGGGTCCGCTCTTCCCGCATCTGCGCTGGGTGGTGTGGAAAAAGTAAGAACTGACGTCAGCACGCGAGGACGGCGTCTAAGTATCTGCTGCGACGTCATCCCGGCGACAATGCCAACAACGAACACGGGCCGACCGTCGCCATCTTCCGCTGCGCAGAGGTACTGCTGACGAAAAACTTTCTGGATCCAGTCTGGCGCCTGGGGGTAATTCCAAGGTAAGGAATCCATTAATTACGTGTTCCTTTCATGTTCATACAACAAGACCAGTCAGGTTTTATACCTCAATGGAATACAATTGTGAATTTACATGGACTAGCACATGTTTAATCATTCCTGGATTAGACACACAGGAATGTGCTGTGACTTCGTCTGATATACAGGAAGTCTTTGACAAAGAATGGTGAGAATTGTCGTTGGAGGCTATGCAACGGATATGGCACATATATTTTTAGTCTCATTAGGATTCTTTATTCTAAATGAAGTGCTAGAGTGAACACTGGCTGAAAAGTACTTAGTGTACACAAACAAGAAGGGACTAGAGAATGAGCCTTCCCTCGTTCTCCCATCTTAAATATAGACGTCACTATACGAGAAGGACAAACCCCTGTTCTTAAGCTAAGAAGCTTGGAACATGCTAATCAAAAAACATATATATAAATGTGTTAGAAGGGGTGAAAAGGGAAGAAAAGAGCAGGAAAGAAGAAGAGGAAAAATCCCTACTGGAAAATCCAAAAGATTTTTTTAATTACCTCACTCACTGTGTAGAAGCATGCTTCATCATAGGGCCGCGGACACACCGTGATACAGACCAACACTCAGGGTGGCACACTTGTGTTTTTATATAAAAAAGAAAAGTGGTTTTTCATATGAGGGATCCCTATTGCAGAAAGATTAGTGATTAACATGTATTTATTGTTGGCCCCCCTTGACAGGGTTAAAAATTATTTAGCGGGTATATAGGAGGTGTTACATCTCCATTATCCCATCTGCCTGTGCCGACATGTTTCCTGGAAGACCTCTAGAAAATGATATAATTCCTGAAATAATCTAGGGCAGTCTGTGAAAAGTGCCATGATAAACCACTGTAACTAAGAGGAGAATGTGAAAACAACTGTGCGAATCAAATGAATGATGGTAAATCGAATAGTGCAATGGTATAAACCAAAATGTTCTCTAGCAATACTTTGTTTCAAGTGACTCAGTTCAAATTTCTATATAGGGCTCTGCCTATAATCTTTAAGATATATTGACCTACCCTTGGCTATTGCTCATTTGGCACATCTATTGATGCTGCTTTCCTGGTTTGGTTGAGTGAGGTGATGAAATCATAAGTAAGCTGGTGAATTAACTGAAAAGAGCTGTAGACACTTGATTACTTTTTTGTTGACAAAAATCACTTTGTCCTAGTCTGCACCCGAGATCCAAGTAAAAGAATATCACTGAAATATTACTAGCAAAGATGCATATGGCAATTCCTTGGCAGCAGGAGCCAAATTCGAATTATGCTGTGTGGACCTACAGGAATGGGCGACAGCTGAGGAGACAGAAGAGCACTCAATTTTAGGTGGATGCACATTTGACATTAATCAAAATACTATTATTCAATTGGCAACTGGGCAATGGAGCAGAAGGCTGAAGTGGGCTGAGCTGCTGCCCCATGTTCTATGCTGCCATTAACACAAACAGACCAATGACTTAACATGGCTGGCCAAAACCCATTTATGTATGAAAGCATTTTTATAACTTATTTTTATTATAAGAGACTGGCTGACACCTAAAGCTGTTCGGCCAGATTTAAAAAGTACTTTATTGCACACACATCTAAATGCTGTGCAAGAGATTAACCAACTGTGATTCTGCACATATTTGTGAACAATGTACAATCCTTTCTAAGAGGCTGTAGTAAGAATTATCACAGTGCATATCCTCAGTGTGAGGGGGCAACTAACCCCACAGCACTTGTCTACTACTGTAATCGTGAGATTCCATGTATCAAAATACCTGTCTACAGGCTTTCACACCATGAAAAGCAATACACTTTTATAGGCCTACTGGTCCTAACATATGCTTTTAATAGAAACAAATCGGCCCAATGGCATCTGTAGTAACGTTTCCCAATTTACAGATCAGACCTATAGCATTTATCATTGGCTTGTCACCATAACTCAGTTATGACTACAGTACTGAGCATAAACTTTCCCACAAGAAAACTATTAGGTATACAATAAAAAATTACAAAGATGTGAAAAATTACATTTGAAAAACAATATAACAGTGTTGGCCTGCAAGGATCGGGGGTAGGGGAGGGGGGGCATGGGTGTGAAGTGAGGGTGTGAAAAACAAAAAAGAAAGTTACCGGATTGCCGCGTCTCTCCTCCGTTGTTCCTTACGCCAGAACAGGAAGCAGCAAGGCTCCCCATAGGCAATCACAGCACTGCAATGCAGCGTTGTGGTTGGGCCAAGTGCCGTGACTCTGACAGGCAGTGGGAGCCTGGGCATGTTCTTCACCCAGGCTGTAATGCAGCCAGGGTGGAGAACATGCAAAGTGCGCATGTCTGTTGGGCCAGCCCGAGACGGCCTGCCAAACATTCATGAACACTTTGAGTGGTCAAATCACTCCTCCCTATGCTCTTGTGTCACGCCCGCAAAGCTGCCGCAGCAGGAAAACCTAAAAAGATAATAACTTTGTTATTATCACTTTATGTTTTTCATTTCGCTTCTGCAAAGCAATTGGGCGACGCTCCTCCGCCTTAGCGGACCAGCCATCACTGAAAAATACAACCTTTCCTAGGAGAGCCTGAGGAAGATTATCACAGTACAAATCTTCAAACCCCAGAGTTTTGTCAGAGGGGTTATCCTACACCAAAACATGTTGTTACTACAGTAATCTATGAGATTCCATGTAACATGGGCTTTCACACAGTGTAATCGCAATCAACCCTTACAGAAGGAGTGGCACCTCCATTAGAGCGGAGGAGTGTTGCCCCAATTACACAAAAGGCCCCCCAAAAAAGCCTCAGAGATGAAAAATAAAATGGTAATAAAGATTATTTATTACCATTTTATTTTTCAACAACCCGTCCCAAACAGAGTGTCAGGATGGGGCCATTGCTGCAGTAGGGAGTAGTGGCAGGCTGGCTGTGCACTTTGGTTTGAACTGTGCTTGTCACTTTGTCCGGCCTTCTTGCGACGACCATCCAAACATGCACATTTTAAACCTCTGTAACTCAATTGTCTTAGACAGCTGGGTTAGAGAAAGCACAGGCCTCCAGAGCTCTTGCGAGCGCTGAGAGAGCGAACTCCCTCCAATCCTGGCGCTTCTCTCATGCTAGTTACTAGCATAAAAGCAGCACCAGGATGGGTTAGGTGAATTGTCTGGAGTCCGCGGAGCCTGAAGGAGACAGAATCAGACCGGAGCAAGAAGGACATCATGCAGCAAGCAAGGCAAGTGGCTTTTTAATTTTATTTATAGTCACCAATCACCTTGCATGCATCCACCCACCACCAATTTTGCGCCCCTCCATACCCCCTCTTCTGAGAGATGTCAGCCTTAAAGGCTTTTTGGCTTAAACATGTGCTTTTCACAATAAATACGTCAGGCCTACAGTTTATGTTGAAATAATTGTTTTATCCACAAATAAGACCTATGGCACCTAAATAAACTTTTACAAATGAACCAACAAGAACTAGAGCTGTTATCACTGGCTTCCCAAAATAACAAACTCAGGCTCATCTTCCAGCTCCAGACCCAAGGGGTAACAAACACCAAAACCCTTACCAACTATGCTGATCTAAAATTCCATGAACAGAATACCTATCTACATGACTTAGTACAGCAATAACAATGTGCACTTACAGACCTATGCATTTTAACATAGGCATTTCCCACTAATTAAGTCAGGCCTACTGCCTCTGTCATACGTTTTCATAATAAACATATTAGATCTAGGACACTGAACGTCGTCATCACCTGTCACCATAACCAACTCAGACCTATTACAATCAGCTAGGTAAAACATTTAAAAAGGCAGAAAGTGCAATACCAGTACTCTTTTTAAGCTAAATGACAACATTTTCCCGATCAAATGTTGCAGGAGAAGATCAATATCTTGTGCCAAAACCTCTCTCAGAGTAGAGCTTGTTTTCTTTTGATCACATCAAGGTTAGCAACAGCTGCTCTGCCAAGTCACACTTAAAAAAAGCACTACTCCATGTCACTTTAACTTTTATACCATTTTTTTGCCCATAAATTCCTTTATATGACCGATATATTGCTGTGTACGTGATGGCCTCTTTTGGGATTCTTTTGTTCTTAACTGCTTATGGCATGTTGCTGCATTTTTTAAAGCCCTTGCTCAGCTGCACGTCTTTTGTTTTTCAACATGTGCGAATAGTGACAGAATCCTTGTGCTCATTGCTTATTTCTCGTCTGAGCTGGCAAGAAGGATTAGTTACTTACCTGTAATCCTAGTTCTCTTCCAAGAACTAGGATTACAGGTAAGTAACTAATCCTTCTCTTCCAGGGAATCCTCATCAATAGTCATACGCATTAGAATAGAATAGTGAGCCTCTCCTCATCCCTGCGGGCAAAGGAATGACAAGACAGTAATCTCATCAACAAGCCTGAGAAGGCTATAGGCTACCCAAACAGATTTCTCAAGGAGGCTTGCCCTACTTGAGTATTGGCCCTGGAATCAGATTCTAGACAGTAATGCCTAGTAAAGGTATGAACTGATTTCCAGGTCGCAGCCTTACATATTTCTGACATTGAATGTCATGTAAGAACGCTACTGTGGCCGCTTTCCCTCTGGTAGAATGCGCTTTGGGTGATACCAATAAAGGCCTGCCTGCAAGCTGATAGGACAATTTAATGCAGGAGAAAATCCATCTGGAGATGGACCTCTTGGCCGCTGGAAAGCCCGTTCTCATTGAACCATAGTTCACAAACAGCTGATCCGTCTTCCTGATACCCTTGGTCTTTTCCAAATAGAACTTGAGCACTCTCTTAAGATCCAGGGAGTGCAGCGACCGCTCAGCCGGGGTCGAAGGATTTGGAAAGAACGAAGGGAGGGAAATGGACTGATTTATATGAAAATCAGAAACCACCTTTGGCAAGAAGGATGGATGAGCTCTCAGGACTACTCTATTGTGGTGGAAAACAGTATATGGTTCCTTCGCACAGAGTGCTTGTATCTCGCTTACTCTGCGCGCTGACGTAATCGCCACTAAAAAGGCTACTTTCCAAGAGAGATGTTGCAAAGAGGCCTTGTGGATGGGCTCGAAAGGAGGTGACATTAACCTGGACAGAACCAGATTCAATTCCCAAGGAGGAGTAGGATTTTGCACAGAGGGGTACACCTTTTTCAACCCCTGGAGGAAGTCCTTAACCACCGGAACCTGAAAGAAAGAAATCTGACTTGGTGATTTCCTGTACGCTACTATGGCTGACAGATGCACTCTAATGGAAGCATATTTCAAACCAGAAGTTGCCAAGGAAAGGAGGTATGGCAGGATTACCTCCTCTTGCACTTTAGTAGAATCTAGGTGATGATCTCTACACCATATGTAAAACCTTTTCCATTTGAACGCATAAGACGCTCTCGTGGAAGGTCTCTTAGCCTCCTTTAAAATGTGCATACATTCGGGAGGCAGGTTCAGATGCCCATATTGCAGGACCTCAGGTGCCATGCTGCCAGGTTCAGTGATGGGAGGTTGGGATGCAGTATCCTCCCGTTCATCTTGCTCAACAGGTCCGGTCTGCAAGGAAGTCTTCTTTGTGGACACACAGAGAGATGCAGAAGGCCCGGGTACCACCACTGCCGTGGCCAATCCGGTGCTATCAAGATCATCTCCATGTCTGACCTGAGCAGCTTGGAAACTACCTTCGGAATCAGAGCTAGGGGAGGAAACGCGTAAGCAAATGTTCCCGACCAATCCACCAGGAGAGCATTCCCCTGCGTCCCTGGCCGGTGGAATCTGGACGCGAAGGCGTGGCATTTTGCGTTTTCTTCGTCCGCAAACAAGTCAATGGCTGGACGACCCCAACAACGAAAAAGCTCTTCTACCACTTCGTCGTTTAGCACCCAGTCTGGCTGATCTTCGAAGTGCCTGCTGAGTGTGTCTGCTTTGATGTTTAACTCGCCTGGAAGATGCACCGCCACCACTGAGATGTTTCGAGAGAGAAGCCAGTGCCAGATGATTTGAGCCTCCCGGGAGAGAGGGCGTGACTGCGTGCCTCCTTGCTTGTTCAGATAGAACACGGTGGTTGTATTGTCCGTCTGAACTAGGACGGAGTTGGACTCGATCGCTGGAAGAAAAGCTTTGAGAGCTAGAAACACCGCTCTGAGTTCCAGCATGTTGATGTGGTACGTCCGCTCCTGCGCAGACCACTGACCCTGAATCTGAAGGGGACCCATGTGCGCTCAACAGCCTTGCAGAGAGGCATCCGTCACTATAGACTGGGTTGGTAGAGGTTGGTGAAAAGGCACTCCCACCAGCACATTCCTCGTCCGAGTCCACCATTTGATGGCATCCCTCGTTGCTTGCGAAAGAGTGATACGATCTTCCCAACGCCCTGTCGCCTGGTCCCACTGGTCTTCGAGAGCCTGTTGCAGAGGCCGCATTCTCAGCCTGGCGTTCGGGATGAGAAAAATGCAGGACGCCATGGAACCCAGCAGGGAGGCTACCTGTCGGACTGTTGGAAGCCGAGACTCTAATAGAATCCCACACTTCTGCCTCATGGAAAAAAGTCTCTCCTCCGAAGTAAACGCTTTTCACAATTTTGTGTCCAGAATCGAGCCGAGGTAGTGGATAGACTGTGTCGGCCGCTGGACTGACTTCTCCAGATTTACATGGAGACCGAGCCTGTGCAACTGGTGTAGGCAAAGTTGCAGATCGTGTGTTACCTGTACCGGAGATGGGCCCTTTAGGAGCCAGTCGTCCAGGTATGGATAGATGAAGAGTCCCTTTTTGTGAAGAAAAGCTGCCACCACTGCCATGCATTTGGTGAAGACTCGTGGTGCGGACTTGAGTCCGAAAGGTAGCACCTTGTACTGGTAGTGTTTGCTTCCTACGACAAACCTCAAGTACATGCGATGCCGCAGTGCAATCGGAATGTGAAAGTATGCATCTTGCAGATCCACCGAACACATCCAACCTCCGGCTTGAAGATGTGGGCATATTTGGTGAAGAGCTAACATGCGGAACTTTTCGATGACAATGACTTTGTTTAGGAGACGCAGATCGAGCATGGGTCTGAACTTGTCCTCCTGATCTTTTTTGGGGACAAGAAAATATCTGGCGTAGACTCCCTTTCCCCTTTGAGAGGGAGGAACTTCCTCTATAGCTCTTTTTTGTAGCAGAACTTTCACCTCTCTTCGGAGCAAGCTTAGCTGGTGAGGGCAAGAGTTCTTTGGAGGAATGTTCTTTGGAAGCGCACGGAAACGTAGCATGTATCCATTGCGCAGTATATTCAGCACCCACCGATCCCTTGTGATGCTGACCCACTCTGCCAGGTGTTGTGAAGCACTTCCTCCCACTGGAGTGGGCAACGGCACCAGAGGAAGCCACTGTTCAAGCCTTTCCTCCTCTCGTGGTGGTAGAGGACTGCTGGTGACCTCCTCTACCCCTGTTGGATTTGCCTCGAAACTCGGATTTTCCCTGGTTCTTATTTTGGGACCACTGAGGGGTTTGAACCCTCTGTTAAGCCCCTCTTGCCTTGCTGGTCTTAAAGCGGCGTTTGAATTCTTTTTTCTTCCCCAAACCCACCGCTTGTACCGTATCCAGCCCTGTCTTCATACGAGTCATCTCTTCGTCAGCATGTTCTCCGAAGAGAGAGGAACCCGAATAAGGAAGATTAAGGATGCGTTGTTGAGCATCCGGCTTCAGCCCTGTAAGGCGCAACCAAGCTGACCTCCTGGCACAAACCCCGTGTGAGTAGGAATGTGCCGCAAGCACTGCACTGTCCGCTGCTGTGCTTATCAACTGGTTCGCCACCATACATCCTTCCGTCATTGTTTCTTCGAAGTCCTTCTGGTCCTCCTTAGGTAGCTTGGACTTGAACCTTTCCATGGAGTACCATAAGGCTCTATCGTATCTACCCAACAGCGCGGCCGCACTGGAGACCTTCAGCGTGGAGGCAGCTGAATTGCAAACTTTGCGACCCCACGAGTCCTGTGATTTGCTGTCCTTATCTGGTGGTACTGAAGAGGAAGCAGCAACTGCATGCGTCTTCCTTGCCGCTGCCACGATCACAGAGTCTGCTGGAGGGTCAGATTTTACAAAAACTGGGTCAGAGGAAGCTGGTTTGTATTTTTTCTGTATGCGGGCTGGCACCGCTCTGATGGTTGCTGGAGTTAGGAAAACGTCCTTGACAGGATCCATAATCCCCGGGACTAAAGGCAGCAGTGGACGAGAGACAGATTTTTTGTGCAAAGTTTCAAAAATCACTGTCGTAGCAACCTGGGGGACAGACATTTCAATGCTCAGCTTCTGAGCTCCTCTTTGCAGGACATCCAGATAAGTGCCGATGTCATCCACTGGAGAGGATCTAGAAATAGGACTATCCATCAGCGTGGGAGAGTAATCCCTCTTGGAAGACCTGGTAGAAGAGGTAGATGAAGTAGACGGAGTTCTTCGACTTCTACGGTGAGCACCGTGCCTCCTCTCACGTGATCTTCTTGGATGGTCTTCCCTTCTAGGAGACCGAGATCTGACCGTATCTTCTCTTCTGGGTGAACGAGACCTGACCCGATCTTCTCTTCTGGGAGATCGAGATCTAACCTGATCTTCCCTTCTGGGAGAGCGGGATCTGGTTGGTTTTCTCACAGGCGATTTGTCTAGTTGGCGCCTGGGAGGACTACGCCTGTCCACCTCCTCCACCAGCCTCTGGAGAGGAGATCTGTGCTGCGGACTGGCATACTCGCGCATACGCTTGGTAGCCCCTGACTCTCGCCAATGATCCAATGACTTGTACCATCTGGGTGACAGTCTGACCACCGCAGCCGAAGGATCTGGCTGACGCACAGGAGATCTGAGGACAGGACTTCTGGATCTTGAGGATGTTGTTGAGGAGCCAGAAGACTGAAGTGGAATGACGAGAAGCTGACTCCGTAACCATGATCACAGAGTTCCTCGACGACGATCGAGCCCCTTCTGAATGTCTCAACGTCGAGCGTTCTAGCGTCATATGTCTTTCTCTCGACGCCGAATGCTTTCGGGGAGTCGGCGGGGCCATCAATCTCAACCTCGAATGCCTCGACGGCGATCGATACGAGGATCTACAGTCACTCGACGCCGAACGGCGCTGAGCAGCCGACGACGGAGCCTCTTTCGACGTCGAACGGCGATGACCAGCCGTCGACGGATTCCTCTCTCTCGACGTCGAATGTCTGTGCGACGACGGCGGAGGGGTATTGGTCACCCTCGACACCGAGCCTCGACGAAACGTCGACGGAGACAGCCTCCTCGGCGCCGATCGATCTTTTGTCGTCGACGGCAGAGGGGTCTTGGTCCTCGACGCCGAACGTCGTTTCTTAGACGACGGCGGAGGGGTCACACTTCTCGACGCCGGTCGTCGCCTGGATGACGACGGCGGAGGAGTGACCTACCTCGACGCCAATCGTCGCCGGGTTGACGACGGCGGAGGGGCTTTGGATCTCGATGCCTACCGTCGCCCGGTTGACGGTGGCGGAGTCACCTTTCTCGACGCCGAACGTCGCCCGGTTGACGCCGATGGAGGAATGACCTCCCTCGAAGGGGATTTCGACGACACAGCTGGATCCTTCGACGTCGTTGACGTACCTGGTCTTCTTTGGACGGCGAGCCAGCCGTCTATGGTAGTTCTGAAGATAAATGACCCACCGGTGGCTCTTTCCTCAGCGCCAAGCCTGACGCTGAAGCTGAAGGGTGCGAAGACTTTTCTTTCGAAGATGTTCTAGCCTTCTTGGAGCCCTTCTTCACCGGAGACCTTCCTCTGGATGACCTGTGAGCCAGGCCATAAATGCGAATTCTCT
The DNA here is from genome assembly GCF_964261635.1 of Lissotriton helveticus. Taxonomy (NCBI): domain Eukaryota; kingdom Metazoa; phylum Chordata; class Amphibia; order Caudata; family Salamandridae; genus Lissotriton; species Lissotriton helveticus. The sequence goes on from NC_136064.1 coordinate 86,966,868, forward strand.
CCCTGTCTTTGAGAGTTTTTCCTGACAGGTGCTCGCAGTGAGGACAGGTGCCTGGATCATGTTCTTCAGGCAGACACAGGATACAAACGTCGTGGTTGTCTGATTTTGCTTTCTTGTTGCAAAAAGAAGGACATTTGTCAAAAAGTGAAGGCATTTTCAGCTGAAAATGCTCACCAAATTGACTTAAAGCACAAGTTACTACTTGTGTAACGATATATCGGTAAGAGACATTAGTTAGTATTAGATTCCTTACCTTAGAATATCCCCAGGCGTCAGACTGGATCCGGAAATTTTTGCGTAGCAGTACCCTTGCGTGTCGGTAGGCGTCGTCTACGGCTCCGCGTCCGTCGTCGGCGTCGTGGGCGCCGTGATGACGTCGTCGGAGTACTTAGACGCCGCCTCCGCGTGCGGACGTCAGTTCTTAGACACAGCTTTTCCGCGCCAGAAACGCAGAGCCATGTTTAAAACCAACACTGGTGCCATTGAAACTAGGGCCCTGAAAGGGGACAACCCTAACCCTAGATATTGGTTCGCAGAACGGGGAGGATGGGTGGGTCGGTAAGGAATCTAATACTAACTAATGTCTCTTACAGATATATCAATACACAAGTAGTAACTTGTGCATCTGAAAGAGACACGTTAGTATTAGATTCCTTACCTTAGAATAGATACCCCAGCAATACCAACCCCGGTGGTGGGTCTGCGAACCAATAATCAGACCAGAAAGTCCCGGAGGACGGAACGGCCAATAAAGCCATCCCTCCGGACTTGGCTGTCCAGGCAGTAGTGTCTTTCAAACGTGTGCAGCGATGCCCACGTAGCCGCCTGACAGATGTCTTGTAAGGGCACTCCCCTGCCCAGGGCAGTGGTAGTCGCCGTGGCTCGGGTAGAATGAGCCCGCAATCCAGCCTAGCCAAGGAGTAGCATGCCTGGATACACAGGATGATCCACCGGGAGATGGTCCTCTTGTGCACCGCTTTCCCCTTCTTCGCGCCCACGTAACCAACAAAGAGTTAGTCATCCACCCGGAACAGGCGTGTGCGATCCAAGTAGAATGAGAGCGCACGTTTTGGGTCCAGACGGTGGAGCCGCTCTTCCTCTTTAGAGGGATGCGGTGGCGGGAAGAAGGTTGGCAAGGTGATAGACTGCCCGATGTGGAAGGCCGTGACAACCTTGGGCAGGAAAGAAGGTTTGGTACGCAGCACCACTTTGTCCGGATGGACAGAAAGGAAAGGTGGAGTACAAGAAAGGGCCTGGAGCTCACTCACTCTCCTGGCAGAGGTGATGGCAACCAGGAAAGCAGTCTTCAAAGTCAGAAGGCGAAGAGGACAGTTGTGAAGTGGCTCAAAGGGAGCGCACATCAGAAATGTAAGAACCAGGTTCAAGTCCCACTGAGGCATCACAAACGGAACAGGAGGAAACGTGTGTGTGATGCCCTTAAGAAATCTATTAACAATAGGGGACTTGAACAAAGAAGGTTGATCAGGCAGCCTGAGAAAGGCTGAAAGGGCAGAAAGGTAGCCCTTGATAGTGCCCAGAGCAGAGCCCTGCTGGGCAAGAGAAAGAAGGAAGAGAAGGACCTCAGAAAGAGGGGCATTGAGTGGATCCACAGCCTTTGCTGTGCACCATGCCACAAATCTGTTACACCTGCAGGCGTATACCGACTTTGTGGAGGGACGCCTGGCTGCCAGAATGATGTTACAAACTTCAGGAGGCAATTCAAATTGCCTCAACTGTCGCCGCTCAATCTCCAAGCATGGAGGTGGAGACTGGACAGGTTCGGGTGGAGGACCGTCCCCTGCTGCTGCGACAGAAGGTCCTCCTGAAGAGGCAGACGAACCGGGGGATCGACTGACATACTGAGTAGCACTGGATACCAGTACCTTCTCACCCAGTCCGGAGCCACAAGGATGACCTGGGCCCGGTCGCGCTTGATCTTCTTCAGCACTCTGGGCAGAAGTGGTATAGGCGGAAAGGCGTACAACAGACCACAACTCCACTCGCGACGAAAAGCGTCTCCGAGCGAGTGCCGCCTTGGAAATTCCAACACGCAGAACTGAGGACATTGCGCGTTCCTTCGGTGGCGAATAGATCTAACCAAGGCTCTCCCCATCGCTGAAAGAGGCCTTGCGCCACGTCCGCGTTCAGACGCCATTCGTGATCCATCATGCACCGACGGCTGAGCTCGTCCGCCCTGGCGTTCAGAGAACCTGCCAGGTGTTGAGCCACCAGGGTCACGCCCTGGCGTTCCAGCCATTGCCAAAGGCGAAGAGCCTCTTGACAAAGGATCCACGACCCCACCCCGCCTTGTTTGCTGCAGTACCACATGGCGGTGGTGTTGTCCGTGAATACCTGCACTACACTCCCCCGGACAGAGGGGAGGAATGCCTTCAGTGCCAGACGAATCGCCCGGAGCTCCAACAGGTTGATGTGGAGCCGGGTCTCCGCCGGAGACCAGAGGCCTCTGATCTCCGCCTCTCCCATGTGGCCTCCCCAGCCCTGGAGGGACGCGTCCGTCACAACTACGTGCTCCGGTTGGGTAAGGGAGAGGGATCTGCCGCTGACCCAATTGCGGTCCGTAAGCCACCACTGCAGCTGTCTCGCAGTGCCCTCCGAGATCAGGACGTGGTCGGATAGGTTGCCCTGATGCTGGGCCCACTGAAACTTCAGAGGGCCACTGCAGAGCCCGCATCCGCCACCTGGCGTGATGCACCAGTAGGATTCAGGAGGCCATCAGCCCCAGAAGCCGCAGCGTCAACCTGACCGAAACCCGGGATAACGGCTGAAAGATGGGAATCAGAGCCTGAATATCCCGGACCCGCTGTTCGGGAGGATAAACCCGAAACCGCGCCGAGTCCAGAACCGCTCCGATGAAGAAGAGCTTCTGAGAGGGGCACAGGAGTGACTTCGGCACATTGATGGAGAACCCCAGCTGGTGCAGGAGGTCTGCCGTCGTCTGGAGGTGGCTGACGACTGTCTGGGGCGAGCCCGCCTTCAACAACCAGTTGTCGAGGTAGGGGAAGACTGAAACCCCGAACCTGCGCAGATGAGCTGCGACCACCGCCATCACCTTTGTGAACACCCGTGGGGCGCTGGTAAGGCCGAAGGGGAGCACGGTAAACTGAAAGTGCTCGTGGCCAACCATGAACCGCAGGTAGCGCCGGTGGGCAGGCAGGACGGGGATATGAAAGTAAGCGTCCTGCAAGTCCAACGCTACCATCCAGTCTCCTGGGTCCAGGGCAGCCAGGACCTGAGCCAGTGTCAGCATCTTGAACTTCTCCTTCCGGAGGAAGCCGTTGACGTTCCTTAGGTCCAAGATAGGGCGTAGACCCCCTTTGCCCTTCTTGGGTACCAGAAAGTAGTGGGAGTAGCAACCACACCCTACTTCTGGCCCAGGAACGCGCTCGATGGCCCCCTTGGCCAAGAGGGCCGTAACTTCCCCCTGCAGGAGTCGCAAATGATCCCCCGATACACGGTGGTTCTGCGGTGGCATGGCTGGAGGAGTCGCCTCGAAGGGGAGGGAGTAGCCCCTTCGGACGATTTGCAGCACCCACCTGTCCGATGTGACAGTGCGCCAGTGGAGGTGGTGATGGCGAACCCTGCCCCCCACTGGCGTCACATGGGCCTGAAAGCACGGACTAGGAGGGTTTTGAGGCAGATGCTGCGGGGGAAGGTGTGGACTGACCTCGCCGCTGCCCCCGACCGCCCGGACGGCGGTTCCCACGGCCGCCACCGCGTTGGGTATTGCCCTGCGGAGCGTGGCTGGCGGCACATGTGGGCGCACCCCTTCCGTGGCCACGAAAGGAGTGAAAGGCAGCCGATTGCTGGCGCTGGCCCGAGAGGCCCAAGGACTTGGCCGTAGCCCTGGAGTCCTTAAAGCGCTCAAGCGCATGGTCTGCCTTGTCGCCAAAGAGGCGACGGCCATCGAACGGCATGTCCATGAGTGTGTTCTGGACATCTGCCGAGAAGTTGGCGGACCTCAGCCAGGCGTGGCATCTGACCGCCATCGTCGTTGCCATCGCTCTACCTATCCTGTGGTATCCAGCCCACACCTGATGGAATACTTGGCTGCATCCCGGCCCTCCACAAGGGCTTAGCCGAGTTTGGCCCGCACCTCCAATGGACACTCTGGCAGCACTTCCGCGACCTTATCCCACACAGAGAGGGTGTAACGTCCCAAGAGGCAGGCGGTGTTGGAAGACCGCAGGCCCAGACTAAGGGATGAGAAGATCTTCTTCCCATACTGGTCATACCTCTTGGATTCCCTGTCCGGCGGGGCAGACGGGAATGCGGTCTGGGAATTGGAGGCCTGGATGACCAGGCTCTCGGGGGTAGGGTGGGAGGACAGGAAACATGGGTCGCCCGGGGCTGGGCGGTGGCGTCTGGCCACATTCCTATCTACGGGCGAACCCGTAGCGGGCTTGGACCAAGTGCCCAGAAGAACGTCGGTCAAGGCCTCATTAAAGGGCAGCATAGGCTCGGCCGAGCTTGACTGCGGTTTAAGGACCTCAGTGAGGAGGTTAGTCCTCACGGCCGCGACGGGGAGCTCAAGGCCCAAGGCCTTGGCAGCCCTCATCAGCACCACACTATATGTTGCCCCCTCCTCCGAAGCCACGGTAGGAGGGGAGACAAAACCAGTGTCTGGAGAGGTGTCCAGGCCACTGGCCTCCCCAAGGTCTCCTGTCCAGTCCTCGTGAGACTGACACTCTCTGGTCAGAGGGTCCTCAGACCCCTCCCAGTCCTCTTCATCACCCATCTCCTGAAACTCAGGGTTCTCAACTAATGGGGCCTGTTCATAGAAGTGAAACTCTCCAAACGACGTCTGGAGCGGCGCCCATCGGGGCCGTCCCGGCGCCGGAACAGGAACGAAGGTGGAACCGGGGACGGCGCCGCCCGAGGACGGCGCCGGAGGCGACACCTGAGGGTCCGACGCCGGGGAGGTCGTAAGGTCCACCGGCGACGAACCAGATCCCGAAGGAGGTCCAACGGCATCCTGCGGCACTGGGCCAAAAGGCGTCGGAGGCGCCGGAACAACTGAACCCCTCGGCGCCGGGCCCGAAGGCGCCGGCGGGATAACGGGAACCTGCGGCGCCGGGCCCGAAGGCGTCGGCGGCGCCGGGGCCGAAGCACCCGACGGCGTCGGGGCAGATCCCCCCGACCCGCTAGGGGTCCCAGGCGGGTCTGCTCGGCCCGAAGGCGCCGCGGAGCCGTCGGAGGAGAGAGTTTCCTCATGGCCATGAGGAAGCGCTCGACCTCCTCCGGCGTCGCGTTGAGCCCAGGGACCGTAGGGTATGGGGCTGGACGCGGCGCCTGCGACTCCGTCGGAGCCGCGTGGGTGGTGTCACCCGAACTCCCGGCCGCATCGCGCGAGCGTCGGGGGGAGTCCGAAGAGCGATGACGCCCCTTGGACTTCTTGTGCCGCTTACCTGAGGACGACTTCGACCCGGAGGAGTGCGGCCTACTCTCGGAACTGTGGTGGCTCCGAGCCCGCGACCTGTCCCTCGACCTCCCATGGGATCGGGACCTCTCGCGGCGCGGGACCGACTGCCGGAGTTCGAGCCGCCTGCGGGACCGCTCCCGTCTGGCTTTCGAAGAGAGGGCCCGGCAGTCGGAGCAGGCCTCGTCGTCGATGTCGACGCCGAGACAAGATAAACACACGCGGTGAGGATCCGTGACCGACATCAGGCGGTCGCAATCATCGCAGTGCTTAAAGCCGGGCATCCCTACGGCACCGTCGGAGTCGAAAGACTTCGAGAGCAATCAAAAGTGATCAAAAAGTTAGACAAAAAATGACTAGGGTTACTGCTTTTTCCAGATCTGCGCTTGCTGGCGCGGAAAAAAGAAGAACTGACGTCAGCACGCGGAGGCGGCGTCTAAGTACGCCGACGACGTCATCACGGTGCCGACGACGGACGCGGAGCCGCAGACGACGCCTACCGACGCGCAAGGGTACTGCTACGCAAACATTTCCGGATCTAGTCTGACGCCTGGGGATATTCTAAGGTAAGGAATCTAATACTAACGTGTCTCTTTCAGATAAGACAGTTTCTTACTTGACTAGATGTAAAATGTCAAAGTGAGTAGAAAAAGTTATTAAAATGAGGTAATTTTCTGTCAGAAAACAGAAATTAGTGGAGCTGTGTTACCAGGATCCTTCCTGAAGGAGCCGGAAAGAACAACTGACCTAACTGTCACCCCTGAGGCATGATGGGATACTGGGGGTCATGAGTGCCTTAAAGGCACGGTGTCAGTTTTTGTATTACATACAGCTACAGGTTAGCTTTTCAGTCTTTTTAGACTGCATGTTTGCAATGCAGCCTGGGAGCTTTCTATGCTTTCAGTGAGTTATAAGAATTTCTACTGCTGTATAAGCATTAAAACAGTTTCTAAACAATCTTTGGTGTTGTTTCTCATGTTTCTAATGCACATTATTCATGTATGGTGGAAATTCTTCACAGCATATTGCAGCTCTGATGTGATTTGGCTGCTATTGCATATATATATATATATATATATATATATGTGGGGCTCATATAATATAGTGTTTACGGGGTCCCGCGCATGGGCGGGAATATTCTAATGCTTATGACTATTGATGAGGATCCCCTGGAAGAGAAATGTAGGTAACAAAATGTTCTGACCCATTTATTGGAGATTTAGGGTTTGGTTTACAGTTTGGCAAACTGAGTACTCGGTCACAAATGCAACTAAGTAACCTGTTCACCAAAACCTCGGACCACTCACCTCATTTAGAGAGGGGTGTAGGAGAGTAGGGTCTGCTTCCTATGGTCACCCCCACTTTTTGCTTTTGCTTCTCTGGTTTTCGACTTAGATGTGGCTGTGGGCCTGCTGATCAGACCCACAGCCCAAATGCACTCTCTCTAAATTCATACCATGTACTCTAGGTACATCCACAATTGGGAATTGGTTCACCTTATCAGCCCCTGTACAAGCGTACCATAGGTGCCCAGGGCATAGGTGCAACCAAGGCCTACCAGGGGCTGCAGCACGTATTATGCCACCCCTGGCTGGCCATCCAAACTGACACAACTGGCTGATCACTCAGCTGGGGCAAGGTTGTGTAATCACCCCTTGCTTAGGTATAGTATTCCTATATCTACCCTTATACATAGACACATAGTAACCTATAAGTCACTCCTATGGCAGGCCTTAACAATCCTGGAGGCAGAGTGCTTGGCTATGAGTGAGATGGTGCTCTAGCATGAGCTGAGCCTGTCTGCAGCTTTCGGAACCATGTCCTTATAGCTGTTCTATGATATCGCCATACCATATACTCTTAAGTGCATTATAATCCTCGCGGTTAAATGCTAACTTTGGTTTTGCTTTATCCAAACATGTTGTGTAAGGTGTCATACGCTTTGGAATACTACCCCATCGCCAATTCTGGCGACGGGGGTAGCATTCCACCCTTCTAGAGGGAGAAGACATGTTGTTGCTGACTATCCTGGTTAAAGTTAACCAGAGCCCCAGTGTCACCAAATGGACGCTGCTGCCACCGACACAAGTCTGACCTCCTGCTGCTGGGATTCCTTCCAGTCACGGAGGTTTGGACAATAGGTTTCCTGCCTGGGGAGGTGCGAGCACCACCCCAGACAGGACTTTGTGTATTAGGACATTGAGGGCTGAGTAGGATGAGACACTGCCTGGAGCACCCAAGGTGCTCCATGCATACCCCAGTTCAAACCGGTTGCTGGGGCACTCCAGCCCCAGCTCTGGCGCGAAACTGGACAAAGGAGAAGGGGTGTAACCACCCCCCTTCCTGGTCCCACCCATAGGAGGGACCTAGAAAGTAATCCAGCCCCTTTTAGTTGTATAAAGGTAGGAGCTGAGTCCTGAGACTTCAGATTAATCCTGAACCGAAACTTGACACGAAACTCTGGACCTTCAACATTCTACTGAAGCTGAAGAATCTCCCTTGTGGCCAAGGAGTGACCACCCTGGGCAACCAGGCACCATCCAGCAAATCAACGGCTTGCTTTGTCTTCGTTCCCGCCGGAACCCGAGCACAGAGCCTGACAAGACCCAGACTTCCAGACCTCTCTGACCCTCTCTTCACGACTGCAGCATAGCTGAGATCCGTGGAGGCGACGAGACACCTGGGACCGGACATCTTGGAAAGCCTGCAACTTGCTAACTGTTCAGCTCCTGAGGCATCCTCGAAGCTGTGCACTGGGGATTGAGAAACCCCAAACCCGAGCTCCACCTGCACCGAAGATCAGCCCTCCACACTCCACGAGTTCTGCGTGAGGCCCTTCTGCTTGTGTTCTGCTCGACACGTTGTCCAGTTGCTGGCCCGTTGGCTAGTAGCCTCTGTGACGACAATCCTTTTTATCAACATCGCTGGTCTGGTTGCTCCAGACTGGCCCTTGCTTCCCTGCAATGGTGAAGCCCCACAGACCTTGCTGGTCTGCACCAGAAGCCTTTGTTGTATCCTGCGTGGGTTGCCTTGGCCAAGGCTTGTCGACTCCAATCCGGAAGTCGACCCCTCCATCTGCAAGATCCTTCGTGGGACAGCTCCTCTCCAGCACCTGGTCGCCGTCGACGCCTCCTGGTCCGCGTGGCTGCAAAGACAAGCTTCAAGACAGCACCTGATTGCTCCTCGACGTCGTCTGGTTCCTTCCTGGTTCCACCCGGTCACTGGCTAGTGACCCAGACTCTGTCCCCTCTGCTTTCAGGTCCTCTTCATCTTCATCTTCGATCCACCCTTGGATCCACCCGGACATCTTCCTCCTGGTCGCCTGCAGCATCTTTCTTCAAAGGCTCCATAGGATTCAACGGCGAAACCCGACACATCTTCACACCTATGCACCCGCCGTCCGCGGGTGAGGTAACGCGAGTACTTCGGTGCTCCCAAGGGTATTGACTATCCAAGTGTCTAGGTTTTTAGTTGTTTCCTCCTAGCTAAACCGGAAGTGTTCCAAATCCTTCTAAATCTAACTTCTAAGTTCCCATTGACTTTGCATTGACTCACGCGTGTGTGTAAAGACACTGCACGCGCCGCCTGTGGGCCTCCTACTTCTAAACTAAGGTTTAGATAGTGTAGCCCCAGCGATTCCTTAGGCCCAAGGCCTTTCCTTTTCTCTTGACTTGGTACTTATACCACTTTCTTAATATATGGTTTGCTTCGCCCCTAGGGCCTAACCGTAAATTGTGCGACTTAACGTATTCTGACTAAGTATCTTGTTATGTGCTTTGGCCTCTGATCTCATAAAGAGTTCAGAGGAGTGTGTTAGTAAATAAATACATTTGATATTCAAGGGGTTACATATGGTAAAACAGCTGGCTTTACACGCCCTCAAGAGTCTTTTAGCCTAAGACTGTTCTGTCCACGCTACCACTAGGATAGCTGGTCTATAAGGTTGACTTACAACCATCACCATAAGGGTTGTTTGGACTGGTGCAAGGTGTTCCCTAGAATAGTGAACATCATATACCAGGCCAACTTCTCACAAGGGGAGTAGTCAAGTATTCCATCAATGGAGCACCCATTAGCTCTGTTAACTTAATACTTTCTCCTACGGCCAGACGGAGTGGGGGCTGCTGTAGGAAGGACATTATACCATCTGCCCTATTTAGCATGGATGGTTTAATCATAATGCCTTTTTACCTGGCCCTAATTTTCCACTTTGAGAGTTTGTTTTTGTGAAACAAAAATTGTCAATAGTTTGGTACGGTTATGTGAGAAGTTGGCCTGATGTGCAGTGCTCACTATTCTAGTGAACACTATATATCAGTCCAAACAACCCTTATTGATGATTGGTTGTAAGTCAACCTTATAGACCAGCTATCCTAGTAGCATGGATACGAGCAGTCTAAGGCTAAGACTCTAGAGGGCGTGTTAAGCCAGCTGTTTTACCATCACATTACCCCTTGAACACCCAGTGAAAGGACACCACACAAGTTGTTATGAAAATAAACAGTGTATTTATTTATAACAAGACTACCCTGGCTCTTTATGAGACAGGGAGCTAAGCACACAACAAAACTCTTACGAAAATACTTTAAGTCGCACAATTTACACAAATGCCCGAGGGGCACGAAAAACCATATATTACAAAAGTGGAATGCGAAATTACTAGCAGGTAAGTACTACTCTCATAGGCTTTGGGATCGCTAGGACTGGACTACTGAACCTTTAGATTACTAGCAGGAGACCTAGGGACGTCGTGTGCAGAGTGGGAACTCTCACGCGTAATGCGGAACAAAGTCTATGGATCCTAGTAAATGCAAAGTTAGTGTTTTCGGGCGAACCCGACTAGGTAGGACAAAAACGAAAGTGGATCTAGACACTTAGAGAGTGGGCCTACGCTGGAGCACCGGAGTACTCGGTTTACCTAGCCCAGGGGCTGCGGCTGCATAGGGTTCAAGTGTCGTCGGATGTCTTCGTTGATGAACCAGGAGCCTGAAGAAAGAGTTGCTGGCAGGCGGCCAGTGAAGAAAGTTCGGAGTGATCCAAGCCTGGATCAGGGAAGAAGAAGACCTGAAAGCAGAGGGGACCAAGTTCTGAATCACTAGCCAGTGATTAAGTGGGCACCAGGATGGCACCGGGCGAAGTCACCGCAGTCAGGTGAGTGGGCGCTGCTGGGCTCTGCAGTCTCTCGGACCAGGAGGCGTTGTCGGCGACCAGGATGGAGGTGCGAGCTGTCCCACGATGGCTGATGCTCTCGACGTCGCTGGACCCAGGATTGGGCAACAAGTCTTGGCAAATGCAAGGCCCACGCGGTGGACCTAAAATGGTGTCTTGAGTGGACCAGGAGGGTCCGGGGTGCTCCTCTTCGGGAAGGGAGCAAGGGCCAGTCTGGAGCAACCAGACCAGCAGCAGTGATGTCGTCGGGCGTCGTTCAGAAGGCCACAAGCCAGCGGGCTAGTAGCCAAACAACGCGGTGAGCAGCAAAAAGCAGAAGGGCCCCACGCAGATCGTGGAGATGCTGGGAGGCTGCACTTCGGTGCTGGAGCTGCTCAGGGTCGGGGCTTCTCGGACCCCAAAGCACTCACCAGGAAATTACTCGGCGGGCTTGCTGTGCAGAAGTCGTGCAGTCTTGCAGATGGCCGGTCCCTCGAGGTCTCGTCGCACCCACGGTTCTCAGCTGGGCTGTAGAGGTGGGTAGAGGTCAGAGGTGCCAGGGAAGCCGGTTCTCGTCGAGCTGGGCAGTCGGATTCCGGAGGAAGGACTTGCAGCAGACCGCAGTGTTCTGAAGATGGTGCCTGCGGATGCAGGGTGACTACTCCTTAGTCACAAGGGAGAAATCTTAGGAAGAAGTCTTGAGTTCCTTTCGTAGAAAGTAGTTTCAGGATTCAAAGATGATCTGATTTGGAAGGGGGCCAGTTCCTACCTTTATCCTGTAAAAAGGGGCTGGCACGCGACTAAGTCCTGCCCTAGGGGTGGGACTAGGAGGGGGGTGGTTACACCCACTTCCTTGGCGGGCTTTTCCCCAGCACAGGGTCTGGAGTGACCCTGGAACTGGTTCCAGCCAGCCTATGCACAGTGAGCACCGGGGGGCCACGTGCAGTCACCTTCCTCTGAAGCCCTGCCTACCTACAATACACAACACCCTGTCTGGGACGGTGCTGGCACCGCCCCTGACAGGAAACCCTTTGTCCTTGCCTCCTGCTCTGGGAGGACTCCCAGCAGCAGGAGGGCAGACTTGTGTCTCGGTGGCAGCATCCATTTTGTGGATGCTAAGGCCCTGTCTGACTTTAACCGGGGTTAGGGGTTACATACATGTCGTGTCCCTCTAGAAGGGTGGAATGCTAACCCCGTCGCCAGAATTGGCGAGGGGTTAGTATTCCAATTCGTATGACACCTTACTCGACATGTTTTGATAAAGCGATACCAGAGTTGGCATATAACCGCGAGGATTATAATGCACTTAAGAGTATATGGTATGCGATATCATGGAAACGGCTAAGGGATGGATCCCGAAAGCCGCAGACAGGCTCAGCTCATGCCAGAGCACCATCTCACACGTTTCCAAGCACTCTGCCTTCAGGTTTGTTAAGGCCTGCCATAGGAGTGACTGATAGGAGATCTGTGTGTCCATTTTAGGGTTAGATATAGGTATACTATATCTACAGCAAAGGGTGATTACACCACCTTGCCCCAGCTGTCGTGCAGCCAGTTGTGTCAGTTTAGTTAGTCAGCCCAGGGGTGGCACAATACATGCTTCAGCCCCTGGGAGACTTCTGGGTACCTCAGCCCTGGGTACAGGGACTTAGAGAGGGCCCAGTGCCAATTCAGTACCTGAGTACAATTTGGATAGAGAGAACAGCTAGGCTGTGGGTCTGATTAGCAGGCCCACAGCCAGGGAAAGTCGTAAACCAGTGCAGCAAAAAGCAAAAATCTGGGTGATCATAGGATTGCAGACCCTACTCTCCTACATGACCCCCCCCCAATCTTTGGGACAATAAACTAACCTTGACCAGGTGAGTCTTCTTGCTCTAAGTGGAAATACCTGGAGAGCCCATCAGCATTGCTGTGATCAGTACCAGGTCTATGCTCCACTGTAAAATCCATCCCCTGTAGGGAAATGGACCACCTAAGCAGTTTGGGGTTTTCACCCTTCATCTGATTTAGCCACAAGAGGGGCTTATGGTCTGTCTGAATGGTGAAGTGAGTGCCAAACAAGTAGGCCCTCAGCTTCTTCAGGGCCCAGACCACAGCAAAGGCCTCCCTCTCAATAGCTGACCAATTTTTCTCTCTGGGTGTCAACCTTCTACTAATGAAAGCAATAGGCTGATCATTACCATCAAAATTCAGTTGAGACAGAACAGCCCCCACACCCAACTCAGAAGCATCTGTTTGGACAATGAATGGCTTGGAGTAATCTGGACTCTTTAGGATAGGTGCTGTGCACATGGCCTGCTTTAGGTCATTGAATGCTTTCTGACAGCTTGCTGTCCACTGAACTTTCTTTGGCATCTTTTTGCTTGTCAGGTCATTAAGAGGGGTCACTATGGACCCATAATTTCTGACAAACTTCCTATAGTACCCAGTCAGGCCCAAGAAAGCTCGGACCTGAGTCTGGGTGATTGGAGGAGTCCAGTCCTTGATGGCCTGTATCTTACTCTCCAGTGGCTGAACCTGGCCTCCACCTACAAGGTGGCCCAGGTATACAACCTGTGTCTGCCCTATCTGGCACTTGGTGGCCTTGATAGTGAGGCCTGCCTTTTGCAGAGCCTCTAACACTTTCCTCAGGTGGACCAGGTGATCCTCCCAGGTGGAGCTAAAGACAGCAATATCATCAAGATATGCTGCACAGAAGTCATCCAGCCCAGTGAGGACTTGATTCACCAACCTTTGGAAGGTGGCAGGTGCATTTTTCAAACCAAAGGGCATTACCACAAATTGATAATGCCCACCAGGGGTAGAAAATGCTGTCTTGGGTTTGGCCTCCTCAGCTAACCTGATTTGCCAATACCCAGCTGTCAAATCAAATGTACTTAAGAATTTGGCAGAAGCCAATTTATCTATAAGTTCATCTGCTCTTGGAATTGGGTGGGCATCAGTCTTAGTGACTGCATTGAGGCCTCTGTAGTCTACGCAAAACCTCATCTCTCTCTTACCACCCTGGGTGTGAGGCTTTGGCACTAGAACTACTGGGCTAGCCCAAGGGCTATCTGAGGGCTCAATGACTCCCAGCTCCAACATTTTCTGCACTTCAGTTTTGATGCAGTCTCTAACATGATCAGGCTGTCTGTAGATTTTACTCTTGACAGGCAGACTGTCTCCAGTGTCAACATCATGGGTACACCAATCAGTTTGGCTGGGTGTCAGAGAGAACATATGTCTGTAGGATTGCAGAACTTGCCTGCAATCCTGCTGCTGATGTTCAGTGAGGCTGCCACAAAAGACAACACCATCAACTGATCCATCATCAGGATTCTGAGTGAGCAGGTCTGGGAGAGGGTCACTCTCTTCCTCCTGTCCCTCATCTGTGGCCATGAGCAAGCTCATGTCCTTCCTGTCAACATATGCTTTGAGCCTGTTAACATGGAGCACTCTGAGAGGGCTCCTGGGAGTTCCTAGGTCCACCAAGTAGGTAACCTCTCCCTTTTGCTCAATGATGGTGTGGGGCCCAGACCATTTGTCTTTCAGAGCTGCTGGGGCCACTGGCTCCAGCACCCACACCTTCTGTCCTGGCTGGTACACAGTCAGAACAGCCTTTTGGTCATGCCAAGCTTTTTGAAGTTCTTGGCTGGCCTCAAGGTTTTTGGATGCCTTCTCCATATACTCAGCCATCCTGGAGCGGAGACCAAGTACATAGTCCACTATGTTGGTTGCAGGCTTTTTGAGAGGTCTCTCCCATCCTTCCTTCACCAAACACAGGGGTCCTCTCACAGGATGCCCATACAGAAGCTCAAAAGGGCTGTAACCAACCCCCTTCTGTGGGACCTCTCTGTAAGCAAACAAGAGGCAGGGGATCAGGACATCCCATCTTCTCCTAAGAGTTTCAGGTAGCCCATGAATCATCCCTTTGAGGGTCCTGTTGAATCTCTCAACAAGCCCATTGCATTGTGGATGATAGGGTGTGGTGAACTTGTAGTTCACACCACACTCTTTCCACATTGCAGTCAGATATCCTGACATGAAGTTTGTACCTCTGTCAGAAACGACCTCCTTAGGGAAACCCACTCTGGAGAACACTCCAACTAGGGCTCTTGCCACTACAGGTGCTGTAGTGGTCCTAAGTGGAATAGCTTCAGGATACCTGGTGGCATGATCCACTACCACCAGTATAAACTTGTGCCCTGATGCTGTCTGGGGTTCCATTGGACCAACAATGTCAATCCCCACTCTTTCAAAGGGAACCCCCACCACAGGTAGTGGTATGAGGGGGGCCTTTGTTGTGCCACCTGACTTACCACTGGCTTGGCAAGTGACACAGGAGCGACAAAACTCCTTGGTATTCTCATTCATATGGGGCCAGTGAAAGTGTGAGACAAGCCTGTCCCAAGTCTTTGTCTGACCTAAATGACCTGCAAGGGGAATCTCATGGGCCAAGGTGAGAAGGAAACCTCTCAGAGACAAGGGGATGACCAGCCTCCTGGTTGCACCAGGCTTGGGGTCTCTTGACTCAGAGTACAGGAGTCCATCTTCCCAGTATACCCTGTGGGCACCTGTGGCATTCCCTGCAGCCTCAGCAGCAGCCTGCTGGCTGAGGGGTTCAAGGGAAGGGCAGCTCAACTGTTCCTTCCCCAGGTCTGCTCTGGAGGGTCCCCCTGAGCCCAGAAACTCAACTTGATCAAGTTCAAGCTCTTTAGGCTCAGTTTCCCTCAGCTCTTCCAGATCAGCCTCCTCAGAGACTTGATCCTCAACCTGGGGCAAGGGGGAAGGCAAAGCCTTACCCTTACTGCTCTTCTTCTTGGAAGGTGTCTGGTCCATCATTTCAGGATCCAGCACCTGTTCAGTGGGGCATTTTCTGGCCTGTGACCTAGTCACAGCAAGCACATGTGCTGGCAAGCCTAACATTTCCATGTGAGTCCTCTGCTCCACTTCTGACCATTGTGATGACTCCAAATCATTGCCCAACAAACAATCAACTGGGAGGTCTGAACTGACTACAACTTTCTTTTGTCCCTTCACTCCACCCCAGGAGAAAGCCACAATTGCCACACTATGATTAGTAGTGACATTGCTGGCATTGGTCACCAGGAAATCAGTACCTGGCATGATCTGTCCAGGGTCTACAAAGTTAGGTGTCACCATGGTGACACTGGCACAAGTGTCCCTATAGGCCTGAGCCATTTTGCCATTTATCAAAGGTGTCTGCCTGTATTTGCCCGAAGTATTGGGACTTATTTCAGGGGACATCTCTATATCCCCTGTACAGACAAGGACAGCCTGAGTGAGTGTGCCAACTAAGTTGTCAGACCCCTCAGTACCCAAGGTTAACCCAACTAATGCCTTGGGAGGTACACTACCACTACTGACTGTACTAGGGGGTGCAGTTGCCTTAGGGGCTGTAGTGGCAGGAGTTTGTCCTCCTCTTTTGGTGCACTCACTAAACCAGTGAGATTTACTTTTGCAGTACTGGCACCACCTTTTTGACTGGCCTTCTTGAGTCTTCTTCTTCTGGGAAGCCTGACCCCCACCCTCTTTGGTTTGTTGGGGACCTGGTGAAGACTTCTGGTCATTTTGTTCACTCTTTGTATTACCCTTCTGGTCTGCTTTCTTCTGACCACCCTGGTTCTGGTTCTGGCTCTGCTTGATCCTTGTCCTGACCCATTTGTCTGCCTTCTTTCCCAATTCTTGGGGAGAGGTCAGATCTGAATCAACAAGGTGCTGGTGCAACAACTGGTTCTGACAATTGTTTAAAATGTGTTCTCTCATCATTAGATTATACAATCCTGTGTAATCTGTAACCTTGCTACCCAGCAACCAGCCCTCCAAAGCCTTAGTGGCACAATCCACAAAGTCAGACCAGTCCTGAGACTGAGTTTTCTGGGTGTCTCTGAACAGCAACCTGTACTGCTCAGTGGTTAAACCAAACCCATCAATCAGTGTATTCTTCAGGACCTGGTAATTGTTAGCATCCTCTACTCTTGTAGTGAGGAGCTTATCTCTACCTTTACCATCAAAGGAGAGCCACAGTATAGCTGCCCACTGACTCTGGGGAATGCACTGCACAGTGCAGGCCCTCTCCAGAGCAGCCATCCATTTCTGGATGTCATCCCCTTGCTTAAAGGGGGGCACTATTTTAGTCAGGTGTTTAGTATCTAAACCCTTCTCTCTATCTCTTGGGAGATTGCTGCCACCAGTGGGAGCTAGCCCACTCATCTGCTGCTCTCTAGCAAAGGCAAGCTTTTCTTTGGCAAGGGCAAGTTCTTCCCTTTCAATCCTCAGAGCAGCCTGTTTCATCCTAGCTTCATGCTCTATTCTCTGAGGGGAAGTCACTCTCCTCTGTGGAGAGTTTCTCCTCCTCTGGGAAGAGGCATTAGAGTGCAGAGATCTATTGGAGTCCCTAGAAAGAGATCTATCTCTTCTACCTCCAAGGTTAGGCCCACTTCGGGTTAGTACTGGGGGGCCCCCAGATCCTAGCCCAAGTAAGTCTAAGTTGGCCTTGGTTAGCCTTCTGACTACCTCAAGACCTTTGTCTACCTCATCCCCAGAGAGTTCCTCTGGATCCTCCTCCTCAACTGCATTTACAGTGTTGTGGAGGTCTGGATCCCCAGTGGTACCCTCTAAGGCTGGCATATTCCCATCTAGCTGAGAAAGCTTTCTCGCATCATAGGTCTCTAAGAGGCCTATTAGAAAGGGAATGGTGGGGTTAGACCCCTGCTTTAGTTTTCTGGAGACACAGATTTGTCTCATCTCCTGGAAACTGAGAGCTGCATATCTTTAAGTGACCTGTGGAGGGTCAATAACCACAAGGGGAGTCTCTGAAGACTCTCCATGGGTAGACATGCTTTTCTAGTGAGGTGTAAGTGGTGCACTTACCTACACTATATGTTTGCCTACTGATCCCTTGCTAGAGTTGTAGTTTAGGGTGTGCTAGGCCCTAGGAGCTACAACAGCTGGTTCAGTAGAACTCAGAGTATTCTAAGCTAAGTTATATGTACCTTTAGTACTTATGTGATCTTTAACAAGATATTCTTAGGGCATGTGTGGTAAAACAACAGCAAGCTCAAATCCCACCGCTGCCACCAATGTGAGAAGTTGGCCTGATGTGCAGTGCTCACTATTCTAGTGAACACTATATATCAGTCCAAACAACCCTTATTGATGATTGGTTGTAAGTCAACCTTATAGACCAGCTATCCTAGTAGCATGGATACGAGCAGTCTAAGGCTAAGACTCTAGAGGGCGTGTTAAGCCAGCTGTTTTACCATCACATTACCCCTTGAACACCCAGTGAAAGGACACCACACAAGTTGTTATGAAAATAAACAGTGTATTTATTTATAACAAGACTACCCTGGCTCTTTATGAGACAGGGAGCTAAGCACACAACAAAACTCTTACGAAAATACTTTAAGTCGCACAATTTACACAAATGCCCGAGGGGCACGAAAAACCATATATTACAAAAGTGGAATGCGAAATTACTAGCAGGTAAGTACTACTCTCATAGGCTTTGGGATCGCTAGGACTGGACTACTGAACCTTTAGATTACTAGCAGGAGACCTAGGGACGTCGTGTGCAGAGTGGGAACTCTCACGCGTAATGCGGAACAAAGTCTATGGATCCTAGTAAATGCAAAGTTAGTGTTTTCGGGCGAACCCGACTAGGTAGGACAAAAACGAAAGTGGATCTAGACACTTAGAGAGTGGGCCTACGCTGGAGCACCGGAGTACTCGGTTTACCTAGCCCAGGGGCTGCGGCTGCATAGGGTTCAAGTGTCGTCGGATGTCTTCGTTGATGAACCAGGAGCCTGAAGAAAGAGTTGCTGGCAGGCGGCCAGTGAAGAAAGTTCGGAGTGATCCAAGCCTGGATCAGGGAAGAAGAAGACCTGAAAGCAGAGGGGACCAAGTTCTGAATCACTAGCCAGTGATTAAGTGGGCACCAGGATGGCACCGGGCGAAGTCACCGCAGTCAGGTGAGTGGGCGCTGCTGGGCTCTGCAGTCTCTCGGACCAGGAGGCGTTGTCGGCGACCAGGATGGAGGTGCGAGCTGTCCCACGATGGCTGATGCTCTCGGCGTCGCTGGACCCAGGATTGGGCAACAAGTCTTGGCAAATGCAAGGCCCACGCGGTGGACCTAAAATGGCGTCTTGAGTGGACCAGGAGGGTCCGGGGTGCTCCTCTTCGGGAAGGGAGCAAGGGCCAGTCTGGAGCAACCAGACCAGCAGCAGTGATGTCGTCGGGCGTCGTTCAGAAGGCCACAAGCCAGCGGGCTAGTAGCCAAACAACGCGGTGAGCAGCAAAAAGCAGAAGGGCCCCACGCAGATCGTGGAGATGCTGGGAGGCTGCACTTCGGTGCTGGAGCTGCTCAGGGTCGGGGCTTCTCGGACCCCAAAGCACTCACCAGGAAATTACTCGGCGGGCTTGCTGTGCAGAAGTCGTGCAGTCTTGCAGATGGCCGGTCCCTCGAGGTCTCGTCGCACCCACGGTTCTCAGCTGGGCTGTAGAGGTGGGTAGAGGTCAGAGGTGCCAGGGAAGCCGGTTCTCGTCGAGCTGGGCAGTCGGATTCCGGAGGAAGGACTTGCAGCAGACCGCAGTGTTCTGAAGATGGTGCCTGCGGATGCAGGGTGACTACTCCTTAGTCACAAGGGAGAAATCTTAGGAAGAAGTCTTGAGTTCCTTTCGTAGAAAGTAGTTTCAGGATTCAAAGATGATCTGATTTGGAAGGGGGCCAGTTCCTACCTTTATCCTGTAAAAAGGGGCTGGCACGCGACTAAGTCCTGCCCTAGGGGTGGGACTAGGAGGGGGGTGGTTACACCCACTTCCTTGGCGGGCTTTTCCCCAGCACAGGGTCTGGAGTGACCCTGGAACTGGTTCCAGCCAGCCTATGCACAGTGAGCACCGGGGGGCCACGTGCAGTCACCTTCCTCTGAAGCCCTGCCTACCTACAATACACAACACCCTGTCTGGGACGGTGCTGGCACCGCCCCTGACAGGAAACCCTTTGTCCTTGCCTCCTGCTCTGGGAGGACTCCCAGCAGCAGGAGGGCAGACTTGTGTCTCGGTGGCAGCATCCATTTTGTGGATGCTAAGGCTCTGTCTGACTTTAACCGGGGTTAGGGGTTACATACATGTCGTGTCCCTCTAGAAGGGTGGAATGCTAACCCCGTCGCCAGAATTGGCGAGGGGTTAGTATTCCAATTCGTATGACACCTTACTCGACATGTTTTGATAAAGCGATACCAGAGTTGGCATATAACCGCGAGGATTATAATGCACTTAAGAGTATATGGTATGCGATATCATGGAAACAGCTAAGGGATGGATCCCGAAAGCCGCAGACAGGCTCAGCTCATGCCAGAGCACCATCTCACACGTTTCCAAGCACTCTGCCTTCAGGATTGTTAAGGCCTGCCATAGGAGTGACTGATAGGAGATCTGTGTGTCCATTTTAGGGTTAGATATAGGTATACTATATCTACAGCAAAGGGTGATTACACCACCTTGCCCCAGCTGTCGTGCAGCCAGTTGTGTCAGTTTAGTTAGTCAGCCCAGGGGTGGCACAATACATGCTTCAGCCCCTGGGAGACTTCTGGGTACCTCAGCCCTGGGTACAGGGACTTAGAGAGGGCCCAGTGCCAATTCAGTACCTGAGTACAATTTGGATAGAGAGAACAGCTAGGCTGTGGGTCTGATTAGCAGGCCCACAGCCAGGGAAAGTCGTAAACCAGTGCAGCAAAAAGCAAAAATCTGGGTGATCATAGGATTGCAGACCCTACTCTCCTACAGGTTATCAAAAACGTACGCAGTCATACACCAAACTTTTAGTACACAGAGGGAAACCGCCATGACAGAGGTTTCTTTCAATGTACAGAGAGGATTGTACGGCCAGTGTCATCTCTAAAGTTGGCAGGCAGAGTGTCCTCGAGATAGCAGAGGTAATGACACAATGGACGCTACTTTGTCTGTCAAACATTAATTTAGGCCCTTAGTCTCTTCTTAGTACAATATATTTACCACACCTTTAAGAGTCATTCTTGTTTCTTACAAAGAGGATCCATTGTTGGGCATTCAGCATCATTGTATTTATTTAAACTTCACGTAACACTCATTTGGCGAGGAAAGTTCGCATCTTGTCAAACAGAGCAATTATTTACCATACAAAGTCCACCAATTCCTAAATAAAAAAGCCCTCTATTCCGACTAAGTCTTGTCTCTGGACTTATGACTTGACATAAGGGTAATGCTCTCTGTCAGTCAACATGACCAAAACTACCCAATATTCTCAGTAACAAAGTCTACTTGCCAAATGCTGGTCAAATGTGGTTGGGATACTGTAGGGGAAATAGTTTTTTCTTGATCTCGCTCCATCAACAGAAGTTTAGTTATTGCCCATATGGGCCTCTAGTTGGCCATCATTGTGAAGCAATCAACAGTGGGTGGGACTGATAGGGAAGTTTCTCATCACCGAGTCTCATTGTCAAATGCATTACAGACAAAGGAAATGGTGCCATTGACAAGATAAGGATTGTAAATCCTGTATATTCAGCAATATGGTAAAGATGAATAGGGCTGTTAAAAAGTAATCGACAAGCATGAACATCACCGGCGCCATCTTGCCTAACAAGAAGCCACTGTCCGCACGTAAACGGCATCCATTTTAGGTGCCGCGGCCATCTTGCGCTTTGCAAGTCACCTATGATTCACCCTGACCCTGCAACCATCCCCGGTGCCCTGATTCAGCATGACCAAATGCTCTAAGGTCATAAAACCTTGTCAGCCTGACAAAGCCCCGGAGCCACTTCCCACCCTAAAACACGTTTGTCCTTTCATCCTCCCCGCTCGAGCAGGCCCTTCTGATAACCCCCAACTGCACCTGGTCACTTGATCCTGTCCCAGGCTGTAAACCAAGCCTTGCGGACGTACTTTATTGCCCTCACACAGCAAGACATTGTTGCACAAACAGAAATGCTTGATCTTATCACTTGCACAACATTTAGACCTGACTGATCCCACACACTTTTATGTCCTGTTGGAATGTCCAGCTGCAAGATGGCAATCATCTGTTAGATTTGGGAGGGGGAACGACAGCTGGTGGGTCTGTGTGGGAACCAGCTGGAGGCAGGAATTCCTAGGATGTTTGACCACCAATAAAGTCACTATAAAATGATATAAAAAGGGGAGCCGCAGAGAAGTTGTCAGAGCATTTCGACATGTATCAATTTGCTGGAAGACCTCACAGCACTCAATATTCACCTACTTAACACAGGGCCCACCCATAGGGCAGGACATTTATTGGACCCTTTATTGTCCAATCTCCCCCAACTCATCTGGCTGGATACTATCCCCATTTGTTGGTCTGACCATTTCCTAATTAAGTTTAAGCTTGAGGCACTTAATGCTTCTACTGTTCAAGCCAAGTTGGTGCCCCCGGTAAAGAAAAACTGGAAATCCCTAGATGTCCCTAAACTCAATGCAGAACTCAGTAGGCATCCACCTAGTACTAATCAAACCATGGAATGTATTGCGATGGCCACACAACAATGGCTGACAAATGCAGCTGAGTCCTGCCTATCCATCCCTAATATCAAAAAGAAATTACATCGTCCCCCGGCCCCTTGGTTCAATGAGTCACTAAAAGAAGGGAAAAAGAAATGTAAGGCCCTCGAAAGAGTGTGGCGGAAGGACTTTGATCCAATTAAAAAAACCTTATACCACACAGCTAGGAATCTCTATCATACTGCATGTAAAAAAGCACGGGCCTCGTATGTAGCTAACACCATTTTGGGAGCTGCAAATAAAGCAAAAGTACTGTTTAACACTGTAAAAAACCTTGCTGGAGCACAAACTACTGCTCCATCACGCCCCTTGAATGAGAAACAGTGTCAGGAATTAGCTCAATTCTTCTCAGATAAAATTGACAAACTAATCATTGAGATAGATGGGAACAAATCTGACCCATCTAAAGAAGATGGTGAGCATACGCCGACTGTAACCCAGACCCTTCAAAAATGGCCTCCTATTAAAACAGACACCCTTATAGCCATTATGAAAACAATCAAGTCTGGCTCTCCACAGGATCCCATTCCCATTAATATAATTAAAACACTGGATGCACCAGCCCTTGAAATTTTAGCTGACATTCTAAACTCATCTCTGGAGCTTGCCACAGTACCCTCTATATGGAAGCACGCTATTGTGATCCCATTGCTTAAAAAACCGACAGCAGACCCAGACATATTGGCCAACTATAGGCCTATTTCACTTCTACCTGCTTTCTCTAAATGTCTGGAGAGGCATGTGCATTCTGCCTTATCTCTCTTTGTAGAGGAAAATGCCCTTCTTCACCCCACCCAATCAGGTTTCCGCACAGGGTTCTCTACGGAAACCGCTCTACTGGGTATCTCTGAAACAATCAGGAAACTCCTCGATGATGGTCAGACGGTTGCGCTTGTTCTACTCGACCTAAGCGCAGCCTTCGATACCGTGTCGCATACAAAATTAATCACCCGGCTGGAAAAAAATGGAATCGGTGGAACTGCTCTGAAATGGATCAGATCCTTTTTGAGCCAACGGACATTCCAAATAGCCTCGGCTGATGCATGCTCGGGACATTTCAAATCCCCACATGGAGTACCACAGGGTTCCATCCTCAGCCCCCTCTTCTTCAATCTCTATCTTAGACCTCTGGCAGACCTTGTTGAAGAGGCAGGACTAACCCTTATGTCATATGCTGACGATTCTCAGATTGTCTTCTCACTATCTAAACCCCAGGCTTCATCTTCGTCTCCCTTAAGAGATGGCCTTCTGAAAGTCTTCAATTGGATGACAACTAACCAATTGAAACTAAATGGGGACAAAACGGAGATTCTCCTTCTGGGCAAACAGCCAGAGCTGTGGGGTACTCCACACTGGCCTGACCAGATGGGCAATCTTCCAACTCCAGTGACTCATGCTAGGAACTTGGGAGTAATACTGGACAATTCCTTGTCCATGAAGCACCAGGCCAACAAAGTAGTGGGCCTCTGCTTTACGATCATGAGGTGGCTCAGGAAGATCCTTTGGATGCTGCCTGTCCCCATGCAAAAAACAGTGGTCAATGCCTTAGTTACATCCCGGCTTGACTACGGGAACATCCTATATTTGGGTGCAAACAAGGCAGTCACAAAGAGGTTGCAGCTCGTACAAAATGCGGCAGCCCGACTTCTCTGTGTTATACCCAAGAACAACAGCGTGTCCCCTTACCTACGTGAGCTGCACTGGCTAAGGGTTGAAAATCGTATCCGGTTCAAGGCGTTGAACTATATGTTCAAAATCAAAACTGGTACCGCACCGAAATACCTTCAAACACTGGCCTCTCCCTATATTCCAGAGAGAAATCTACGTTCAAAATCAGCTGAAAAATTTGGCGTACCTAGATTCAAACTGGCCAGGATGGGAGGAAGATCATTTGCTTACCTAGGCCCATCCATTTGGAACACCCTCCCTATCCATATTCGAAAGGAGCAAAGTCTCACCAGGTTCCGAAAAGAGATAAAGACCTGGTTGTTTGACCAGTGTCTTTAAAATATCCACTGCTGTTTATCATCATTTTGTCTGTGTTCTTAGGCGCCGGGAAACCCTTTTTGGGTAGCTGTTTGCGCCATATAAGTTCAAAAAATAAATAAATAAAATAAATAAATAAATCTCCCAAAGACATTCTGCGTGTCTGCGTCGACATGTTCTCCTCCGGGGAAATAAACTTGTTCTTGCTTTCCAGTTTCCAGCACCTGTCTCTTTATTTTGGTAACTATCGATATTGGGAATTAGAGGCGACTAACGCCAAGCAGTGTTTGATGATAACTAGAGAAAAACTGCTTTTCCACAGGGCTTTGATTTAGATTGGCAGGATAGAAGATGAGAGGTACTTTGTCAGGATATATAGGATGATCTTCAAAGAAATTAGCATTTCTGGCATGTTAGGACTTTTCCTTTAATTTTTCTTTCCTTTTATGTGGCTATTGCCCAAATTTGGTCATTTGAACTTGTTTTCTTAGAGTAGTAAGGATATCTGCATAGGAACCTTCCCTTTTCAAAAGGCCAAAGGGAAGATATATCGGTAAAGAGCAAGTAACTTCCTTCATTTAAAAACATAATATCTCTCTAACAGAGTCTTTGTAACTTTTGGTGATTAAAGACATGTAGAACTCATTCAGACAATACGTGGCAAATGCACTATACACAACCATAGTGTGGATCTTGAGAAAAAAACGTCTACCCTCCTGCCTCCATTTGTTTTTGATTGTTTCTTTGAGTTGAACCTCAGATTTCTTTTAATCATTCAGTCTTCTACTTGGTGAAGCCTGAATCAATGATTCCCAATCGTATTTGCACTCTTTGGTTATACTTAAGTGCAAAGAAATCCCTTCATCTATAAATACAAATCCACATTTCTGTTTTACAAAATTAGAGTTTGATTTTGAACTCATAAATAGAATTGTTCAACTAAAAAATGTTCTCATTATGGTTAACCATGGTGGACACATGCTCAATGGTGTGGGTTTGTGGGCAAAATATGGTGAATACCTATAAATACACAAATAAGTGGGTATTCACAAAAAACTTACAGGTAATTTCCCACAGTAAAATGTATGGAGAATTACTCTTGGCTACCAAAACAGGAAGTTTAAAAGTGACAAAGCATTGTGACATGACATTTGTGAAGACACAATGTATACATTACCTATCACAAACCAAAATATATTTACTCAAGTAATCCTGGGAATCTGCAAAAAAGGATGGGCTACCATGGCGGACGTCGCATAGAAGAGCTCCGTCCAGCCCGAAACTAATCCGTCGATTTTTTTTCCCCATCCCTCCCACTGCCCAGGAGGAAGGAAAAGTGCCCCGAGCTGGGTTGCTGAGCTCCGGTATCGTCAGCGGAGCGCGGGGGGTCCCGGACTTCAGAGGGAGCGGAGCTACGATCCGAGGCCTAGTCCGGGGGAGTGCAGCCGGGGCCTCGAGTTTCGCACTCCCCGACCCAGACGTGCGGGGGAGCGGCGGCAACCAGTGAATCGCGGCCGGAGGGTGCTGGTGAAGAAAGACGCGCCCGAGGACATCGGAGGGCTCCCCCGGAGTGAATTCGGCGGTCGGAGGGCTACCGCCGGGGGGCGTAGCATACATCATTGACAAGTGGGGCCGGAGACCTATCACGATGCGGCCTGGAGGCCGGGGCACAACCGGGAGCTCCAGTTTGGAGTCATTGGAGAAGACGCACCCCTGGCGGTGGGCTCTACCGGCAGGTGATCGGGGGGGCAGGTCGGCCTTCATAGGGCACCGCGGGGTGTCGCGGCGGGTAGTGGGTCTTGGCTGCAGTGGTCAGCTCTTCTGGTGGGGAACACCCCGGGTCTCTCGTCTAAGTGAGATCAGTGTCCCATGGATGACGCTGCTGATTAATTATAAGGGGCCCTTGGGACACACTGAGTAGCGGCGCCCTCTCTCTCTTTGGTCAGGTGTGTGGGGGCTCCTGAGCAGCCGGGCCCGGTGATTTGGGGTGCAACTGGGGACCGGAGTAAGGCGCCGCCAGGGGCATCGGCCCTAGCAGCGGCTCTTATCGACAGGAGATCGAGAGGTGAGTCGTCCTCTGTGTGAGCCATCGGTGAGTCTATACCCTGCGCCAGGAACTGCAGAAGTGGTCGCTTGTCCAGAAGTGTGTGGGCCAAGTGAGAGGCGCTATTACAGACCATATTTGGTGAACAGCCGGGTCGCGCTGGTGCAGGGACTTTGGTAGAGGGATACAGTGACCGCCCTGGATAGGAGCTGCGGGTCCTAGACCGTAGCGCCCGCTGGAGATACTGAGGACAGGTTCCGAACCCATAGGCGGCAGATCATCGTGGGGAGGGTCCCCGGCCACCGCCTACAATGACCAGAGGCGGGAGTGGTGGAGGGCCTGCGAAGCAAGGCCCAATTGATAAGTACACGGGCGAGTGGAGGCGCAGGGGCCGCCGGGGGCCAACAAAGCCTGGGACCAGACAATGCAGCATTGATGGCAGCAATAACCCAGTCCAGGGATATGCTGGACGCGAAAATTGGGGCCGTGGGCACAGATGTCACACTCTTGCGCCAGGACTTACGGAATGCCGTGGCCCGCATCACAGAGGCGGAAACCAGAATTTCGGGTGTAGAAGATGATGTGGCGACCATAAAGCGCAAAGTGGCTGACATGGAGTGTCCAGAAGGGGCTAGCACTTAGAGCAGAAGACGCAGAAGGGCGGGCCCGGAGGAACAACCTTCGATTCATAGGGCTCCCGGAGGGCTGTGAGAAGGGCAACATGGAACACTTCTTGGCCCAGTGGCTGGAGAGTTGGCTTCCCTCTGAATCCTTATCACGCTGCTTTGTGATAGAACGGGCGCATAGAGCTCTGGTACAAAAGCCGCCAGTGGGGGCTCGTCCTCGGCCTGTGATAGCCAAGCTCCTGAACTATCATGACCGTGATACTATCCTATGAGAGGCAAGGGCGAAAAAAACCCCCATGTATGACAATCATAGAATCCTGATCTTTCCGGACTACACCAGGCTTGTCCAGCAGCAGAGACAGTCGTTCACAGCGGCCAAGTCGCGCCTTCGCGACCTTAAACTTCCGTATGCCTTACTGTATCCGGCCCGTCTGCAGGTGGTGTTTCAATCTTGCACCCACTTCTTCGACTCCCCAGAGGAAGTGTTCCGCTGGACAGATGATACGGTGAAGGTGAGGCCGCATTCACCGCCGGGCCTCGACTCAGACTCATCCACGAATGGAGTACAATTGCAGACCGCCAGGGGTTCGCGGAGCAGAGGGAATTGGAGGTCCAGATCTAGGAGGCGCTCCTCCCCGGGAGGCGCGGCAGGCTGAAGCATGACTGCCCCAGAACATTCAACAACGGATCCTTGAACCTTCGGCCTGCGACAGGTGGAACACTGGTGTGCATGTACCCATACAGGGTGTAGATGGCCGGGGGCACTTCACTGGTGTGGCCATAGGGCCAAAAGGGGCGGTTGGAACATTTTAACCACAGTAATTCATCCTGCGAGAGATGGAACATTGATGAGCATTTATCCTTGCAGGGTGTAGATGGAGGGGTCACTCCACCGGAGTAGCCGTAGGGTCGAGAGGGGCAGTTGTGACAATTAAACAACAGCGATGGGGATGGTGGGGGGGGCTAAGCTGAGGGGCGGACCACCTCTCGGAGCTTTAGGCTAGTTTTCCCCCCTTTTTTGGGGGGGGGAGGGAGTTGGGTGAAAGGGTTGTTAAATGGGGATCCATTGGTATGGACGGCCTCAGGTCCTGCGGTTGGGATCGGGGCTGCCCATGCCGCGACAGGTACTTCAGCGTTTTTGAGGTATGAGGGTGGGTGTTTGGGGGAGGGGGGAGTGTTGTGGGAGTTGTTGGGGGCGGTGTTTGGGTGAACTGCACAATGATTTTGAGGTCTCAACAGGTGGTGTGTACACGTCTATTATGCCCGTCTCTAGGGTCTTTGATATGCATGCCTTTGGATGGCGGTTGAAGGGACCAAGACGATGACTCCCAGGGCGTCCTTACGGATTCTTAGCTGGAATGTGCGGGGAATGCTTGACAAGATAAAGAGGGGTGCCATCTTGCGATTGGGGAAAAGGGAAAGAACGGATGTCCTGCTACCGCAGGAAACTCATCTGCTAGGCAACAAAACACTTAGTTTACAGCGGTACGGATACCAACAGGTCTACCATGCTGGGTTTGCTAGGGGGCCCAGGGAGGTGGCCATTCTGGTGCATCGTAGATTGTCCTACGTTCACTCGACACAGTGGGCCGACCCGCACGGCCGATATATATTTATTAAAGGGATGCTTGGTGAGGAACCCCTAGTGTTGGGGAGTGTGTACCCCCACTACAGTGGTCGCTGGTGGAAAAGTTGTTTGCGGTGTTTGCGGTTTGTGGAGAAGCGTGGCTCAGTGGTTAGAGGCGGCAGACCCGGAAGCTGAGATCGGCCGTGGACCAGGGTTTGATTCCCCGCCTCGGCGGGTCTCGGGCTCAAAAATTCCACAGACTTGACAATTCTCGCTCCAGTGCCTACTCGACTCACGGGGTCACACTCTGCGACTCTGGGCAATAGCTTGCTTAATCTCCACTACGGCCCCTCGCGGCGGGATGCCTGGCTTTCACCTTGTGGATACCCTGCCGGGGTATCTCACAGGGGAATACCAGGACGGGTTCCCTAAGCAAGCGCCTTGATACCTTCGGGTGATACGTGCGCTATATAAGTCGCAATACATACATACATTTACGGTGTGGGCGGATATTCCGGAGGCATTAGCGGTGGTTGGGGGTGACTGGAGTGATGTCATGAATGGCCGGATGGATCGTTAGAGACCCGGGGAAGGACAAGTAGCAGACACGCCTAATAAACTTGGCGACATGGTCAGGGGGATGGGTTGGGTGGACACGTGGATATACCTACACACACATAGTCAAGAATACACTTATTTGTCAGCTGTCCATAAGTCCTTTTCTAGATTGGATTATATCTTTGTCCCCCGCGCAGCTGTAGGTAGAGTGGAATCAGCAACTATATTGCCACGGGGGCTCTCAGACCACTCTCCGGTGGCGATAGACCTCATGTTGGATAAAGGTCGGCAACCTTTCCGATGGCGCCTTTCCACGTGGCATCTACAGCAGGAGGATTATAGGAAGCGCATGGGGGATGCCATAGCTCACTACTGGGAAGAAAATGTTGGCTCGGTTGCAGATGTCGTGACACTCTGGGAGGCCCTGAAGCCCACGCTTTGTGGGGTGGACATCGCCTGGTGCGCGGCTGCCCGTAGAAAGCGTAAAGAGGACTTGGTGAAGGCTGCAGCGCATATTGAGATTCTAGAGGAACGCTGCAGTGGAGCTGGAGAGGGTAGAGAGGTGGGTCAGCTTTTACTAGCACAGCAGTCCTATGCGTCCTTGCTACTAGATGAGGCTAGGCAGGTGTGGCTGGCAACGCGTAGCAGAATATAGCAATGGGGTGACAAATCGGGCACCATGCTCCACAGGCTTTGCCAAAACACGTCTCAGACGCAGACACTGAAAGGGGAATCAGGGATGCGGCCGGGGCCTCAATCACAGACCCAAAGGAACTAGCAGATAGCTTCGCATCATACTATGCTGAGCAATATGCCCAGCAGGAGTGCCTTCCTGCGGCAGTGGTGGATACATTTATCGCGGACCTCCCACCACGTGCAGTATCGGAGGAGGTACGTGAGCACCTCAAACTTCCCCTGTCGGCTGAGGAGTTGGGCACGGCCCTAGGGGAGCTTAATACCGGAAAGGCCCCTGGGCCTAACGGGTTCCCGAGTGAATTTTTTAAGAAATACCACCTCCATCTAGGTACGCACTATAGGGTAGCGTTGGAGGCGGCTAGGGAGCGGGGTCGCCTGCCGGCAGACTGGAGACATGCGGAAGTAGTGGTGTTCCACAAGCCCGGCAGACCCCCGGACAGACATGAGTCTTACCGATCCATTTCTCTCCTAAACGTTACAGCTAAGATACTGGCCAAGGCGCTGGCAAACCGTCTCCTTCCTTACATAGCAGAGCTGGTCCATCGGATCAAGCGGGGTTTATGCCTCATAGGGCGACGAGACACAATATCAGACGCGTACATGTCGCAGTGGAGGCGGTGAGAGGCACCGGGGAACAGGCGGCGCTCCTATTGGCGGATATAGACAGGGCTTTTGATTCATTGAGTTGGGTCTACCTGTTTGCACTCCTGCCACGTCTTAACTTTGCGCCCCGCTTTATGTCGTATCTACAACTATTATACACAGACCTGACGGCTTCGGTGAGGGTGGCCGGGGCCACATCTACCAAATTCCCCATTGGGCGAGGTACTCGGCAGGGGTGCCCCTGCTCGCCGTATCTGTTTGCCCTTGACATGGAGCCGCTGGCAGCGTGGGTGCGCATAGACGCACAATTGCGAGGCTTTGAATGGGAGACCGGACCGTCGGACAGAATCGCGCTTTACGCGGATGATGTCCTGTTTTTCCTTACTAACATTAATAGGTCGGGCCGCGTGTCTTAGAGATAATGCAAATATTTGGTGAAGCATCGGGACTATACCTGAACCCGCGTAAATCTACTCTATGGGTGCTGGGGGACCGCACGGGCTTTGGGTCGTGGGCATCTGCGTTGAAGGTGGCGATGGGGGGCCTTAAGTATTTGGGGGTGTTCATATCAGAATCCTTCGTGGTCTCCTGGGAGCGCAACATAGTGCCGGTCTGGGACCGGGTTCGAACAGAGATAAAGACGTGGTCCCGTATGCCCCTTACTATCTATGGCCGGTCGGCTATTTTTAAGATGGTTGCCCTCCCACGTCTGCTATACCAATTGCAGAACCACCCCTACCCGATTTCACCTCATTGGTTTAGGCAAGTCAACTCGGTGCTAGGACAATTCCTTTGGGCGGGGGGTGCAGCGCGGGCAGCGCTGCGTACCTGCTTCTTATCAACGTACTGTGGAGGGCTGGCAACGTCCGATATCTTCTCGTACCATCAGGCGTCCCATCTCCTGATCCTGAACGAATGGTGGTATGGGGATAGGGGGGACCCTGCGTATGCTCTCGAGCGACATCTTATGGGGTCCGATACTCTGCACACAATTCTATACTCGGTGAGGTTGAGGAAGAGATTGCCACAGGCTACCCAGGTAGTATTCCAGGTCTGGAGGAAGGCTCTGCGTCGTATGGGATGGTGGGGTACGCTAACTGAGGAGACCCCCCTATGGCATAATGGTCGTCTGCCGGCACTGGCGTCCTTGCAGGGCTTCCGAGGCTGGGATTGCATAGGAATTTCAACGTTGGGTAATGTAATGACCGGCGCGGCCCTTAAATCATTTCAGGATCTTAGCGAGGAATACGGCATGCCTCGGACCCAATTCTTCAAATATTTGCAATTCCGCCACGCCATCGCACCTAGTCTGGAGGGACTAGACTCCTTACCCGAATTTAGCCCACTTGAAGCGAGGGTATTTATGGGCGATCTAGAAGACAAGAAAATATCCCGCTTATACCGGACCCTAGTTACACACTGTTCTTCCTCTCTACACAAATTGAGGGAATCCTGGGAAAGGGACGTCGGAGCACTGGAAGAGGAAGATTGGCGGGAAGCCCTTGCGGCCCCCAGAGGTGCAGCCATTGCAATGCGCCTAAGACTCATCCAATTTAAATACCTTCACAGAGCTTATTACACTAGGGAGAGACTGTGGCGGGCGGGTCTGATTGAGTCTCCAGACTGTCTGAGATGTGGCCAAGAGGTGGGCACCTTATTTCACACGGTATGGAGCTGTAGTGTTTTGGCCAGGTTCTGGAAGGGGGTGTGGGACTGTTTGTCTGAGGTGTTGGGGTGGGAACTTCCCCGTACTCCACAATTAGGCCTCCTACATGTATTAGAAGGGGTGGGAGGTAACATATATAAAGGGCATCTGCTGTTGTTGGGCCTCACCGTCGCCAAGAGAGATGTGGCACAGGCCTGGAAAGATCCACGGGCTCCTCCAGTAGTGGTGTGGAAGAAGGGGCTAGATTTTTCTATGGGGCTGGAGCGCCCTATTTTTGAGGCCCGGGACTGCCCTAGGAAGCACTACAAAATATGGAAACGTTGGGCGGATTATAGGGGTCTATGGCTAGAACCACCAGTAGAACAAGAAGAATGCACGGGAATAGTGTGAGGGGGCCAAATTTGAGGAATTGTGTACACAGATTTATATATGAGAATTCTTTAAGAATGAGACGATATTGTGCAGTGGGTAAGGGTGGGATCCGGGAGGGGGGAGTTGGCAGTGGGGAGGTGTGGGGGGCGGGGAGGGTGTGGAGCGGGGAAATGTTCTGTTTCAAATGATGTATAGATTGCCAATCATCTGAAGTTGTCTACTTGTTTGCAGTTTTCTTCGGAATGCGGAGTGCTGCGCCTTGTGTGCAATCTATCAATAAAATGTGTTTTTTTTTTAAATATGTACTTTACTCGTAAGTGTATGAGAGGAAATTATTAGCTTATTTATTGAATCCAGGACATTAAACATCTGTTAACCGTTGGCCGACGGGAGCACTCCCTCGCTAGTGCTGCGAACGGCCAACGGCCTTGCCCACTCATTAGCACGACCGCACCGCGGCGGAATTGCCGCCGCGGTTAAGGCGTTAAAATCCCACATTCTCAAGCACTTACCACAAATAACCAGACTACATTGGATGCACTGAGGACAGCGTGGCAGACAGATTTAGGTCCCCTGGAAAAGGACTAGTGGACAGGAGCTCTCGAATCCCCTAAAACAGCGGCAATTACATCACACCACCGTCTAATTAAGTTCAAATACCTTCACAGGGCATATTATACCAGGTATAGGATGTGGAGAGCAGGACTAATAGCAACCCCGAATGTCCTCGCTGGAGGTGAGCTGAAGGTACATTTCTCAATACAGTGTGGTCATGTGAGGTTCTAAACAGATTTTGGGGAGGGGTGCTAAGATGTCTCATGGAAGTTCTGGAATGGGACCTACCTATTTCCCCAAAGCTAGTGCTATTGCATATCACAGACCAGATAGCAGGAAACCACTACAAACACCACCTCTTATTTTTAGGCCTTACACTAGCTTGATGGAACATCGCACTATTATGGAAAACAGAAACACCACCACGGATAGGGACATAGAAAAAGGGAATGGACTTTTGTATGGGACTTGAAGAGGCAGTATTCAAAGCACGAGGCAGTCCTCAGAAACACAAGAAGATCTGGCAATGATGGGCAGACTACAGAGGGCTCATCCTGAGAACACCGGATTCGCTGATGAGAAAAAGACAGGGATATAAGGTCATACAAATGTTAAGTGTATATTTCCCAGGAAGGTAACATCAAGATATATAGACCATGCACAGAACAAATTGGAGAGACGTTGACCTGCTGCAACGCAGCTAGGTTAAAATTGTATTGGTTATATGTTGGTAGAGTATGTAAAAGTACTATGAAGCTTCTGTACATTTCTATAACAGGTCTTCCATAGGCCTCAAGCTGCCTGGAAACATATTGTAACAGCGCCGAACGTAGACACCATTTGATGTTGTACCTGGGCATCTTAGAGTGCACAAGGTTAGTTCTTGACCGATGTGTATATTTCTTTTTGTTACACCTCCTTTAAAAATGTGTATCTGTGCACATAACTTCATCAGTAAGGATCTTATACACAAAAAACACATTCTCGTGCTCAACGTACACAAGCTTTTAAATATTACAAAAAAAGTAGATCCCTTTGGCTGTGCCATGCTGGCTTTATCTTGTTATATGGGTCTGCCAGGCATGGTTTTTGCTCCAAGCAGAGCCATAACAGAAACCTAACCACCACCAGCTTCTGACCAGCAGCACAATGTGCTTGGGCAACTAGATTTTTTTCTCCAATTTTTTGTGCGACTTTGGCAACTAGATTGAGTAAAAAGCAAATGTATTTACTTCTAATGCTAGTACTGCCTCCTCAGACTCTTCATTGAAATTGTTAACATTAGAATTATCTTGCCCATACATGGGATGGCAGAACACTTATTTTACTTATATTGAATTAAAAGATAAAGAACTACACTTTAGTTGCAGCAAAATCCAGCTCTGTAGCCTTGACCAGCTAGTCATTTAAATATAAGTAAATTTGAATATTGTGTCTCCTTCAATGTGCCACCACCACCTCTACCGGACAATTGAAAAATGATCTGGGAGTTCGTGTCAGTCCAATCAGAAAGACTATTACTGACAAAGTGAGTTTTAAAGTACAATCACCAGATGTTGTCTTTGTTTTTAAACTATGGGAATGTGGAGGTAGACAACCTGGACGTCCAATGCAAACATCCAGTCCCACATTTAACTAAGCATTGATCTGATGGAGAGTTAATATGAAAAAAAAAATTTAATCCAATGATTTTACTTTCTTGAATTTACATATAATCATTCTCTAGGCCTAACTTTCTTATCAATAAATATGTTGAGTAAATGTCTTTCCCTCTTCATGATAAAGTAACTGATTTCTATGGCTCTTTATTCAATGAGAGTTTGAGTTTCTTTTGTGAGCATATCTAAGTGGAATTTCAATGCCTTCTTTGTGTGCATGGAAGGAAGAATTGCTTATAAATGAAAGCATAGGCTTTAGCACAATAGTCAGCATCTGTCTGCTTCTGTGTATATTTTGCCATTCTTCAAATTGATGTTCAATACTACCCCACCTGAATGATACATAAAGTGAAGTAAGGCAGTCTTTAGGGGCTGTTCTGGGATTTACAACGTAAGTCTTGCTGTTGAGAACCCTAGCCTCTCTACAAACATCGTGGATGATATTGCTTTCTCTGCTGAGGTCGGTGAGCCTGGTATGAATACCTAACAGGGGTTAGAACTCCTGACGACCCACTCAGGGCTGAGATTTATTTAAAAAAAAGTCATTCTTCCATGATGACAACATTTATGGTTTTAGGTTCGACTTTTATACATGGCATCTCTTCATGTATGTACAGACAAAAGTGAGATGAGAAATCAATCAATCAATCATAGCATTTGTAAAGCGCACTACATACACGTGGGGGTCTCAAGGCGCTGGGGTGTGGGGGGCACGAAGCTGCTACTGTTGGAAGAGCCAGGTCTTGAGGAGTCTTCTGAAGGTCAGAAGGTCTTTGGTCTGACGCAGGCAGATGGGGAAGGTGTTCCATGTCTTGGCGGCGAGGTGGGAGAATGATCTGCCACCGGCGGTCACTCTTCGGATGCGGGGGACGGTGGCAAGGGTGCAGTCTGCGGAGCAGAGCTGGCGGGTGGGGGTGTAGAGGCTGAGTCGGCTGTTGAGGTACACTGGTCCGGTGTTGTGGAGAGCCTTGTGTGCATGGGTGAGGTGTTTGAAGGTTATCCTCTTGTTGACAGGGAGCCAGTGCAGGTCTCTCAGGTGGGGTGTGACGTGGCTGCAGCAAGGGATGTCGAGGATCAGGCGTGCTGAGGTGTTCTGGATGCGTTGGAGCCGTTTCAGGAGTTTGGCCGGGGCTCTCCTGCGTAGAGTGCGCTTCCATAGTCCAGTTTACTGCTGACGAGGACCTGGGTAACCGTCCTTCTTGTTTCGGTGGGGATCCACTTGAAGATCCTGCGAAGCATGCGGAGGGTGTTAAAGCAGGAGGAGAAGACGGCGTTGACCTGCTTCGTCATGGAAAAGGTAGAGTCAAGGATGACCCCTAGGTTGCGTGTGTGGTCGGTGGGTGAAGGGGGCGCTCCTAGTGCAGTTGGCCACCAGGAGTAGTCCCAGGCCGAGGGGGTGGATCCGAGGATGAGGACCACCGTCTTGTCCGAGTTCAGCTTCAGTCGGCTGTTCTTCGTCCAGAAAGGGAGATTCATAATCATCGGTTGCCCTGGATGCTTGTGGTGTCCTAAATTTATGTTTAACTTTATAGCTCCTCTAATTATCACTTCATAAAAAGTGATGAAGTCAACAATGGGCAACACATTGGATAGGCAAGCCCAGTGGAGAAGTAGAAGTACATAAGGTGGATGTTTCAGAATCTGTATTGTATCCATGTGCTTAGGAGCAGACAAAGTCATGGTACTCTTGCTCTTCTGTGGTGAGACTACCATCCGCCCACTGCCTGAAATTACTAGTAGTTTGGATGGATGAACCAGAGTAGACATGACCTCACTAGGGTCAGCTCGTGGTGGTGTAAGCCTTCTTAGCAGAGGAGAAAACATCATTTTAGGCACTGTACGTACCTTGGGAGCAGTTCTGTAAAGAAATTCATCAATGGGTTATCTAATGGTATCATGATGACTGGATGAGGGCCCCGTTGTAGAAATGTCATCTTGTTAAATAAAAGATGTATGTTTTTACGTCAAATATCAATGTGCCAACATGAAATAGTACATTATTTATTTAATATTTTGATGTCAAGTGATGTCAATGGCCATGCTAATGCTCTATGGAGTTCTCTAAACCAAAGATAATGCTTCGGCACTGACCATGTAACTGATGTTGAGTGCATTTCCATTGGAGAACAGGTTGGTAGTATGTCAATGCTTGACACTGAAGTCCTCTACATTCACGCTCACATTTGAAGTGGCAGTGTTTTCTGTGCCTATTTCTCCCTAAACATCCTTGTCGCCGAGTCCTTTGGGGTCAAGATCTGTGTCCTAGCTGAAGGAGCTGCTTCATTACCTGCTCTGGGGTGTTCCTGATCTTTCTTGTACTTCAGGTTGTCTTCCGTCCTACTTCTGAAGCGAATGCACTCACAGTCACGAGGATCCTCCTGGACAACTGACAAAATGGGCTTTCCATCACAGTGTGGGTTTTAAGTACATAAACCAACATAAGGCATATAGGTTCTTGCCAACTTTCACCTTCCCACAACTGAGGTAAAATAGTGGGAAAAGGTGTAAAACCCACGTGAATTTGGCAAGACAAAAATCTACTCTTAAGAAGGTGCGGAGTAATTGTTAAGAGATGCAGATTAAAAATGACTTTTCAGTCAAACAGTATGGTCGAAATAAAGCGTTCAAAGTTCCTGTTAGAATGGCCCATTAGAGAATTATAGCTCCTCAACAGTTACCAGTACAAGCCATGATGGGCTAGGGAAGCTCCTGAGTTCTTAAAGGAAAGGTCCTCTATTTTCAGATGAACATGGCTGTTGACTCCTATCTCCTGCATTTCCTTTTATTTCCTACCCATTTTTAAAAGGAGTTTTGAATAATTTAAAAGTGTTTCATGTATCATTTTTTTAATTCAAGAAACTGTCTCTGCAGAAAACATTAGTATAGTTGCACTGAAGTATCTGACCCCACCACTTATCATCCCTAATAAAATGGTTGTTCTCTCCTCATTACATGTTGTATATATCTTCTTTCTGCATCTGCAACTGGAGTGAGGCAGCCGATCAACTACCTCCACCATCTGAGATGTCCACAGCATTTGCAGGTGAAGCAAAAACGACCGTGATTGGAATTTGCTTCAAGGCAATGATCTTAGGACATAGTTAATGCAATAACTGCCAAGAAGAAAAGATCGAAAGTTGAGAAACTCAGTTTCTGACCTAAAGCCTCTTACCACGGCAGATAACTTTATATACAAGTAGGCACATTAATTGGGTAACATTCCCTCAAGTTATCCCTAGTGGACAATCCAAGTTAATATGCATACCACAAAATAGTAATGTCCATTCCATTCCTAATGGCAACATAGCTGGTTTGGCATGCAACCTGAGAACATCAATATCAGATTGTTGCCCGTCTTTGTTATGCCTAAATCTAAAAACTTGGAGCCCATATTGGCACCAGTGGATCGAAGAATCGTATATAAAATGTAATACTATGGACATCAAAAACACAGAACATAAAATGGCTCTTAATAGATTGTGTTAGCCTGGACATAAGTAACATCATCTCTGAATTTGCTGAGGACAATACCTACACATACTATTAGCTTCGGGCCAGTTTGTTACATTACTTAAGACCCCATCATAATATTGATTATGCAAGATACATTTCAGCTCTATGCAGCAGAATCGGGGGGGCGGGGAACATGCACAGTTTTGCCACACACTAGTAAGCCTGCATGAAAGACCGCAATCAAACGCTCAAATGAAAAAGCACTGAAGTCTCAAAACTTCGGCTACTGAGCATCTTTTTGATTTTGATGAAGTTACTACCAAAGCCTAGAATGATGAGCGAAATACTGGAGCTAGCATGTGAAAAAGCAAACTGCCCATATGCATGCAGAAGTCAGGGACATATCGGACACCATTTCAAAAGCAAAGGATGAGCCCAAACAGACATTGTAAAATAATGGTATTGGTTTGGCATTTCCAAATGCACTGCTACTGCTACCTGTACAACTGCAGGATAATTTCCAAAGTGTGTGCTGGTTAAGGCAAAATACAGGATTCAATAAATAGTGCAATTTAAAAGATCAGTACTCCAGGCAAAGACACAGCTAGCTCAAATCCAAAACCGACCTGGTCAGACATGACCCTGAGGTAATTGAAAACCATACTTAGTTTCTCTAATTCACCTCAGTCACCAGCCCCTAGCAAGTCCTCCCATGTTTGTATATAAACACAAGTAGTGTGAATACAGATGTGCAGAGTGCACAATTCTATTTATTACACTATAGTTCATTGTGGGGTGGGGTCATGATTCAGAAGATGCCTTGAGTGAGGATGCTGCTCCCCTCCCTCAACAATGGTAAAACAATGAACATATTACATTCAGTCCATCTGCAAACATGGTTTATGCTAAGGCATTTTACACGTTAATTTGTTTAAAAATATATATTTTACTAAAACAAGGATGCAAGGAGTTAAATGTGTGCAGAAAGGTATAATCACATTGAAGAAGGCTCCTGACCATTATGAGAGTTGTTTCCATGTGTTAAGTAATTATAATATGCGAGGTAGCGAACAGAGTTTATCTCTTATCAAATTATCTCTACTGTGGACGTATGCTAAACTTTTGTAACGCAGTAATACATGTCTCATGGGTTGTTTCTAAATGGACAAGTTACTAACCTTCGGTAAAGCCTTAACTAATAGAGACAGGATCTAACTGCAGATTCCTTATCTTAGAATCCACCCCAGGTGCCAGACTGGATCCGGACATTTTTTCAACAGTAGCGCTGCACGCCAGTACAGGGTGTCGAGGGACTCCACAGCAACGTCATCTTCCGAATGTGAAATCAACAGAGTTTATATAAGCCCTCCCCTGACATGCTGATGTCAGTTTCTTTTGTGACCATCTCCACGCCAACAACACGGAGCCACTCAGAGAAATAGTCTCAGGAAACAGTGCTCCAAAAAGGGAAACATCTTGTAGCAATAAGTACAGATTTAAAGAATTGCAGCAGAAATCAGAGAAGGGATTAAGAGACCACAAGGCCCTCAGTCGGCAGAGTGGGGAGGATGGGCGGTTCGAATAAGGAATCTGGGGCAAAATCCTGTCTCTACCAGATAAGGCATTAACGAAGGTAAGTAACTTGTTTATCTGGTAGAGACATCTATCTGCAGGTTCCTTCTCTTAGAATCAGCTAGCTATTTAAGAAATACCATCTTGGAGGAGGGGCTGCGAACTGATTCCACCAAAGATCCCCAAATAGGAGAAGCCGTTCCAAAAGATAGAAAGGGACCAGGCTATCCGAAAATGTCAGGTCAAGCAAGATGCTGACAGAAGGAATGGTATCCAAGAAGGACTATGGGAAGCCAGTAGGGAGTAGAAAGCTATAAGACCATGAGAAACACAGTATAGCACCAGTAAAAAAGGCAGTACCAAAAAGGGGTGCAAACTACGATTGGGGAATGCAAAGGGACCAAAGACAATCATCCATAGAGCAGAGGCTAAAAACCAATGGAGGGAGCATACACCGCGTGCTCAGCCGTAGCAAACACATACAACGAATTAGGAGCACCCATCGATTGTCAAGGAAACTATCCTAAGAAAAAGATTTTTCTTAAAGGGGCTTCCAATCATAGAATAATGAGGAAAGAGAAAAAGAGAAAACAATGAATGATGAAGAGCATCACTAGAAAGACAAGAATGGTAAAAATAAACTGCTCTGTACGACTGAAACTCGACTGAGCATGTCAGCCAGAGTGGAACTTGCCTTAGTAGCCAAAACAGGAGGTGACAAGAAGCTGGTAAAGATTCCAAGCCACTGGCGTCATGTAAGTCAACAAACCAGTTAGGCAGCATCGGTGGTGGTGCAATCTCCGAAATGGGAGAGGGACACACAACAGCATCTGTAGTACTTCCACAACCATGGTCCTCATAAGGAAAAAACAGAGAAAGGGAGTTTGAAACGGTTGGCTCCAACTGCTTTGTAACTGAAGCCGGTTGACATTGAGAAGGCAATGCTTCAACATTGGAAGGCGCGTCAATCGGCGTCGACAGCACCTCTATAGGTGCTGACAGACAAGATTCTGATGCCGACATCGGAGAAACAAGAGCCAAAGGTGGAGCCTTGAGAGGCTGTGCACTGGTGTCACTAAGGTGTCAGGCACAGGAGGGCAACCTAAAGCCGAGAGAGAACCTGCAGGCGGGTCACAGGCATGACCTTGTGCACTTCAGTGGGACCCGAGGGCACTCCAGGGGGAAAAGACAATCCGAGAATAAAATGAAAAGTTTCAGACTATTGTTTCATCTGGGTCAAAACGCCCCAGTCCCAGGATAGGTGGGGAGAAACGGGCAGACCTATGCCCGACACTTCAACAGAACAGTGGGGACCAGCAGTACACAACGAAGGCGGGCGGTATTGCGGCTTCAATCGCGGAATGTGTGACTTACTTCCCGAGGTCGAAGGAGAATGACGCCTGCAGTAACGGTTCATAGTGCGGTGCATGGCCATTCCGTAGATCGCCGAGGGGATCGAGGACAACAAGAAGAGTTTGATGATTGTGACCTCTGCACCGCAAGGAGCTTTATGCAAAATTCCCTGTGTGCTTTCAGATGGAGCGGACTACAGGAGTCACACTCATCGGCGTCATGGTGCTCATCCAGACACCATATGCAAACCGAGTGAGGGTATGTGGCAGACATTTATCATCCATAGGACTCACAAAGCTTGAACCCCCAGGACATTGAAGAAGGGAGAAAAAAGGGCACACTGCTCTGATGGAAAAACGTCAAGTAGGCCGAAAAATGTCTGAAAGAACTGCAGTGCTGATCCGTGTTGTTAGCGTGGAAAAGAAGGAACTGACGTCAGCACATCGGTAGAGGGCTTATATGGACTACGTTGCAGTCACATTCGGGGGAACAACCATGATGCGGAGTTGCTCGATGCACTCAAATGACACGCAGAGGCTCTCCTGAAAACCTTTCCAGATCTAGTCTGGCACCTTGGGAGGATTGTAAGATAAGGAATCTACAGCTAGATGTCTCTTTCATATAACATGTTATTGGGCCACATATATTTTCACTCCCATATTAGGTGTATATAAACGCATACAAAATCAACTACGGTTAAACCAGTACACCATACATTGCAGTGAAAAAATAGTACTTGAGACTCAAATGCATTGTCAGAAAATACTTTATCTTAGGAGATAAGCAACAACCCAACTAACAATAAAAATGCCAAAGAAAGGAAAACTATTCACAGTCAAATGAATGGTCAAGAAATATTGTCTCTTTGTTGTTAGTGACCAAGTTGACAGCCAATTAGGAGATCTTATTAGCAGCAGTAGCTGGGAAGAAAAACTTACCGGGATTGTACCAGAATATGTAAGGCAGGGGAAGGGCAACATAATAAGTAAATAGATAACCATAGATACTATAACTGTATATGTATGAAAGTGGGAATTATTGTTAGTTGTCATTTATCTCCCCATTTATGAGTCTTTTGACTAGTGCAGTCTCTTCTGTGTGAATTATCTTGGATGTGTGAAAGAAGACGGTCCAGTTTTTGCTTACCTGAGACAGGGTAAAAGGATGCTGGTGCTACATATTAAAATATTTTCTAAAGAGGAGTTGAAGGCTGAATGCATACAGGTGGGTAATGGTGCTCTCCAAGCAAATGCAGAACAAAAAATAGTGAACTGGAACTGGTGAATTAGGAATATATATGCAAGAAAATAGCACTGCAAGAGAACTGAGCAGGGACGCAGGAAGTGAGCAACAAAGTATCAGGGAACAACAGTGCGAAGGATGGTGTTGATCCATTTAAGCATTATTACCACACTATGTAATCAAGAGAAATACCTATCCTCATACAAAGCTGTAAATTCAGCTACATAACCCTAAGGGCTTGTATAAATGGAAACTGGGCCCAGTGCGAGAATAAAATAGGTGCAATTACTTGCAATTATTACTCTAGTGTTACAGTTTTCACACGTATTATATATTTTGGGATGCACCTTAAACATGTAGGTCTTTATAGTAATGCAGTTCACAGATTCCTGGGCATTTGCTTCTTTATTTGTACTTCAGAATAGCAGCTTGCAAAAACAAAAGTTCATTCCA
Source organism: Lissotriton helveticus (assembly GCF_964261635.1). Classification (NCBI taxonomy): domain Eukaryota; kingdom Metazoa; phylum Chordata; class Amphibia; order Caudata; family Salamandridae; genus Lissotriton; species Lissotriton helveticus. The sequence continues at coordinate 87,009,413 of NC_136064.1, forward strand.
AAAATGTTTTGTCCATTAATTTTCTTTTAGTTCATATTCGTCTTTAGATGTCATCACATTTCTACTGCCAGCCAACATTTGTATCGCAGTAGATCAGCTTTCACAAGGCTTCAAATCTTCCTGCCTATCCCAAATCTGTCTCTCAATAAATCAGGCCTAGTTTGCATTTCCATTTTTAATTTCCAATTTGTATGAACTCAAATTATATTCATTTATTTTGAAACATCTTTATGTTTCATTATGTGATTGTTGACATCGTTCTTTTTCACAAAATATTACCTTTCAGGGGGTTCAGCCCATATGACTCGCCTTTCCCGGGAGCATTGTTTTTGGAAGAGATTCTTCTATAATGACGTCAGCAATCACATAACAAAAAGAAAGCTTAATATGGGGGACCAGCTTGTTGTATACCCAAAAACATTCAAGTGAAAATGCAAAACAGGGCTTTGTGTCATGGACTATGACCCCCCGAGTTGATAAATCCATTTGTCATGCCTGTACTTATTCCTTAATCTGATTTTTATCTTTGCTCCCACCTTTGTATAGCACTCAACTTGTAGCTCGTTTCACATTTGCCTACATGTTTACATAATAGAGCAACAAATCCATAATAAAACAGAATAAAATCTAGTTTTCATGTGATGCATTAAACCGCATTAGAAAATGGAACCGTCTACGAGAACCATGTTTCACTGGCAGCCAAGGGAACACACAAATATGTAGTTTTTGTAAGAATCTACAATGGACCTGGCAGACCAAATATGGAGGACAGAGAGAACAGATGTTAGATGGTTTTAAAAACCGGAAAAAATGAGGGGTTGAAATTACTATTGACAAAGAACTACAGAGTGTTTGGAAGAGGGTGGACGGAGACAATTAAATGTAAGCTTCGATGGGGATGATATAAGATGTAAGGTTATAAAGTGTTTGAGATAACAGTATATTATACTGTATACTTTACTTATTTGCTGCAGAATTTATATTGTAATATATTTTTCCTGAGGAATGTGGCATACAACATAGAAATGCACTGAATTATCAATGTACGTTCCAATGATTAGACATCTTAAACATGAGAGGATGTGGACTATTGGCTTAAGCGGTCGACCTCAAAGCTGGGCAAAGGGGTTTGAGTCTTGGCAGGGACGCTCTACATCCTGAGATTCTCAGTAAATCACGTAATCTCCCCATGCCTAACAAAATTAACGTGTACTTCTGTAACAACTGGTGTTCATGTCAAGCACTTGGATATCCTCGGGTCGAGTTCGCACTATACAAAACTACCTCCTTCCCCCTAAAAAAAACTACTACTTTTGACTCATTATTTTTGGAAAAAAATGTGAAAAGGAAACATGAACTGAATTAAAGTCGCACAACTGATCATATTTATTGACAATATTAGCAAAACAAGAGAGTTGAACATTTTAAACTAATGATGAGAGATTTTTCATTAATAATATGTGACTCATTCCCTGTGTGATGAATACATTGGTACACAAGTTGATCATGGAACGGAGCTTGAGCACCATACAGCCCATACCCAGGATTTAATTAAAGTATTTAAATTACAATACCAAAAATAACAAGCATGAAAGTGTAATTCAAGAGTTTAACTTCTGTTCATGTAGTCCTGATGAAGGCCCTTTTGCAATAATGAGTCCACATCTAGGAATATCAACCAAAGGCATAGCTCATTTATAATGGTGAATCTTTCACTGTCAATTACACTTTCATGGATGAATGAACGATCAGGCTTTATAAAGAACGACAGCTGCTCAGCAGCAGCGTCCCAGCGCCGAGTTGTAGCAAGAAGCCAAAGAAGTGAATCCTCAAGGACTATTCAGAGCAAGCCCAATCATATCTCTTTAAAGAGATGAGTCTGCAAGAGGGCCTTGAAGGTGGCCTCTGTTATTATACTCCTAATAGGTTCAAGGAGAGAATTACATACTTTTGCGCCCTCCTGCTCTTGATTTATTGATCTTGGGAACGTATGGCAAATTTGGGTTAGCAGATTTGAAGTAATCTGAGGGGATGATATATTTTAATCTGGTCTCAGATCTATTCTGGGCCAATCTTTTGAGCAGCCCTGAACATGATTAAGAGAGTTTTGAGTGTTATTCTTTGGCCAGTGGAGGGTTTTCAGGCCCTTCCGTATTGATGTTTTGGAATGTTCAGAACCAGTCGGGCCGCTGCATTCTGTACCATCTGTAGTCTGTTAATCAACTCGTGAGGAGACCCTAGAAGCAGCGCATTTGCATAATCAAGTATTGATGAAATTAAAGCGTGTGATTTTGCAGGTTTGTTCAGGTAGAAATGTCAAGTCTTTCTTAAAGATGTAAAAAAACAGACTCTTGTGGTGGATTTCACGTGCGATGTAAAAGATAGTGCAGTATCTATTTTTACCCCAAGATTTTGGGCAGTGGTTGTAGGTGCCGGGGATTGACCAATACTGGGGGCCACAGACCGGTCAGATCGAATGTAGAGGATGTGCCAAATATTACGACCTCTGACTTTTCCGAGTTCAATTAGAGACAGCTTTTATGCATCCACTCAGCTACTGCTGATTAGCAGCCCTGGAAGTTGGCTGTGACAGTCATCTCGGTATTTGAAGGCACATATCAACTGGTTGCCAGCTGCATAGGACACCATGTTGAAGCCCACGATTGTACGATGGCAGAGAGGGCCATACAGATGTTAAAAAGAATGGGGCTAAGGGCAGATCTCTTTGGCACTCCACAGTTAATTTTCTGTAGCCTAAGGGGGGGTAGATGTACTGCTTGCTTTCTGTTGGAAAGGAAAGATTTTCGACATTTCAAAGCGCTGCCTACTATTACAGCGTTTTCCAGCTGTTGTGGTAGAATGTCGTGCGACACCGTATCAAAACGGATAAGAAGTCAAGCAAAATAAACAGAATTTGTGCCTAGGTCAAGTCTAGTTTTAATGAAATCAGTCATTTCTAAGAGTGCCGACTCTGTGCAGAAGCATGCACAGAAGCCAGATTGCAAGGGATGCAAGACTTTGGTCAACCGCCAGATTAGCAGATGCATTGAGGAGACTAAATACTTTAACATCTTTTCCAAAACCGGGAGAAGAGAGATAGGTCTATAGTTGACTGGGTGTGATGGGTCCAGTAGGGGTTCCTTTATAAGAGGACACACTAACGTCTTTTTCCAACATGATAGTACCGAGACTGAGTCGAGGGAGAGGTTCATGTAAAGGTCTGCTAGAATGTACACAATTGTTTTAAGTGCTTTTAAACGTAAGGCAATTCTTTAGCTGTTGATCAACACGCAAATAAACATATTCTAAGTTTTATCATATTGTTATAGGGCACAAGTTAACTAGGAGCCCTTGACTGCCTAAAGCAAAACATTTAGCCTTAACCAAAATAAAATAAGATGTCCGTAATAATAATTGCAAGTCCATATCATACTCAGTACAGATTGCCGGTAATCTGACAGCACACCTATATCAACGGCCAAACTCTGGCCGCTGCCTCCTTAGCCACCATCTCTGCTTTCACACCATGTTCTCAGTGTGGAAGAAGCTCAAACACAGAACCGTCACATTCAGGAACACTACAAAGCCCTTCATTTGACACCAGTAAGTGTGCTATAGCAGGCAGATTTATGACATTGGCACAAGTTCAAAAGGAAAATTTCTTAAACATGTTGAATCGAAATGAGCCTAAACAACCTGCCAAAAAACAAGCAACAACAATGCTAACATAACTTAATAAAGAGATGTCTGGCAGCGGTAGCATGATTGTGCAATAATTATACATAATTTCAACTTTTACTTTCTGGAAATAGCAGTATTGAAAAGGAAAACACCACAAACAAGATGCAGGTAAAACTTAATTGAATTTATTTCAAAGGATCAGTGTTTTAAGGGGCACTTTTTTTGAAAGCTAAATTGCATGCATTTTTGGGAATATCCTTCTGGCTCTTCCTCTTAAAATTCTTTATTGCGTTGTACTTCCTAAATGTACTTGACTGAACAGGGGTTTGAAATCAAGAATAAAACTGGTCATATAGGCGGGCTGTTAGCAATAAGAAATCTCCTATTTAAAAAACACAAGCATAATTTGGAGGCAGACAGCATCTGGTAGTCTTCCAGAACTCTACAAAACCGTGACTTTGTTGCCTTCAGTCACAACCCTGGTGAGGTTTTTTCCCTTGAAACTGTTGGCTTAAGGGAGAAGATAGCGGCGGTTGTTTCAGTAGCTCTTTATTGGTCTTAAGGGATAAATAAACATCAACATAACAGTAATGTCCACCAACCCCCCCCTCTCCTTTATCTCCCATTCCGTGTATTTAACCAAGACTGGCTTCCCCATTTTCCAATAGGTGAATTCTATACAATTATTATTTCCCCCCCACAAAGAAAGTTTTTATATTATGAGTGAGTTTCCAATGTGTACTTGTTTCTTCTTCCAAAGTGTTGAGCAACCTTTAGCGGCTTGCACATTTCACATCCAAACAGTTTTGTATCATATGGGTAATTACCAGCTGGCATTGCTTTAAAAAACTCTCTACTTGCCATTTGCCGCCTGGGACAGCTTCTCAGTGCTAGCACCCAGCAAATTCATGTCTCCTGGGGGTATTGTGTACCCTAATGTGCTAGGAGAACCTGTTTCGCAGTGGTAAGCAGGATATCACCTGGTATAGGTGCTCTTGTGCTTCACCCAGTCTCTAAGAACAACCCTGTTTTACTCACCCACTTGCTTGTGCATATAGTGCTTTGGGCCGCTATTTCACGTCTGTTGCTTGATTTGGCTTTTGTAGCAGAGGTTTTACTTCAACCTTTGTGTGTCTCATTGTTTAATCCTTGGTTTTAGAAGTATCTCTAGCACCTCTATAATTCTTGTTTTAACATTGCTTTATTTCAGAGTAGATAACAATAAAAACCATCATATTACATCAAGTATATCATAATTAAGAATTTGTTGTGCAACAAGTTATCACTCATTATTTTCATCGAACCATATCGACCTGTACCATCCTCCTGATAGATCTATTGCCTGGCCTAACCCTCTATCCCTCTAAACCCTCCCAGAATCCCCCTTAACACTCTGCCAACCCTAGAAATGAGAATGAAGAAAGCAGCATGCTAACACACAATAATTCAGGGTATCTGTAGGCTTCACTTACATGCACATTGCTTGTGGTGGTCTATCATATCACTAACAATTTAACAAACAAAAACAATTTCTCGGCAAACAACTTGCCTCCAAACACATCAATGCCGCATGCTGCCTCTTTGTCTTCCCACTAATGCCCTCTCTCACCTTCTTCATAAATTGGTAAACCATGCTAGTGACATGGAATCTCTTAACTAGGCATCACCCAGTCTTCACTTTGTGGAGTGCCGTTTACTGCTGCAAAAACATTCCTCCGATTTTTTCATACTTTGGCATTTGTTTATTGATTTAATATACAGTTTAAAGCCATATAATACATTTCTTGCACCAATGTTTCTAATTGTGGGCAATTGGAAGGTTCTTCACAACTGCAGTATACAACATTTAGCTACCGCCAATAATATGGCAAACTATCTCTCATAGAGGAGGGTGATTTCTGGGCATGCAGAAGTATTGTGGAGTAGAACAGCAGCTCCTGTCAGCAGTCCCGAAATAAAAAGTGTAGCCCGCGCCATTCTCCATACTCATTCCCTGAAGCTCTGTAGACAGGGACATTCTCAAACTATATGTACAGTATCACGGCTGACCTGCTGACATCTCCAACATACAGTGTAAGGATAAACACCTGGATTCAAGCAGATATTTAACATACATTACAAGTAAGTCTACCCTGTCTTCATCAGCATATTCCTACTACAATCTACAAGACAGCCACTCTTTAAGGTATTGTGTTGGACGGTTTGAAAACCTCTTATAAATAGAGTGTACAATCTGAGACAGCTCTCTGTATGTGCCCTAGATTCGAGGTATCTCAGGAGTTTAGATTTGTGTAGTTGAATTGGTTGAGAACCCAATAGTACACCATGAGTGTAACAGTTGCCTTTACTTGCAAAATTGTGCCACAGACAGTCCCAAATCGGCCTTCACGACTGCAAATGTGTTTAGTGTGCCATCTATCAAAAGATAAGAGAATTCACTCCTTTCCTCACAAATCTAGCCAAATTGGTTGCCTTTCCCCAATTTGCATTCTTCCACTAACCCATATTGGTGCCTATGTATGCAGCCATTTGCTCCTGTTACGGCATGTGCTTCTAGCCAGGCCTAGGAGTATGCAGATAACACTGGGTGAGCATTTACATGACATCATGTATTTAAGGTGTAGTGAGCTGACACTTCCTATATCTCCCAATGCTGCAGCTTTGGTTGTTGTAAAGTTTTGTTAAGGAGGAAGCATATCTGAGTCACTTGAAAGAACAGCCAGTAACATTCAAGCTGGTGAAGTCACAAGATCCCATATTCCATGGGCGCACACAGCTTATCAATTTTCAGGTGCAGGTCCTTTCCGTCCCAAACAAATAACGTTACCATCCTAGACAGCCCCTCTAACATCTTTTTAGGGATTGTAAAGGGTAGCATCCCACTTGGATTCAACTCTACATTGAAGTGGCGACCATTTTGCTATATTCATGTTTATCGTGTCCCTGATAGGATGTAGGTTATCTTTCATCATGTGATCAAGACCCCTGTTTAGAAAAAATCCAAAAATTTTAAGTTTTGATTCTTTCAAGCAAAACGCGATTACAAAGGGCAGCTAAAGTGGTAGATCTAGTGAGAAGTAGAGCCCCACAAGGCCCCCAATTAATGCAATATCCTGATGAATAGCGAGACAAGAGCAGTGAAACAACCAATAGAAGCTGCAAGGTCTTATAGTCTCAACAGAAGATCATAGGACTTTTTACTCCCTGGTGGGGGTTTGTATCCCACAAATACTCTGGTCCTATCTGATTGCAATTGCCAGGGGTTGGAGAGCTAGCGCAGAGAGCAGGCATGATAAGGGACAGCTCTGTCTTGTGCCTCATGCATCAAAAGTGACCACAGCCAGGGAATTCGAATAAGCCACTTTACTTCTTTTGCCCAATGCCCATGCATGATCAGACCTGGTACCATTCAACTTGACTAAATCCCTTTTGAACATCAAATAATGAGATTTGCTTTTTCATCTGCATCATACTGTACCTCCCAAAAGACATATGATCTCAAATGGGACACTGAAGTGTGATTTGGAACAAAGCCTGTTTGTTTGGGAAGGATTAATGATCGCAGGACGTTTTCAGCCTGTTGGCCAATACTTTGGTCAGAATCTTGATGCTGACGTTAATTCAGGATTTAGGCCTATAATTTGTGCATTGTAGCAGCGGCTCTTTAATTGGATTAGGAATTGGGGCGATTTTGGCTTGGCTGAATTACCCTAAATATTTTACACAGTATAGGTACCAATTGCTGTTTAATGGTTTTACAAAAATCGGCAGGGTACCCATTCATTGGGCAGCTTTATAGGTGGGAAGATTTCCACTTACATGCACCAAATTCCCCTTCAGTGATAGTAACTATTAACTGTTGGGCAGCCTCTGGAGACAGAGATGGCAAATTCAATTTAGAAAATAACTGCTCTTCAGCTAGGAGGTTATCTGGACACTCTGCAGAGTATAAGGTCGTACGGAAAGAAGAAAAAAAAAAATTTTCGGACAAATTCCATTTACAGATTGGGACTTAGAAACTTTTTAAAACTTCCCTGCTACCATGCTCAGCGGGACCCATCTATCTACTTGTAACTGATCCAATGTCTATCGCAGTCGGCCTCAAATTATGCCTAGGCCTGGTCTACTATGAGCATTGACTACTATTGCCACTTTTCTACTATTTTCACTGAAATCTTTATGAATTCACATCTCCAGTTCCCCTTCCTGAATTTGTCATTTGGGTGTAATTTCTTTTAATCAAAATGAACTATAGTTACTTACCTGTAAACTGTGGTTCTCCAGTATTGGTGTCTTTCATAGATTCACATGCTTGAATATCCCCCGTCGTCGAAGTGGGAGTCCCACGGTACATAAAATAGCAGTCATATATGCATGTATACATGAAAAATATAACTAATAAAAATATACATACATATAGTGCAGTAAATTGTAAATTCTAAAAGTACCATAGAACATAATAGGCCCATTGAAAAGCCTAAGGGAGAACTCACTTTAGTAGCATATCTGAGTCATTATGTGTTGGATCACATTCCAGCCAATCAGGCTGTAGCCTCCTCTAGAACCTTCTCCTCAGAAGCCCAAGTCCTCAGATTTTCGTAGCACAGAGTAAGTAAAAGTGCCTGAGGAGAAAGAGAGTCTCTGAGGGGAGGATGGGAGGGTCGCATGTGAATCTATGAAAGACACCAATACTGGAGAACCACAGTTTACAGGTAAGTAACTATAGTTCACCTCCAGTATTAGGGGTGTCTTTCATAGATTCACATGCTTGAATAGAGTAGAAAGCAGTAAAAACATCACAGGAGTCATAAAGGTAATACATCAAGCAAAGAAGGTAAATATATATATATATATATGGTAATATGCACTAAATACCAAAACATAATTATGAAAAAACCTTTATGACTGGAGGCGGGTAGCAACAGAGGCTCACCTTTACTGGAAAAAATTCCGCAGCACCGCTTGACCCACTGCCGCATCCGCGGCGTCTGTTGATTGCAGGCAGTAGTGCTTAGTAAAAGTATGGCTGCTCGACCAAGTAGCAGCTCTGCAGATCTGGCGTAAGGGTACCCCCGCAAAAAGGGCAGCCGAAGTAGACACTGCTCTAGTTGAATGAGCTCGAACAGGAGCAGGAAGGGGCTTTCCAGCCCGTTGGTGGCAGAAGGATATGGTAGAGGGGATCCACCTGGTTATAGTCTGCTTGGTAACAGGTTGTCCTTTGCAAGTTGGACCATATGCCACAAACAATTGATCCGATTTTCTGATAGGTGCAGTTCGTTGAATGTAGAATTTGAGACAACGTTTCAAATCTAATGAATGCAATGACCGCTCAGCTGGAGTTTGCGGAGCAGGAAAGAAAGTCTTCAGAATTACAGGTTCGTTGAGATGAAAGTCACTGGGAACCTTCGGGATGAACTTAGGATTAGTTCGTAATGTCACGGCCTCGTTGGAGAATTTTAGGAAAGGAGGCTATATGGTAAACGCCTGGATGTCACTGACACGTCTTGAGGACGTTAAGGCGAGTAAGAGAGCAACTTTCCACGTGAGAAATTTAAGAGTTGCCGAGTGAATAGGTTCAAATGGTGGTAGAAGTAGTTGAGACAAGACCAAATTCAAGCGCCAGGCAGGCGGAGGGCGACGGATAGGTGGAAACATCCTAAAAAGGCCCTTGTAAAATTGTTTAATGATCCTTGAAGAACATAAAGATGTGGAACCATCATGGCGGAAACGGGAAATCGCCGCCAGAAACACTTTAAGAGTTGAGTGGGACAGACCTGATTTTGCCAGGGATAAAAAGAAAGGTAAAATTTGTTCAGGTTTTGCAGTCATTGGGTCCAAATCCTTGGTGCGGCACCAGACACAGAAACGTTTCCACTTGAGTTGGTACGTTTTTATGGTGGAGGGTGCGCGAGCCCGCGCTAACACCTCTCTGCAGTCCTTGTCAATAGTTAAACGTGCAAATTCATTGTACTCAGGTTCCAGGCATGGAGTTGAAGGTATGCTGGATCCGGATGACAAATTAGTCCCGCTGCATCGTGAGGAGGTGCGGCAGAGGATGGAGTGGCAACGGATCGGACTGCGAGAAGAGGAGCAGGTCCGTGAACCATGGACGTCTCGGCCACTTGGGTGCGATCAGGATGATGCGACAAGGTTGGAACCTCATCCTGTGTAACAATCGAGGGATCAGAGGAAGTGGAGGGAAAGCATAGATGAAATCGTTCGACCAATCGATCGAAAATGCATTCCCGCTCGACTCTCTGTGGGGATGCCGACTTGCAAAGCGTGGGCATTTCTTGTTGACAGCAGTCGCGAAAAGATCCATCCGTGGCTGGCCCCACCGCCGGAATATGTACTCGACCGTGGGCTGATTGAGTTCCCACTCGTGATTGTCTGATGATGCTCGGCTGAGAGAATCCGCCAGAACATTGGCCACACCTGGCACGTGAATGGCTGTGAGATGAATTTGACGTTGAATCGCCCAATCCCATATTTCTTGTGCTAGTTGAGAAAGTGGAAGAGACCTCGTGCCGCCCTGCTTGTTGAGGTAGTGCATGCTGGTGGTGTTGTCCGTCCTCACCAGCAAAGTGTGTCCCCGCACTAACCTCTGGAAAGATTTGAGGGCTAAGAAAATCGCCAAGAGTTCCAGACGATTGATGTGCCAAGTTCGTTGTATTGCCGTCCACTTCCCTTTCACAGACATGCCGTCGAGATGCGCTCCCCAGCCTTCGAGAGACGCGTCTGTCGTAAGCGTCAGAGTTGGGGGTTCGTCCTGGAATGAACGGCCCGCAGATATGTGTGGAGGGTGAGCCCACCACTCCAGCGCTTTCTGTATGCGAGGTGTTAAAAGGACCTTGTCCTCGAAGGACCCCGACACCTGTTTCCACTGCCTGTCCAGTTCCTCCTGGAGAGTCCTCATGTGTAATCTGCAATTTGGAATGAGGTGGATGCACGAGGAGGCCATGCCAAGGAATGATTTGAACATTCGGACAGAAACGGACAGTTTTGATTGGAGGGAGCGCACCATCATTAACATGCGGTCCTGTCTTTCCTGGGAAACGAACACTTTTCCCTGCCGAGAATCTAGCAAGGCTCCGAGAAAATTTCTCCGTTGCGATGGTTGAAAGTGTGACTTCTGGCAATTGATTGACAGCCCCAAGGCGTGGAAAAGGGAGACGCAGACTTGAGTGTGCTGCTCCGTCTGGTGAAAAGTGCTTGCCTTGATGAGGCAGTCGTCCAGGTATGGGTAAAATTGAATACCTTGGAGACGTAGGAAGGCAGCTACGGGGGCCAAGATTTTGGTAAAAACCCTTGGTGCTGAGCGGAGGCCGAATGGCAGGACTTTGAATTGGAAGTGTAGCTGCCCGACCGTGAAGCGGAGATACTTCCTGTGTCTGGGGTGGATTGGCACATGGAAGTAAGCGTCCTGAAGGTCGATTGTGGAATAGAACTCGCTTGGATTGAGAAAATTCAGAATTTGGATCAGAGTCAACATCTGAAAAGTTTTTGAAATTAGAAATTTGTTTAGAGCTCGTAGATCCAATATTGGACGCCATTCCCCCGACTTCTTCTTGACTAAGAAAAAGCGGGAATAGAACCCCTTGCCGCGTTGACCTTGCGGCACTAGTTCGATGGCTCCTTTTTTGATCATTAAGTTCACCTGGGCCAGAAGGTCCTTGAAATGAGGGGGTGGAGGCCCCGAAGGTGCATGTGTGGGTGGAAATTTTGTGAATTCCAGGGTATGTCCTTTGGATATAACGTCCAGGACCCATTGGTCGGAGGTGATTGTGGACCATTTGTAAAAGTATTTCGAGATGCGACCTCCAAGATGTACAGTCGGCAAAAGGAAGGGTCTGAGGCAGTCACTGCTTTTTGGTGTTTGATCCACCTCTATAAGTGGATTTCCTTTGGTAAGGCCTGGAGGTGGATTGTCGAGTTTGAGATTGATAGGCACCCCGCTGTCTGTTATCGTTGTAGGTGTTGAATGAACGATATTGACTTGAGCCACGAAAAGTAGAGGAGCCTCCGCCTCTACCCCGTGCACCCCGAAAAGGCCGTTTCTTGTATTGTAGGCTCGCCAAGGATTTCGCAGTGTCAGTGTCCTTTTTTATCGCCTCAAGGGCATCATCCACATGTTTGCCAAACAATAATTCACCGTCATACGGTAAATCTAGGACTCTTGCCTGAACTTCAGGACGGAAAGTGGTAGAGCGCAGCCAGCCTTGACGCCTCAAAACTGCAGCCCCCGCCAATTGTCGAAATCCCGTGGAGGAAATATCGAGTGCATAATCAATGATTTCGGAAGAAATCAACTCCCCCTCGTGAATAATCGCCTGTGCTTCTGTCCGGATTGCCTCAGGCAGCTGAGGAATCAATGCAGCAATCTCGGACCACATCTGGCGGTCATAACGGCCCAGTATAGCCAGAGTGTTTGCCGCCCTCACTGTAGTAGCCGCCATGGTCGTGAATTTCTTTCCTATGGAATCCAATTTGCGGCCTTCCTGATCAGGAGGAGACGTGAGTGGCGTTGCAGGATTGCGCGATCTTTTTTGTGCAGCCTGAGTAATTACTGAATCTGCCTTCGGTTGAGACACCAAGCAGGCCGGAGAAGACGCCGGTGCTTTGTATTTCCTGTCCAATCTGGGTAAGACCGCAGGAACAGAATTGGGACGTTCCATCAATTTAAGGCCTTCCTTCCAAATATATTCCACGATTGGTATAGTGTGGGATTGCCTTTGTGAGATGTCTTTAAAGTCATATAGAAAGCAGTCACTTTCATGCTGTTGTTGTTCGACTTTGAGATGAAACCGTTTTGTAGCCCGGATCATCAAATTGTGGAAATGTGCCATGTCCACTGGGGGCGAATGTAGAGGCGAGGTGGGTGGAGTGGAAGGTGTTTGAGCCCTATAATTGTCCCACTCAGCCATGTCGGCGTCATTGTAGTCGTCATCTGTATTGTGAGGATCCGGATCCTCGTCGCCAGTGTCAGGGCGAGCACCATCCGGTGAAGCCGGTGAAACTGGTGTAGGTGCCTGAGGAAGTTGCGGTTGAGGCTGCGGAGGAGGCAGTGGTGCTGGAGAAGCAGGAGTAGAAGAAGGAAACCTGCGGTTATAATCATCCAGCATGTGCTGAAGGTTCATCACCAAGGACAGAGGTATCTGGGTAATAGGCTCTGAAGGCACCGGTTCGGACGTATCAACAGGAAACAAGTCAGTCCCATCTTCGACATTGTCCACCACATCACCCTCGTCACTATATTCCTGGCACTTAATGTTCAAATCCGAAGGACTTGTTGCCTGTGTAAATAATCCTTCCACTTCCGAATCGTTTCCGGATTCTTCCTCACCAGACTGGAATAATTTGTCTGGAAGACGAGCGCCACTCCTCACAGGACTCAGTTGGATGAGTGGTATGGTCCGCAAAGAAGAAGCAGTAACCACTGTGTAGATGGAAGCCGTTTTTGGTAGAGGTTGGTGCGACGCCAACGAGCCCATTGGCGTAAATGCGGCACCGTCAGCAACACCCTGAGGCGGGTGCATTGTCGACAACGAGGCCATCGGCGTCGACTTGGACGGAATTTTCTTCGTCGACGAGGATTCCTTGTCCGTCGACGGGCCCGTCGACGGAAGCGGGGCTTTATTCGTCGACGAGAGTGGAGCTTTGGCCGTCGACGACGAAGGCGTCGACGGTGTGAGAGTCGTCGACGAGGCCGTCGACGAGGTAGTGCTGGTCGACGGAGGCGTCGTCGACGGGGGCACCGTCGACGGGCCCGTCGACGGGGTGCTGGGTGTAGGCTTGGTCTTCGTCGACGATGTATGCGCCGACGATGGATGCGTCGACGGCTTCGTCGTCGACGGGGCGCTGAGTGGAGGCTTGGTCTTCGTCGACGGTGTATGCGCCGACGATGGATGCGTCGACGGCTTCGTCGTCGACGGTCTAACCTTGACGGTCGTCGACGAGATCTTCACCACTGAAGAGATGGGCCTCACCTTCGAGGTCGCCGTCGACGAGGTGGTCGTCGTCGACGTAGCGCCGGTGGACATGGAACATGTCGTCGTCGACGTGGAGGTGGTAGAAATGGATTTCGTCGACGCTGAAGACGTCGACGGGCGCGTCGACGAGCCCGTCGACGAGCCAAAACCAGATTTCTTACTGGTAGGTAAGGCTTTGGGCGCAGACGTCAGAGAACCAGGTCCCGTAGACGTGCCCTGAAGCGAATCCTGTGGGGAGACAATCCTAGAGGGATCCAACAGTCTACTCTTCTTGAGAAAAGGAGAAGGAACCTCAGTCTCAGCCCCACGCTTCTGAGAGGACTTTGAAGTAAAAGATGACAGGCTCTCTACATCAGAAACCACAGACTCCGAAGTCTTCAACTTCTGTAGCCACAGAAGGAGACGGGCCTCTCTATCTCTCAGAGTCTTAGGAGGGAAAGTGCGACAGTACTTACAGTTTTTCACCTCATGGTCTGGGTAGAGACAGTAAATGCATTTACTGTGTGGATCCTCGTGGAAAAGGCGCAGTTTACCACAAGAAGGGCAAGCTTTAAACAGGGATTTCTTGTTTGAAGACATTTTCTTGAAGAAAAAAACAGGTAAAGTTGAAGAAAACTGAGCAGAGCTCAGGGAGACTCCCTTCACACGACGTGCGGTAGAAAATCTGAGGACTTGGGCTTCTGAGGAGAAGGTTCTAGAGGAGGCTACAGCCTGATTGGCTGGAATGTGATCCAACACATAATGACTCAGATATGCTACTAAAGTGAGTTCTCCCTTAGGCTTTTCAATGGGCCTATTATGTTCTATGGTACTTTTAGAATTTACAATTTACTGCACTATATGTATGTATATTTTTATTAGTTATATTTTTCATGTATACATGCATATATGACTGCTATTTTATGTACCGTGGGACTCCCACTTCGACGACGGGGGATATTCAAGCATGTGAATCTATGAAAGACACCCCTAATACTGGAGAAATTGTATTCTTTCTCTAAATTGGTTTGCGATTTTTATTGTGTTGTGTTTTCAAACTTATCTGTTTTGGTTGTTCTAAATCCTTTAAAAATGTTCTCAAAATGTAAGCCTGTCTGCTCTGTACCACAGCTACCACGGGGTTGAGCTCCGGTTTAAATTACTGAAATCTTCGACAGTATCTAACAAGACAGTGAATGTTACGTGGAGCGGAACCTTAGCCACCAAAATGAATAAACCACTTCTTTATACAAAATATCTTGATCTGAATGCAGTACTTTGTAGGTAGCTAATGTAATTGGTGAAGTAGGGGGTGGTCATGGGCAAATCTTGGAGCTCTTACAGTCATATGCACTGCTCCATATTTGAACAACTTGGAGCTAGTTAAGTAAGCTGTTAGGCGAGCCTAAATACAAGCATAATACAGCCTAGAACCAATTAGAGCCCCAACAGCAGATCTTCTACCATCAGGGATCAGAATCAGTAAGAGCTTCCTCAGGATTCTAAGGTGGTTAAAGCATATGGCTATCACTGCAACTATCTGTGATGACAAATTTGGGCTTTGGCTAGGTTTTACTACCTTGACAGAGGAAGCTTGAGTTAGTAGAGGGCGCAAGTCTACTGGTCAATACATGTCAAGACTTTCCATTTCTCTCTCAGTTCCTCACTTGTTAAGGGTATAATTTCTTTGTAAATCAGCTTAATATTCAGTTACTGCACTTTGCTTACTTCTTCACTTTACTCACATGCTCTTCATCTGGGCATGTCTCTATAGCACTCACTGCTCACTGTGCATAGGATTCAAGCTATACCTTACTGATGAGGCCTACACAGGAAGAAACCGGTGTGGGATTGCTTGTGTTTCCATCTGGAGGGGGAACTGGTCTGATCTTTTTGGCTGGTCAGCTTCTATTAAAGCAGGAACAAGTCTGGTAACTAAACTGATTTAAGGAGAAGGCCACTTTGCAAAAACTCTTTCTGAACAACTGATAGTTCCTCAGTGAAAGGCTGCTAATTTTAAAACTGTGTTTGAACACAAGCCTGAGGGAAATTAAAAAGCAGACGCACTTTCGCGCTGTGGAAAACGTCACTCTTCACTTCCTGATTTTTTTTTGCACCTTTGTTCTGGGTTTTTTTTTTATACCAAAAACTTCAGGATCTGAGAGTGCTATTCCCTGGGAATGATTCACCACATCAATCAATTGAATTTTTCTGTGACCGTGCTAGTGGGCCCAGTGCGCTGCTGAAACCTTCATCCTAGAAGAAAACACTATGCTGAAATACTGGTTCACATCAATAATTCAGTGTAAGACACATACAGCATCAGTAGCTGTTGGTGTCAGGGAAATGTGGTGCGGCAGTGCGGAGGGGCTGTAACAAAACAATTAATTAGGGGCTTTTAAAGCGCGCTATTCACCTGTGAGGGTCTCAAGGCACGGGGGACTGGGAGTGCGGCTCCGGGTCATCCGAAAAGCAGTTTTAGGCAGTTGTTGCTCACCCAAGCATCCAAACAAACATTACAAGACAGGCCTGCCGGTCTTCTGCTTGCCGCGGGCTTGTTTTACGTTCTATCGGGAGCTGGGAGAGTGCGCCTGCTGGTCTTTTCACCCAGCAACACAGCTGGGTTGGAGAGATGTCAGTGCACATGACTGTTTGGCCGTTAGTGCCCACCACTCCCCCTGCTGCAGTGCTGTGGCCCCACCCTCCAAGATTCGGTTAAAGGACAAAAAATAAAATGAACATCATTTTATTTTTAGTTTGCCTCTGCTGGCAGGCTGGCAACTCTCCTCCGCCATAGCGGTGGAGCCACCGCTGCATGCATTAACTAATCAATTTTTTTCTCCTGGTCCACTGTGAAGGGGCTCAGCCAATGACAGGCTGTATTGGTATCAGAAGGGTATTTTTCAGGTTGTAAAATATAACCTAAAAATGGAGTGTGAATAATCTCTATTTAAAAGTTCACAAAAGCACAGAGATGCACTCAAATCCAGATGCATTATTCGCAACTTAACTGAAAGGAGGTAAATGAAACTGAATCCCATTAGAATAATTGCAACCGTGTTTAATGACGAGCATGACCTCTTGTAGCAGCATAATAGGGCATGCATCTTATGGCCCTCTCACACTTGCACAGCTTCCCAAAATATTTTTGATTTTGTATATGAATGCCTATTTTTCTCACCTCAAAAATCGATACATTTAGCATAAAAGGGCAGGCTTTTGCGTTATATACTGAGCTTCAGGCTAGTGTGACGACGATGGGGCATGACATAAGCTCGTAACAAGGCTTATATTGCTCTTAGAACAGCATACTCACTGAGTTGCAAAATGAGAAGTTGGATAACCCAACTACGGCTTTCAGAGGTTTCCATGAAAGCTCTTGGAAACATTTGGAAATTGAAAAAAATCATGAATCTACAAATTGCACCATGAAGCTATAGTTTTTACCTCTGCGCCCCTGAATACCTCCCTAACGACACTCCACTCTCTCTCTAGTGTTCATCCTAGAAACGTCATAATTATTGGAACATTCACAACCCAATTACCCAGGTAAATATAACGTGCTACTAATATTAAACAGTAATGTTATGGAGGTGCCACTGCCAGCACCAAATCACTTTAAAACTACTTTTCAAAACATATTAGGAAATAAACTAAGTACGGAATTATATCAGTGAAGTTCCAGGTGTAAGTTAGACAATAAAATGCTACAAGCCACAATGATGCTGCCACAATGATGCTGCCTCAATCGATTAGGATCTACATGGTTGAAACTCCAAACCTAGTGCAGAAAAGCAGATGGGGACACAAGGACTATTTACCAAGCTATTTAGGAGCTATTTACCAAGATGGCCGCCTGGTAGGAGCTCTAGCCCAGAGCTCCCAGTGCTGGGGATCCCTGTCACGGATCTATCCCTGATAGCACCCATCTACGCCGAGGAAAACAAGTAACTGGATTATCTACAAGTAACGGGCTGCAACACAAGTAACTGGATTTCAAAACAGTATTGGATTTACTGAATGTTACCTGCAGTTCTAGCGGCTGGACCCCTGCAGATCTCGTTGGAGCATCGACGGAGCACTGGAGCATCGACGGAGCACTGGAGCAACGACGGAGCCCTGGGCGGCGACTGGACCCCTGCGGATCCCACTGGAGCACCATCGGAGCCCTGGGCGGCGGCTGGACCCCTGCGGATCTCGCTGGATCATCGAAGGAGCCCTGGGCGGCGGCTGAACCCCTGCTGCCCGCATTGGAGCATCGTCTGTGCCCTGGTCGGTGGAGGCAAGCCTGTTATGGTGGCTGGCGAGGCTGCCCTCCGTGCGACCTGCGGGGCTTTCTGAGAGCGCCGGTAGTCTGCCCATCAGGGCTGCAGCTTCTCCCGTGCAGCCCGGGATCTGCCCCTTGATCGGCAGGAGGGCACAACGCGGAGGCTTGTGGTCTGAGTGGGGTGACTCGGACCAAAAGACTGGTGCCCGTTGCGGATGTGCCTGCGTTCGCCCACTGCCTCGGTCTCCCTCATCATGCTGGCGGACCCCGTTCTAGGCACGGCGGGGGTCTGCGGAGGCGTCCTTCTCCTTGCACGCATCGCCTGTGCGCCCTCGCCCAGCCTGCAGACTCGGACTGGGTGCAGCGCTCGGGACCTGGCACGAGAGGGTCATAGGGGAACACTGGCGTCCTAACGAGGTGACTCGGTGTCCTTCCCCACCGCCCCCCACCACCCCCTCGATAACCGCATTGGAGAGACGGGGCAGGAGCTGAGC
Source organism: Lissotriton helveticus (assembly GCF_964261635.1). NCBI lineage: Eukaryota > Metazoa > Chordata > Amphibia > Caudata > Salamandridae > Lissotriton > Lissotriton helveticus. Next base: position 87,027,823 of record NC_136064.1, read on the forward strand.
CGAACGAAGGACGGGAGAAATGCCGCGAGAAATATTAGAAGTGCGCAGCCCCTGACAATTCACTCGGAGCTGCCGCCTGCTGCCGAGAGAAGAGAAGCCTCCGACCCCGACGGCGCGATACTGCGGACCCCCTGCTGCCACTAATACCCCGAGAGCAGTCGTGCAAAGGTGGATGCTTCACTGGCAAGAAATGAATAGAAATCGCACTGGATCACTCCGGCTAGACTTCTAGAAGCCTGCAAAACGCTACTGCTAACATCAGCACAACTTCTGAGCAGAAATCACATACAGGCAAAAGACTTTACATCAGTTCTTAAACGTGGCCATGCACGCACATCAAAGGTCCAGCAGTCTTTAAACACTGCAGCTGTACCCTTTTGGCTTGATATATTCATCACTTTGCTGACAACATCAACGTGTTTGCTCAACAGAATCTACAAAAAGGTATTTATCTACCCCAATCGACTATTCACATTTTCTAGAAAAAGCCTCCTTTGTACAAAATGGCGGGGGCCATAAAACTGTAGCAATAAATTCCCCCAACCTGTACCGCCTGTACCACCGCTACTCACGAGGCCTTTCAGTTTAACTCCCCCACACAAGACCACCAAAACAGAGATAAGACTCCCTCCCAGCAAGCCAGAGCTGGGCTTGCTCAAATAGAAACTGAAATAGCCCTTCCTGGTCTTAAGCAACAACAACTGACAGAGGACTATCGGCTATATCTCCCCTATTTGGCGGCCATTTTAGACTGATATTTCTCTTTCTTCGGCGGCCATCCTGGACTAGTCACTCTCACTTCTTGCCCAGACCCTAAGAACTGACTTTTCTTGTTATCAACTACCGCACACCTACATAGCTCTGTATCTAAACACTATAATTAAGTATCTGCCTTTTATTGCAGTACTGTATTTTTATTTTTATTTTTCTATTTCTACTTTATTATACACATCTGTTGTACTTCTATTTGTATTCTATGCACTGCTGTACCCTGTACCCACGTCACTTTATCTCCACTTGTAATTCACCGATTACTACCTCATATATGTGTGATTAAGTATCTGCCTCTTATTGCAGTACTGTACTCCTACCTGTACTTTGTAGAATTTTTGTACCCTGTACCCATGTCACTTTATCTTCCGACTATTACCTCATACATGTGTGATTAAGTATCTGCCTCTTATCGCAGTATTATACTCCTACCTGTACTTTGTAGAATTTTTGTACCCTGCACCTATGTCACCTTCTCCTCACAGGTAATGCACCGATCGCTACCTCATATTTCTTTTGGATGCTCGCTAGTGTCATTTATGACTCAAGCAGCCTCTGTCTGCACCCATACTCTGTTAGTATTATACTAGTATTTGTATTTGTATTGTATATGTATCTTCGTGCGATTAAGTGACTGCTCTATATTGCAGTTTTATACCTCTACTAGTACTCTATACACTCTGCGTAAACTGCACCCATTTCACTTTTCCCTCACCGGTTCGGCACCAAACGCTACCTCATGCTGCACCTGCACCTATCTCACCTTTATCCCTATCATTCACTGTTCGCTACCTCATTTATTTGGTTCTTACACTTACACTCCTAGCTTTATTTTGAACATTTGTAATGCACTGAATGAGAATACTTTTTTCTGCATTTGACTTTTGTTTGTAATTGTTTTTTGTTACTGGCACATGTACCTCACATATTTTTGACTACACACTACTGTCACTTTCGATTCAGGTATTTTACTGCCTGCATAGGTATTCTATTTTATTCCAGTATATTATTTATATTATAGGCTAGCACTAGTGACACTCACTAGTGTCTTCCTTGGCCCTGTAACTAGCGGCTGACAGTTTGTACTATCGGCCTATTTCCTACTCCTAACACCACAGCCTCTATAAAATGGAGCTCAACGGCAAGAACACTTTTAGAATTAACTACCCCTCCACTCCTCTCTCCAAAAATGCCACTAAACGTTTTAAACACAACTTCTTGAGGTCACACCCTGAAACACCCTTTGCCGACACTTACTTCTCACTGGGCAATGGAGCCCTGAATACTGATATCATCTTCCACACCTCACGCAGAGCCCAATGGAGAAAAACTTTCCTATCCCTACTCACAGTCTCCACCACCAGGAAAACAACTCATGGCCTAAGTCTCACCATCACACCTTCCCACCTCTTCCCTGGCAGGTCTACCATTACCATCTACAATAACGGGATTGTCCTAATCCAATCCACGGACAAGAACCTGGAATTACTAGACAACCTGTTCCCCAAGTTCAAAGAGCACCTCTCCAAGCTGCGGACCCCCACCCAGAACTCCGCCAGCACTATCACCCCTGACGTCGCAGCCACCACCTACTACACTTCTACCCCTAGCACCCCAGTAAATGGCCCACCTGCTGTTAACGCCCCCCACTCCCCAAGAACAGTCACAAATAACTCCACCGCACATACTAGCAGCCCCTCTAACATGACCCTTCTTATCCCCACCCATATCCCCTCCATCCCTCCCCCCCCGGACAGAACATCCCCCACCCACAACACACCACCATCTGAACAAGCCACCGCCCAAAGTTTATCCACTCCCCCCTCCCATCCCCCCCACGACAGACACCTCTCCCTCCCCATCTCCCTTCCCACTCCCACCCACGAGTCTCTCACACCTGACACAACAACTCCCACCCACAACACGCCTACATCTGCACACACCATCACTCGGAGTTTATCCACCCATCCCCCCCATCCCCCCCACGGCAGACACCTCTCCCTTCCCTGCTCCCTCCCCACTCCCACTCACAACTCTATCTCCCTCCCAACAAAAGATACAGAACATACCTCCTCCCTTACCTTAGCATCCCCCTCTCTCCCACCTCCTATTCTCAGCCCTCACTACCCTCCTGTCTCCCCCACTGTCCTCAGCCTTCACTCACTATTCTACTCACCGGCACCGTCTCCCACTGAAGTCACTACCTATGCTTCCCACCCACCGCCGGTCTTACCTACATCACCCACACCCCTCGCCCACAAACACGTCCACTCCTTGAATACCATCCCACTCATCAGCTCCGCGGAACCCCTCAACAACGCTAGTATACCCCCCCCCCCCCGATACCCTGCCTGCTCTCCAGCTCACTACTCAACCACTCACCAACGGCTCTCTCCACCAACACCTTCCCCAATGACCCCCCTGACCTGACTTTATCCACCCTCCAACAAGTCAAAGAGGAAATCTTACAAATCAAAAAAGACATCCACGCAATCAAAGACCTTCTCTCCTCACAGCCCAGTCTACCTCCCACCATCCCACTACCCTACAAACGACGCACCCTCCCTGCATACCCTCGCCCCCGACGACACCAGCAATGGCCTACTATCCCCGTTCGCAATAATTCCCACCGCCCCCGTCGTGTTCTCAACCCCTTGTCGGACCGCGACCTATGCTCTCTCCTACGCTCTTATGGCCCAGGTCCGGTAAAAGACTTTTCCAACTCACACATCCCCATACCCACAATTCTTACAAACCCTCTAAGGCCCCCAACACTCAACAACAGAGGCTCCGTCCCTAACAACCTCAGAAAAGTTCCCCTCACACTAGAAAGCTCGACCACCCTTCTCTCTCCCAAACTCAAATGCATCCTACTAAACTGCAGATCGGCCCAGAGACATTCCTCCGACATCTCGGATCTCGTCTCAGATAGGGATCTGGACCTAGCCATTCTAACGGAAACGTGGCTCACTGAAGCCTCTACCCCGATTATGGACATACTAGTCCCCCCCAATTATCACATCATTAGGCTGGACAGGTCTCCTGGCAAGACGGGTGGGGGAATTGCATGCATTTTTAGGAGCAACCTCTCCGTTACTCAAGTCACCTCCCCCTCCCTTTCCTCCTGTGAACTCCTCTGCCTCGACATCACCAGTGAGGGCAAACAAGTCTGTGCTTTACATCTCATCTATCACCCGCCTGGTGACAATCTCATATTCACCCAACAATTCATGGACCTGATCACTTCCAATGCCGGTCGGCAGACCACTCAAGTCTACCTGGGTGACTTCAATCTCCATTGGAACGATCAGAAAGACACCGTGGTGAATAGTCTCAAAACTTTCCTCAATGCGCTTGACCTCACCCAATTATGCGATAAACCAACACACGACAAAGGCGCGATACTCGATCTCATCATTGCCAAAGAGAACGCTATTCAACTGGAGGCGATTCTACCCTGCGATTGGTCAGATCACCACATTATCACCTTCTTTATCAACGAAAAAGTTAAACCTAACCCTACTCAACCAATCAAAACCAAAACATGGAAAAGGGATTTGAAGAATCTCAACCCCTCTACCCTACCTCCCCACATCGGCAACCTCCTCCTTCCCCCTTCAGGGGCCTCAGATGTTCAATCACTGACTGACCACTACCGTGACTCTATGAATACAATAGTCAATGAAGTCGCCCCTCTGCAACTGAAGAGAGTCTCCACCAAAATCTCTAACCCCTGGTATGATGACAGACTCAATGACGAAAGGCGTAATATGCGAATGGCAGAGCGCACCTGGAGATCGGACCCTTCAGCACTGCATCTCAAAAAGCTTAAGAACAAGAGAAATGCCTACTTTAGGAAAATAAAGCGCACAAAGTCGGACTTCTTCAGCCGCCAGTTGGACCAAGCGAAGAACAGGCCAAGAAAGCTGTTCGAGCTAATCAAGACCCAAACAAAGGCACAACCCACACAATCAAACAGCACAACAAACGACACCCCACACTGTGAAGCCTTCTCTGCTTTCTTTAACCACATGAATGCTTATGGTATTCCCCTCCTGTGCTGAGAATTGTATATTCCCTTTATTCATGACGAGCTGGGCTCGTCATGAGCGTGCGAGGAGGCTACCTCATGACGAGCCCAGCTCGTCATGAGCGTCGAAGGGGTTAAACTAAAGACTGACAACATAAGAAATGACCTCATCATGGATGTAAGCCGATACCCCAACCACACCAGAATGGCAGACACTCAACCTAAAAACAAGGCATCCTGGCAGTACTTCGATACCTATTCAGAAGAAGCAATACACAAACTGCTCTGCACCTTGAAGCCCTCTAATCACCTCACAGACCCTCTACCTGCTAATGCTGTAAAAGACTTTATCCCCTTGCTCCTCCCTCTCTGGACCAAGATCATCAACAGCTCTTTGCAGCAAGGCCACATTCCAGACTCCCTTAAGGTGGGGCAAGTCACGCCTATACTCAAGAAACCTACAGCTGATCCGTCTGACCTAAACAACTATCGGCCCATCACCAATATCCCCACCCTGGCCAAACTGCTGGAGAAATGTGTCCAACTCCAACTAACAAAACACATTGATCAATTTGACCTCCTCAACCCTCATCAATCAGGCTTCAGAGCGAAACATAGCACGGAAACAGCTATGACACACATAATTGATGACGCCCTCCAAATTCTGGATCGCAATGAGTCCTGCCTCCTCATCCTTCTTGACCTCTCGTCAGCATTTGACACGGTCAAACATGAGAACTTGCTGGAGCTGCTAAGCACTAGAATGGGGCTATCGGGAACTGTTCTCAAGTGGTTCTCGTCCTTCCTTCACAATCGGTCTCAGAGGTTCAAGATCGACAATGTGCTATCTACACCTGTGCCTGCAGATCTAGGTGTCCCACAAGGATCCACCCTCTCCCCTACACTGTTCAACCTCGTTATGGAACCGCTCGCCACCTTGCTTCAAGCATCCAATGTTCAATTCCATATGTACGCTGATGACACACAACTCTATCTAAAGTTACAATCCCCGGAAGATATCAAACATCTGAATTCCATGCTTATTAACACCCAATCTTGGCTGGCCGATAATCACCTCAAACTAAATGCTCTGAAAACTGAGTTCCTACTCATCACACCCCCGGCGAAAATCTCCACCACCCAAACCTGGCTCAACAACCTAACAGCACTCAATGTCCAACCTACCATCGTGGACTCGGCGAAATCCCTAGGCATCACACTCGACGCCAAGCTCAACATGCAGCAGCACGTCAGCAAAGCCACAAAAGCAGCTAATTTTCAAATTAACACGCTGAGGAAAATTAAACCCTTCCTCCCGGCCAAAGACTTCCAAACTGCTGTACAAGCTTTAGTCATCCCTCGAATAGACTACGGAATTGCGGCCCTCAGCGGTCTCCCGCTATCCACAACAGCACCCTTAAGAGCCTCCCTGAACGCTGCCGCGAGACTCATTACTGGCTCTAGAAAGCATTCGCACATATCCCCAGACTTAAAGTCTCTAAAATGGCTGCCTTTTGAAGCCAGAATACATCTAAAAATTGCAGTTATGACACACGCAGCCGTGCACCACAAGGCACCCAACTACCTCGCTCAAAAGCTGTCTATATCAGGAGGTTCGAGATCCAATAGGAGTACAAAAAATCTACTCCTGAAACCTTGTAGATTCCGGAAAGTGAAAACCTACAAGCGCTCCTTCTCAGGAATGGCACCCAGGATCTGGAATGCGCTCCCTCCTGAAACCAGGCTGATCTCCTCCACTGCACTCTTCAAGAAAGAGGTGAAAACAATCCTTCTGGCCAAGATCTCCTGATCGTTATAGATGTTGGTTCAGAGACTCTGCATTGCTTTATATCACTGCTCACCCTTTCCCTTGGCACTATACTCTACTTGTTGGGGGCACTACTACGCTACTCTCTTACTACCGACCAAGATATGATACACGGTGGTTTACTGATCCACCTGAACACCTCTGTAGTGGGATCAATGACTTGTGCTGTCCTATATTACTTCCTTACCTGATTGTATATGGATTGGTTTTATGTATGTTTTTATTATCCATGTTATTACCATGTTATTGACTATTATACTGTTCCCATTATCTCTGTTGACTCCTACTGCCCCTACCCTGTCTTTGTGAAGCGCTCTGATATCTGTAAGGATCCTGTTCGCGCTATATAAAACTTTGAATAAATAAATAAATAAATAAATAAGGACCTAACAGAGGTTTAAGCATGGAAGAGTTTCGGGGATGTATTTCTGAAATTAAAAAAACATCTCTCACTTTGAGTTCTAAGTGCAATTAGTCACCTACCTGCATCTTAGTTTATACTTGGAGGGACTATTTGGTGGCAGATTAGGGATACAATTATTGTTTCCATATTGCTCAGTCCATCAGGCGTAAAATCTGAATGGTCAGCAAATTAATATCGAGTCTGCTGACCCTGGTCCACGACCCTGCCGCGTCGGGATTCGAACCCTGGTCCCAGGCCGACTTCTGCTTCCGGGGCTGCCGCCTCTAACCTGTGAGCCACACCACTCCACTAATGAGGATAAATTACAATTACTTAGCATGATGGACACCTGATGATTTGCAGAGAAAAAATGGTTTGCCCTGCTAACTGTAAGTAGTTCCATTATAATCATGTGTTTTGCAATAAGTTCTTTAGATGACAACAGTGCTTGATTTGTTAAAAAAAACGTAAGTGCCAGAGGGATCTTGTCAGGAGGCCACTGCGGCTAACCTCTGCAAGCGCTGCTATTGACAGTACAAACACAGCTACTAACCATCACACTCTTACAAGTGTAACAATTCAGACTATTCCAGTCCCCCAAAGCTATAAGAATAGCTTGGGAGGCAGCTATTTGTCATTGCAAATGTTAATACAGCTGTTTTTCTCATACCGAAATTAGCCAGACAGTACCACCATGTGCCAGACTGTTATAAGTGCCAGTGCTGGCCAATAGGTGCCAGTGCCAAGCACCGGCAACGACCGGCTTAAATTAAGCATTGGATGACAAGCAATCACAATCATAATTTAGTAAATTAATTTTAGTGTGAACAAACAGACGCATCACCCAATTCAAAGCGCAGCATGACATGTGGCGTACATTTTCTAAGATTAAGTAACGTCCTAACACAATTCTACAACATAATATCGTTTCCTTAAAGAACAAGTTTAAAATGATTGAAATATATGTTAATGAAGAAACTATTTTTTTTACTTGATAGCAGTATTAGTTGGGCCCAATGCACCTCCTCCATACTTTGTAGCAAAACTTTGAAGGGGACTGCAGAATGACTCAATCGATTGTTCAATTTACAGATATGCTTTGTCCAATTCAGATAATTCTGTAGTTCTACTCCAAGGTATGTGTAATTTGTCACAGGCTCAATGTTACATTGGTCAATCCCCAGTGGCGACTCTTCCACTAAGGCGGAGGAGCGCCGTCCCCCTGCTAGAGCAGTGAAGGGAGGAAAAACAAATAATAACAAGGTTATTATCATTTTATTTTTAGGTGATGCGGGTTGGGATAGGGCAGGGCTTGTGGCGCAGGGTGAGAGGAGGCATGGACTGTGAACACAGAGTGTGCATGACTGCTTGGCCGGCCAAGCAGTCATGTGCACTTGGCATATTCCCCACCAAGCTGTAATAGTCAGCCTGGTGAGAAACAGGCACAGGCTCCCGGTCCCGATCTGAATGCCGATCCATGGCGCTCAGACCAATCAAAACGCTGCATTGCAGCATTGTGATTGGCTAAGGGGAGCCTGTGTGCCGGGTTTTTTCAGCAGCTTCTTCCCGACTAGAGTCAGGGAGAGCAGAGAAGGAGAGGAGATACGCAACTGTCGGAAAAGGTACTTTTTATTGTTTTATATTTTCAACCCGACCCTCCCGTTCCCTACCTGTCACCACTATCAATCACCCATTTAAAAGAAGACACCGATTTCCCAAAACAAATAATTTTTTTTCCTCATAGTTAAATTTCGATTGTTTGTTTGTAACCCTGGAGAGGACATAACTACTGTTGAAGGCCTAACTTAAATAAGCATAAAATGGAATGGTGAGGTTGCCAAGATGTAGGAAATCTCCCTGCTTGTTATCTAAGATCCTACGCACTAAAGAAAAGAAGAGTGAGGAAAAAAAGGCTTGCCCTTCGCTCCTTGATACTTATAGCAAACACCAAGAACAAACTATGTACTATATCATTAAACTAGAATTCAGTGTGTGTGTGTGTATTATACATATATATATATATATATATATATATATATATATATATTAGTCTCTGGGAAATTCTTTTTTTTTTTTAAACTATAGGGTAGTGCCCCTTTTTGCATTGTTGACCCCCACTTTTTGCCTGATGTTGACGCTCTTTGAGTGTGCCCTGGGTTCCTGCCAACCAGGTACCCAGAGCCTAAGTTCTTTCCCTGAAACTGTACTTTGTACTCCCAAATTGGCACCTCCCTGGCCACATGTAAGTCCCTTGTAAAAGGTAACATAGGTACTAAGGGACCTGTGACGGCCTCTGAGGACTGCAGCACATATTGTGTCACCCTTAGAGGCCCTGAGCACAATCTCAATCAATCTCAATCTCAATTTCTCAATCAATCAATCTCAATATCAATCAATCTCAATCTCAATCAATCTAAATCTCAATCAATCTCTCAATCAATCCCAATCTCTCAAACAATCCTAATCTCTCAAACAATCCCAATCTCTCAAACAATCCCAATCTCTCAAACAATCCCAATCTCTCAAACAATCCCAATCTCTCAATCACTTTCAATCCCAATCTCTTTCAATCTCAATTTCTCAATCTAAATCTCTAAATCCATCTCAATCTAAATCTCTAAATCCATCTCAATCTAAATCTCTCAATCCATCTCAATCTAAATCTCTCAATCCATATCAATCTAAATCTCTCAATCCATCTCAATCTAAATCTCTCAATCAATCTCAATCAATCTCAATCAATCTCAATCTCTTTCTCTCAATCACACAATCCGTCAACCTATTTCAATCTCTCAATCAATCTCAATCTTTCAATCAATCTCAATCTCTGAATCAATTTCAATCTCTGAATCAATCTCAATCTCAATCTCTCAATCAATCTCAATCTCTCAATCAATCTCAATCTCTCTCAATTCCTCAATCAATCTCAATCTCTCAATCAATATCAATCTCAATCTCTCTCTCAACCTCTCTCTTTCCCCCCCCTCTGGCATAGGTCAGCCACCCTTCTAGCTGGGTGCCCTACGGCACTGGTGAGGGTACTTCGACATTGTAAGTGCAGTAAAGCAATAAAGAGTATATGGTCTGGACGTTTGTCGTTATGAACTCCACAGCACCATAATGGCTTTACTGAGATCTGGGAAGTTTGGTATCAAACTTCTCCGCATATTAAACCCACACTGATGCCAGAGTGGGATTTCATGAAAAATGCACACAGAGGACATTTTATAGATGCTACCGGAAACAATCCCTAAATCTAGTGTCCGAGGTGACTGGCTGCTCACCAGCTGCCACCCCCACACATGTTTCTGGACCCCCTGAGTCGAGAGCCTCTCGCTCAAGGGGTCGTGAAACAAAGCACAACCTGGGTAGAGGTGCCAAGCCTCATCCACCAGGATGGTGAGGGTCCGTCTATGTGATATGACCCCAACCATTTGCTGCTCCCAGCAAATGGCCCCCACCGGTTCTGACCCCACTTTAGGTGAGAAAATCAGTGGGAACCCAGAGGACCTGCCCTGCCTTCACCGAGACTTTGTCTCACGTGAGCACCAAATTTGCTCACCAACAGACCCTGGCTACGGCCAAATCCGTAAGTCTGCACCACTCTGCACCGGACGCCCACTGTCCGAGTTCGAGTGGCCCAACACCACGTGGAGGTCTCCTAGAAGATCCTGACCTGGAATCTAGTGATCCCTGACCTGCCTCGAGTCTTCCGACGCCCCTTTCTGGAGGTTCCTCACTGACCACAACCGGACCAGTAAGAAGACTCAGCGGCCTTGGGTGGGCCAACTGACAGTGTCCCGGCATCCCAAGACATACCAACTTACCTCTCCAACTGGTGGTCGCCTCCAGAAGATCTTCATTCCAGAGCCTGCAGTGTTTGTTCAAACCGGAGAATCCCTATTGAAAGTAACAGGGCACCCGACGCCAAAACAGCATGCTGCACACGGCCACCCTAGTGCCGCTGTGGTTGCATCTTGGGTGCTAACTTGAAACCCCCCCCTTTGCCCTGAGCTTAACTCTAGGAGCTTTGCTCCCTCAACCTTGTGGCCTGCTCGTGAGCAGCCACCAACCGGAGGCCCTCTATCCCCCACTGGATAACACTGGGCCTCGGCACTCTGCACCCAGCAACCCTAGTGCCGCTAGGGGTGCTTAGAGAGTGCATCCTTGATCCCGGAAGAACCCTTGTTCTAAGCCCAGAAACTCACCCCTCAGGACTGCTTACTTACCTGCAAATCGATAATCCTATTTTCCTCCATAGGACTGCATTGACTGTTTTCCTCTGAAAAACTTTTAAGTGCGGAGGGTGTTTTGCATGAGAACCAAAGAAACGGTCTTGAGAAAAATGGTTTTACTTACCTTTTAATTAGGAAATGTCCCCGTGTGATATGCAAGTATATCACACGAGTAAGAAAAGGAACCTGAAAAGTAATCGTGTAGTACCGGCAAAGTAACCGAAAAGTCATCTCAACTGTTTCTAAATAATTGACCTACCTGTACACAAAACATTTCATTTACCTGCACCAGGCCTGGCTTGGTTCAGGAAATAAAATACAACTCCATAATATACAAAGCAAATTGGTCAGAGTTCAGTCTTTGAGTGTGTAAAATAATTTCTTGCCTAAGTGTGTACAATAAAAGCTTAACACTACACTCTGATAAAGCCCTACTGCTCGCCCACACTACCACAAATAGAGTAAGGTATTATCTACTTTTACCTCTGCCTACCTTTGGAGTTCCACTAGACTCTGTGCACACTATGCCTTACTTTGGTACAGTATATACAGAGCTAACTTCCTACAAACCCTCACCCACCAACCTAGTTACTGGCATGCTTCATCATTGGGTTCCCACCAAGGGGACAGTGTGCCTCCTAGGTGTGCTGTGACGCCAGATTACAGCGGAGGAGGATTTTTGGGGGGATAAAGCGAATGTTGTGAATGTGGTACACTAAAGCTACCTTCAGGATACTCTTCCTAATCAAAATTAATTTAATAGGGAGTTCCTGGGGCAGGATTAAAAATAACAGTGGATGTAACCGAGAAAAATGATCTCACACATTCAGTAATGGCCTACATGTTTCAGCCAATTCATGTGTGTAAGTTGGCTTTCTTCAGGACTACTGCAGTCAAGGCTGGTAGCGACCCTGAACACATTCCCTAAGGTGTGCATGGAGAGGAGTGTATTCATAACTTACGACTTCCTCCTGAAGAGGAATGTCTGGAAAAAAAAAGAAGAATACAATATAGTTGGTACACTCAAAACGCACATTCCTCAAAAACTCTGAATCCACTGTAAATAATTTAAGTTTCTGTACACTATGTTGTATGTCTTTTACTTTCAGACATTCAGGCCATGACAGCACAGGTCCTGAAGAAAGCCAACTTGCACACATTAATTGGCCGAAACAAGCAGATCACCCTTATAAAACTTCAAAGATCAGACCCTAAATTACATATGGTGTCTGGGAAAGGACTACGAGAAAGGGAGGTCGATGATTGGGGGAAAGGGCCTCCTGCGTGAGGGGACATCATCCAGGATACCAATATCACGGGTCCTGGAGCACCATCATCTGCCTGCTTGTCAAGACGAGAGTGCCCTATGAGGGAGAGGAGAGCAGTGGAGGAAGCGAGGCCCAGTGGGGAGTCCTGCACCAGGATTACCCAAGCAAGATGTGGAGCTGTGTACCGATCGGGTTGTTGCCCGTGTCCAGTATATTTGCCAGGAGAAGGCCACGTTGTTCTGAGCTGTATTGGAAGCCCTATGCAGGAAGCACCACGCTGCACTGCCGCGGTGACCCCGTATGACAGAGGGGGTCACAGATGAATTGAGTTTGGGTCAGGTGCGCAGGACCTGTGACTGCAGAGATCATCGACCCTGTACGCCAGGATGCTGTACGCCAGGAGGGGCAGTGCAGTGATGGCTATCACCTAAGGAGAGTCTGAGCAGTGATTAAGAGTACCGCTGCAACCCCTTTCGCCAGGAGTGGCTTCCGGTGTCACTTTAGCCTATTGTTCGGACCGTCCTCCTGGACCGAAGAAAAAATGCTGTGACCAGCAGGCCGAGCCTGCACGCTGTGATCAGCAACTGATGAAATTCCCAATGTTTACTAATACGCCGCTGAGAACACCGCACCCTCATTGGAGAGCCGGTGGGGAGCATGAGGATCACATCAGCAACCCCTACCCCTCTACCAGGAGTAACAGCAACTTACCTTTTGTGACCACCAAGCGGGACCAGCTCTGAACACTGGAAAGAGACTAGAGGGCTGCTCAACAGCAAGAGACTGCACCACCGGGTGCTGCTGCTTTTCATCGTGAGTGACCAGACTTGGCCATGCAGGATCAGATCAAGACTGGGGAGCACCAGAGGAGAGGGCACTCACTGCACCGCTGAACACTGCCTTACCACAGAAGCAGGTAAGACTGAAACCAGGCCTTTGGAGTCACTGGAGATTTGCTGCTGATGGTGCTGCGGAAGCATAGACACTTTGGACAAAGTTCCTAAAAAGTCAGAGGGAGAGCTCTCGAGTACGGTCTAATAGTTTGAATTCCCTGAAACAGCCACCAGTAAAAGGAGAATAACTCAGACACATTACACAAAGGAGGGTGCCTGACTGCCACTAGAGCCTCCACCTCAAGGGGAATTGTATTGCTGCTTCTGAATGTCGTATTACTTTGCATGAGCATTAGATTTTTTTTTAACTTTTTCTAATAAAAGCGCGTATCTCACTGGACATTGATTTATTCAATCAATCAAGTAGTATTTGTATAGCGTGGCTAATTCCCCCAGAGGTATCCAGGCGCTGTGCTGCAGGTATCAGTTGAAGAGCCATGTCTTGAGTCCCTTCCTGAAGTAGTTAGGTGAGGTGAGGAGGTGGAGGGGAAGGGTGTTCTATGCGCAGCTGTGGCGGATGCGTGGGCAAGGTGGGGGGAGTGAAGGTTTTTGTGGAGAACATTTAGGTGTTGGGTGATCTGTGCCCTCTTGGACAGGTTGAGGATCATTCTGCTGCTGCGTTCTGGATTATCTGGAGTCTTTGTATAAATTTGGTGGTGGTTTCAGCATAGAGTGTATTGCCGTAGTCGAGCCGGCTGGTGATGAAGACCTGCATCACAGTCTTCCTTGTGCTGGTAGGGAGCCATCTGAAGATTTTATGGCATGACACGGAGGCTAACATTATGCAAATCTCCTTTACTGCCAGCTCACAGCAGCAACAACAACTAAAGAATATAGAAGGCTAACATTATTCAAATCCCCTAAACTCGCATCCGACTATTATTATCTCTGGTTCCTCCCCAAAGCTGGCTCTGCCATTCCATGAACCTAGGTCTAAGGAGAACATCTGGGAGTATGAATGTGTTCTTGCTAGGGATACCGCCTTGAGTCTTGGAAGAGCTGTAGTGAAAGGTGCCTGGGAAGACTGCATGGATCGTGGAGGATAATAAGCCCAGGAGTCTTACTAGGAACCTTAAAAGGAATTCCCTTTTGCCCAATATGGTGCTCAACTCTTTGCAGAGTTTCCTTAGTATATCCCCTGGGCACTAGGCATGATTTTTTCCTATTTATTACAAAGTCCAGGTATTCTAGTAAGCATATGGGGAGGCCTGTATTGTGAGAGAGCACTGTTTTGGATTGAGCCATTAGGAGAATGTCATCCAGGTATATTACCAGTCTTACTTTTCTTTCCATTAGCCAGCCCGCTATGTGTAGAAGTACCTTGGTGTAACACCAAGGGACCGATAATAGACCAAAGGGGGGACTGCAAACTTCCCAGAGTCGTCCTTTTCCACATGAAAAGGAGAAATTTCTGGTGAGGCCCCCATATTGGAACTGTTAGGTATGCATCTTTTAGGTCTAGTCTTGTTAGTCAGTCCCGTTTCTTTAGTACATCCCTTAGGAGGTGAACTCCTTGTATCTTGAAATGGTGATGTTACCTTAGTTCCTTTGGGTTTATTACTGGTCTTAATTCTCTGTCCTTCTTCTCTACCAGGAAGATATTGCTGACAGACCGAGGCCTGTTTTACTAAACCATTCTGTAGTAATTCTCTTACTTCCTGAGATACCAATTTCTTGTCCTTCTCCAAGAAAATTATTTCCAGTGGTCTCTTTACTTGGGTAGGGGTATTCGTGAATTCTATCTTGTATCCCTTGACGGTGTTCAGAACCCATGGATCCTGTGTCACTAGATTCCAGTTCCGACAGAACTAGGCCAGCCTGCCTCCCACCTTTGTAAGGATACCCAAAGGATCTTTGTAGATTCTTACCAGTGGAGAATCCTCTTTGTTTACGTTCATCCTGAAGGATCAGCCTCAACTACGTTATTGTTGTGGGTAGAAGGGTTGTTGGTTGATGAAACTTCATTTGGGAAAACTTGTGCCCCATGCCAGGTCTGGTCAGGGCCAGGGAAACGAACCCGCATTCTCCCAGCCCTGCCGAAAAGCCTATCTTGGAATACCCTATTAATGCCCTTTTGGTCTTATCCACATTTGGCTTTGAATGCCTCCATTATGGGGTCTAGTTCTGGGGTCATGGCCACCTTATGAGTGAGAGAGGGTCTTGGGCATTCTGACCATAGTCTGGCTCTTGCTGCTTTGGGGATCTCCTTTGTCAGCCAGAAGGAGATGTATTCCTTGACATGTTGTGAGGGTGTCCACTTTGGGGATAAGGGGTGTTTAATCATTAAGGGGTTGAACATATCTTCCCCAAAAGGGTCCACAATGCCCATTTTTGAGCCTGAGGCCTTGCTTGCCTCTTTGGAAGTTCCCATTCCCCTTGCGTCCTCCATCTCAATATCAGTATCGAATTGGGAGGAACATGATAGTTTGATTTCACGTTCTGTAGTGTCATCACAGTCGATGGGCATCTCAGGGCCGGTTTCTTGCCTGTCCGTGGGTCCTGAGGCACCGCTCCAGTCACCGCCTAGGGTGCGCAAAAATCCCATTTGGGAATTCTTAGATTTTTTTGCTCACTGCAGCTGTCCTTTTCCTCTGGGCCTTGATGCCCCACCTGATACGTCACCATGATATGCTCTTGTGGTGGACCATGCTTTTAAAAAATGTTTTCTAGCTTCTTCTTTATGGGGTCATCGAGGGACCCCATTCTGTCCAGGGCTCTATAAACTAATTGTTCTAGCTTGTCCTCCATATTTTCTTCTAGAGGAGATATAGACATGGGTTCTTTAATTTCTAAATGGGAAGTCGCAAGGTTAATTATCTTGGGGGTTGTGGGAGGGAACTGATTTTTGAGATGATCAACTGTTCGGTCTCAGATGTTCGATGTCAGCGGTCAGCTGTCAGGTGTATCCTGTGAGCAACAGCAACAAAGAAGAAAGATGGGTGCGCATAGATGGACTTTATAGTGTATTAGAATGTTACTTGAAGTTATTCTTAAATTATTGCTGCTGTTAGCTGGCAATAAAGGAGATTTGCATAATCTTAGCCTCCGTGTCTTTAATAAAATCCAGATTTTCTGCCCACCAGGCTGTGAAAAATCTAAATTTTGCAGAGCATGCAAACTGTGTGGAAGCAGGCTGAGGTGACGGCGCTGATCTGACATTAACAATTCTATGTCCAGTATGATGCCAAGGTTGCGTGCGTGGTCCTTTGGTGTGGGGGTCAGTATGAGCTCAGCTGGCCACCAGGAGTCGTTCCAAAAGGACAGTGTATCTGCCGAAGATCAGAACTTGCGTTTTGTCACTTTTGAGTTTGAGGTAGTTTTCTTACATCCACGAGGCAACGTTCTTCATACAGTTGTGGAAGTTTAGTTTTGTTAGGCTAGGGTGGGGTTCGATGAGAGTGAGAGGACGAGCGGAGTATCATTGGTGTAGGAGATGATGTTAATGTTGTGGGATCTGATGTTATCTGCAATTGGTGTCAAGTACATGTTGAAGAGGGTAGGGCTGAGGGATGAGCCTTGGGGTACTCTGCGGATGGTGTGCTTAGGTTGTGAAGTGGAGGGAGGGAGGTGGACTCTCTGGGTGTGTCCCGTGAGGAAGGATGCCATCCATCTGAGCACTCTGTCTGTGATTCCAATCTGGCATAGTCGGTCAATGAGTGTGTGGTGGGAGACTGTCCAAAGCTGCGGAGAGATCAAGGAGGATGAGGGCGGCCGATTCTCCATTTGTTGTTTGTACTGTTTGCATTCTGAGTTATGAGTGTTCACTGATCTTTATCTACATCACCCCTGAGGAAGCCTTGACTGCTTGATCACAGCTACCACTGACAGTCAAGTGCAGAGGAAATACTTGGCCTAGTTGAGCAGGATCCATAGTAGGTTGGGCCCGGGACAACAGGAGTAAAAGGCCTCAACCTCCCCTGGTTGGGGCCAGTAACCCCTGCGTGCCCCGTGGCACTCTGAAAGGGGTTCTGACAGGGGTTAAAATGATGCATCCTTGTTTAAACCTTTTGATTTATTGATATTATTAATAACGTAATTTTTATTGTTTGTGGAAAAAAAAGCATGGCAGTTATAAACACAATCCATAGTCCAGTTACTGTCATCTTGAAGGTCTCAAAAGATTACAGTATTCAGGTGTGAAAGATGCTTTCCCAGCCCACCAGAGTAGTATTAACCCAGCATTATTACAAGGGCGGTCACAGTCAGTGTGGTTATCTGTTGATCAAAGGATTGGCAGCCAAAGTAAATGATATAGTAACCAAACAAACTTAAATAAAAAAAGAGAACATAAAAACTGAATGCAATCAGTTGAAGTGTGTTATTAATTGCATTATAAGCAAGAGTACAAACAGTAGGGACGTAGAAGCGAGAGCAGGAGAAAAGTCTGGGGGCAGTCTACCTGGGTACTCCTGCGTCAGTATGAAGGAGTTAGGATCAACCTGGGGGGCGGTCGTGTCTAATCATTACTTCCAACTTAGCATTCTGGGGGAGGGGGAAGAACCTGCCCATGTCAACCATCAGATGACAATCCTGCAATATTGTTTGGCAAACTTCGGCCTTATGAGAGGCCCTAAAGAGACGATGCCTTCCCTTCAGGAAGGCCACCTCCTTGAATTTCACCCACTTTAATAATTCAGCACAGCTGTGCTGTAGGGTAGAGACCGGGGGTCGTTCCAGGAGATAGAAACCTGGTGGCAAGTCAATACCAGTGCCAGATCGAGGAATTGGAATGTAATTGCTCTTGCCTGGGGTTTAGGGAAGGGTCCCAATACCAATAGAGAAGTGTTAATAGAATGTGATGCTATATGGCTAGGCTAATACATCTGACAACTGTTTCCCAATACTGGGAGAGAGTTGGACAGGCCGATACCATATGATGGAAGTCAGCGTTAATCAGATTGCATCATGGGCATGTCACCTGGGCCGTCGGTAACATGAGGTTTATGAGATTTGGTGTCAGATATACTCTGTGCAAAAAGTAAAACTGAGTCAGTTTAAATCTGGCTTTTCTTGAGGTGCATGGAGTGTGTTCTAAAATTGAAACTCAATCTTTGTCAATAATCGGAAGTCCCATATATGCCGCCCATTGTTTCCATGAGTCCCCTAGGGCTCCTTTGCCTGCCCCAGGAGTGCATTATAGTGTAATGTGATGACTTTGTTCCCGTCTGTCGTGGTGCATGTGGTCTGTAGGGCTATCAGGGTAGGCGGTTCTTCAGTCCCTGTGAACCAGTATGCCTAAATTGTGGCCCTTACAGTCTCGTAAAGAAAACAAGGGGGTATCTCAAAATTTTCAATAAGGCTCTGGAAAGGTCTCAGTGAATCATTTTCAAACATGTAGCCCAGGGTTCCAAGGTCAGCTCTCGCCCAGCACCCCAATCTCGCCCAGCACCCTCTCAGTTGCAAGGTTGAGAAAGCTGCCAGTGGGAGGCCGCCGGTGTAGGAATGTCGAGGATCTGCTCTCTGGAGTGCTCTCGTCCAGGAGTACTTAAGGGTGGTGATCAGGATATTGGGGGACGTGCCCAGCGACTGACTTAGTGGGTGAAGTACGATCTGTAACCATGTAAAACAAATGGGGATTCTTGTGAGGCCCCCCAAGGCGCTCTCCAACTGGTCACACAGGCCAGCTGGGCTGCCAGGTAATAGAACTCATAATCAGGCACTGCAAGCCCAGCCTTGGTTGTGGGGAGGCAAAGTGTAGTTTGGGAAATGCAAGGTTGCTGCATACCCCAGAGTAAGTTTGGTAATAGGCTGTTTATTTCCCGGAATATGGCAAGGGCCACTTGGATGGGAAGAGGTGTAAAAAAGAGAGCAGTCAGGTAGCATCACCATCTTCGCCAGAGCAGCCCGTCCCATGACTGATAACGGCAGAATAGGCCAGAAGGCAATAGTGGGGCGCAGTGAAACTAATAATTACATATGATACCTCCTAGCAGCTGAGTTTCCGACCGGTAGATCCGCATTCCCAGGTACCTGAAGGTTTATGGTTCCCAAAGTAATCTTTCTTCAATATTCGGGCAACACAGGTTAGTGAACAGGGTACAGATAATATTTACTCCAGTTCACTCCTAGGCCTGAGGTAGTTGAACCCAGTGAGTGCCTCAATAGTGCCTTACACATCCGTACACTCTCCACGGATAAAGAACAGGAGGTCGTCCGTGTATAATGAGATAAAGAGTGGTGTTGTAAACTGGAAGGCCCAGATATACTTGTCCCTGCCGAAGTGTGAGCGCAAGGGGCTCAACTGCAATGACAAGGATCACCAGTGATGAGCGGCATCTCTGCCTAGTACCCCTGGCATTTTTTACAGGTGTCCGCCATGTCACTCCTGGTTTTTACGCAAGCGACTGGGTCAGTGTAAGGGAGTTTGGTCAATGTGAGAAAACCCCTGCCCTGGTCATGACGGTGTATAAATAGTCCCAGCGGAGTCAGTCGAAAGCTTTTTCCATGTCCACCACCATCATCAGCGCCCGGGGACAGGTCACGTGGAGGGATTGTAGGACATGTATCAGTGGTCTAATATTAGAGGCTGTACTGTGGGATGGAATGAATATGGATTGGTCTGATGCAAGTCCTGGAGATGGGCTAGCAATCTAGTGACCAGAATCTTGCAGAATATTTTATAATTCATGCTGGGGTTCAACAGTGGTTACAGACGGACAGGATGGCATGGATCATGGAAGTTAAGATCATGCGCCAGTTTGCTACACTTTTCTTCAATACAATGTTCGAAATCCCATTGGGACCAGGGGCACGGGAAGATTTGGTTTTTGCAATACAAGTGCTTATCTCCTCAGTTGTAATTTCAAAGATTAAGATACTGCAATTTATATATTTGGAGACGATCAACAGAAACATATAACTCTGCAAAGTATAGTTCCCACTTGTTGTAATTATTGTGGTACCTCCCCTTACTTGTTTATCCTGTCATGGTGAGATCCTAGTAGTGACCAAAATTTTGAGTTTTTGGTTGTCATGGAATCATTAAGTTCAGTCCACAGTTGTTGCTTAAGTTTTATTTCTCTCAATGTAAATCGAGATCTTTTTCAGTTGAATTTCCAGATTCTTTAGGGTACTGTTGGTACCTTTCAAATCCCTTCTTATATAGTGCCTGTGGAGTCACTAAGTTATGAATTTCGATAATCAAATAGTTTTGGAACATGTTAATATCAGGACTTGACCTCCTACTGAAAAGAAATTTCTGCAACTAAAGAATCATTTTTTCAAGTTGAAATAGAAACTGGGCTCCGAAATTTAAAGCATTATAGATTTAAGCCATGTGGACTCCCAGAGTACTTCTATTTTGTTTTCAAGGTGACCATTCCATTTAATTGTTCTTGTTGCATTCATTGTGTTTGTTTGGCAGTACAAAGCTCTTCATGAGACCATTTGATAACAATAGATTGGGGATAATGATCACTTTCCCGCTTGCTCTCCAGTACAAAATCTGAGCATTTATTAAATCTATAATATGCATAGATGTATAATCTATTATAGATTGATTACCTGTTGAGTGATGGTATACTTCCCGTGTTAGTCCACTAGAAACGTCCCATTTAGTGTTCAAAAACCAATGTAATTGAAACAAGCATTTACAATACAACGGTTTCGCCTTTGTAAAAGTTTGAGCTATTGGCATTGTAAATGACAAATTTTGTATTTATGTGTTGGTTTTGAAAGCAGATAAATAAATGGGATTGTCATTTACAATGCCAATAGCTTAATCTCACAAATGCGAGACCCATTGCATTTGCACACACAGACAGAGCACCACACACAGACAGAGCAACACACACACACACACAGACAGAGCAACACACACACACAGACAGGGCAACACACACACACACACAGACAGAGCAACACACACACAGACAGACATTTACAATGCAACGGTTTCGCCTTTGTAAAAGTTTGAGCTATTGGCATTGTAAATGACAAATTTTGTATTTATAGGTTGGTTTTGAAAGCTGATAAATAAATGGCATTGTCATTTACAATGCCAATAGCTTAATCTCTCACAAATGCGAGACCTATTGCATTTGCACACACACACACACAGCCACACCCAGAGACAGAGCCACAGACAAAGCCACACCCACAGACAAAGCCACACCCACACAGACAGAGCAACACACCCACACAGACAGAGCAACACACCCACACAGACAGAGCAACACACCCACACAGACAGAGCAACACAGACAGAGCAACACACACAGACAGAGCAACACACACAGACAGAGCAACACACACAGACAGAGCAACACACACACACAGCCGTCCGTAGGAGGGCATGTTTTGAGCCCCCGATCATCGCCCCTGTGCGCCCTCTGCAGACCTGCTACTTCGCTATGGTAGAGCCTCCCTGGGGTTAGAATGATTATACCAGAGAGAGAGAGTTGAGTGCTCTGGTGGTTCACCGCTAGAGATCAGAGTAGTAATTGGTCTCTAGGATGAGTAAAGATGCCCTCCAGCCTCCACTTGAACGCAGGGGTGTATAGTTTGCGGGGTGACATGAAATACTTTACCGCAGGTAAGTGTTGTATGTTCTTCCTTGGCCAAAGTAGGGATGACGGCTACTGGGTTTTTAGCCAGACCCTTCAATACTTCGCCACTGCGCCTTTCTTGGTGGACCACCTCGCACCAGCACTGCTCTATGAGAAGTTATGTGTTAAGACTAGTTGCGGTCTACAAAAGCAGGTCTCTTAACCTTCCACTTTCTCAAGGCTCTTACCTTGGGGTCTTTCTCATAGTAGTACTGCTGAGTGCGGATCCACCTCCCTACCAGGTGATCGCGCACAGTGTGGGCTAGGGCGAAGTAGTAGTCGCGGGGGGTGGCTACGTTGCGGTCTTCACTAAGGTGAAATGCAGGTGCCGGTTGAAGTTCTTCTTCAGGTCGGTCACATTCTCCACACCTGCCAGGCCGCGCACGCCGATTTGCTTGCGCTTCTCTTGGTCAGTCAGAGGCCGCGACATGGTGCTGGAGAGGGGAGGACACGGAGGCAGAGGTAAACCGACTGCAGCGGAGGCACTAAAAGCTGACAACGGAGACAGGGAGTGAAGGGGGTCTAAAGAATACCCCCGGCCCAGCAAGCCCTGTCCAATTACAGCCCAGGCTGCTGCAGGCAGGAAACTCTAACCAATCAGCACTAAGCCCGCCCACAACCACCCAGGTCAGACACAGCCCTGCGAGCAGCAAGTCCAGACAAATAACAGACGTTCCTTGGACACTGCCCCGCCAATCATGGTCTAGCTTCACTGTAGGACTCCCTAACCAATGACAGCCCATTGTGAGTCTTACTGGAGACCAATGGAGGCTTCGCAGGGAAAACAGTCAGGATATTACACAACAGAATACACATAAATCGCTGATGAGCACGACATTACAGCTTGCCATATCTGGCTGCTCAAATGTGTGCTGCATCTAGACGGGGGTGCAATAATCAATAACAGTTGTGGTTAAGTGATATCAGCAAATACCCTCCGTCCCCCGCCCCACAACAGCTGCACTAGTGAACACCGCGTCTGCCCCCGTTGCACCAGTTTCCACCCACCCTATTCACCACCGAGCCTCTTACAGCGGAAGCAGTGAACATCCAACGCTCTCACAGCTGCACTAATGAACCAACACCCCCCCTACAACCAGTGACTTGCACAGCTGCATTACTGCTTATCCGCCGCGCACAGCTGCACCACCGACCCTGCCGTGTCCGTGTGAACTTGTGCATACGCAACGGGCCCCCGTCCACTCCCCTCGACAGCTGCACCGGAGACCCACTGCTGCTCCCCAGATGACCCTCATCCGACACGGTCACATTAGCACTGCACAATTATTCACAATGACCCAAGCTCCCATTGCACTGCAGCCATGAAGTGCCCCACAGTGCCGTGCACCTAGACTGTTACCCCAGGGTCTCTGTGAGTCGATGACCGCACTCTGCAGCACTGGTGCCCGTCCCGGCCTCTCCCACACCCGCACCGGTGAGTCCTTGCACCAGCGCTCATGCTCTCTGCACCAGCAGCGTTCCGGAGGGTGCGACCCTGCGCCTCTGCCAATGACAGCAGCCGTGCCCAGCCTGCCGCCTCCACAAGTGACCCGAACTTACATCTGCCAGCTGCATCAGACCCCACTACACATCTATCCAGCACTACAACACACGTGCAGCTGTGTCACCATTAAAGTGTTACAAAGCACCATAGACAACTGCACCAGCCATCGCACCCTGAAGGAGCCCCAGTCAGCACCCCCCAGCTATGCACCAGTGTTCTTCCACTGCACGACACCCCATCTGTGCACTAGTGCACCAGCCATCGCACCCTGCAGGAGCCCCAGCACCCCCAACAGCTGCACCAGTGTTCTTCATATGCACGACACCCCGTCTGTGCACTAGTGCACCAGCCATCGCACCCTGCAGGAGCCCCAGGCAGCACCCCCACCAGCTGCACCAGTGTTCTTTATATGCACGACACCCCATCTGTGCACTAGTGCACCAGCCATCGCACCCTGCAGGAGCCCCAGCACCCCCAACAGCTGCACCAGTGTTCTTTAACTGCACGACACCCCATCTGTGCACTACTGTTCACGCGGAGTGCACCAGCTCTCCACAGCTGCACCAGTATTAATAAGCAACAGGCGTCAGTAACCCCATGGCTGCACCTCTGCCCTCGAGCCGACAATGGCTGCCTCTCCCGAGCTGCACGATCTCACACACTGCTGCTCTGGTGCAACCAGCGTTGCACCAGTGACCCCAAAGCACTACATCAATACATCTTCAAATCTTTCTTTTCCACTATTCGCATCAGCAACCCCACTGCCTGCACCAGTCTCCTCCAAGGGCTGCATAAGCGATTCCCTAAAATGCACCTGCCTCTCCCGAGATGCACAAACATTGCTGCTCTAGTGCACCCCGGGTTGCATGAGCGCACCATAACTGCCCCGGTGATCACTCAAATGCACCAATGCACTCGCCAGTTCACCAGTGTCCCCAAAGAACTACACCGAGCTGCAGCACCTCACACTTTACTCCTCCAGTGCAGCCCCGTGGTTGCAAGGTCCAAGAACAGCACCAATCCTTCCTAAAAATGCACCAGCAAATGCAGAGCTGGGCACGCGCGGTCACCCGCAGGTGCTCTAGTGCACCCCGGGTTGCACCAGCGCACCATAACTGCAATAAGTGTTTCCTCAAGTGCACGAGCACACCCGCAGCTGCATCAATGCACTCGGTGCTACGTCAGTTCACCATTGCTGCACCAGCTTGCAGCACCAATGTCCCCCAAGAACTACACCGATCTTCCCAAGACATGTCACTGCACGCCGACCTGCGGCATCTCACACTTACCTGCACCAGTGGTTGCAAAGCCCAGCAAAAACTGCACCAAAGCTTCCCCAAAATGCAGCAACATCTGGGCTGCACAAGCTCGCCTTGAGCTGCAGCAGTGCACGACAGCTGAACTAGTATCTCCACCAGTGTTTCCATGAATGCGTCAGTGTCGATCCGCGCACCATTGCAGCTCCAGTGCTTCAATGCACCAGCTCACCGACAGGGGTAGGAACGGACAGCGGGAGGGGGGGGGCGGGAACGGGCAAACATGGACAGCGGGGGGGGGGCGGAACGGGCACACATGGACAGCGGGAGGGGGTCGGGAACGGGCACACGGACAGCGGGAGGGGGGCGGGGGAAGACAGGACAGCAAGCACTCACCAAGGACGACTTCTTCCGGCGGAATGACCAAAAAAAAACTCCCACAAAAAAAAAATAAACACGCCCACAGCCGCATGCCGTAGAGAAAAGCCTCAAAATCGCCGGAACGCCCACGAATCTGCTCGCAGAATGACAAGCAGATCTCTCTTCCAATGGCTAGCCTCCATTTATGGAGCTAGCCAATGGAAAGAGAGGGCGGAACAAAGCCACATTACTGTTCTCATTAGATTTCGCCTGCGCGAAATGCTGCTTGCGCAGCTTTTGACAGGCGAAACCTAAAAAGGACACTATAACTTTATATGTCGTTTTCTGTGGTGAAGAGTTATAGACTAATAAGGAATGCCATAATGAGCGTCTTCAGAATCCTCAGCTTTAGAAGAAGGATTTTCAAGTAAGAGGTTAGCATTGAAATCAACTGTTATAATTGTAGTCGCATGATTGACATTGTTGAACAAGGATACAAGATGAAAGTACCAGATGATCTTCTGACATTGTGGAAGGTATAGTAATGTTAATTATTACAAGCATGGATTTGTCCCAAAATGTGAGAAGAACAGAAAGTGAAGAAGATGATTTAAATAAAAAGGTTGACGTTTTTATTTTTAGCTTAATTAAAATGATTAGCCCTCCACTGGGCCTCCCCATTTTATTCTTCATTGTTTTGACCTAAAATATTTTAAAGATAGAAATTAAACAAGTTTCAGTTCTTTAGGTTTCCTGAATACAAACAAAGCATTTGCAAAGATATTTGAGTTTCATACCACTAATATTAAGTTGTTGATTAAGGCAGGTTATATTCTATGAGCACACATTATTGAAATGTGCAAGGAAATTCAGAGGCTAACAGGAGTACTGCTTTACCGTATCCAATACTGGAACAGAATGGGATGCGTTCAAGTCAGTGCTGCGCAAACATAAGATAATAGAAGTTTATGGCGCCCATGTAAGACAGTTTCTGCAAATCCAGACCATAATTTGGTAATTTGAAATGAAAAACTCTATTGCTTCGTCAAACCGAAAAACAGCCAAGACCGCATAGCTTTCCGTGCCACTAACTGTTCTTGGAATCACAAGATTTCCAAGGCCTACAGTTAGGCGACAACATGGTGAAACATTAAAAGGTGGCCAGAAATGTAGCAGCTACATTACACCCACTCTGCACATATTTCAGATGCTACCTATCAACTGCCAGATAAAATTTAAATACATGCACCTCTTTCTCAAATCCTTACACAAAATAGCAACATACTTTGCCACTAAGTCGACCCAACACACCAAAAACAATTATCATACCTGAGCAGAACAAATAATGTCCAACCACAAACCAATACACTTCAGTGGCCTCTCTTTTATAGGAGCCAACCATCAGCTGATGGAGACGTCTATCCCTCTCCATTCTTCCCAGACACACAACGTTTCAGACAATAACTATAAATACGCATTTCTCACTAACTTTGAAGTCCTTTACGACCAATCCCAAATGATCTTTAGGCCTAACAAATACACATCAGTGCATGTGAACAACTCCCCGCACTACTCTCTTACCAATAACATTGATCTCCATACTGTAAATTCATTTATTTATTAAGTGATTTTGTAAAGTGCTGTCACCTTATTGTACCTTTGTAAGGAATGCAGAGTCTATGTGTAAAGGGGAACTGGGAAAAGTCTAATCGGTGATAGAGAGTACAGTATTATTTTCTTCATCACATTTCTTAAGTGTAAAAGTTCAGTAAAAGATGAGCTAGAACAGATCAGTTTTCAGAAATGCATGTTATTTGGCTCTGGCTTTATACTTACATTAAATATATTCCAGAACCTTGAATTTCCTGCATCAAGCCTAAATGCAATTAAGTGTGCAGATGTTAGGTGTGCTGCGGGGTCCGAGTCATTGTAAGCATCTTGGAATTGCAAAGAATGTTAAACTTTAGCACTGACTCTATGGGAGCAGGTGCAACACTGTGGTCAATCTTCTTCAGATTCTGGCAGAGGACTGATTGTAAATTATTTGCTTCCTGTTAACCAGCTTTTTTGGGAGTGCACTGTAACGATGTTGCAACAATAACGGAGGACTGGGGGGTAATTTTGCATCTATTTATTAGTTTATGTGTACGCAAATAGCCCTAAACCAGTTGTGACATTACTCATGCTAAAAATCACACAATCACAAAGTAAATATAGTAAAATTGTTTAAGATTTCTAAATTGCAACATGAAATGTGACAACACTTCTAACAGCTCAAACTCTTTAATGTACAAATACAGGATACATTAAATTGATTATATCCCTAGAATGCAGAATCGTTTCAACCAGTTTTGTATGTCTGAATTATGGAATTTCAAAACGAATATGTTTTTAATTATTAAAACGGTTATGGGTTTAAACCGTCCTCCAATCTCTTATTTTAAAATGCCTGCCAATCCGTTGGACTCGAATGTTAATCCCCACAACATAATTTTCATTAATTTTTGTTCTGTTGTCGCCCCTTACTGGTTATTTTTTTGCTTCACTGATGTGACGTGACATTGCACCGAAGGATAAATGCTGCTTGGGGTGATTAAGAGGATACACTCAGTACAAAGCCCGCTGACATACATACAATATACAGCCTGCGGATAATTTGTGATCCACACTGTAATGTTTCCTAAGAACATTCTAAGAATAGAGAACACAGGTGAAGACTCTTGAGTCTTAAAGGAGAAGAGAAGCAAATATCACACACACCTTGAAACTATTAAGCAGATCACAGCTACTGTACAAGCATGTTTGTTAAGAGGAAGCAGCAGGAAAAAGATTGAACCTTTTCTCTGCAAGATTGACTTGAGAACAGCGGTTCAGGTCTTGCACGTGTTCAAACCTGAATATAGGAACATACCTAACGACCTTCCTCTGAACCTACCGACTGACAATCTTATTTTGCAATTTCCATCAAAACCAGAGTTAATCCCCCGAACTGGCGTCATTTTAAACACTTGAAAACAGCTGAAAGAACAGGGGTTTGGCCTGGGGGGAACCCTCTGCAAATGTTGGGAACACCCACAAACAGCAGCGCAGAACGTCTGCAAGAGTCCTAAAGCAAGAAAGATTGACCACTATGCTCGCAGAAGTGTAGTAGAACGAGTGCAGTGAGACTCCCATGGGTCCTAAAGCAAGCAGGGAAAATTGGTCCAATGCTCCTAGTTAAATAGTAGAAACCATAATCAAATTCAGGGGCCCTAATATACTTTAAAAAGCTAGTGCTTTGGACACCTTCATAACACAAGTGCCGGTGAAACTGCGCCTGTAGAACCAACGATAGGGCTTCTCTTCACAAACTCGTAGTTTTATTGGTATTTACCAATATTCTCAATGAATGCCTAGCCCGAATAAAACGCACACCTAAATGTGCAAGCATATGGGTGACGTTAGGGTTGAAAACGGCAAGTCTATTGTAAGATGCGTGTCCTACAGTGTCCCTGTGCACACAAAGGCATTCATTTTGAAGTGGGTTAAATCTCTTCTGAAAGCATGGTGGGTGCAAGCAGTGCGCACAGGATGCAACGCAATTCTAGATGCAGCGAGAGATGGTAGCAGTACCAGGGAATCTGATGAGCTCTTCCAAACTGCAAAGTAAGTAAAACATTATATACACACTTTAAAGCCCACAATAGCCCGCAAGTCAGAGATTTTGGGGGTGAACAAGCATATTTTAGTGATAATAGCACCAAAATCCATATCCCACTGTAAATACATTACTCTTTGTTAAATTTCAACAGGTCAAACCGTAATCACTTATCACACCCAATATAATCCAACACCTCAGGTATTGGAATTCATTGGGTGTGATAAATAGCACCTAATACAATATTTTTTCCCCCAGGGATGGGTAACAGCGGGTGGATTTTAATGCACCAAACACCAAAATCCGCATGTCTCAGTAATTACATAGCTTTTCTTCAGTGTTAAATTCTGCAGGAGGAGCAAACTTAATTCCACCTGTTAGTTACCAACTGTACTAAACATTGCACCACTCATAACTGTGAATCATGTGCAGATCTCGGAATTTTCCAATTCAGATACCAGGTGTAAATAAACATTTCACTTGGGAGGCATGATGGTGTACTTCTATGTGGCACATAGTTGTAGGTCCCTCCATATAGCCTGGTGACATCAGTAAAGGTGGTCTGGGAAACACAGGAGCATTAATGGAAAGATGTGCTGCTTCGGCTGTAAGACTCCCCCTACATTCCCTAGCATGCAGTGCATCCAATCCTTATGCCCGGCAGACACACAACAAGTCTGCAGAGGTGGTAGCGGGGGCAGCTTCAAGTGTGTATTTTCTTCACAAGGGCATACCAAGCTGCACCAAAATCCGGAGGGGTCAGGGTGAGATAAGAGGTCTATATTATAAAGTTGTGCAATGCACTGGTGCTTCAGGGAGAGGAGACCCAAAGCAAGACTGTGTAAAATCTAGAAAGCGGCCTGTGCCTGTTGATCAATTGCAGTGAAAAGGATAATAATTTCCAAGATTCAAAGTTCTTTTGATGATTTTTAAGCAAAAAGATAATGTTTTAATTATTCATATAATTATAATTAGAGAAATCTGTAAAGAGGTGGACCGGAGAGACCGCCTTTCTTCAGATTTCTCTAATTATAGGACCACAACAAGATTTTTTTGCCTTGAAAAAGCTCTTGCCCGGCTGGCCAAATGGGCAAAACACGTGTCAGCTGTTCTTTGCATGATTGTACTGTTGGAATGAATAATTAAAACGGCACATTTTGATTAAAAAGCACAAAAGAATTTTGAATCTTCGAAATTATTATCCTTTTCCCTGCAATTTATCAACAGGCACAGACCTCTCTCTAGATTTAAAACAATACTCTATATTCAATGGCTCTTGGGTGTAGCCATTTGTGAGGCGTGGGCCAATCATAACATTGGGTCTTGACCACTTTAGCTGGAATCCTAGAAGTATCCACTCATTCGCACACAAACCAAAGCAAGACTGGATTGTGGAGGAGAAGATGAAATAAAAATAATTTACAAAGGGCTCTCATACCTTAGGCCATCTTGCCGCTAAAAAGGCCAGAAAATACAAATAAAGAGATTAGGTTATAAATAACCAAGCTTTAGGAGCCTTTCTAAAATGAGTATTACTGACTTTAGACTTTGTGTTAACCGTAAAGAGTTCCAAGCTTTAGCTGTTGCAAGTGCGAAATAACTCTCGCCCCAATGGAGATGAGCTAATCCAGGTACTGTCATATAGATATGCTTTGCCTACACACTGTGTTAAGTTAGCATGAGCTTATTAGGAGTTTAAACGTAATTTTACCTTTCTGCTGCTTCTGCACACGGCACATTGTTATTACAGCTTTGAGCCTAGTAGAATGTTTTGCTTCACACGAGAATAATATGTTTTGCTATTGTATCAGCTATGCTTGGTAAGCTATGTCTCTACAGTGAGTGCCGAGGATTCAAGGATATTTCAACAGAGTGGTTGTTGTGAGGTCTGATCTTCGCACGTTCTAGACATAACATACATGCAGCTGCGGCCAAACTCTGGCTTTAAGCACGTTTAATATTGCACTGCACAGAGCAAAACACACACTTGATGATTCTTCGCATGCAGAGAGCTGGTGGAAGATGATGTGATCCCTTTCCACTAGGATCAGAGGTATGGGGCCGCCCTGCTAAAACCCAAAGAGACCTTCTTAGATATAATATAATATACTAGCAAGGGAGGATGATATTTTGGTGTCTTTTAGCCTTCTTCCCTCGAGCATTTTAACATGCTTTCTCCCTTTGTATTCTATGGACTAGTAACTATGCTGATTACTTTGTTTCTTATAATATGTTTGCTTGTATTAGCTAAGATACTGCGCTAGAGAACACTGCATTAGAAAATAAACATTTCAAACGTGCACGTGTCTTCATTTACTCCTCGTTCTGGATTGATATGATTGTATAACGAAAGAGTGTTCATGTGTTCCACGAAACCTGAGGTGTTCTAAGTCCATGTTCTGGGTTGTCTAAACATTGGGAGTTTGTAAGAACCAATGAGACACTGATTGCTAGTCTGGTAGGGGATTTTGGGTACTAAGGTGAGTTTTGGCACACCCTAATTCACTGAGGTTGCAAGTCTCTATGCACAGTTCTGTGTAGGAGCAGAATCCCTGCGACATGGCGCCCAATCGTGGGTGGTCTTATTACATGACACTTGAGTAGTGCAATATTCAGTCCTTAATCCCTTCACTATTGTTTCCGGTTAGCGGTAGTGTCGGACAAACCTACCTATATTTAAATAGGTCTTTTCAAGCTTGATTCTTTCAAAACGGTTTCCTTGAATTACCACCCAGTTGTGCTACATAGTTTTCTTTGTACCTCTTTCTTTCTGTGTCACTATGGCCGTGGTGGACATTCCGCAACATAGTCGCATTGCGGTGCGCAATCATTTGCAGACTTATAATGTCCCCGTGGATGGCATGGCTGTGATCATGGTTGTGAGTGCAGAGGTGGCTTACTCGTACGAAATTTTTTATTCGTGGGTGACCTTCCCAGCTGTGAACGCAAATAGCAATGTGTTCGAAACGTTCACTCCCACTGCTGTGCCGCAGGAGTATGCTCCATATAGGGCACAGGAAGTTCCGATTGACGCTTGGCAGCACCGAGTTTGGTTTAATGGCGCCCTACCCCACTCTTTGACAGCTCCGAGGTTAGGTCCTTTGTCCATTCAAGGCGCGACTTGGCATGTTTTGGCCGGATTTACACCTCATCCTCAGCACGGGGCGTGTACGGTTGCTGAGTTAAGATGACTACATGTAGTCGCAATTAGCGTGATTAGGTCGTTAGTGCAATACATAACCCGTAATCTCCCGGGCGGGGCCCCAGGTGGTGCGGCGCTTCCTGTCTGACAGGGCGGAATGAAGCTTAGTCCTGTAATGGTCAACGCTGTGATGGGCAAGTGCCCCCAGGATAAGGATGATTTTCCTTTCTGGCTTGCCGAAAAGTTTGACCAGCTAGAAGCGGTATTTCCTAACACGACTCCTGGTGAAAAGCACAGGATTCTGACAATTAGCATGCCAAAAGACTTGACCTCAGAAATTGGTGACTGAGTCGTGGGGAAAAACCTTTGCGGCAGTATATGCGAGGTGCTACGGCACTCTGTCTATGACTGTTCTTCCGACGGTCATTAAACGTGTTCAGGATGAGCATGGACCCGAGGCAGCGGTTGAATTGGGTATGCGCCTATGTGGCTCCTTTGACGTAGTTTCGGATCTCATACTTGCGAATGTCAAGGGAGATGAGGTGAACTTTCAGGTGTCCAATGCTTTGCAGGCGGTTCACGATGCCGACAAACCCCGACAGTAACCGAGGATTATTGTGGTGGCTTATAAGACCGTGGGCCGCAATAGCGTGGGAGTCCATCCTTTTTCCCCTAAGGAGAAAAAGCAACCCCAAGGGCCGAAGTCAGAGACTGACGAACAGCCCAAGACCAAAAAATAAAATTGGCAGAAAAAACAGAAACAGCGTAAACAACAACAGCAGAAACAGGAGTCTCGTCTTGCATCTCCATTGCCTGCGCCCACAGAACGTATTTATGACTTGCGTGATCGCGCAACGAAAAATAACATGATCGTTTTCAGGTTTCTGATCAACACTCTCCTCGCTCTTTTCAGGATTCATCGGCCTCAACTACCGGTGGTGGAGGAGGCGGTAGAGGTTGGGGTGGCCAGCAAGGACGCGACCAGCCCCGCCCGAAGGACGGTAAAGTCAAGCAGGACAATTCGACACCAAAGAGACCCCAGTTTCAGAAACAGAAAGTCGCCGCTTTAACAGCGAGATATGCCACAGATAGTAAGAACGCAGCTTCGGAATCAGACATGGGCTCTGACCTTGCTGGACAGCGCGGCGGAGATTACCAGAGTGCGAGAGACTCTGCGTCCGCTACAGAAGGTGACAGCGACTGACCGATATGTTTTTGTGGAGACAGCTGACACTAGAGTAGGTCCCCCTGATAGACTTTATGAAATCGTCCTTTTAGTTGAAGGTGACATATAACGTACCATAAAAGGGGTGTTTTGGGAAAATCTTACGACTACCTATGACATTTTGGTAGCGGAGGCTGACTGGCCCCCACCTTTTGTGCTCGCAGCTCCGAGAGGGGAGGAGGTAATCCACCCTAGTTTCGCGCACACTGTCTCGAAGGAGCATATGCTGAATTTTGCAGAAGAGTGGGCTAAAGCCCTTGCGCCGGCTCTGTACCGTACACACTGTGGTTGGGACAAATTTTCCCCACACCACGAGATTCCTTTACG
Source organism: Lissotriton helveticus (assembly GCF_964261635.1). Taxonomy (NCBI): domain Eukaryota; kingdom Metazoa; phylum Chordata; class Amphibia; order Caudata; family Salamandridae; genus Lissotriton; species Lissotriton helveticus. The sequence goes on from NC_136064.1 coordinate 87,061,248, forward strand.
GTCTATGCCACAGCCTCAACCTCAATATCCCATTAGACGAGAAGCTAAGGCTTCCGTTGCGAAAATCCTTGAACAATTGGAATATCAAGGAGTGATTGAAACATGTGTGTCACCGATGAATAACCCTCTTTTTACTGTGACCAAACATGACGGGTCATATCGTTTGGTATTGGATTACCGGCATTTAAACTCGCATTGCCGTACCTGTGCAGTACAGAATACTCATGGCTCTGCCTTAGTGGATAGTCTTATGCGTAAGCGGTTTAAAACCACGCTTGACATATCCACCGGTTTTTATGCCCACTATTTGGATGGTCTAAGTTCCCAATGGACCAGTTTTACGCGCGGCGGCAAACAAAAACAGTTCAAACGTTTACCAATGGGCTATAAGAATACTCCAGGCGTATTTGCTGCCCGCATAGTATCTCTCTTGGAGAGAGCAGACGCAGATGTGCGTTCGTATGTGGATGACATTTATCTCACAGACGACGAACTTTGGGCGCATCTGTGTCGCGTTGACCGCATAATTTGTAGCTTTGCAGACTCCGGCTACAAATTCAACTTTGCAAAGTCTCACATTGCAGAGTACACAGTGTTGTTCCTGGGCTACGAGCTCAACAATGAAGGAGAAGGATTGGCTCCTCACTTCTTGGAGAAATGAACACAACTGCGCGCTCCGAAAAACTCTGAAAAAATTACAGTCTTTGCTGGGATTTTTGAATTTCGGGCGAACATACATTCCTGAATATGCCCAGTGTATCAAGCCTTTGTATGCTTTGATACAACCTACTTTTACCAAATCGTGCTGGCTGCCGGAACACTCCGCTATTCTCCAGTCTTTGCAGGCTGATCTGCTAGAATCTAAATTCTTACTGACTCGTGATATCCACACCAACCTGGTGATAAGAATCATCCCTGGGGCAGTGGGTTTCACTTACCTTACTTTTAACGAAGGAGACACAGTACCTGTTGCTTACAAGTCACACTTGTACACGTCGGCTGAAATGTGATTTTCCACTATGGAGAAAGTTTTAACAGCAGTGCAGATGGCGATTCTTAAGGAACGTGCTATGTCACAGGGAAAACGCATGTTGGTTGTTACCCCGTTTCCTGCATTAGAGGCAGTTACGAAAGCCAGTGTACCAAATTCTAAAGCTTTCCCCCCCCTCGGTGGATACAATTGGCAGCATCATGGACATCTCCGGATGTCACCTTTATGTTTGATGCCTCCTTACAGTCGCAGGAGTCTTTGCAATATGAATTCGTTCATCCTGCACCTTTGGCTATACGGCCTTTGGAGGATTTCCATTGCATAATATACACTGATGGTTCAGCGCAAGTTCTGCATGGGTCTATGCACGCATACGTTTCCGCTTGCGCCATTGTGGTAGGTGCCATGGTGAACGATGAGTTCAAGTCCAGGGTCGTGCACACGCAGACCCTAGGGGACTGCACCGCACAATTGGCAGAGCTTCGTGCTCTGATGCATGCATTGGAGTACGCTGATCCTAGTGTGACAACTCTTATTGCGAGTGATTCTTACTACTGTGTCCAGTCTTACAATGAAAACCTGTTCTTTTGGATTCAGAATAATTTTCGTGATTCCAAGGGTAGCACAATAAAACATAAAATGATCTGGGTCCGAGTGGCTGAGCTTAAGGAGCAGTTGCCATTCGTGTTTGTAATTCATACTCTTGGTCATCAGCGCGTGGGAGTCCACGCTGTTGGCAATTCGCTTGCCGATGAGGCTGCAAAATCAGCAGTATCGACATATTTGGTTGCAGCAGTTACACGTTCCAAAAGTAAGATTGATGATGATATCTTGGCAGCTGTTGCTGCGACTAAGAGGGGAGGTAAATATCCTAAGGGGTTCCCTTCGAAGTATTCATACCATTTAAGTCCCGATAAGGTTCCTTATGTGAAAATACCTGGCGTTGGGGAGAGATTAATTCCCAACGCGGATCGCAGGCACCCATTGCTCACAGCGGCCCATGAAGGAGTTGTGTCTGCGCATGCGGGCGTTTCAGCCACTGTGGCTCAGTTACAACAGCGTTTCTGGTGGAGGGGACTATACAAACAGACGCGTGATTATGTCCTTCAATGTGACATTTGCCAGCAGAATAAGCCTTCAACTGCTGCACGTCCGCCTCAGACAGTTGTTCATTTCTAATAAACCACTTGGTTGTGTTTATTTAGATCACTGCGGTCCTTTTTCTTCTGATACTGCGTATACATTTATCTTAGGAGCAGTTGATTCGTGCACACGCTTTGTGTGGGTATGGCCTCACCGCAGCGCTGATTCACGGACTGTCATAAGAGATTTGCGTGTCTTTGTAGGGATTTTTGCCTGTGGTACCTTCCATTCGGATCAGGGTCCTGCTTTCGCCTCTAAGGCGTATAACGATGCCATGGCTTCGTTGGGGGTCCAAGTCAAGTTTTCGTCTCCATACAGACCTGAGGGTAATAGTGTTGTGGAACGAATGAACCGTGACTTAAAGCAATCTTTGACAGCTCGAGTTATAGGCACTGGCAGGAACTGGCTGGCCCACCTCAATGGCGTGCAGTGTGCACTTAATAATCTCCCTAGAAGGTCTCTGGGTGGGCGGACCCCATACGAAATGCTCTTTGGTATCAAGATGTATGTACCGGACCTTGACGGTCTAGACTCGGTGGCTATTGCTGCCTCCTTTGACGTAGATGAGCATTGCAATGTTTTACAGGCTCTACAAGAGACGAGAGACAGTCTTGCAAAGGAACATTTGCTCTCCACCTCGGATGATGCGTTGCAGATCCCGGTAGTTGGCTGGCTACCCCAAGTTGGAGAATTGGTTCGGGAGAAGATCGAAAACAAGAAAGAATTTGGTCCCTCTTATCGAGCTCCAGTTCCAGTGCTTGGTGTGAAGGGCACAAGGACAGTCATTTTACCACCACTTCCAGGTCGTAAGGAAAACGGGTATATCTCCATTGACAATATCAAGATACACAGAGTGGCCGATTCTTCTTAGTATGACACCGGCAGTCTCATGTCCTTCGATTGTGAGAAATTCTGTATTGGCCACGGCTTCGAATCCTGAGCCTGAGGTTGCCCTCGAGATGCCTGCAATTTCAAGTCCTTTGTTGAGTACATTGCCTTGTACTCACCTTGATGAAACTGACTTCACTTACCCATCTGACTTATCGATGCCAGATTTACAAACTCGCTTGGCCACAGAATCCAGATTTTCTTTTGACACTGTTTCACGCACATCAACAAAGCCTTCAAGAATTACAGTTTATGCAAGGCTGTTTTGGCTGTTTAAAAAACATTTTTTAATTCCCCCTTGGACCTATATTTGGCTGGTGCTTTTTTCGATTTACCTTTTTATGTCAATTGGTTTTGTGTTTTATTTTTTCCGTATCGTCAATGGACACTATGTCGAAGAGAGAACATGCATTCGACATCTCAATGGAACATTGACACCCCATTCCTCCTCGCACACTGCACACAGATTGAAGAGAGACTTGGCTTTTGTTAACATCACTGATTGGCCTGTCCTGGATGGGATTGTATGGGATTCTGTTAAATTTCAAATCCATGGCCCCACTAAGGTTATAAATGTCACTAATGTGCTTAGAGTTAACATGGGGGATGTAGTTGAACAAAACATACGTTCTGATGATTGGGATGTTCAGGCCGTAGAAGCGTTTTCTGATTTGAAATATTATGCTGCCTTTGATGCTGAAGATTTGTATTTAGAATGGATTAGTTACTTACCTGTAATCCTAGTTCTCTTCCAGGGGTATCCTCATCAAAGTCATAAGCATTAGAATATTCCCGCCCATGTGCGGGACCCCGGAAACACTATATTATATATGCCCCACATATATATATATACTCATATATATATAAATACATATATATATATAACATGCAATAGCAACCAATAGAATCAGAGCTGAAATATGCTGTGTAGAATTTCCACCATACATGTAATAATAATAAGCATTAGAAACATGAGAAACAAAAAAGTTTGTTTAGAAACTGTTTTAATGCTCAGAAAGCAGTAGAAATTCTTATAACTCACTGGAAGCATAGAAAGCTCCCAGGCTGCATTGCAAACACACAGTCTAAAAAGACTGAAAAGCTAACCTGTAGCTGCATAGCAATAAACTGACACCGTGCCTTTAAGGCACTCATGACCCCCAGTATTCCATCATGCCTCAGGGGTGACAGTTAGGTCAGTTGTTCTTTTCGGAGACTGAAAATAAACCCAATAACAAATAGGTTAACAATATCTCCTTATTAAAGAATGTCCTTTGCCCGGGGAGGCGGGAGGGTTGCTTATGACTTTGACGAGGATACCCCTGGAAGAGAACTAGGATTACAGGTAAGTAACTAATCCTTCTCTTCCAGGGGATCCTCATCAATAGTCATAAGCATTAGAATAGAATAGCGAGCCTCACCTCATCTCCCTGCGGGCAAAGGAGTAACAATACAGTAATAAACCATATTAAGCCTAGTATTCACTAAGCTTGTACAGGCCGTAGGCTACCCAAATAGATTCCTCAAAGAGGCTTGTCCTACTTGAGTATCGGCCCTGGAATCAGACTCGAGACAGTAATGTCTCGTAAAGGTATGAACTGATTTCCAAGTCGCAGCCTTGCATATCTCTGACATTGGAATGTCGTGCAAGAAGGCTACTGTAGCGGCCTTCCCTCTAGTGGAATGCGCTTTGGGTGACCGCAACAAAGGCTTGCCTGCAAGCTGATAAGCCAATTTAATGCAAGAGACAATCCATCTCGCGATGGACCTCTTGGCCGCTGGAAAACCTGTTCGCATTGAACCATAGTTCACAAACAGTTGATCCGTTTTTCTAATCCCTTTGGTCATTTCCAAATAGAACTTGAGCACTCTTTTAAGATCTAAGGAGTGAAGTGACCGCTCGGCTGGGGTCGTAGGATTTGGAAAAAATGAAGGGAGGGAAATGGACTGATTTATATGAAAATCAGAAATGACTTTAGGTAAGAAAGCTGGATGAGCCCTTAGGACTACCCTATTGTGATGAAAGATAGTGTATGGTTCTTTCGCACAGAGAGCTTGAATCTCGCTGACTCTGCGAGCAGAGGTAATCGCCACCAAAAAGTCCGCCTTCCAAGAGAGATGTTGCAAAGAGGCCTTGTGGATGGGCTCAAAAGGTGGTGACATTAACCTGGATAGCACCAGGTTCAATTCCCATGGAGGAGAAGGATTTCGCACAGGGGGATACACTTTCTTCAACCCCTGGAGGAAGTCCTTAACCACTGGAACCTGAAAAAAAGAAACCTGATCTGGTGATTTTCTGTATGCTACTATGGCTGACAAATGCACCCTAATAGAAGCGTATTTTAAACCAGCAGTAGCTAGGGAAAGGAGGTATGGCAAGATGACGTCCTCCTGTCCTTTAGTCGGATCAAGGTGATGATCCCTACACCATAGGAAAAACCGCTTCCACTTAAACGCATAGGAAGTTCTCGTGGAAGGTCTCTTAGCCTCCTTTAAAATGTTCATGCACTCAGGAGGCAAGTTCAAATGTCCATATTGCAGGACCTCAGGAGCCATGCTGTTAGGTTCAATGATGGGAGGTTGGGATGCATTATCCTCCCGTTCATTTTGCTCAACAGGTCCGGCCTGCAAGGGAGTCGTCTGTGTGGACACACAGACAGATGTAGAAGGTCCGGGTACCACCACTGCCGCGGCCAATCCGGAGCTATCAGGATCATTTCCATGTTCGACCTGCAGAGCTTGGAAACTACTCTCGGAATCAGAGCCAGGGGAGGAAACGCGTAAGCGAACGTCCCTGACCAATCCATCAGCAGAGCATTCCCCTGAGTCCCTGGCCGGTGGAACCTGGACGCGAAGGCGTGGCATTTGGAGTTTGTCGTCGTCTGCAAACAAATCTATGGTTGGACGACCCAAGCAACGAAAAAGCTCTTCCACTACTTCGTCGTTTAGCACCCAGTCTGGCTGATCTTCGAAGTGCCTGCTGAGTGCGTCTGCTTTTACGTTCAACTCGCCTGGAAGGTGCACCGCCACTATCGTGAGGCCTTGAGAGAGGAGCCAATGCCAGATTGCCTGAGCCTCTCGAGACAGAGGGCGAGACCTTGTGTCTCCTTGTTTGTTCAGATAGAACATGGTGGTCGTGTTGTCCGTCTGAACTAGGACTGAGTTGGACTCTATCGCTGGTAAAAAAGCTTTGAGAGCCAGGAATACCGCTCTGAGTTCCAGCATATTGATGTGGTATGTCTGCTCTTGCGCAGACCACAGGCCTTGAATCTGAAGTGGACCCATATGTGCTCCCCAACCTTGCAGAGAGGCATCCGTCACTATCGACTGGGTTGGAAGAGGCTGGTGAAACCGAACCCCCACCAGCAGATTCTTTCTCCGTGTCCACCACTTGATGGCATCTTTTGTCGCTTGGGAGAGTTTGATGCGATCCTCCCAAAGATCTGTCGCCTGGTCCCATTGATCCTCCAGAGCCTGCTGTAGAGGACACATTCTCAGCCTGGCGTTTGGGATGAGAAAGATGCAGGACGCCATGGAACCTAGCAGGGATGCTACTTGTCGGGCTGTTGGAAGCCGAGATTTCAGCAGGATTCCACATTTCTGGCTCATGGAAAAAAGTCTCTCCTCCCAAGGAAACGCTTTTCCCACTTTTGTGTCCAGAACGGAGCCTAGGTAGTGGATTGATTGAGTAGGCCGCTGGACTGACTTCTCCAGGTTCACATGGAGGCCGAGCCTGTGCAACTGGAGTAGACACAGATGTAGATCGTGCTTTACCTGCACTGGAGATGGACCTTTCAGGAGCCAGTCGTCCAGGTACGGGTAGATGAAGAGCCCCTTCTTGTGAAGAAAAGCCGCCACCACTGCCATGCATTTGGTGAAGACTCGTGGTGCGGACTTGAGACCGAAGGGTAGCACTGTGTACTGATAGTGTTTGTTCCCTACGACAAACCTTAAGTACTTGCGATGTTGTAGAGCAATAGGGATGTGAAAGTACGCATCTTGTAGGTCCACCGAACACATCCAATCTCAGACTTGAAGATGTGTGCATATTTGGTGAAGTGCCAACATGCGAAACTTTTCTCTGACGATGACCTTGTTTAGAAGTCGTAGATCGAGTATTGGTCTGAACCTGTCCTCCTGATCTTTTTTGGGGACAAGAAAGTACCTGGAGTAAACTCCCTTTCCTCTTTGAGCGAGAGGAACCTCCTCTATCGCTCTTTTTTGTAGAAGGACTTTTACCTCTCTTCGGAGCAAGCTTAGTTGATGAGGGTAAGCGCTCTTTGGAGGAATGCTCTTTGGAGGGGCACGGAAACGTAGCCTGTATCCATTGCGCAGTATATTCAGCACCCACTGATCCTTGGTGATGCTGACCCACTCTACCAGGTGTTGTGAAGCACTTCCTCCCACTGGAGTGGGCAACAGCGCCAGAGGAAGCCACTGATCAGGCTTTTCCTCCTCTTGTGGTGTTAGAGGATTGCTGATGACCTCCTCTACCTCTGCCAGGTTTACCTCGAAACTGGGGTTTCCCTTGGGTTTTACTTTGGGACCATTGAGGGGTTTGAACCCTCTGTTGAGCCCCTCTCCCCCTGTTGGGCTTGAAACGGCGCTTGAACTCTTTCTTCTTTTCCAAGCCCACCGCTTTCACTGTGTCTAGTTCCGTCTTCATTCGGGTCATTTCTTCGTCAGCATGCTCCCCGAAGAGAGCGGAACCCGAAAAAGGGAGATTAAGGATGCGATGTTGAGCATCCGGCTTCAGGCCTGTCAGGCGCAACCATGCCGATCTCCTGGCACAAACCCCATGCGAATAGGAGTGCGCCGCCAGGACAGCACCATCCGCAGCCGTGCTTATCATCTGATTCGCCACCAGACATCCTTCAGTCACGGTCTCTTCAAAGTCCTGCTGGTCTTCTTTTGGCAGCTTGGCTTTGAACCTTTCCATAGAGTCCCATAAGGCTCTGTTGTATCGACCCAGAAGTGCAGCCGCACTAGAAACCTTAAGAGTCGACGCAGCTGAGTTGCAAACTTTGCGACCCCAGGAGTCTTGAGACTTGCTGTCCTTGTCTGGTGGGACTGAAGAAGAACCGGCAACTGCATGTGTCTTCCTCGCTGCGGCCACAATAACAGAGTCTGCTGGAGGGTCAGATCTTACAAAAACCGGGTCAGAAGAGGCCGGTTTGTATTTCTTCTGAATGCGGGCTGGCACAGCTCTGATAGTCGCCGGAGTTAGGAATACCTCCTTGACAGGATCCATAATCCCCGGGACTAATGGTAGTAGAGGACGGGTGATCGCTTTTTTGTGTAAAGTCTCAAAAATGACTGTCGTTGTAACCTGAGGGACAGACATTTCAATGCTCAGTTTCTGAGCTCCTCTTTGCAAGACATCCAGATACGTGCCAATGTCATCCACTGGGGAGGATCGGGACGTAGGACTGTCCGTCAAAGTAGGGGAGTAGTCCCTCTTGGAAGATCTGGTAGAAGAGGTAGATGAAGTAGACGGAGTTCGTCGACGTCTACGGTGAACACTGTGCCTCCTCTCTTTTGATCGTTTCGAACGCTCTTCTCGTCTGGGAGAGCGAGACCTGACCCGCTCCTCTGGTTCTTTTCTGGGAGATCGGGGCCTTCTGGGAGATCTGGTTGGTGTTCTCACAGGAGATTTGCGCCTGGGAGGGCTATGCTTGTCCATCTCCTCCACCAGATCCTGAAGAGGAGACCTGTGCTGCGAGCTGGCATAGTCTTGCATACGTTTTGCAGCCCCAGAATCTCTCCAATGGTCCAAAGACCTGTACCATCTAGGTGACAGTCTGACTTTATCCGCCCAAGGGTCCGTCCGACGCTCAGGAGATTTGCGTACCGGACTTCTGGACTTTGAAGATGCAGTTGAGGAGCCAGAGGACCTTGAGGTGGAATGACAGGAAGCTGACTCCGTTACCATCACCACATCTGAACATCTCGACGTCGAGCGATCTTCCCTCGTGGTCGAGTGCTTTCGCGGAGTCGGCGGATCAAACAATCTTGTTTTTGATTGTCTATGCGAGGATGTATGGTCTCTCGACGTCGAGCGGCGATGAGCAGCCGCCGACGGAGTTCCATGTCTCGACGTCGAACGGCGAGTACCGGCCGTCGACGGAGCCCTCTCTCTCGACGTCGAACGACGATGCCCAGTCGTCGACGGAAGTCTCGACGTCGAACGACGATGCCCAGTCGTCGACGGAAGTCTCGACGTCGAACGACGATGTCCTGTCGTCGACGGAGGTCTTTCTCTCGACGTCGAACGGTGATGATCAGCCGTCGACGGAGTTTTCTGCCTCGACGTCGAATGTCTGTGCGACGACGGCGGAGGGGTATTGGACACCCTCGACGCCGAGAGCTGACGAGACACTGACGGAGACTGTCTCCTCGACGCCGATCGACTTTTCCCTGTCGACGGCGGAGGGGTCTTGGTCCTCGACGCCGAACGTCGCTTCTTCGACGACGGCGGAGGTGTCACACTTCTCGACGCCGGTCGACGTCTGGATGACGACGGCGGAGGGGTGACCTCCCTCGACGCCGGTCGTCGCCTGGTTGACGATGGCGGAGGGGTCCTGGATCTCGATGCCGACCGTCGCACGGTTGACGGCGGCGGAGTTCCCTTCCTGGACGTCGGACATCGCCCGGTTGACGCCGGCGGAGGGGATTTCGGCGATGGAACTGGATCCTTCGACATCGTCGACGTACCTGGTCTTCTCTTCAACGGCGAGCCCGCCGTCGACTGTAGTTTAGACGATGAATGATCCACCGGTGGTTCTTTTCTCAGCGCCGAGCCCGACGCTGAGGGTGAGGGGTGTGAAGACTTCTTTCTGGAAGATGAATGAGTCTTCTTGGAGCCCTTCCTCACCGGAGATCTTCCTCTTGATGACCTATGAGCTAGGCCATAAATGCGAATCCTCTCCCTGTCTTTTAAAGTTCTTCCTGACAGGTGTTCACAATGAGGACAGGTGCCTGGATCATGTTCCTCAGGCAGACACAGGATACAGACGTCGTGGTTGTCTGACTTGGCCTTCTTGTTGCCACAAGAAGGGCATTTGTCAAAGAGTGAAGGCATTTTCAGGAGAAAATGCTCACCAAATTGACTGAAAAAGACAGTATCTTACTTGACTAGATGTTAAATGTCGAGTAAGAACAAAAAATTGTCAAAAGTGAAGAGTTTTTCTGTGAAAAAACAGGAAAATTAGTGGAGCTGTGTAACCAGGGTCCTTCTCTGAAGGAGCCGGAAAGAACAACTGACCTAACTGTCACCCCTGAGGCATGATGGGATACTGGGGGTCATGAGTGCCTTAAAGGCACGGTGTCAGTTTATTGCAATGTAGCTACAGGTTAGCTTTTCAGTCTTTTTAGACTGTGTGTTTGCAATGCAGCCTGGGAGCTTTCTATGCTTCCAGTGAGTTATAAGAATTTCTACTGCTTTCTGAGCATTAAAACAGTTTCTAAACAAACTTTTTTGTTGTTTCTCATGTTTCTAATGCTTATTATTATTACATGTATGGTGGAAATTCTACACAGCATATTTCAGCTCTGATTCTATTGGCTGCTATTGCATGTTATATATATATATGTATTTATATATATGAGTATATATATATGTGGGGCACATATAATATAGTGTTTCCGGGGTCCCGGACATGGGCGAGAATATTCTAATGCTTATGACTATTGATGAGGATCCCCTGGAAGAGAACTGCTAATTACGATGATTTATTTTGTTACCATCATTTTGGCAATCACCACCTACATAAAACTAATACCAGGAGGAGCAATGTGAATTATACACAATGGGAACATTGTCCAGCTCCTATACAAGGCAGTTCTGTTTCCTTTTTGAAAAAGTACACTTATTTTACTGATTTTAATCAGTCCAATCCCAAAGCATTTTATTTTAAAATGACAGAAAAGTCCATATCCAAAGTTATACTTACCGATACTAAATTATTGTACTCGAAGTCCTTTCTAGACCAGCTAGCTGTTGGAGGCTATGAGTTGTGGAAGGAAACAGTTGACCTTAAATCTGTTTGGGGTTCTAAAAGTTGGCAGGTGCAAGGCACTGAGGCTTTGCACCGTGCATGTCTCATCCCGAATCATATATTGTTTTTGAACTCTACAATTTCACAGACAACTTGCTTTGGATTGGCTACCTCTAAACAATTAAATGCTCCTTCCTTCCCTGATTTGGAAGAATATTCAGGTTGGGGTAATACTAAAAAATTACGATCAGAGAGTTGCAAACTCTGTTGCTAAATTCTTCTTTTAACATATCCAGTTTGGATCCCAATGGCTGGTTGCTCTGGCACAAAAGTGCTGACTCGTGCCAACATCGTTTTCGGGGTTTGGCTCAAGGCTTTACACAGGTCAGGGTGGATCCCCGTTTTGAAAGTGACAATTCTGTAACTACCTATTCAGTAGGCAAATTATGTCAGAATTGGCTCAAACATTCTACCTTGGCGTCAGTTAAATTGCATTTCTCTAAACTGACTGACGATGTTGATCTGAATGATTTCATAAAGGGCCCGGCTAAAGGTAGATCTAAAAGATGGATATATGCTGTTTATAATGAGTTCTGGAAGACATCCCAGATTGAGGCGGCTACCCGCCTTCGGGTTATAGATCAAGCGAATTTAGAAAAAGTGCTAGCAGTTGTAGATAATAGCATTAACACGCTTTCTTCCCACATTTACACGTTGGACAATATGTGTCTGTATTGTACCATGGTCAAAATCAATTGCGTTTTGTTATGCAGTTTGCTTGGACCCTGCAGACGCTCAAGGCCGGAAAAGTGCCATGGCATTACATGAATACCTCTTCCCTATTTGCCCCGTTTAATGACTGATAAGCAACGTTTACTTTCAATGAAGGATGCTTCTTTTTCCATGTTACACATTGAACGATTAGAGTCCTTACCATTTTCTGTGGCAGAGGCCACTACTGCAATGTGGCTTATCCACGGATTAATAACTCTACCGTTTCCTCTGTTCGAGTTTAAAAATTGTATGAAGTATTTTGCCATTGGTAGATATGAGCCTCTTGGTAGTTCCTATCTCCATGAAGCCTGGTCGCTTCCATTTACATATATATGCCTTAGGGAGGGCAAGGAAGTTTATCTGAATGGTGAAGAATGCACTGAAACACCGGATCACTCATTAATGTGTAGACATATCCAATTACACGGCTCCTGTAATCAAGACGAGCCTAAATTAGCCTGTGTTTTGAAAGGTACCCCCGTGCCCGCTATCGTTCCCACATTCACATTACTGTTGATGAATAGTCATTTATGATGCATTACAGTAACCAACATAGTGATGGAAGCGAGGCTAAAACTAAAAACTCCTGTAGAGAAAGTGAAATGAAGAGAAGAGGAGGAATCACGATACCCTTCGAAACTGGGCCTAACTACACTCCTAGGAAGTTGGCCCAGTTTCAGACTGTTTTTGGCTGTAGGTTTAAAATGCCTGGTTGTTTTTAAGGTCCCCTCTTCTGGGATGATGTTCAAATATAAAAATACTAGTTCAGTTTGTGATAGCCTCCACTACATCACACCAACATTTAAAATATATTTGGGAATGATATTTAAAACAATCATAGACAAAGCAGGACCTCAACTGACAGTACAATTTTCCCCTTTTTCGTATTGCTCAATAACCTCAAATACAACACACCCTGAATCCATACTAGGCAGAGAATCCCAATTCTGAATCCAACCAATACTTGGTAGTGATAAAAGTAAACATAGACATGGCAAGCCCCTAATTACTTCTACAATTGTTTTGCTCTACAATTGTTTTGCCCTACTATTTTTTTCCACCCCCACCTCTCTATAGTGTTCTATGTAAATAGAGCTGGTCCTGGTTGTCTGTCCCGATTAACATCTCGATCAAATAGTTATATATTTTGCTATATCCTTTAGAATCCAAGCTTATCGATGTACACATTTAAAAATAAAATGTTGCCCCACTTTTAACAGAACAGGACAAGCATCATCCTTAAACCAGGATGCACACACAAAATGCAAACCCTCAACGTTGGGTAGGCGTGCCAGGAAGTTTTCCCTTTGAGGCTACCATTTTTCTACCGGTAGGTTTCCTAGTCTTTTGCAGACAAGAGGACGCCGACCAGCTCCTGTAGATTTAATCCGGACGGGCACCACCTGCTGGCATCTTCAGAGCCACGGGCAGGAGTGTTCCCTGAACGAGGGTGCAGCCTTGATGAAGTGAGTGAAACTGAGCCTTTTTCCTTTTGCCATTCCCCATTTAGACACACTTGACTTAACCATGCTCAATATGACCTTTCTTTTCTCATGCAGAATGTGACTATAGGCTATTCCCACGTTTTGGAATCATGATGCCAAATTAAGGCTTGTAACATGTGTGTAGTTTTGCAATCATGAGAAAAGGAGCTATAGGTGTGGGTCTTTGAAAATATATGTCTGTCCTGTGCTTCACTCACTTATGGTATCACCAGAAGTGCTCTCATTCTTCAGCGGAAATATATCACTAATGTCCATAATGGTGTAGAGCTTTTAAAGCATAATAAGTACAACATGGCCACCGGGCCATATTTTTATTAACCCATTTTTCTTTTCTTTCGTGTACCCTCGCAGTTTCTAAAGAAATGCAGATGCTGTATATTTTGATAGTTACTTTATATATAGTTTGACCAGCATGCAATGAAGTTCAAGATTAAAGGAGTGGTATCAGGGAGTAGACTTCCTTGGTACTGAAGAAATAACTTGGGGTAGGGCATGAAACTAGTTGACCGACCAAAGAAACCCAGGGACATCATCCCATTGAGTTTCCTTTTCCCCATTTTTAATCATCCCGGTTAGAGGTGCCGATAAATACAACATTTTTACTTACTAGTCAGGTATTTTAACACTTAAAAAAAAAAACTCCTGTTTTTCAGCAGGATTAGTCTAAATACTATCAGTGCGACCACGTAGTCGTAAGTCGTAACACACCCGTTCCACAGTAGAACTGGAAGAAACCAATGATGAAGCATTCCACCAAAGGGTAACACTGGTGGGTGAGGGTTATTTAAATAAATTTTTCTACCTGCCATAACATCTGTAGGATAAGAACAAAAACGTTTACAAAAGACAAGTAACTCTTTGGTTTCCTCAGTAAGAAAAGTGATAACCTGATGTTTCTAGGATTAACCATTACAAAATTAGAAGTCCAAATGGGTACAATCTCACAGTTTAGGGACTTAATGATGTTTGCTACCTTGAAATCACCAGATGTTTACATAATATTGAAATGGAACCATTGGTTCTAGACTCTTTAGTTAGTCACTCGTGTTGCTCATATTAGGCAGAGTAAGCGGAGACCTGGAATTCAAGTTACTTGGGGCCCAAGCTGGAAAAAAGACAAGAACAAACTCTGGTGAGCTCAAATACTAAGTGGGTGCTAGAACACTTTGTAGCTTGTCAAAAGTTATGTTATGTTATGTTAACTATTATTTATATAGCGCACGGCTACTCAACAAGAGTGTCCCGGCGCTTTCAGAGGGCGGCTCAGCAATTAAAAAACATAACAGTAGACAAACAAGAAAAGAAAAATGGAATAAAGAAAAAAAAAGCAACCTAAAGATTAAAAAGCCAAGTCTTCAGATTTTTCCTGAACAGGAGCAAACTAGGAATGCTGCGTAAAGCAAGGGGCAATGAGTTCCACAGTTGGGGAGCCTTAAGGCTAAAGGAACGACCCCCGATGCGAGCCTTCTTCACGCGGGGCACCACGGCCATGAACAAAGATTCCGACCGCAAAGAGCGGGCCGGACAGTAGAAGGCCAGTCTGCGCTGCAAATACTTAGCTCCGGAGCCAGAAAGTGCCTTATGCACCAGCGTCAAAGTTTTGAACATTATCCGCTTTCGGATGGGGAGCCAGTGCAGTGACTGTAGCACCCCAGATGTTCTTGCCCGCCTGTGAAGGCCGAATATGGCGCGAGCCGCAGAGTTCTGCGCCACTTGCAGCCTTTGGATCAGATACTCCGGAAGCCCTAAGTAAAGAGCATTAGCATAGTCCAGTCTAGATCCTATAAGAGCTTGGACAATGATCTTCCTATGCTCCTCTGTAAGCAGGGGTAGGAACTTCCGAAGCATCTTAAGGATGCCAAAACAGGTGCCCGTCAGACCAAGAATGTGCGATCTGAACGTAAGGCCATTATCGACCTTGACTCCCAGATTTTTAGCAGCCAAAGATGGCTGGGCGGGGGGGCACTTATCAACTGGCCACCAATCACGCCATTCCGGTTCCGAAGCACAGCCAAATAGCAGAACCTCAGATTTACTAGAGTTGGCCTTAAGACCATTCTGCTGAAACCAATCAAAGACCCTCTTCAGGCATCCCTGGATGCTCTCCCCGTCAAATGACTGGTCTTTCCTGCAGGTGAAGAGGAGCTGAGTGTCATCCGCGTAGGACACGATCTGGGCCCCCGAGGTCTCCACGAGTGCCGCCAGAGGGGTCATAAAGATGTTAAAAAGTGTCGGGCTCAACACAGAACCCTGTGGAACTCCGACTCCCAGTGGCGGCATCTTAGCGGAGCTCGAAGAAGCCCAGACCGTTTGTCGGCGGTCCTCCAAAAACGATGTAAACCATTTGAACACCGTCCCCCTCAGACCGATGTCGTAAAGTCTGGTGAGTAAAGCCTCGTGGGGGACGGTGTCGAAGGCCGCCGACAAGTCCAACATGACAAGCACAGCCTTCCCCCCTGCGTCCAGAGTCTCGCGAATGACCTCTGACACCTCAAGAAGTGCCGTCTCCGTGCTTAGGTTAGACCGAAAGCCGGATTGCGAGGGATGCAGGAGATCATTTGATTCGAGGAAACCCGAGAGCACGCCATGCACGTGCTTCTCCGTGAGCTTCGCAAGGGCCGGAAGAAGAGAGATTGGCCGGTAATTGGCCAGAACCCCGGGATCCAATCCCGGCTTTTTGAGGAGGGGGATCACCATCGCCCTTTTCCAGGACAAAGGGAGCCGCCCCTCTCTCAAAGATGAGTTCAGGAGAGGATTCACCAAGGGGTTCATCAGCGGCGCCATCCTGGCCAAAAATTTGGCCGGGCAGGGATCGAGTGGCGACCCAGACTCGATAGTGGCCAAAAGTGCAAGGGAAGCATCTGAGGAGACCGGCGGAAACTCAGCCAAAAAAGCCTCTGGCGTAGCCGTTGGAGCTCGTCCCCCCCCCGATGCTAACAGCCCCATCCACCACCTCAACAGAGAAGGAGGCCTGGATCGTTCTGATTTTATCGGTGAAAAACCTAGCCAGGTCACTGACCCAGGTCTCAGATGAGACTGCTTGCTGGAGATTGGACCTAGGGGCTGTAAACTCCCTGACCACGGTGAAAATCTCCTTACAGGAGTTGGCGGCCGCCTCAATCCTCCTGGCGAAATACTCTTTTTTTGCGCACAGAATGTTACGATGGTACGCTTTAACCGCCAACCTATAAGTCAGTCTGGCCTCCCCGTCATACTGAGAGCGCCACGCCCTCTCCGCAACCTTGCACAGGCTGCGTTCGGTACGCAACACCCCCGTAAACCATTGCGCAGACTGCCGCTTACCCACTGATCGAAGAACTCTCACAGGGGCCAGGTCATCCAGCCTCTCCAACAGCCACGCTTGCAAAGTCTCAGTGTCCAGGTCCAAGTCACCCACGATGGGGCAGGGATGGTCAGCAAACGCCCGCGCTAGCAGATCAGGCGTGACTCTATGTAACGCCCTCGAAGCAGCCCCAGAGTGAATCGGAACGCTGCTAGATAGATGATCACTCCCTTGAATGAAAAATCTGGCCAGTCTATGATCCGACCAGAGTACCGGGAGCAGTTCTATATCCACAAGGGGAACAGAGGAAAACACCTGATCTAATGTATGCCCTTGCTCATGTGTGGGACCCGACAGCGAAGGAGCGAGACCCAAAGGAGTGGTAATATCAAACAGTTTGTTAGAATTTGTGTCCCCCACAGTGTCCAGATGAAAATTAAAGTCACCTGCCAGCAAGCAATGCTGAGCAGACAAAGCCAATCTGGATAGGACCTCCTGGAGGTCCTCAAAAAAGGAGCCAACCGGCCCAGGGGGCCTATAAACCAGCAGGCCCTTCAGGGCTTGATGGGGGGACAGCCTGATGGCAAAGGCAAGGGACTCAGAACCTGCTATCGTCTCCATAGGGAGGATAGAACAAGGGACGCTTTTCTTGACTACCACCGCAACTCCACCCCCCCTTCCCTTGGCTCTGTCCTGACGGAAGATGTTATACTCCGGAGGGATAGCCGCCAGGATGTCAGGGTTGGACGCCTCCCCCAGCCAGGTTTCGGTCAGAAGGAGACATAAAGGTTTCTCCCTGACCAAGTACCACCATATGTAGCTCTGGGACATCTTTTGCCCACAAGTCGAAGGCTGGTGGTGGGAAACTGCTCCATCTATGTCAAAGGGACGCTATTAGGAACTAGGATATCTGCAGGAGGGATATCTCAACAGACACAAAGTAAAAATGTAGTGCAAAGGAAAGCGGTTGCCCGGCAAAGTATCACTTCACTGGTTTCTTAACACTTCTTCACATCTAGGAGTTCTGGAGGTCTTCTATGCACTTTATCTAGTCTCCTCTGGATTATTTGGGATGTCTGGAATTTTACAAGCAGGAGAGCAACATCGGCAGGAAGGGAAGTACAGTCTTAGCTAATGCATCAATCTTTGTCATAGCTAGGGTGTTGGAACTGGGTAGCCTGGCCTAGGGCAAGACAAATACTTCAGAGGCACAGTGTTAAGGTTGCAGACCGCCCAAAAGTAAAACCACGCAATAGCACACAAAAGAAAACGCTACACCAAAAATGTAGGAAAATAAGTACTGCTTTATAAAAATAATATTCTCTTTGTTCTCAAGTTATACAGCTTAGGGCATATCAGATGACTTTAGAATCAGCAATAATACTTTTTGAACTGCTAAGCAAATTGTTATTTAACTTACAAGTTTCATCACATTTGTCAGGAAATCAGTAATGGCACTTCAAAAGTATCAAATCACCACATTAGATAGATTTAGCAACACATCTCATTAAGCTCTATAAATGTTTAAACTTTGCTATTATGACTTCCTAAGACTTTCACCCCAAATCTTACTTTCAATGAGGCAGTGTCAGCACTTTACATTTGGTCAGATATTCAGTAAACATTTCATTGATAACCATACAACTCCCCTTACTGGGCTTGACACCTTCCCAATCAAAGATCAGTTATTCCTGGGACGAAGCCTGTATTCCTCTAGCAAAGAGGACTCCTTTCCTTTCTCCTCCCTTCTGTTATCTGATGAAAATGACTTATCTACATAGAGCCACGTTACATTTAGGCCATCCAGGGATTCCCAAGAGCGCTTTACCCTCTGGAATGCTCTCCTTATTCCCCTGCTGGTCAAGTCTCGCTCCCCTGCCCTCTCGCTTCTCTCCTTACTTGTTGTTGAGGACTTGTTCTGTCAGGGCGAATAGGGAAAGCCCCGTGTCAGGATAACCGTGCTAAGCGCCGGCGAGGCTCGCTAGCCTCCAGGGCACCTCAGCTCCCCTCTCCCACTCGAGCCAGCTCCTCTGGTGGCGCTCGAGCGGGGAAAGGATTTTGGCAGCTTACACAGCAGGCGGACGGCTCCTCAATTCCCCCCTCTCGCTCGCGCCGGCTCTTCCGTGTGGCGCTTGAGCGAGGGAGAGACAAACTCACAACTTTCCTCTGCCGCCTCTACGCTCCGACGCTTCCCTGACTGGATCCGCCTCCACCCAAGAGGCAGCGCGACCGGGCATGCGCGAGTGAGCAGCGGCTTCCGCTGGAGCCTGCTCGGTTTCACTTCCTCTGGCTCCGCCCTTCAACACCGGCTCACTCGCTCCTTTTCCCGGATCAGCGCTGACAGGACCCGGCGCAGGAAACGATCTCCCACCTCAGCGCACACTGCTTCTACCGGGCACAGGCACGCAGGCAGCCTGATCAAACAGCCAGTGCCCCCTCAAAGCGCCTCGAGGAGAGCACACACCTGGCTCCACTTCAGATACCAGGAGCTTACTTGGACAAGGGCAGCCCCAGGTACAGGGGAAGGGGGGTATCTTGTATTACGTGATGATAGGCTCCTCACCAGCTCACAGTCCCCACAATCTCTATACTGATGTCCTGGGGATCGCTTCCCTTAAGTCCTTTTACTGGGCAGAGGACTGCGCTACGCAGCGCTGCAGTCTCCTTCTCCTATAAACTCCCCCTGTATAACTTAGATGAGGGGTAAACTAGGCGCCCAGGATCTCCAGTAACTTCCCACAGCGGGGCCAAGACAAGTAACTAAAAGGGGAGTAGTGGGTTGGACCAAATAGGCAGCTTCCCAGTCCAGGAGGTCAACCCTAAGTCTAACCTTTTCCCACCCTTAGCTACAACCTGTCCTCCAGCTGACTTCCACAGGTAGACAAAATGGCTGCCCCGCATTCCGCCTTTTATAGGCTGCCCTTCAATGGTCCAGAATGGACCAGAAGGTTCTAGAATGCCCTATGCTAGGCTATGGCCAAGTTCTAGGTGTGACAGTTGGGGCAGTTGGTGGCCACCATTTTAGGTGGTGCCAACTTTCCTGTCAGAACAGGCCTCAGGGCCTGAGGTAAAAGATTATGGGGGGAAAAAGAACACCTATCCCCTTGACCAACACCTAAAAAAAATAGTAGACAGAAAAATAGTAAGGGTATGAGGGGCAAAAAGGGGACAAAATAAATAATAATGAGGAGGGGCTGCGCAAAAAATCCAGACAGGTCTAACACGCGTCCCCCCCAGCTGAAAGTGGGGAGAACTACCCAACCCCTTGGGAGTCCTCATCACTAAGGCGGAAATACCTGGAGAGACCGTCTGCATTGGCGTGGTCCACTCCAGGCCGATGTTCCACCCGGAAGTCCATTCCCTGTAGGGAGATGGACCACCTCAACAGCTTGGGATTTTCCCCCTTCATTTGCATCAGCCAACGAAGGGGGCGGTGGTCAGTCTGAACCAGGAAGTGCGAGCCAAAGAGGTATGGCCGCAGCTTCTTCAGAGCCCACACCACCGCAAAAGCTTCCCTCTCAATTGCACTCCACTTCTGTTCCCGGGGAAGCAGTCTCCTGGATAGGAAGACTACAGGCTGATCCAGGCCCTCTTCATTTAGTTGCGATAACACTGCCCCAATGCCATGTTCAGATGCATCTGTTTGAACAATGAACTCCTTGGAGAAATCGGGAGCCTTCAGGACCGGTGCTTCACACATTGCCTGCTTCAACTTTTCAAAGGCTTGCTGACAAGCCTTTGTCCAAACTACCCGTCGAGGTTGTTTCCTAGAGGTGAGCTCTGTGAGGGGCGCTACAATAGTGCCATACCCCTTCACAAAGCGACGGTAGTAACCTGTGAGGCCCAGAAAAGCTCGGACCTCAGTTTGTGTCTTGGGGGGTTCCCAGGCCATGATTGCCTCAATTTTTGCCTGCAGGGGCTGCACTGACCCCCTACCCACCAAGTGTCCAAGGTACACAACCGACCCCTGCCCAATCTGGCATTTGCTGGCTTTGATGGTCAGTCCAGCTTGTTTCAGCGCCTGGAGAACTGCTTGCAAATGTTGCAAGTGGTCCTCCCAACTGCAACTGAAGACAGCAATGTCATCCAGGTAAGCAGCCGAGAAACCCTCCATTCCAGAGAGGACCTGGTTCACCAGTCGCTGAAATGTGGCAGGAGCGTTCTTGAGACCAAAGGGCATCACACAGAACTGGAAGTGTCCCTCGGGCGTGGAAAAGGCTGACCTTTCCCTTGCTCCATCTGTCAAGGAGATCTGCCAGTACCCTGAAGTGAGGTCAAAGGTACTGAGGTATTGGGCAGCTCCTAGCCGGTCAATTAACTCATCCGCCCTGGGGATTGGATGAGCATCAGTTTTGGTAACTGAGTTCAGTCCTCGGTAATCCACACAGAACCTCAGTTCTGGTGTGGTGCCCGGTGGGGTGGCTTTTGGGACTAGCACCACCGGACTGGACCAAGGGCTGCTGGACGGTTCTATCACTCCTAGCTCCAACATCTTGGCAACTTCGCCATGGATGCTAGCCTTCACCTTGTCCGACAGCCTATAGGTCTTGGATTTCACTGGGGGGCTGTCTCCTGTGTCCACATCATGGGTACACAGGTGGGTTCTTCCTGGGACAAGGGAAAACAGTGAAGAGTACTGCCCCAATACCTGTCGGCAGTCCTCTCGTTGCTCGGGAGTGAGAGACGGGGAGAGAATCACTCCCTCCACCGACCCATCCTTCTCTTGACATGAAAAGAGGTCTGGGAGAGGCTCGCTTTCTGCTTCCTCAGCACCATCAGTCACCAACATCAGGATGACCTCTGGCCTCTCATGGTGGGGTTTGAGGCGATTGGCATGCAGCACCCGTAGGGGCTGCCGCGGGGTCTTAAGATCCACCAAGTAAGTGGCCTTACCCTTTTTCTCCAACACCTCAAATGGGCCTGTCCAACGATCCTGAAGGGCACTTAGCTCTCCAGGTTCCATCACCCAGACTTTCTGGCCAGGCTCCAATTCCACCGGGTGAGCATTTTGGTCATACCATTCCTTCATGACTGCCTGACTGGCCTCCAAGTTGTCAGCAGCCTGCTTCCACAACTTGGCCATCTGGCTTCTGAAGGCCAACATGTAGCTCACCACATCCTGGGGAGGTTTTCTGGGAGACTTCTCCCATCCTTCCTTCACCAGGCTGAGAGGCCCACGCACCGGGTGTCCATACAACAATTCGAATGGGCTGAAGCCCACTCCTTTCTGTGGCACCTCTCTGTAGGAGAACAGTAAGCAAGGTAGGAGGACGTCCCACTTCCTCCGTAAGCTCTCTGGCAGACTTCTTATCATGCCCTTCAGGGTCTTATTGAACCTCTCAACCAGTCCATTGGACTGGGGGTGATAGGGAGTGGTGAACCGGTAGGTCACCCCACACTCCTTCCACATGGTCCGCATGTAAGCAGACAGGAAGTTAGTCCCCCTGTCAGACACAACCTCCTTCGGGAATCCTACCCTAGTAAAGATTCCCATCAGGGCCCTAGCTACCACAGGTGCAGTAACAGTCCTCAGAGGGATGGCCTCTGGGTACCGTGTGGCATGATCCACCAGAACCAGGATGAACCTGTGACCAGCTGTTGTTGGTGGATCTAATGGCCCTACAATGTCGATGCCCACCCTTTCAAAGGGGGTGCTAACGACAGGAAGTGGTTCCAGGGGAGCCTTTAGCTTCACCCCTGTCTTCCCACTGGCCTGGCAGGATACACATGTCCTACAGTATGTGTTGGACGCCACTTTCATCTGAGGCCAGTAAAAGTGGAGGACAAGCCGTGCAAAGGTCTTGTCCTGGCCTAAGTGTCCTGCCAGTGGTATCGCATGAGCCAATTCCAGCAGAAAGGCTCGGTATTGCTGCGGGACCACCAAGGCTCTTGATGAGCCAGGTAGAGGTATCTTGGGTTCACTGTAGAGGAGGCCATCCTCCCAGTAAATATGGTGGTGTCCCGTAGCATCACCTGCTGCCTGGGCTTCAGCCTGACGCCTCAGTCCCTCAAGGGTAGGGCACTCCCTCTGCCCCTTACAGAATTCTTCTCTGGTAGGACCTCCCTCCACATGCCATTCAGCAGGGATGGGTAAATCCTCCAGAGAGTCTACTTCCCCCTCCACGGACTCCTGGCCTACCACTGCAGGTGGCCGATCTGTCACATGGGGCGTGGAAGCCGAAGCAGGCTGTCCCTGTCTCCGTTTCTGACCCTTTTTGGCAGCGGGTTGGGCCATTGTTCCAGGCTCCAACCCAGGCGAACTCCCTCTCCGGGCAGTCGCAGACCTTGTGCTGACACAGGCCCAGTGAGGTGTACCCAGCATCGCAGAATGCGTCCGGTATTCCACCTCTCTCCAAGTGTTGTGTTCCATGTCATTCCCCAACAGACAATCGACTGGCACGGCAGGGCTTACGGCAACTCGAAGTGAACCTGCAACCCCCTCCCACTCAAAGGGAACCTCAGCCACTGGATAGTGGCCCATTCTGCCGTCAGCCATCGCGGCGGGGTGGAGTACATTAGGAACAACCTGCTCTGGGGACACCAGCTGACTTCTCACCATAGTCATGCTGGCTCCTGTATCCCTCAGAGCCTCCCCTCTCTGGCCATTGATGGTAACCCATTGCCCATACTTTGTAGTATTTGGGGGCACCTGGATCTTTGGCACCATCTCCCGCTCTCCCAGGGACACTAAGGTGACACCCGCCCACTCACCCCCCTTATCTAAGGGCAACTCCTCCCCGAGCGCTACACTAGCTACTCCCGGTGACTTTCCTCCGGTGGGAGGGGGTGGTCTCTTTGGGCATCTGACATCTCCCTTATAATGTCCAACGCCACCGCATTCAAAACAGTGGGGAACCCTGGGCTGCTGGCTTTGGCCAGGATAAGGGTTCCGGGGCGGGTTTGCCCTAGGGGTGAAACCTGCTCCCTTCCCTTGGAAGTTATTTTGGGGACCTTTAGAGAACTCTTTCTTTTTCTCCCCCCCTTCCTTCTTCTGGGGGGCGCCCTGTCCGGCTTTTTGAGATTCCCCTCCAGTCCCCTTGGAGGACACCCGAGTACTTGTCCAGATGTCCGCCTCCTCTGCAAGCTTCCGGGGATTGGTCAGCTTGCTGTCTACCAGGTGTTGGCGCAGCTCGGGAAAACATTTCTCGAGGAGGTGTTCTTTCAAAAATAGATTGTACAGCCCCTCATAATCCTTTACCTCACTGCCCTTGACCCAACCCTCTAAGGCCTTTCTGGCATAATCAAGGAAGTCCACCCAGTTCTGAGTGCCCATCTTGTGACTCCCCCTAAACTTCTGTCGGTACCTCTCTGGGGTGAGCCCGAACTTCCTCAATAACGCCAACTTCATGGTGGGGTAGTTTGTCTGTTCCTCTGGATCCAGGGCCAGCAAGGTGTCCCGACCAGCAGGAGGCATGTACTTGTACAAACTACCCCCCCAGTGCTTCTCCTGCACTCCATGAACCTTCAAAGAAACCTCATAAGCGGCCAGCCACTTAGCTACATCATCCCCCTGACTGAAACTCGCTATCAGGTCCTTTGGGATATAGGGTTTGGTCTCCCTGGCTGACTCTTTTGGTTCGCTGCCACCATTCCTAACAGGAGAGGACCCCCGTCGCAGACTTTGGAGCTCCAGTTCCTTCAGTCTAAACTCGTGGACCATCCTCCTCTCCTCTTTCTCCTGCTCCAACTTAGCCATCTCCCACTTTAGCTGTCTTTTCTCTCTCCTATCGGTGAGCTCGGCTTCTGTTAGGCTTCTCCCAGAGATGCTACTGCCCTTACTGGAATAGGACATTGGTTTGGTGAGTAAGTTTTCCCCCTGATCGCGGAATAACTCTTCTACCTCCCCCAGCATGTCCTGGTCAACCTCTTCATCCTCCTCCTTTGTCTCTTGGTGTGCCTCCACCCAGGCCCTAAGGCTAGTCTGGAGCTCCCCCTTCCTGGCACCCTGTTTGAAAAAGACCCCCATTTGTTGGCAGAACATTCTCAATTGGGGCACGGAATAGACTTCCAGGTTTTCCACTGCAAACTCCATTGTGAGTCTGGCAAACCTGGATACACACCAGAAATTTCAGAGGGGTAAGGGTAACCTAAAACCAACTCCACCCACCACCAGGAATAAATTTAGAAAAAACAAAAATGTAAATTAGGAGGGCCGCAAGGAGAAAACTCCTGGTGTAGGTTTAGTGTATTGCGTTGAATTACTAGTGAGTAGCTGCAACCAAGTCAGTGATCCCACCGCTAGGCACCAAATGTTGGAACTGGGTAGCCTGGCCTAGGGCAAGACAAATACTTCAGAGGCACAGTGTTAAGGTTGCAGACCGCCCAAAAGTAAAACCACGCAATAGCACACAAAAGAAAACGCTACACCAAAAATGTAGGAAAATAAGTACTGCTTTATAAAAATAATATTCTCTTTGTTCTCAAGTTATACAGCTTAGGGCATATCAGATGACTTTAGAATCAGCAATAATACTTTTTGAACTGCTAAGCAAATTGTTATTTAACTTACAAGTTTCATCACATTTGTCAGGAAATCAGTAATGGCACTTCAAAAGTATCAAATCACCACATTAGATAGATTTAGCAACACATCTCATTAAGCTCTATAAATGTTTAAACTTTGCTATTATGACTTCCTAAGACTTTCACCCCAAATCTTACTTTCAATGAGGCAGTGTCAGCACTTTACATTTGGTCAGATATTCAGTAAACATTTCATTGATAACCATACAACTCCCCTTACTGGGCTTGACACCTTCCCAATCAAAGATCAGTTATTCCTGGGACGAAGCCTGTATTCCTCTAGCAAAGAGGACTCCTTTCCTTTCTCCTCCCTTCTGTTATCTGATGAAAATGACTTATCTACATAGAGCCACGTTACATTTAGGCCATCCAGGGATTCCCAAGAGCGCTTTACCCTCTGGAATGCTCTCCTTATTCCCCTGCTGGTCAAGTCTCGCTCCCCTGCCCTCTCGCTTCTCTCCTTACTTGTTGTTGAGGACTTGTTCTGTCAGGGCGAATAGGGAAAGCCCCGTGTCAGGATAACCGTGCTAAGCGCCGGCGAGGCTCGCTAGCCTCCAGGGCACCTCAGCTCCCCTCTCCCACTCGAGCCAGCTCCTCTGGTGGCGCTCGAGCGGGGAAAGGATTTTGGCAGCTTACACAGCAGGCGGACGGCTCCTCAATTCCCCCCTCTCGCTCGCGCCGGCTCTTCCGTGTGGCGCTTGAGCGAGGGAGAGACAAACTCACAACTTTCCTCTGCCGCCTCTACGCTCCGACGCTTCCCTGACTGGATCCGCCTCCACCCAAGAGGCAGCGCGACCGGGCATGCGCGAGTGAGCAGCGGCTTCCGCTGGAGCCTGCTCGGTTTCACTTCCTCTGGCTCCGCCCTTCAACACCGGCTCACTCGCTCCTTTTCCCGGATCAGCGCTGACAGGACCCGGCGCAGGAAACGATCTCCCACCTCAGCGCACACTGCTTCTACCGGGCACAGGCACGCAGGCAGCCTGATCAAACAGCCAGTGCCCCCTCAAAGCGCCTCGAGGAGAGCACACACCTGGCTCCACTTCAGATACCAGGAGCTTACTTGGACAAGGGCAGCCCCAGGTACAGGGGAAGGGGGGTATCTTGTATTACGTGATGATAGGCTCCTCACCAGCTCACAGTCCCCACAATCTCTATACTGATGTCCTGGGGATCGCTTCCCTTAAGTCCTTTTACTGGGCAGAGGACTGCGCTACGCAGCGCTGCAGTCTCCTTCTCCTATAAACTCCCCCTGTATAACTTAGATGAGGGGTAAACTAGGCGCCCAGGATCTCCAGTAACTTCCCACAGCGGGGCCAAGACAAGTAACTAAAAGGGGAGTAGTGGGTTGGACCAAATAGGCAGCTTCCCAGTCCAGGAGGTCAACCCTAAGTCTAACCTTTTCCCACCCTTAGCTACAACCTGTCCTCCAGCTGACTTCCACAGGTAGACAAAATGGCTGCCCCGCATTCCGCCTTTTATAGGCTGCCCTTCAATGGTCCAGAATGGACCAGAAGGTTCTAGAATGCCCTATGCTAGGCTATGGCCAAGTTCTAGGTGTGACAGTTGGGGCAGTTGGTGGCCACCATTTTAGGTGGTGCCAACTTTCCTGTCAGAACAGGCCTCAGGGCCTGAGGTAAAAGATTATGGGGGGAAAAAGAACACCTATCCCCTTGACCAACACCTAAAAAAAATAGTAGACAGAAAAATAGTAAGGGTATGAGGGGCAAAAAGGGGACAAAATAAATAATAATGAGGAGGGGCTGCGCAAAAAATCCAGACAGGTCTAACATAGGGAAAATGGACAATAGCCATGCCTATCAGGTCAAACGCTAGGTTCTCGTTTATAACACCATATAATTGGAAGTAGAGCTGGATATGTAGGCTATCTCCTTTCCAGAGGAGGGCATATGCATTTCAGGGCTGAGTCCCAAACAACCTGGAATGGGTAGGGGGTTGATGCTGAACACATAATGCACACTTAGCTCTCAGCAGCAGGATGCACTGTGGTTGTAAATATGATATGCCACTTGGCGGGGCACAGTTCCAAGGAAACTGTTCTACTGTGTTAGAGGCAGCAGGGTCATGAGTCTCTTATGAGACAGATAACAAAAGAAAATTGGACTCCTATGAGAGGAAAGACCAAGAGAGACTGGGGCTCCTATAAAAAGGGTAAGTGCATGTGACATGGGACTAATGGATGAGGAATAATAGGGGCCATCTGCTCTTAACAGGGAGACGATAATAAAGGGCAAAGGACTTTTAAGAGAGCAAAGGCACCAAACGTTTATGGGGCTCAAGTGAGAATGAGACCTGTAGGGGTCAAGGGCCTACTATGGATTGGGGAAGACAGAGGAAAGCGGTGGGCTCTTACATGACCGAGAAAAGCTTGGGTGTGAGGATTTAGGTGCATTATATGGTATGGTTGTGTGACCCTACCGTGTAATACACTCGCAAAAACTGTCTTGGGTTCAATCAGGCTCGTTTGCAAAACCTTTAGCTCAATTCTGGGTAGCTGTAGCTTTGAGCAGCATTTAAAGCACCAAACAGCGAAAAAAGATAGTCACACAACACAAAAGAAATATGACACCAATTTATAACCGATTATATTTTTATGAATTTTTAGAGACAAAGATGAGCAAAATACACCTGGGGGTTCCAGAGATAAATATTTTTAAACAAATCGTAAATCTCAATTCTGTTAGACACAACCGCAAACAAGCACGGTTAACCGTGAAGTTTGGTAACTTTTGAAAAGTTTGCGCGAGTTGTGTTCTGCTACTCCCGCCTGACTAGGGTGACCAAATCCAGCAGGGAGACTGTCAGGGGGGCCACTAAGGAATAGTTAGACAGTTACCTGGTCAGCAAAGCGTTCTCCAGTCCAGTTCTGAACTTTATACCATGACCGCTGTAGACTTAAATCATGTGGGCATGATGCAGGAGATGGAGGAAGCTCTGTTTGTTGTGAGGTTGAAATGAAATGAATGAAATGAAATGAAATGGAGTTTTATAAAGCGCATTTCTACCTGGAGGCCTCGTAGCGCTGAGGACGGGTGGGATGGAGTGCTGAAGAGAAGGGTTTTCAATTTTTTGCGAAATTCAAGAAGATCAGGTTCGCTGCACAAGGTGAGAGGTAGGGAATTCCAGTCAGAGGCAACGTTCCATGAAAAGGAACGGCCTCCCCATCTAGCTCGTTTGATTTTTCTAGTTAATGCCAGAAAAGTAGTACTGGAGTGTAAAGCTCTGGGAGGGTGGTACGGGGTGACTAGGGAACAAACCATTGCAGGGCCTTTTTGCCACATGGCTTTGTGCGCTATGCACATTGCCTTAAATTTTATCCTGGCCTGTATGAGCAGCCAGTGTAATTTCCTCAAGGCGGCAGTCCCCGAGTGTCTTCGGGGGAGACCTAAGAGGAGACGTGCCGCTGCATTCTGGGTGACCTGGAGTTTTTTTAAAAGAGCTCACCGGAGCGCCCAGATAGAGGGCGTTCCCGTAGTCAAGGCGGGACAGGATAATTGCCTGCGCCATTATCCTCCGGGCCTGCAAAGGGAGGAGAGGCAAGATTTTTCTCAGCATCCTCATCAGACCAAAGCAGATGGCAGAAAGTTTGGTGGCTTGCTGGTTAAAGCTTAAGTTCTTGTCAAGCCATATTCCAAGACTTTTGATCTGGTCTTTCGGCCCATGCAGGTCGGCCAGTCAATGGTGGCTCTGGGTAAGATGGATTTTCCCAGAAACATCAGTTCTGTTTTTTCCCTATTTAATTTTAAATGGGAAAGTGCCATCCATTTGGTTATTGCTTCCAGACAGCTGCCCAGATTGCTGGACGTGCCCCGAGGTGTTTCAGGGCCACCACTAATTGAGTGTCGTCTGCGTAGGTTACAATTTCAAAGCCATAGGGACGCACTATTTCTGCCAAAGGCTCCATATAAACATTAAAAATGGTAGGGCTTAAGGAGGAGCCCTGAGGCACTCCACGATTGAGGGGCCATGCTTTGGATTGAGTGGCACCCTCTGCCACCTAAAACATCCTGCCTTCTAAGAAGGCTTGCAGACAGTTAATGGGGTCGTCCTTACGGTTACTCCTTTGTACACGGCTCAGGTGGGCGACTTTGGTCTCAGAGGTCAGGGTCCCTCAAAGTCCTCTTTGAGGCAGTTGAAGGCCAGCTGCTGCTGGGCGACCTATCTGGACTTAGACAACAGTAACAGGCCTGCCAGACTCGGGTGCAACTTTTGACCATTGCGAATCAGTATCTTGATGTGCCCATCGGCAGTCAGCAGCAATTCTCCAGAAGTGGCTGCCAACTTACAGAGTTGGGCCACTGACTCAACCAGTTGGGCTCATTTAGCTTTGATGGCCATGGTTCTGGTTCCAGGGGGCCAGCTGGCTGACCCTTCAAGCCACTTCTTTGGTCTGGTACTTGGGAGCAACTTTTCTCAAGATAGTAGTCACTGACACGGTCCTCTCTTTGCAAGCCCAAAGTGCAGCAGGTGCCATCCAGCAGAAGGTGCAGCCTCATGCAGGGGTCAGCAGGGAAGTCCTTCTTTGGTCCTTTCTTCACTTCCGTAGTGATTTGAGTTTCAGGGTGCCAGGGCTGCGATATGTATGTCCAGAAATTGCCCCGGGGGATGATGCAGTAACTAGGCAATACGCTACCAGCATCCCTCCCACCCTGTGATGACTTTTGGCTATGTGCAGCATCTAGCAATCCCCGAGTGCACTATTCTGCCCACTCACAAGATGTCGGAACCCTTCCTTGGATGTTAAGCGCTTGGTACCCCACCCTAGAGTTGAGGCACCCTGTGGGCAACACACCCACATAAAAAACAGTTTAGGCACTGGTCTCTCCTCTCTCTTCCTGCCACCAGGCAATCTACCAGAACAAAGGGGCAACCCTTCAGGAGTATGATCAACATTTGCCCACCAAAAGGCGGCTTCTCATTTGAAGCTTGCCTTTTGGGCCAACACTCTGAGTGGCTTCCTGTAAGGGGGAGGTGACACCTCCCTGTGTAGCAGGCTACCATTGATCCTAAGCCTGGGAGTCATTCACACTACTCCTGAGGTGGGCAGAAATCGGACAGGTGGCCAGCAACCATGTGAGATCACGGCACAAACTGGGCTATAGATTTTTTTTTACTTGCCTTTTCTTAAAAGTGACATTATATTCGACTTGGACTTCAAGTCGGGTTGAATTCCCCGATTAATTTGATACCTTGAAGTGCCCATTTTGGTAGTCCCATTTAGAAGAAATCCGGGTGGGGGTGGTCAGCTGGTAACTCTGTTAGCCAATGGGGCTAACTTTTTCACATAAAAATGACAATTTGGAAGTGTTGCTGTTGGGACAGACTAAAAGCAAATGACCTACTTAATAATAAATAGCTCCCAGCCTTAGGGCTCCAGAGGCCTTCCTTAGGGATGACCTTCATACATTGTTATGGGAGGTGTGTACTTTGCCACTGGTTTGAACGACAGTCAAACTAGCAGTTTAAAACTGGTCTTCCAGGCTGCAGCTGCAGCGGCAGGCTGGGAGCCATTTTGTACTCTGTCCTACGCTGGGTGCAGCCCTGGGAGGATACACTGTCTTAGGCTTTGTTTAACAACTGCTGGGTGGGGCTATTGGAGTTTGAATCCTTCTCCTCTCAATTAATAGTAGAAAGAGCACACCGTTCATTGGGCCCTAGGCCACCTCCAGGAAGTCCACCTCGGCCGATTTTAGCTAGGGTACTTAATTACCATGATTGGGACTCTTACATGCCCTTGGAACCCTTGGTACCATTTACTACAGACCTATATGTAAGTCAGCTTATGCCAATTGGAGATAGACAATTCAACATACACTTTATAAAGGGTTACAACACTGACAAGGAGGTCTGGTTAGCAAGCCTCAGTGCAATCCCAGGGTTTAAAAACCAGGAGCATCAGTTCAAAACTTTGGGAGTGATTATGCAAAAAGAGGCATTATTTACATTGGACCATAAGGCTTCTATGAGAGGAATGATAGCAGGGCTCAGAGTTTCAAATGAGAATAAGGTAAGCATTAAGGAAGGGCTAACTTGAGAAGAACAGTCTGGGTTATAGGGCTCTCATGAGAGAGAAGATAAAAGGATCATGGGGCTCTTATTGGGGAGCTAGCAGGAGAGGGAGGACACTAGGAGTCACAGAGCACCTATTACAGTGAGGAAGTCAGGGATTATAGGCGCCTATAAAAAGGGTGATACAGCTGAATTCAAAGACCTTGTGAAAGGAAGAATATTTGGTCTTGGGCTTCGATAAGAAGAAGGGCATCAGTGCCCACAGGTCCCAATAAGTGAGAGGTCCCAATAAGTGAGAAGACTGAAAAGGCCACAGACATATATGAGACGAAGGGCATCAAGGACAACAGGCTTCTAAAGAATAGTAGGCAAAAGGAGCAATGGGCCAAAGTGAGAGGTATAACAGCAGTGGTTTATGGGTCTCTGATGAAAGTTGGGACTATTGGATGCATAGGGCTCATAGGAGAGACGGAAAATAAGTTGCCACTATATGAGAGACAGAAGGGTGAAAGAACAAGAGGTAGTAGATTCCTATTCGAGGTTGCAGTGGTTAGCATGTGCTATGGTGCTCCTATAAATATTCAGTGGGCTATTGGCAATGAGAGGATAGTGGGGGGCATATTACATTTATGAATCAGGTTTCATCTAATTTCTCCCTACCACATTGAATTATTCACCACATTGATCTGGCCTGATCGGTAGTGGCGCTATTGGTTGATACTAGAAAAGGCATTTGATTCCCTTGAATGGGCATTCATAATTTAGGTGCCGAGGAGAGGGTGGGTAAATTCTTCCACCAATTTGTAAGCATACTATATATGAAACTGGAGACATGGGTCTGTGTGAATGCCCAATCATCTGACTTGTTCAGTGTTTGCACAGATGTAAGACAACGGTTCTGCAGGAACTTCAAAATCGAAAAACACTGGGGGCGGCGGCGGAGGGAAAGACAGACAGACAGACAGACAGACAGACAGACAGACAGACAGACAGACAGACAGACAGACAGACAGACAGACAGACAGACAGACAGACAGACAGACACACACACACACACACACACACACACACACCACCCACCACCCCCCCACCCCCCCCCCCGCACACACACACATATATGTAAACAAATATTATATTCACTGAAAAAACCATAGGTTTCAGGCCTTATATAGTTAGGAATTAGCATTTAAAAAACCTTTGAAATTCACTTGGTCAAGTAAACAGTCAATTACACTGCTACTAAATCCTCCATCCAAATATTTATTTATATATATCCACTTATTCTTCAATGCAAATTGCTATATATATAATGCATATTTAAATAACGAAGCAAACCACATTCACTGGATGATGTCATCAGTGATGTCATTTGAGATGTCATCAGTGATGTCACTGACCATGTCATGAATGATCTAATATGTGACATCATCAGCAGTGGATTGCGTGTGCGCGAAATATAGTTAGTACAACTAACTATATAGGAGCAATTTCAATGGTTTTGTATGAGTAAAATGTCCAGCTAACTATAACACCACTAAAACTTATAGTTTTTGAGTGAATTTCAAAGGTTTTTTAAAAGCTAATTCCTAACTATATAACTCCTGAAACCTATGGTTTTTTCAGTGAATTTCAAAGGTTTTTTAAATGCTAATTCCTAACTATATAAGGCCTGAATTTTTTCAGTGAATTTGCAAGGTTTTTTAAATGCTAATTCCTAACTATATAAGGCCTGAAACCTATGGTTTTTTCAGTGAGTTTCAAAGGTTTTTTAAATGCTAATTCCTAACTATATAAGGCCTGAAACCTATGGTTTTTTCAGTGAATTTGCAAGGTTTTTTTAAATGCTAATTCCTAACTATATAAGGCCTGAAACCTATGTTTTTTTCAGTGAATTTCAAAGGTTTTTTAAATGCTAATTCCTAACTATATAAGACCTAAAAGCTATGGTTTTTTCAGTGAATTCGCAAGGTTTTTTAAATGCTAATTCCGAACTATATAAGGCCTGAAACCTATGGTTTTTTCATTAAATTCGCAAGGTTTTTTAAATGCTAATTCTATTAGCGGATAACGTTTTTATATATTAAAACGTTTTTTAAATCTCAAATGCCTGCTTTGCTAACAGAGTTTTTAAGCACAGGCTCTTTTGTCTCTGGTGGCCATCTTGGGAGACTGCATATCAGAATTTTTTTAATGAAATATAAGAGGATTTGAGAAGTCACTCAAAATGTGCCCTAATTTTTCCTTTCTTCAGCACTAATCATAATTTCTATGGCAAAATGAACCCCCTCATTTTGTTCCTTTGCAAATTAAATGTTTTAAGTGTTAACACTTTATTCCAATCAAGATGACTTCAGGTGTGCCATACTTTTGTCATAAGTAAGACTGTTAGCGCTCTAGTTGTTCTTTAGAACACTCTGGGACATTCTGTCATTGGGCTATAGTTGGGCTACATCTGGCTGATATTTGGGCTACATTTGTTTTTTTTGTCTCTGGTTGCCATCTTTGGGCTACATTGGGCTACATTTGGGCTCTAACATATATATAGCCCAATGTAGCCCAATATATATTGTTTCAAAGTTAATTTTGGTAAAAACCACTGGAGCACATATCTTGAGACATAGCAAAGGCACATCGGGCTACCAGTCCCTACAATTTTGCCAAGTTTGGTGGAAACCCATTCAGCCGTTCGGGCTAAAAGTGAGTCCAACCGCCCTATGGAAATTAACATGGGGAAACACGTTTTGGGACCCCCTTTTATCTCGGCCCCCGCTTGACGAATCCCCCCCAAACTTTCAGGGAAGGACCGGAGCGCCGCGAGGGAAAGTTAAGGAAAATTTCAGGAAGATTCCTCAACCGGCGCCAAAGTTATTCCCAATAGAATGTTGCGATTTCCCTTTGGAAAACAATCCTAACTAGATATACCTACTGGCTATCGCCAGTAGGTTATATATATATATATATATATATATATATATATATATATATCAATATCAAAACAATACACTTTCAGGCATAGAGTGACGCATAAATTATACAAGAAAAGAAGCAGAGAACTCTGGGTAGTTCTCAAGTTTAGGTGGAAAGCAGCTCCTGTTAGAGCACTCTCAACACCAGCGACACTCTAGATCTGTTCACCTCAAATGTCTAATTTTCTATCAAAGTCTTTAAGCATAGGATTAGCACAGTGTCATCCACGCGAGATAGAAAAGGACAAAGTCTTTTGCCATTTCTAGAGCAAAGTCTCTAAGCCAAGGACTAGCACAGTGCTGTCCATGCCGAGCTGTAAAATGACAAAAGCCATTTACCAATCCAGGAATAGTATTACAGCTTTGAATTGGTAAAATACCAACCAAGCCAACCTGAAATGAGTAAATCTCGGCATTTATGGCTCTGTGCTAATCCTATGCTTTAAGACTTTGATAGAAAAGCAGACATTTGAGGTGAGCAGATCTAGAGTGTCACTGGTGTTGAGAGTGCTCTAACATATAGATCTATATATATATATATATATATATATATATATATATATATATATATATATATATATATATATATATATATATATATATATATATATATATATATATATATATTTTATATTTCACTGGGGGGAAAAACAAAGTTTTCAGGGATATTATAGTTAGGTTCAGATTTCAGTCATACAAAACCACTGAAATTCAGCAGTTATAATTAGCTAGCTAACTCATGCCCCCATAATGGACTGCTTCTGACCTCACATATTACATCACTCATCACTGATTTATTTATTTATTTATTTCAATTTATATAGCGCGTTATCACCCCAGGGTCTCTAAGCGCTTGTACAAAAAGAAGCCGACTCTACAGAGAACAGGTAGCTAACTTACAACACTCCCCATGCTTCCCGAAAGAGAATGGTTTTTAACATTCGACGGAAAAGCAGTAGATTAGACTCCTTACGGAGATTGGTTGGTAGTTTATTCCATGCTGCAGGAAGCAAAGTGGAGAAAGCACGCCCGCCCAAAGTGGACAGGCGGAAGCGTGGATTAACCAGGAGAGAGGCTTCAGAGGACCGCAGCACCCTACCAGGGATATAGCCAGATAATCTGGTTTTAATGTAACTGGGCGCGTTACCATAAAGTGCCTTGTGTGAAATACACAATCTTTTAAACAATGCCCTCTGTCTAACGGGGAGCCAATGTAACTGACGCAGGAGAGGTGAAGCATGCGTTTTCCTGGGCTTCTTAAAAATCAGTCTCGCTGCATCGTTCATTACTGTCTGAAGCCTCGCAAGTTGTCGCTGGGGCAGCCCTATATACAGCGCATTGCCGTAGTCCAGTCGTCCCAAAATCATAGCTGACACAGCACTTCTTAGAGTGGAAAACGACAGCAATTGGGAGATCTTGCAAAGCTGTCTCAGAAGACCAACACACGTGCCTACCACTACAGACACCTGTTTCTTCAAAGACAAAGTGCTGTCAATGTGGATTCCCAGGCTTTTCACCACGGTTTCTGGTTCCGGCGTCCTGCCCAACTCCTTGGGCCAAAACCCATCGTTCCAAGGGCTGCCCGGGATGGCTATAGGCAGCACCTCGGTTTTATCCGGATTAATCTTCAAGGAGTTGGCGGACATCCAATTTACCGTATACCTTAAGATGTTATGCAACCTGGCCTGTGCTCCTGGAGAATCCTCTATTTGGATGACGATCTGTGTGTCGTCAGCATAATTAAAGATCTGACATTCCATCTGATTAAGAGCTGAAATCAGTGGCTGCATGTAGATGTTAAAAAGGAGCGGTGAGAGAGCCGAGCCTTGCGGCACTCCACAGGTGATGGCCGCTGATGTTGATACTAGGTCGGACAACTGCACCTTCTGCGATCTATCTTGCAAGAAAGAGGTAAGCCAACGTAGTGCAGGCCCCCCGATGCCCAGGTCTCTCACACGTGACTGCAATGGACTATGACACACCGTGTCAAAGGCCGCGGAGAGATCGAGTAGCACCAGGGCCCCAGGGATCTTCTTATCAGCTCTACACCTCAGTTCGTCTAAAATAGACACCATCACCAGCTCCGTGCTGTGATGTACCCGGAAGCCAGCCTGATTTTGCTCTAACAGATCATTGGTATCCAGATGCTTTGAGAGGTATGTCAGCATATGCTGTTCCAAAACCTTTGCTAAGAAAGGTAATTGGGAGATGGGCCTAAAATTCTTTAGAATTTTAGTATCCGCCCCTGGCTTCTTAAGCAGCGGAATCAACCGGGCCTCCTTAAGCATAACCGGCACTTGTCCAGTTTCCAAAGACTTATTTAGAAGGTTGCGAACCTCCTCTTCCATCCCTGGCATAGCTAGCTTAAAAACCCTCGGGGGGCAAGGATCCACCTGGGAGCCTGACTTTACCCTCCCTACCAAGCTGGCTAGCATCTCCTTCATAATCAAGGGAAAGGTTTTCAGGGGGTATCAACTTTAGGAGTAAGAGGCGTAACTTGTAGCGAGCATTCTAAAACAGGGGAGTGGGAGATTTCTAACAGGAGATCTTCAATTTTGTTGATAAAAAAATCCTGGAATCTTTGGCAGTCCTCCTGCGAAAAGTCAGGCCTCTGCTCCTTATTTTTCCTCAATTCAGAGAGGACCTTAAAAACTTCTTTCTGCGGATTTTGGGATGTTGCGATACTAGTCTCAAAGAACTCAGATTTTCGTGCTAGGATAGCCT
Source organism: Lissotriton helveticus (assembly GCF_964261635.1). Taxonomy (NCBI): domain Eukaryota; kingdom Metazoa; phylum Chordata; class Amphibia; order Caudata; family Salamandridae; genus Lissotriton; species Lissotriton helveticus. The sequence continues at coordinate 87,098,069 of NC_136064.1, forward strand.
TTTTATACGTGGCCAGCTCTTGCTGATATAGGCTCTGTGCCATCGTATTATAATCCCTCCTCCAGGCTCTCTCTGCCTTCCGAAGGGCCTGTTTCCTTAACCTCAGCGAGTCATTAAACCAGGGCGCTCCTGCTCCTTTGTCCACCATTTTCACCTTTCTAGCCGGTGCCACTATTTCGATGGTAGATTTTAGTTTGTCCACTACCTTCTGGCAAGTGACCTCTATATTATCATCACATGTGGTTAGTGTGGCGGAGTTTAGCCCTTCATCAGCCCGCACGCCCTCCCCTCCACTGACTACATCCTCCTCGGGGACCTCAACTTCCACCTGGAGAACAACAAGGACCGCAACACCACCGCCCTGCTGGAAAACCTCACCAACCTCGGACTCAAGCAACTGGTCAACACCCCCACCCACTACACCGGCCACACGCTTGATCCCGTCTTCTCTTCCAGCAAGTACATCACCTTCAGCCACGCCACCGGACTCCACTGGACCGACCACAGCTGCGTCCACTTCAGCTTCAAAAGATCCACGACCCACCACCACCCGCAACAGGTACCTCACAGGAATTGGAGCAAGATCACCGCAGACCAGCTCACCACCTCCCTCAGCCAGAGCCCACCCGCCAACACAACGGACCCCAACGAAGCAGCCCGCAACTTCACACAGTGGCTGACCGCCTGCGCCGATGACCTCGCGCCACTAAAGAACCCTCCCAGCAGACCCAGAAGCAAGAAGGCATCCTGGTTCACCGACGACCTCAAGGACTCCAAGAAGACCTGCTGCACCCTCGAGAAAGCCTGGCTCCTCGACCGGACCACCGACAACATGACCGCCCTCAAAATTGCTACCCGCAAGCACCACCAGCTCATCCGCACCACCAAGAAGAAATCCCTGAAGGAACGACTGGACAACAACGCCCACGACAGCAAAGAGCTCTTCACTATCGTCAAGGAGTTCTCCAACCCCAGGACCGGCACCAACGACATCACTCCGTCACAAGACCTCTGCGACTCCCTTGCCTCGTTCTTCCACCGCAAGATCGCCGACATCCACAACAGCTTCGGCGCCCCACCAACGCACCCAACCGTCGAACCAACGCCCCCCACCGACACCCTTCGCACCTGGACCACGGTGACCACCGAAGACACAGCCCGCACGATGAACACCATCCACTCCGGATCACCGACCGACCCCTGCCCACACCACGTCTTCAACAAGGCCGACTCCACCATCGCACCCCAACTCCGGAACATCATCAACGCCTCCTTCAACACCGCCACCTTCCCGGAGAGCTGGAAGCACGCCGAGATCAGCGCCCTCCTGAAGAAACCTACAGCGGACCCCACCGATCTCAAAAACTTCCGCCCCATCTCGCTCCTCCCTTTTCCTGCTAAAGTCATTGATAAGATCGTCAACAGACAGCTGACCGCCTTCCTCGAGACGAATGGATCCCTCGACCCCTCGCAGTCCGGCTTCAGAGCCAACCACAGCACCGAGACCGCCCTCATCGCAGCCACCGACGACATCCGGACCCTGCTCGACAATGGGGAAACAGTGGCCCTCATCCTCCTGGACCTCTCCGCTGCGTTCCACACGGTCTGCCACCGCACCCTAGTCCAGCGCCTCAGCAACATCGGTATCCAAGAGAAGGCACTGGAGTGGATCATCTCGTTCCTCGCGGGTAGAACACAAAGAGTCCGCCTCCCCCGTTTCGCTCCGAGGCCACCGAAGTCATCTGCGGCGTCCCGCAAGGATCTTCACTCAGCCCCACCCTCTTCAACATCTACATGAAACCTCTCGCAGCCATCGCACGCCAGCACAACCTCAACATCATCTCTTACGCCGACGACACCCAGCTGATCCTCTCCCTCACCAGAGACCCCGACACCGCCAGAACCTGCCTACACGAAGGGATGAAAGACGTCGCCGAGTGGATGAAGGACAGCCGCCTGAAACTGAACTCGGACAAGACGGAAGTCCGCATCCTGGGATCTTCGCCCTCCGCATGGGACGACTCCTGGTGGCCCCCAGCCCTGGGCACCGCACCCAAGCCAACCGATCACGCACGCAACCTGGGCTTCATCCTGGACCCCTCCCTCTCGATGACCAGACAAGTCAACGCCGTCTCCTCATCGTGCTTCAACACCCTGCGTATGCTTCGCAAGATCTTCCGCTGGATCCCGACCGAGACCAGGAAGACTGTCACCCAGGCACTCGTCACCAGCCGACTGGACTACGGAAACGCCCTCTACAACCACAGCCAAGCTACAGAATAGACTCCAGCGCATCCAGAACGCCTCCGCCCGACTCATCCTGGATGTCCCCCGACGCAGCCACATCTCCAGCCACCTGAGGAACCTGCACTGGCTCCCCGTCGACAAGAGGATCACGTTCCGGCTCCTCACCCACGCACACAAGTCTCTCCACGACCTGGGCCCCAAGTACCTCAACGACCGCCTGACCTTCTACACGCCCACCCGCCAGCTACGGTCCACCAGCCTCGCCCTCGCAGCCGTACCACGCATCCGAAGAGCCACCGCCGGAGGAAGATCCTTCTCTTACCTGGCTGCCAAGACTTGGAACTCCCTCCCCATCCACCTTCGGCTGAACCAGGACCATCTCGCCTTCAGGAAACAACTCAAGACCTGGCTGTTCGAGCAGTAGCATACCCCTTCCCCCAAGCGCCTTGAGACCCTCCCGGGTGAGTAGTGCGCTATACAAATGGCATGATTGATTGATTGATTGTAGGTTTCCCACCAGATCTTCCTCGTTTATGGAGTTCCATCGCCTCACAGTTTTCCATGCTGGCCTTGATTTCCCTCCATATTTTGGTGCCTCCTTCTGTCCCCATAGCAGATAATGGTCGGACCATACGCATGGTGTACTAACTACCGGCCTGGCCCCGGGGTCAATCGACCACACCAGATCCAGCGTGTGGCCCTTGTCATGGGTAGGACCTACTACAAGTTGTGACAGTCCAAGCGCTGTTAATGCTTCCTCTAGATGGCTTGCCTGCCCCTCTTTGGGAGATATCTCCCAGTGGAAGTTAAAATCTCCCATGACCAACAGGTCCTTGTAGCGAGACCTGAGGTCATAGACCAGCTCTACAAAACCATCCACAAAGTCGGGAGCAGCCCGAGGAGGACGGTACACCAGTAGGATGACCAAACAGTCCATACCCACCTCAAATTTGACCCCTAAAATATCTGCATAACATCATCCCGTGATTGGGAGTGTTTTTTAAATGTTTCTGAGAGTTAAAGATAGATACTAAGATACTAAAAAAGTTAAATGAGTATATTTAGTGTACTAACAATGAGTGATACTATTTGTAAGACATATGTGAGTGGCGGTGTTTCTCTGTGTATCCATGTGTGAGTAGGTGTCAGTGACTCTATGGTGTGAAAGTGGTGGTATGGGTGTATGAGTGGCTGTATTAGTTTGTGAGTGTGTGTGTTGCTTGAGTGTGTGCGTGAGTGAGTGGGTGGGTTGGTGTGTGAGTGGATATGTGAGAGGCTGCATAGGTGGTTGACTGGTGTGTGAGTGACTGTATGATTGACTGGGTGAATTCGAGAGTGCCTGTATGGGTGAGTGTGTGCTTGTGTCAGTGACTGTATAGGTGAATGAGTGCATGTGTTAGTATATGCACGAGTGAGTGGGTGTGTGAGTAGCTGTGTGAGTAGCTGTATAGATAACTGACTCAGTGTGTGAGGGTCTGTATGTTTGTCTGATGATTTTAACCCTTACATTGGGGTCCCCTAATGATCCTTGTTCTCCTACCATTTTGGATTTAGGGGGGCATTTTGAATGCAGTGTTGAAGTAGTATCATCACTGCTATGTTACCTTCATGTTGGAAGAGAGCAAAAATCGTACCTCTACTAAAAGAGCCTAGTGCAGAACCAGATGTCCCAGACAATTATAGGCCTATTTACCTGCTTCCAGTGCCTGCAAAATAGTTGAAATATTCGTCAATCGACAGCTCTCAAGTTATCTAGAGGCCAATAGGCTTCTTCATCAGAGCCAGTCGGGTTTTTGACCTAGGCATAGTACTGAGACTGCCTTGCTGAAGGTCTCAGATTGTATAAGATGCACCATTGATGCAGGAAGTAGGGTGGTCCTGGTATTGTTGGATCTGTCTGCAGCAGTCAACATTATCCCAAATGACAGGCTGCTCATACGCTTTGGTGAAATCGGCAATAGAGATAATGCCTGGAACAGGCTTAATTACTTTCTTGAGGACTTTTGGATACCCTCCTATTCTTCTACCAGTCGAAAGGTGTCTGTTGGGAGTCCCTCAGGGCTCTGCACTTAGTCCCACTATATTTAACATCTATGTGTACCCCTTAGCTAAGGTGGTGGAATCATCTGGGGCTAAGATTATCTCTTATGCAGATGACACACAGATCCTCTTTACATTTAGCAAAGGGGCTTCCAACGATTCAGATGTCATTCAGACCCGTCTCTCAGCGGCTTTTCAATGGCTGACATGCACCTATTCAAAATGTAACACAGAGAAGACAGAGGTGCTTAATTTTGGACATAACGGTCTTAAACTTAGATGTCCATTGGCCTACAGGGGTACCATCACCAGACACCCAAGCTGCTGTTGTAAAACAAATAGGGATCAAATTTGACAAAAAATATCTTTTTATAGTCTAATTCTCTCAGTGGTTTGTGTGTCTTTTGGTATCCTGAGAAAGGCAAAAATATGTTTGGGATTTATTTTTATCATTCTCAACAAAGATTACTATGATATTGGCACTGGTGATGTCCATCTTGGACTATGCCAACGCATTATATGCAAGGTTGTCAAAATAATTCCTGAATAGACTCCAGGTCACTCAGAATGCAACAGCAAGACTTTTTTAGGGTTTGCCGGGATGGGAACATATTTCCTGTCATATGCGTAATCAGCACTGGCTTCCCATTGAAAAACTGATAGACTCTTAATGTACAGGGCTCTACATCATTGTCCAGACTGTCTTTCGGCTAGGACTTCTTTCTATAGCCCTGCAAGAATTTTACGCTCATCTGGCAATCATCTGTCCAAGATCCCTAAGGTCAGTCTGTTCACTGCGGAAATTCACTCTTTTTTCCTTCCTGGGCACTCAATTGTGGAACAAGCTCCCATTTGACCTGCGTCAAACAAAAGCTGAGGCCGGTTTTAAGAAAAAACGTAAGAACTGGCTTTTCTCTCAGTGTCTGAGTAGCCACACAGTCTATAAATCCGGTCACATTCAAATGACTGGATGTACGAGTGGCCATATTGGTGAATGGGTAGGAGCATGAGTGGCTGTATGGGTAAATTAGTGCTTGGTGAGTGGCTGTATGTGAGAATGAATGTGTGAGTGGCTCTATGGATTGGGTGTGTGAGTACTTGTATGGGTTTGTGAATGAGTATGTGAGTGGGTGTGTAGGAGTGGGTATGTGAGTGGCTCTTTGAATGGTGTCATCAGTGATTTCATTTTAGATTTCATCAAGGATGTCACTGACCATGTCATGAGTGATGTGATATGTGAGGTAATAAGCAGTGTATTGCAAGGGAGTAAGTTATGGTTAGGTCAGGTACCTCTAACTGCAGAATTTCAATGGTTTTATAAGAGTGAAATCTGAGTCGAACTATAGTGTGGTAAATAAATAAATAATACCCTATTTTTGACTAGACATATATCATAACAGATAGCTCAATAAATAAGAGTCAAGATTCGAGGTAGTAGGAGTTTTGCAGGTTTAATACAGCATAAGGACAGGAACAGGACAACCTGCATAGGAACAGGGGCCCAGCAGGGCTTAGCAGGGCCCAGCAGCTGCTGGGGCTGGGTCTGGGATGAGCGCGCTAACTTTTAATAACAATACAGGAGCTTATATACAAAACGCAAACACATAGCATTACATTACAGTAGGCGTAGCAGTGGGTGGAGCAGAAGGCGTGACGCGTAGCAGTGGCAAAAGATAAGAGTAAAAGTAGGTGTAACTGGGCGTATACATAGACATGTGGTGCAGACGTAACAGAATATGTCATGAATGGGGCGGAAACATTTGGGGGGGTTACCTAAGGAGCCGGGACCTCTAACCTGGTGGTGCGCGCAAACTGGCAACGACGTGTCACTAGGAGAAGCTGGGGGCTATGAACTCTGTGCTAGGAGCAGAGACTAAAGTCTGGAGAGTCGGAGCGACATGTACCTAAACTCTATCTAGTATCTGATGTTTAGAGAACATGTTGATATAAACTAGAAGTCAGGAGGGGAAAGGCTAACTTGATTCTAAGACTGGGCCATGCATTATTCTACATGTAGGGCGTGATGAAGAATATTAAATGACCATTAAATGCAGTATTTCTCTAAAGTGGAGACGAGAAGGCTAGACAATGACGGAAACTATTGATGCAGTTCAGTAACTTAGGAATGCAGAGAAGGAGGACTGAACTGATAACTGGAACTATAACATACTCTTGGCAGACTCAGAGGCAGAGCCAAGCTGCACCGGGCACTGCGAGGCAGGAAGTAAGTGAAAGGTCGAGGATACAGGTGGGGGCTGCATCGCTCCTCAGCGAGGCTTCAGGAGACAGGAGCTGAATCTGATGTCCAGGCCCTTTTGAGGCCTGGAAACGGGGACTTTATAATGGAATAACGTGCACACTGAGAAACGTGGCAACATTACTTTACATAGGCCTGATATCCGTAGTATTCACGAGGCCTGGAAACTGGCATACTGGAGGTGGACACAACTGTAATTGCGTCATTGATCAGACATGGGGAATAACATATGCATATTGGTCATGCACACATAACATATGATGGATGACACGTAGGGACACAGAACATGACAAAATTTACTTTTCCACATTCCCTCCTTGTCACTACGTTTCCATCAGGAAACATCAATATTCATGATACCATCTATCATTTCATATAGTATCATTTGCTCGTCTCGAATTATCCTGGAACGGGATTTAGAACGGGGCTTGGGACTAGGAATACAAGAGGTAGCACAAATGCCGCAAATCGCAGGGCCACATTGTATACAGAGGCAGCAGCTGAATATGATCGCTACTGCAATACCTAGGAAGGACAATATTTTCCATCCCCATGCGGAAATTATATTCCAGAACCAACCGGACCATGTCCAGGTGCCTGGATTCTGGTGTAACAGATGGGCAATTTTATGAAGTCTGGTTATAGCTGAATAAACAGACGGCGCGTTATTTGGAATGAAAATGCAACAACTGGATCCGATGAGCCTACAGGCCCCGCCCCTATCGGCCAGTATGACGTCAAGGACGAGACGATTCTGTAAAACGACAATTCTCATAAAGGATTGCTCTTCGGTTAAGTTACCTAGAGCAGAGGCAGTCTCATCTACTACAGCTTCAAGGGTTCTTGTTAATCTACGAATTAGCTTACTGTTTACAACTGTACCTAAATAAGGGAACACACCTTTATCAATATCAATGAATTGTTCTGCAGCAGTTTCAGTATAATCGACAATCGGGAGATTTCTCTTGTGTCTAGTATGTACTAGGAAAGAATTCCTATGGTAGTCAGGTGGGGCTAGAAAAACTGGTGGCAGTAGGAAAGCAATGTAACAGGTTCCCTCCCAATCGAGGGGCAGACGAACATATGCAGTTTGACCACAAACAAAATAAGAATGACGTGAAGCTTTAAAAATAGATTTCCCACTGTCACTATACTTGATAATAGTAGTACAATCACTATGTCCTACGTGTACAGAACCATAATTACGGACACATAATTCGCCTTTGACTGGTAGTACTGAAATAGCAGGTGAGTCTGGAGTAGTATCAGACTGAACATTCAGGACCATGAAATTCGAAGAATAGTTACCTAAATTGTACACTTCATTTTCTAGATCTAAACCTGTTCTGTGGGGGAGACCTTGCTTGTCTGGGAAACATGTGCTGTTAAGAAAAGACATATCTGTTGAGGAGGACGTTAACGTGGACCATGCTCCACACGAACCATTATGTGAGAACGGATAAGGAAAAAGTGGTAGAACTCCCTTCGGGGTCTGGAAAGGGGGGAGTCGACCACACACCCAACAATTAGTGGCATTGCTGGTCTGGTGTGAGTAATGTAACATGCGGATAAATGAGTTATTGCGCATAGCGAGGCGGTATGAATATTCGTGAGGAGGCAGATCACTAAACGTGTGCTCTGCTGTAGCATTAGCAGACTTATTTACATGAAGAACTGGGAAATATAGGAAAAAGGCATAACTGGTGCAGGAAATCATAATGCTGAGAAACAATATGAAACTTAGAAAAACGATACATTTGATTGAGTTTTTACTAACTCTCTCACTATGGGGGTCTATTTTATACATGTCAGAAACAGTCTAACCGTTTCACCTAGGGGAGGACTTAGACAATCAAACTGACTGACTTATTTTACTAGACCGGAGTTTTTGCTTATACTCCTGCTGCGGAGTTTTCTCTACCAAGGGAGGGGTTGTATCAATGTCTTTTGCGGGACAGTCCTTAAAATCCTGGGAAATGTTCTTAAAGACGGGTTTCAGTCCTTTTAAAAGTTTAACGTGAGAAAGGTGTATCCATCCTTTTCGGCCTTCCAACTTCACGGCTGTACGGGTGGTGAGGAGGACCTGACGGGGCTCTCTCCATCGAGGCTCCAGCGGACTTGATCTGTCAAAGTTCCGGACCATTACCATGGAACCTGGAACGATTTCATGCGGTGCCACCTCGGTATTGTCTGGAAATGCGGCAGCAACCTGTGAACGACATGAGTTGAGGGCAGACATCAAGGAAGCTAGGTAATCTGTCAGCATATTACATGAAACATCAGTAATACTTCGGGGTCTAGGAGTACCCCACATGTTAGGGGGGCGGCCGAATACGACCTCATACGGGGACAGACCTGATCTGGAATGTGCGACCATGCGCATATAAAACAAAGCAACTGGCAGAGCTACTAGCCAGTCCACACCCTTATCTTTGCATACTTTAGCAATTCGGATTTTCAGAGTCTGATTATGTCTCTCGACTAGACCGGCTGCTTCAGGATGGCGTACACAATGGAACTTCCACTGGTACCCCAACAACAGGGAAACGTGCTTCATCAGTTCGGATGAGAATGGCTGACCGTTATCAGAATATACGACTCTAGGGAGTCCATATCGAGGGAAAAATTCACGAACCAACTGCTTGGCAGTGGTCGCGGCTGTATAATCTGGGACTGGATATGCTTCTGTCCATCTGGACAAAGCGCATACAACTACAAGGACATACTTGAAACCTCGACATCGCTCCATCTGAATATAATCCATCTGGAGGACTTCAAAAGGGTGGTCAGGAGGCTGAAAACCACCTTGTTCCACCGGGACACTTTTACCTGGATTAAACTGACAACATATCATACAGGTACGGACTTTCTGCTTGGCTGCAGCTCGTAAATGTTTGTTGAACCAAATGTTCTGGATACTATCTAACATTGCTTTTTCTCCTAAATGTGCTGGACTATGTGCGGTATTAATGATGACTTGAACCATAGAGTCGGGGAGAAACCATGTGGCTCTACCCTTCGTTAACCATCCTTGATCTGTCTGGACCCCTCCTTGTTCGGACCATTTCTTGATTTCTTCGGGAGTAGCATGTAACTGGATATCTATGACATCTTGAGTAGGGTCCTTAACTGTCATACATGTAGTCGGATCTGGAGTGTGTGTCATGTTAACTTGAATGTCTGGAGTCTGTGCTGTAAGCTTGGCTGTGCGATCTGCTAGATCGTTACCTTGAGAAATAATGTCAGTAACTTTCGTATGTGCTTTGCATTTCATGATAGCAATGGATGTCGGTAAATGTATGGCATCTAACAGAGCTTGAATAAGGAGACCATGCTGAATCTTGGTTCCATGAGAAGTCAAGAAACCTCTCTCCTGCCAGAGCACTCCGAAGTCGTGTACAACTCCAAATGCGTAACGTGAATCTGTGTAAACATTAACTTTCAGGTTCTTGGCGTGTATGCAGGCTTGTGTCAGAGCAACTAGCTCTGCTGCTTGAGCGGACAGGGTGTCAATACGGTGTGTTTCAATAACTTCGGTATCAGTAGTCACTGCATACGCGGCGACTAGTTCTCCTGTACTAGTTCTCATACATGAACCATCCACATAAAGTGTCAGGTCAGGATCTGGTAACGGAATGTCTGTCAGGTCTTGTCTTGGCTTTGTCGTAATGTTGATTACTTCCACACAGTCATGTGGGTCAGGATTTGAATTAACTGGTGGTAACAGTGTAGCAGGATTCAGGACGTTGCAGCGTCTAATTTCTATGTGTGGCTGGAACAGTGTCAATTCATAACCTGTTAAACGTGCAATTGTCAAGTGCTGAGTTTGTGTTCGGTTTAAAAGAACTTCTACTGAATGTGGGACTTGTACTGTCAGGGAGTGTCCTAAAACTATGGAATCACTTTGTCTGATAGCTAGTGCTGTGGCTGCAACTGACTTGAGGCACGCAGGCAACGCCTGGGCGACTGGATCTAGTGTGCTCGAAAAATAAGCACAGGGCTTGTATTGTCCTGCTTGATCTTGTGTGAGAACAGATAATGCTGTACCTTCACGTTCAGTGACAAAAAGTGTAAAAGGCTTACTGTAGTTCGGTGTAGCTAGAACTGGAGCTTGGCATAGGGCTTTCTTTAACTCGTTGAAACTAAGTGTATGTTCAGATGTCCAAGGGAGAACAGTCGATACGGCTGCCTCCTGTGTCGTTAACTGTATCAGTGGCTTGGCTAGAAATGCATACTGGGGAATCCATTGTCTACAATAAGAAGTAAGGCCGATAAAGGCACGCACCTCCTTCTGGGTTCTGGGCTGGGGAAGACTCGCTATCAACTGGATACGGTCTGGTGTCAACTGCCTACCCCTCTTGGACAGTAAGTGTCCTAAGTATACCACTTGCTGGACACAGAATTGAAGCTTCGAAGGGGACACCTTGTGCCCCATCTCGGCTAGGAAATACAGAACCGTCAGTGACGCTCGTTCGCAGTCACGTTCAGAACGGGCTGTGATCAGTAAATCATCGACATACTGGAGCAGGGCAGTGTCAGTTGGCATGTGAATGTTGTCTAGTTGTCTCTTGAGTGCTTGACTGTAAATACTAGGACTTTCTGTGAAACCTTGAGGAGCGCGTGTGAACATATAGCTCCTTCCATTTAAACAAAATCCGAAAAGAACTGGCTGTCTGGATGAATAGGAACACTAAAAAATGCATTCTTGAGGTCGATTACTGTAAAGAACGTGGCTTCGGAATCAATGGCTGTCAATAGGGAAGAGATGTCTGGGACAACTGGGTACTGCGGAATAATACATTTGTTAAGTTCTCGTAAATCAATCACTAATCGATATACTGGGGGTGCATTTGGATCAGTACGTTTCATGACTGGAATGATCGGAGAGTTACATACATTGGAGTCAGTTTCTACAACTACTCCTTGAGCGATGAGCTCGTCAATAATTTTGGATAAGGCTGCTACAGCCTCGGGTGGCAATCTATACTGCTTGATTCGTGGTAACACTACACCTGGTTTGAGAGTCACACGATAGGGTGTGATTTGCATGTAACCTACATCAGTTGGACCTTGCGCCCATAAATGCTGCGGGACATTAGACAGTCTGGAATCAAAATCTCGTAATACATAGTGACCCTTAAAGTCACGTAGGAACAGACGTATTCCCTCTGGGGAACAACATATAACTGCACCTAACTCTTTCAGTGTTTTAATGCCTAATAGGTTTTCTGGACATGACTTAGTAAGTAACAGATCAGTAGTGCGGGACAATGGACCTACTTCTAGAGTGACTGGCTTTGAAATCTCATTAACGATAGGCTTTCCTGAAAATCCAAGGGAAACATTTCTTGAGCCTGAGAGCGGAGCCCCTGGAACTTCGGCGTGACTAATTGTGGTCCTACTTGCCCCTGTATCAATCAAAAACTTTCTGTCTTTCCCTAATACTTGACTGTGAACATAGGGACCTTCTTGATCTACAGGTATCTCGATGAGAGGCAAGCCTACCTCCCTCTCTAGGCTGTTTCATGAATATGACTGGTACTCTGGATACTCAGACTGTGCATACTGGTACATCTGCGATGTAACGTGCTGTGTTGCAGCGATAGGCTGCGGTACTGTAACTGTCTGTGGTGCATTCTGTGGCTGAGGAGTCTGTGGGACTTGTTCTTGTCTAGGCGGACGTGGTCTTTCTTTAGTCTTACCGGTAGCTATGTTATGTTTCAGAACTGCACACTCATTTATAAAATGACCTGGCTGTTTACAATAATTGCAGTTCCCTCTAACGGGAGCTGCAGGATGACTGGCTTGATTCGGACCCCTCTTCTGACTGTCTTGAGGAACAGATTGTGCAACTAGCACTTTCATTTTCGTGTCTTTCATACGTTTTCTTTCGTGTTCTTGCTCTTCCCTGATTCTATTCTGGTGGTACTGGAGCATCTGGAGCATCTGGGACGGAGTATTTGCTTGCCAGGTGCTTTCGACTTTCAGAACTCGGTTTCTAACTTGTGGGCTTGAATTCTCGACTAATTTAGTAACGAAAAGGTGAGGGTATGACTCACTACTTGTCTTGAGACCACTGTTGATACTGAAACATTTTTCAAATCTAGAATAAAAATCACTAATATCTTCATCTTGCTTCTGTTTACAGGCTGAGATTGCATCCCAGTCTTCTTTTCTAGTTGTCAATAATCTGGGTAAAACTTGAATCAATAATTCTGGTAATTCTTTACATTTATCTCCAAGACCGGTACCTGGTACTCGTGCCTTGTCTTCAGCTTCTAGAACTGTCCAATCGATCTTTTTCTCTCCCACCTCCCATTCTTTTTCCTTTAGCTTTTCATACACCCCTGCGGGCAACAGGACCTTTAACATTTTAATGATATCTGGGTAAGTGTATTCTCCCATACGGAGCATGTCTTTTAATTCTCTATGGAACCCTGCTGGATCTTTGTCATGACAAGGAATTAATTTCTTCATTTCAAGGAGTTCCATCTTTGTGATTGGAGTGTATACAAACACTCGCTGCATTTCGCCACCCGTTCCTTTGACTGGGTGGACTTCTCGTAACGGATTCTGTCTGTCTATGTAGAATGATTTACTTTCTGGGGGTGAGACATGAACAAAATGCGGGTTCAAGAATGTTCTATATTTGTGACGCTGTTCTAGAATGACACTAATTAAATCGGTACCTAGACCTCTCCATTTGTACTGGAGTAACTCGTTCAGGATATCATGTAACGGGCCTGGATCAGAATGTTGACCCTCATACAGAATAATGAGGTGCTGAATCATATACATACCCACCAGTCGCTGCTCGGCTGGGGGCATTTTCAGGAACATTTGTGCCACTATTTCGTCTGGAAAAGTGGTAGAATCAGTAATCCATCGGACTGCTGATCGGGCTAGTTCTTGTTCATGCATAGTACTTAACTCACTGTAACCGATTCGTGATTTCAGAATGTGATCGGTAGCTTGAAATATTTGTTCTAGGGAACCTTGTTCTGGTGCTGGATGATGGAAAATAGACTTGGGTTCTAGACGTAAATGGCGATCTGGAAATCTAGATTTTCCTACATACGCTATTCTGGCAGTATTCTCGTCGTCTTCCTCTTCAGGATCAGAGGTACTTTCTTTCTCGCTTACTTGTGCTGCTTTACGCTGTTCGTGTATCTTTATTATTTCTCTACGGATTTTCTTGTACATACTTTCCATGGCACTAATGGTATTGTGCTTTCCTTCGGCTATATTATCACTCCACTTTGTCAGGATTTTCATTTCGGCTGGATCTTTAGACGGGTAATCTTGTTCTCTTATTAGACAATTAATTAAGAACTTTAATATCATGCGCTGAATCTCGGCTTTCCTTTGAGACATGGCATTACTAATACTTTCTGGATCATCCCCTGTACGGATGAAACGATATATTCTGTCTAGATCTTCTTTCATATTCGGCAGGGTGACTAGATACTCGGTCACCCTCCTTATGCGTACGGAATATAAAACCATATTAAATTCGCCTGGAACTGGGTCATAGACACATTCACCAAGGGTTTGCCTGATTTCTGCAACAGACTTATTACTTTTAGGAGTACGCTGTGATGCTTGAGCATGTAATTCGAGTGCTGATAAACGCTTGTATGGCGGCGGGGTTTGAGGAAGACCTCCTCCCGCGGCCCCTAAACTAGAATCATCAACTGATGCTTTTCGTCCTGGCAGGGTGGGTAATTGTAACGTGGGCTGGACTTGTATGGCGGGCTGACCCGGGGGGGCTGTTAAGGGCACCCCGGTGTCTGGAGGAGCAGGAATTACCTGATTTACAGGGACTGGCGGAGCGTGAACAGGATTTGCATATTCGGGGACTGTGTCGTCCAGATAGGATGAAATAAAAATATCAGCTGCGGTCGGTTTGTGACGTAGCTTGGTCGGAACTAATGGTGGCGGGAAATTACTGGATGCCTCTGGGGTCGCTTTTGGCAAGCCCTCAGCAAGAAGAGGATACATACCCTTAATGAGGGCATGCCTCTGTCTGTCTGACTGTTCGGCTTTGACTCGTTCACCTATCTCGATTAATTCTCTTTCTTGGGCTCGTTCTTGGGATTCTCTACTTAGTTCTGACTTTCTGATTTCTTTTTCGGTTCTTTTATGAGCTTCTTTGCGCCATAACTCGATGGCATCTTTCTGTGACTGTCTGGCTTTCTTTTTCCATAATGCCTCTTCTACTCGCATGATGCATTCGGTATCCCATGTACCCGATACGGGCCATCTATACTTTTCTTCTAACTGTTTGGTATAATCTACCCATAAATCTAGATACAATATGGCGCTTATGCCATGTTTCTGATACATAAAATGACCTGGACTGTCCCTGGGCGGGACAGGAACTGCTTCTTCTAACAAACCCTTTCTAGTTTTTAACTGACGTAGTCTCGAAAAGAGAGACATTGTAAACTTGAATCGGAACACAATACAATAGACGAGGAACAATAACAATTGGGAAAACAATTCAGGCATACCACGACATTGGAAATACATTGAACAACATCATAACATTACAGTTCGGACAGAAATATTACCTGGAATACTGAGAACAGAAACACAAGAATTTCTCGAGAACGGAACAGACTAGAGTTACTGGATGCACTGCTGAAACAGTACGGAACATACCGGTCCCATAAAGGGACGCATCAAGACCCGTATCCACCTAGGTGAACACTTCGTTAGTGGGCCTGGGTACCACCAACCCACGGACCAGAGTCAATTTAGATTGACCCTGTCTAGATACTACCCCAGCAATGGTACTCACCGGGCAGCAAGAACGGAAAGGCCTTGGACTGGACTGGACTGCTACGACGACGGACGACGAACTTCGGACTTCAGTTACGGGTGGGCCTCCGGATACCTCGGACCTTGGACTCTTGGCTTGGGCTCTGGTCGGGACTCGCCGCGTTCCTCCACCGTCTCGTTTGGATGCTGGACCGCCTCCTCCGTCTCCTCCGTGGGCCTGAGGGATACTTGAAGCAGAAATATCTGCACGTGGCCGGTATGGTTCCGTCACGGCTGCAGAGGGTCAGGGGGTCGGCGTGGCTTCACCGACGCGTGGGGAAAGGGCAAGTCCCTTTTCGGGCGCCATTATGTGGTAAATAAATAAATAATACCCTATTTTTGACTAGACATATATCATAACAGATAGCTCAATAAATAAGAGTCAAGATTCGAGGTAGTAGGAGTTTTGCAGGTTTAATACAGCATAAGGACAGGAACAGGACAACCTGCATAGGAACAGGGGCCCAGCAGGGCTTAGCAGGGCCCAGCAGCTGCTGGGGCTGGGTCTGGGATGAGCGCGCTAACTTTTAATAACAATACAGGAGCTTATATACAAAACGCAAACACATAGCATTACATTACAGTAGGCGTAGCAGTGGGTGGAGCAGAAGGCGTGACGCGTAGCAGTCGCGAAAGATAAGAGTAAAAGTAGGTGTAACTGGGCGTATACATAGACATGTGGTGCAGACGTAACAGAATATGTCATGAATGGGGCGGAAACATTTGGGGGGGTTACCTAAGGAGCCGGGACCTCTAACCTGGTGGTGCGCGCAAACTGGCAACGACGTGTCACTAGGAGAAGCTGGGGGCTATGAACTCTGTGCTAGGAGCAGAGACTAAAGTCTGGAGAGTCGGAGCGACATGTACCTAAACTCTATCTAGTATCTGATGTTTAGAGAACATGTTGATATAAACTAGAAGTCAGGAGGGGAAAGGCTAACTTGATTCTAAGACTGGGCCATGCATTATTCTACATGTAGGGCGTGATGAAGAATATTAAATGACCATTAAATGCAGTATTTCTCTAAAGTGGAGACGAGAAGGCTAGACAATGACGGAAACTATTGATGCAGTTCAGTAACTTAGGAATGCAGAGAAGGAGGACTGAACTGATAACTGGAACTATAACATACTCTTGGCAGACTCAGAGGCAGAGCCAAGCTGCACCGGGCACTGCGAGGCAGGAAGTAAGTGAAAGGTCGAGGATACAGGTGGGGGCTGCATCGCTCCTCAGCGAGGCTTCAGGAGACAGGAGCTGAATCTGATGTCCAGGCCCTTTTGAGGCCTGGAAACGGGGACTTTATAATGGAATAACGTGCACACTGAGAAACGTGGCAACATTACTTTACATAGGCCTGATATCCGTAGTATTCACGAGGCCTGGAAACTGGCATACTGGAGGTGGACACAACTGTAATTGCGTCATTGATCAGACATGGGGAATAACATATGCATATTGGTCATGCACACATAACATATGATGGATGACACGTAGGGACACAGAACATGACAAAATTTACTTTTCCACAATAGCGTCCCTGTATCCTTTGGTTTTTTTTGTGTGAATTACTACTTTTTTTATTCTATTTCCCAAATATAACATCCCTGTAACCTTTGTTTTTTTCAGTGATTTTCTAAGCTGTTTTAATGTTATTTAACTATAACGTCCCTATATCCTTTTTTTTGTAAAATGTAATTTCCTGTCATCTGTAACCTTTGAGAGTGTATATGAGTATATATGAGTGGTTGTATAGGTTGGTGAGTAGGTGTGTGAGTAGCTGAATGGGTCTTTGAGTGGCCATCAAAGTGTCTGTGTGGGTCTGTGACTGGGAGCGCGAGTGTTTGTATGAATGTATGAGTGGGTGTGTGAGTAGTTATGAGGGTGTGTGAGTGGTTTGTGGGTCAGTGAGTGGGTGTGAGTGTCTGTACGTGTCTGAGTGGGTGGGTGAGTAGATGTGTGGGATTGTGAGTGGGTTTGTGAGTGGGTGTATGGGTCTGTGAGTGGGTGTGTGAGTGGGTGTATGGGTCTGAGTGGGTGAGTGAGTGGGTGAGTGAGTAGGTGTGTGTGGGTGAGTGAGTGGCTATATGTCTGTGTGAGTGGGTTTTGTAAGTGGCTGTATGGGTCTGTGAATTGATGTATAAGTGGGTGTATGGATCCGCAAGTATATGAGTGTATGTATGAGTCAGTGAGTGGATGTGTGAGTGGCTGTACGGGTGGGAGCGGTTATGTGGGTGTGTGTGAGTGGCTGTTTGGGTCTGAGTGGGTGTGGGTGGTCTTGTGGGTGTGCGAGTGGCTGTGTGCGTCTGCGAGTGGCTGTGTGTGGCTGTGAGTGGCTGTGAGGGTCAGGTGCCTCTACCTGCAGAATTTCAATGGTTTTGTACAAGTGAAATCTGAGTCTGAGTCTATCTATAGCATCCCTGTATCCTTTGGTTTTTTTGTGTGAATTACTACTTTTTTTCATTCTATTTCCCAAATATACCATCCCTGTAGCCTTTTAGTGACTTTCTAAGTAGTTTTAATGTTATTTAACGATATCGTCCCTATATCCTTTTCTTTTTTGTGAATTTCGAAGGTTTTTAAAATGTAATTTCTTGTCATCTGTAATCTTTGAGAGTGTATATGAGTGGTTGTATAGGTTGGTGAGTAGGTGTGAGTGGCTATATGCGTCTTTGAGTGGCCATCAAAGTGTCTGTGTGGGTCTGTGACTGGGCGTGCGAGTGTCTGTATGAATGTATGAGTGGGTGCGTGAGTAGTTGTGAGGCTGTGTGAGTGGTTTTGTGGGTCAGTGAGTGGGTGTGAGTGTCTGTATGAGTCTGAGTGGGTGGGTGAGTAGATGTGTGCGTCTGTGGGTGGGTGAGTAGATGTGTGCGTCTGTGAGTGTGTGAGTGGGTGTATGGGTGTGTGAGTGGGTGTATGGGTCTGAGTGGGTGTGTGAGTAGGTGTCTGTGGGTGAGTGGCTATATGGCTGTGTGAGTGGGTTTGTAAGTGGCTGTATGGGTCTGTGAATTGATGTATAAGTGTCTGTGTGGATCCGCAAGTATATGAGTGTATGTATGAGTCAGTGAGTGGATGTGTGAGTGGGTGTACAGGTGTGAGTGGGAGCGGTTATGTGGGTGTTCAAGTAGGTGTGTGAGTGGCTTTTTGGGTCTGAGTGGGTGTGCGAGTGGCTGTATGTGACTGAGTGGCTGTGAGTAGCTTAGTGGGTCAGGTACCTCTAACTGCAGAATTTCAATGGTTTTGTACAAGTGAAATCTGAGTCTGAGTCTGAGTCTAACTATAGCGTCCCTGTATCCTTTGTTTTTTTTGTGTGAATTACTACTTTTTTAATTCTATTTCCTAAATATAACAACCCTGTAACCTTTGTTTTTTTCAGTGACTTTCTAAGTTGTTTTAATGTTATTTAAATATAACGACCCTATATCCTTTTGTTTTTTTCTGTGAATTTTGAAGGTTTTTAAATTTTAATTTCCTGTCGCTTGTAATCTTTGAGAGTGTGTATGAATGGTTGTATAGGTTGGGTGTGTGAGTGAGTGGCTGTATGGGTCTTTGAGTGGCCATCAAAGTGTCTGTGTGGGTCTGTGAACCGGTGTGCAAGTGTCTGTATGAGTGGGTGTGTGAGCAGTTGTGAGGGTGTGTGAGTGGTTTTGTGGGTCAGTGAGTGGGTGTGAGTGTCTGTATGGGTCTGAGTGGGTGGGTTAGTAGATGTGTGGGTTTGTGAGTGGGTGTATGGGTCTGTGAGTGGGTGTGTGAGTGGGTATATGGGTGTGTGAGTGGCTGTATGGGTCTGAGTGGGTGTGTGAGTAGGTGTGTGTGTGGGTGAGTGAGTGGCTATATGGCTGTGTGAGTGGGTGGGTTTGTAAGTGGCTGTATGGGTCTGTGAATTGATATATATAAGTGGCTGTTTGGATCCGCAAGTAAGTGAGTTTATGTAGGAGTCAGTGAGTAGATGTGTGAGTGGCTGTACAGGTGTGAGTGGGAGCGGTTATGTGGGTGTGCAACTAGGTGTGTGAGTGGCTGTTTGGGTCTGAGTGGGTGTGGGTGGTTTTGTGGGTGTGCGAGTGCAAGTGGCTGTGAGTGGCTGTGTGGGTCTGTGAGTGGGTGTCTGTGTGGCTGTGTCAGTAGCTGTGTTAGTGACTGGGCCAGAAAGGAATCCCACCTCCCCGTATATCCAACAAGAGTCTGCAGTTTTACACAAAATGTCTACTCAACTGGAGTACTTTCTACTAGTTAATTAGTAAGTGCTACCTTGTTGGATAAACGTCTAGTAAAAATTCTACACTACAGCTGTGTGATGAACCAGTAGGAAATGTCTCCAGTGACCTTGTGTGCGTTTAATTTCGGCAACGTGATTGTTCCTCAAGCGTCTTCTCCCACAAATTTGTGATAACACGATCCTCATATAGAGAAGATGAGACTACAAACAAACAAGTGGATTTCCTCTTAACTATATTAAATAAGTACTTCTTCGTTTGGTGGAGAGTTCCTCATATTCCTCTGCATCAAGAAAGTGTCACCATAATTGGGAGGGAACACGCTCAGAGGGACTTTTGGTGAGCTATCCATCAACATGGAAAAAGGTGACAAGGCCTTTGCCAACTACTAAGATGGATAGGGCCAATTTGGCACTTTGTATATTCATAGTCATTTAAAGGGAAAGTCATGGACTCTGCTTTCACCAGGAGAATCATAGAAAGGCCTACACATCACAGACACTATAGAGGAGACTGCTCATCGATAGATCGGCAATGCATTTACCTGCATCAAGGATTTCAGGGGAACAGGCGGGACTTCAGCTACTGGGGGACCTAAACGAAGACGGTGAGCTTCTGTCCTATCAGGCATTGCAAGAGAGGTATGACTTACCGGGGGGCGGTTTTTTGATCTATGCGGCCGAGACTGCTGCAATTAGGAAGCACTGGAGAGAGGGATCTGCGGAGCCCAAAACAACGATGGCATGCCAATACCTGGTGATGGCGGCGGGCACCTTTAAGGCGGTCACATGCCTCTATTCCAGAATGCTAAATGAGGGACTACCACAGTTGGACACGTCGTGACTAAAATGGGAGGCAGGCATAGGGAAACCCATACCCGAGAATGTATGGGGGCAAATTCTTCGCAGAGCGTGGAAAGGAACTAGGAATGCACGGTTCCAACTGGTACATTTCTTCATCCTACACAGGGCATACTTAACACCCAGGAAGATCTGGAAATATTTTCAAGTACAAGATGCAGAGTGTCCTAGATGTGCAAAAGAGGGAGTAGAGCTGGAGCACATGCTCTGGGAGTGCCCAAAATTAGGGAGTTATTGGGAGGAGGTGGGAGACCTGTTGACTGCAGTTACGGACCGGCAACTAGAGTTTGATATATCCACGTGTCTGCTGCATTGGTTTCCCCACACACCCAAGACGAAGGTGACCAGTAAATTCTTGGACTTGGGGTTATTGTTAGCGGAGAGGGAAATAACACTGCACTGGAAGTCGAAGGAGGGCCCCAACAGTAAGAGATGGCAAGCAGAACTCAGTAAATGGGCCAGTAGTGAGAGCTCTTTTAGTTTCCAGCAGGCACGACGTTCGAACAATGAGAAAGCAATAGACGCGGCGACGGCATGGGAGATGCTAGTACAGGCACTGCTTGCTCAGCGGGTGACGGGAAGTGAAAAGAATGCAGTGTTAATAAAGGAGACCCTGTACATGACAGGCCTGGTGGCGATTGAGCTGCGGATGGGCGTTGAGAAATGACTTGTATTCTACACTGCATGTAACACACACCAGTGGAGGGGGGTGGGACTTAAGCGGGGTTAGAAGAGGTTAGTAAGTAGTTGGATCTACATAGTGAGGAGAGGGTGAAGTATGAGTAGTTGTCAGTGCCACTATTAAGTTGAAAAATTGATGTAATAGCGAGGTATGTATATGATGATACACCGGAAAGTTCTGGATATTGACTTGCGATACACTGACTAGGTCTGCACTGTGTTGGGTATTATGCTGCAATATAACCAATAAAATATGTTTGCAAAAAATCAAGGATTTCAAATCAATCAATATGTAGAGAGCAGTTAATCACCAGCAAGGGTAGCCAGGCGCTAGGTTTTTGCTGGCTAGATTCTTTATTGTGTCTATTCACTGGCCCGGCCTTTACTAAAGCTCGGATTGTATCTGTTTCCCCGCACACGCTGGTGAAATGACGCTTTATATACTGGTACTTCAGCGCAAGGCACTCTATCCTCAACCTTAGTCTGCCCTATAAACTCACAATAAATCCCACATGCAAAGCTGCAGCTGAGTTTTGTGAAGCTTTTCACCTGGGCAACGTGAACCATTGTCTTAGCCTGCAACCCAAGACTCCTAAAACCTTGTCCTAGCTTGCACCCCAAGATCTTTGCAATGGACACACAACATAAATAGAACATGTTCTCGCCAGCCCCTGCCACAAATCTGACCAAAATAACTCTCATAAGGCCCACGCATATAAATAAATCACTCATAAGATCCCCACAAAGACTGGCCACAAGTGAGCTGTCCCCATAAGGCCCACATGGCCAAACCCCGCGCCCCACAGACGCCAACCATCTTCTCACCCTCAGATAGAGGGCACTGAGCCCCCAAAAGGGCCTGGCCCACTCAGTGCAGACAATGTTCTTGTCTGCAGATTATCAGCCCTGACGGCTAGCGCCTGGAGTAGGCACCTCTGAGTGGAAGCAGCCCCGGGTCCTGTCCAGACTACCCTTGACTCTGCCATCCTCACACAACATAAATTACATCCTGTGGTCAATTATACACCTGCCAAATAAAATTTAAAAAATACTGGAATGCAAATGGGTTTGTGCTCATGAGGCTTTTGTCTGTGCATGTGCAGTTGATTTAAAATATTGCCTTTTCTCAGAACATTAATGTGGTTTTTAACACCACCAATAGTCAAAAAATGAAACCAAATAAGTCACTAGCGTATGGGAAAGGTATTTCACAGTTCTGACCTTTGAACTGTGTGAAGCTGCCCCAGCTTTCAATTTCTGAGGGCCCAGGTGACAAATATATCACATACCCCACATGTAGTATACATACCACACGTACCACATACACCACACATACCACACACACACCAAATATACCACACATACCACATACACCAAGTATACACACACACACAAGATACACCACATATAGCACATACCACAAACACTGCATATACCACATACACCAGAAAAAAACACTTGTACCACATGTTCAGCAAACATCGTATACCTCACATCAGAGAGGTACAGGGATTAGGGGTTATATTTTTTATCTGCATTTGAATCTATGTGATTTCTTAACAAGAGGCCCTGGGCATTGCTGGCGAATAAACCCTCCCAGACCGTGCTTCCTTGTGGGAAAAAGTTGAAGACCCATCAGCATTACATCATTGTGCAGTTTGTGTCCACCAGTGGGAGTCATGGCCATGGATGACAGCCTTTCAGCTCTCCCAGAACGATGCCCTCCGTGCCCTGTGAAGGTCACCGGCTATAGGTGTTGCCCTCTCTTCTGTTCCGTACCCATCTCATTCCCCCAGTGCCACCCGCCCTCCATGCCCCTTCCCAGTCATGTGTTGACTTGGTCTGTGATGGACCGGATGCCCAGGATGAGCTTAGGGTGGGTGTGGGTTTTTGGGTGGCAAGGGTAATTTTAGGGGTTGGAGAGGGTGTGGGTATTTGGGTGGTAATGGTGTATGCAAGTGTGTAGAATATATATATCTATATATATATATATATATATATATAGATATATATAGATATATAGTTCACCAAGTTGCCCAAAAGCTTTTAGGAGCGCACGCAGACACGAGTAAAACACACAGTTTACTTCTTTCAGGAAACTTGCCTCTTTATTTGGAATATGTAGTATCCTTGGACCTGATGCGTTTCGAGGCGTTACCCTCTTCCTCAGAGGTCACATGGCATGTAAGGCTCGCAAGAAGTTCTGGGGCTTGTAGTCCCTTTAGAACGATTATTTTCCTTCAGTAGGTTTGCGTGTCTATACAATGATTCAGCCTTCTTTATTCCTATAGTAGGTTCCAAAGCCAGGTGCAAGTATTATTAACCAAACTCGTTTCTGCTGCACGTCGTGTTAGAACAGTTCCATCTCTGCAGCCTCCTTAGCAAAAAGAAGGCTGAATCATTGAACGGAGAAACGGACACTTCATTGGCTTGAAGTTGCAGGTATTTTATTCAATATTTTCAAGTGAATTGCATGTACAAAAAGACAAAGACGCGTTTCAGCGAACCCAGTCGCCTTGTTCACTAAGTATATATATATATATATATATATATATATATATATATATATATATATATATATATATATATATATATCCGTAACAAACGCCAATCACTTGGTAAAGTAACTAAACAGGTTTTGGAGACCAAGGAAGAAAGAGAGGCAAGACGAATTGCAGAAATTGAGGATATATTCACAGGTAATCCTCCCAAACGACCAGAGAAGGGCCAAACAACAATAGCAGCCAACACAAACAAAGACAAATTAAGATATTGGGAGAGGTTATCAAGAAAAGAGATCAACAAGGGGTGGGAGTTACTGACCCTACAAAAATATGTAGAGGTAAAACGCATACCCAGAGGACTGTGCCTCACCCTCATGCCCAGTCACCAAGACACCAGTGGAGACTTACTACAGGAATGGGGGGAACACCTGTTAAGATTCCTCTACCGGACTGATGATAATACTCATAAAACATATTGAAAAATCCCTGAAGGAAATTAAGAATGAAATCGCAACAGTAGAAACTGAGATAAACAATCTCTCTTTAACTGATGAACAACAAAAACTCAAGGCAGACATACTTAACAACTTAGAAAAACATGAGACACGAGTCAAACAACACAAACAATTTAAATTCCAACAGGATAAAGCTGATTTTGAAGAGGGACGGATCTTCACCTTTGGCAAACAATATGGCAACAGAAAGAAAATATCCAGACAATAGGTGGGAAACACTTCGATTTTGCGCCATTGATCAAATATCAGCCTCAGAAAGAGGAGGGAATCTAATCAAGACTCTAAGACAAAGGGAATCAAAGCTGATTATCAATTTCAGAACCCTTGAACCGAGGGGGCTCAACCAAACTGAGGAACTATATGTCCACTTATAATCATTCGGACTAAAAACATTGGCATGGACTCATGTCACTCACCAGAGAGCATCATTGACTTTCAAAAACAATAGTCATTGTAATGACCAGAGCAATAGTTGTTTGGCCAAAATGGGAGGTCATAAATTAAGTGTGGTTCTAAATCAACCAGCTCACTAGAGAGCGATATATCATGATGAACGGTAATGCATCAACAAATGCAACCAGTACTTGACCTCTTTTGTTAACATATTTTTTATGCCTTACAATTATGGGTAAAATGTCATTAAGTTTATTCGCCCCGACACACCCTCACTCTGACCTTCCGGATCCGCAGGAGTCTCCGCTGGAGTCGGTTCTTGAGGAATCACTTTTACTTCCTCTTCATGTTCCGAGGACCGGAGAACCTTCTTTCGATAAAGCAGGAGAAGGAGAGATAAAGTCTTTACGATGTTTATGAGACCTTCTCTTCGAGTCAGAGGATTCCTTTTCTGAATGATGTTTTGAACTGTGCTTCCTCCTCTTATGCTTTCTCCTCGAGGAGCTCGAAGCGTGACCGGAAGCCGATTTAGATCTAGACCTCGATCTTTCCCTGGATTTCGATTTCTCCTTAGATCTCGTATCCTCACCAGATCTCGAACCCGCTCTGGATCTCGACGCGTTTCAGCTGAGTTGGGGAGATCAACTCCTTTACGCGTTTCCTCCCATACCTTTGATTCCTCGGGTTCTGAGGAAGATTCGTCAAGACCGGGCCCAAGTCATATTGGTCGCCCCGGATTGGCCAAGAAGGGTGTGGTACTCAGACCTTCTCCGCCTCTCCTCTCACCCGCCGCTCCGTCTCCCTGATAGAGGGGGGTATATAGAAGCCGATACCGACTTCGATCGAGACCTCTGCTTCGACTTCGACCTCCGTGACGTCGATCTTGAATAACGTCCAGAATCTTGTTTCACCTTCGCTAAAAGTAATTTAGCTTCACGTTCTCGAAGTGCCTTCGGATTCATCTTAAAACAGGAATTGCAGTTCTTGACGTCGTGACTCGAACCAAGACACCACAAACAGTCCTTATGTGGGTCAGTGATGGACATCGTGCGGGCACAAGACCTACACGGCTTAAAGCCTGTTTTCCTCGACGACATCTTCGGAGAAGAATCAAGTCGTAAGAGAGAAACAGTGTCTATTAATTAACAGAAAGATACTAAGTATCGCAGTAAGATCCCGAAACCGTTAGCGTCGAAGACGCGGAAAAAAGGGAACTGACGTCATCACGCCGGCGTGGACCTGATATGGGGTCGGTGACGTCAGACGGAGTCGCGCGCGATGCCGTGCTCCTGTGACGTCGCCCACGTCGGCGTACTACGGAGAAAATTTCCGAACGTTGCTGGCGCAAGGGGGATATTCACAAGGTGAGGAATCCACACGGCAGATGTATCTATCAGAATGTATGGACAAAATACATTTACCATAATGCACCACTTAAAATTAGAATATGGGCATGAAAATAAAAAAAGGCATAAACCACAGGCACAACATCCCGTGATCAAGCCTCAGGTTGAGGTGAAACGCGTTGGGCTTCGTGGTCGAGAAACCATTAAAAATGAAGCTGTAATTCTGGAAAGAAAAACTCGAGTGAGTGCGTTTTCATTACCAAGTGATTGGCGTTTGTTACGGATATTTTTCGGCTTGACCCCGCCGAGGAAAACGCATCGCGCCACACCTGGGCGCCTGCACCGAAACTGGGTCAAACAGAGACATATATATATATATATATATCTTGCACAAATCCCTTAAAGATGAGAGAAAAAGTCCGCACTCACAAAGAGTTTCTTCCCAATCTTCCGATTTATTAGTCAAGGTTCAGCATATAAAGTTACAAACCAACGCGTTTCGCAACCCACAGTTGCTTGTTCAACAAGCAACTGTGTTTTGGTGCATCCCTGCTCCAGCGCGTTTGAAGGTGAGTGTCAAGCATGCCGGCCTATTTGATTTAAAAGTCTTTACGACCTACAGGGGTACATTTCCCTCGGTGTCTTGAGGGAATGTATTAAAGCTCTGTGTGTAAGCTGCCCCTCATATTGTTTGTGTTTGTGGGGCCGCGGGGGCACCATGTGCCATGCTGTGAGATTGAAGAGCTCCAGGACTTGTCAGTACAATCTCCCTGTCTATAGGCCGCCTATTGGCTGTTTCCCAGCAACTTTGCGGCAATCAGAATGGCCTGGAATGAACAAAATTCAAAACTGATTGCCTGGAAAAGCGGAGGACTGATCTCAAAGGATGAGTTCCAATTTCTGAAAAAAGATTCTCCAGTAATCCCTACCTTTTACCTTTTGCCAAAGGTTCATAAGGACATCCTTGCGCCACTCCTGGTGGAAAATAAATACAAGTTGGGCAAACCTAGCATGTGTCGGCTCGTTCATATTTGGGCGAGATTGGAGGAGTATGGAGAGCGGAGGTCGGCTCTGCTAACCGGCACGCCCCTCGGTCTGGAGCTCCACGTCTGCCGGCAAAAGTTGTTGGATGAAGTGCATGGACTGCACAACGTGGCGCCCCCCCGACCTGGACTTTGTGTAGGTATCGGGGAGAGGGAGCAGATTTTCTGCTAAGAGGTTTGCCCAGCAAAGGATTGATTTCGCCAGAGACCCGCTACATAATGGGAGTGGCGGCAAGGAGAGCATTATCTTAATGCCAACTATGGGACACTGTACCTTTGTGTTGAACTCTGAGCCGTCTGCTTCCACAATACAGCGGGAGTGTTAGCGGCATCCAGGTACCCCACACCATGAAAGCGACAAACATTAGCCGGTACACATCACGCTTGTCCGCTTTCTATGGCTACAAACAACCAGCCAATGGGGTTCGCTGGCAGGACTTATGAAAAAAGCCCCGCGAAAAACTGCTATCTGAATCACACAGCAGACAGCCGGCACTGATGAGGCAACCGCCGAAACGCGTCTGCCAAGGGCTGCGAAAGTGTGAGCTGCGCGCTACTGAAATGCTGTGACCTGGTGGAAAATAAATACAAGTTGGGCAAACCTAGCATGTGTCGGCTCGTTCATATTTGGGCGAGATTGGAGGAGTATGGAGAGCGGAGGTCGGCTCTGCTAACCGGCACGCCCCTCGGTCTGGAGCTCCACGTCTGCCGGCAAAAGTTGTTGGATGAAGTGCATGGACTGCACAACGTGGCGCCCCCCCGACCTGGACTTTGTGTAGGTATCGGGGAGAGGGAGCAGATTTTCTGCTAAGAGGTTTGCCCAGCAAAGGATTGATTTCGCCAGAGACCCGCTACATAATGGGAGTGGCGGCAAGGAGAGCATTATCTTAATGCCAACTATGGGACACTGTACCTTTGTGTTGAACTCTGAGCCGTCTGCTTCCACAATACAGCGGGAGTGTTAGCGGCATCCAGGTACCCCACACCATGAAAGCGACAAACATTAGCCGGTACACATCACGCTTGTCCGCTTTCTATGGCTACAAACAACCAGCCAATGGGGTTCGCTGGCAGGACTTATGAAAAAAGCCCCGCGAAAAACTGCTATCTGAATCACACAGCAGACAGCCGGCACTGATGAGGCAACCGCCGAAACGCGTCTGCCAAGGGCTGCGAAAGTGTGAGCTGCGCGCTACTGAAATGCTGTGACCTGGTGGAAAATAAATACAAGTTGGGCAAACCTAGCATGTGTCGGCTCGTTCATATTTGGGCGAGATTGGAGGAATATATATATATATATATATATATATATATAGATATATATATATATATATATATATATTCAGTACTCCGCAGTTTCGCCCCGCTCCAGAATAACTAGCCAGGGCACACCAGAAAAACTCACGGACACGGACCACAGAAGTCTTTTCTTCAATTTATTCTCAGTGCGGGTATGTCAAAGACGTTTCGGCTCCACGAGCCTTGTTCACCTGACAATGTTTAATGTGCGGGTGCAACCTTTTAAAGTGCCAGTAACAATACAATGATGTCACGTGTTAAAAAAATGTGTGTATATGTAACAAGGACATAGAAGACATACTATCAAATAGATCTCGCAATCATCCTATGTTTAGTATTTCATAAAAATATGCTAGTACAATACCACTTAATAAAAGTAAAATACTTGAATGGGGGTTCGCATAACATGGTATATACTGTTAGGATCAGTAACATATTATTATTTAATAAACATATAAACCTAAGTCACCAATACCAGACATTTCGTAATCATGGGTCAAATACGGATTAATCACAACATGGCAATATTTACAATAAAGTGCAAATGCATAGATCAGCAAAGAGGGTCATATCGATGTACCCAATTTACAGTGCAAATTACGCAATAAATGTGCAAACAAGCAGTTTGAATGTGCAAATAACGCAAAAATGTGCAAAACTGTAGCTTCTCGCTATGCTGTGACATCCGACTAGTATATGAACATGATACCAATTAGCAAGTAATTCGGGAAGGAAAAGGTTCTTTTAAATAGCATGTTATTAGGCAATCCAACCTCATTATATCCAACGGGTATTTAGAGAGAAAAAGGAGGAAACTAGTTAGAAGTTCTACCTCCTGGGATCCTATAGTACCATGCCTACCCTCAACACCAACTTTGCGAGCAAGTTCAAAGATGTCCTTGTTGTGCACCAGACGTGCAAGTATATAGTAATAGTGCTATTGGGCTGACTTGGTTCAAGAACCCAGCACAGTCCAAACATATTGAAAACACCAAACATGTGATCAAAACCAACTAACTTATACTAACAGAATACAGCACATTCCATAATGAACGAACCTTATCAATGTTCATATACATTTCTTGAAACAACACTAAAGTATGACAGTTTGTTTTACAGATTGTGGTCCCCAGCCGGATGACCAATCATGACTTTAGGGTAAACACGTGTACAGGTCCTCCGTGACATTAAGACCGAATGGTGACTTAGTATTAAGCAGCAGGATGTATTTAGTCTCCAATCTTCTCAATTTGGAATCTCTGTCTCCCCCTCTTTTACTGTATGGAATGGAGTCAATTACCCAATATTTAAGACCACTATTATTGCTCTGGTGGCATTCTCTAAAATGTCGGGCCACCGGGTAGGTGTTATCCCCATGGGTAATGGCTCGAAGGTGCTGAAGAACACGTAAGTGGACAGCATTCTTTGTGCTGCCCACATACCTAAGTTGACAAGGGCACTCCAAAATATACACAGCATATTCGGTTTTGCATGTTAATACCTGAGATATGCTGTGTGCCTTATCAGTGAAACCATCCTTATAGGTTCGGGTGTTCTGACCATGGATGCAGGCCTTACAAATCCTACACTTGTAAAAACCCCTATTCTCTTGGCACCACGTCGATTTCGCAAAGGGTTCTGGGTTAGTGACTACCAAGTGATCTCTTAATGAGGGTGCTCTGCTGAAGGTAAGGGAGACCTGATTGGGGAGATCTTTGCCAATGATGGAATCATGTGTGACCAAAGGCCAATGTTTGTTAAGTATCTTGCGTATCTGTTGGTGTTGTCTATTATACCCAGTGATAACTCGGAAACAGTTTTCCACCCCTGGTGCTGATAACTTTGCAGTCTGTCTACTACTGGCTCGGGTGAGAAGATCATCACGGGAAGGTATCATGGACTTGTCTTTAGCTTTTTGTAGCGCCTGGTTCGAATAGCCACGCTCCAAAAATCGCTCAATACATTGGTCTTGAGCAATTTTTAGGTCCATGGAATTACTGCAGATACGTTTCAATCGCAGCATCTCCCCATATGGGATACTGGATATCAGGTGAGGAGGGTGTGCACTCGCTGCGTGCAGTATACTGTTGCCCGCAGTTAATTTACGGAACAGCCTAGACTCTAAATGGTTCTCTCTGATATAGAGTTCGGTGTCAAGAAAGGTAACACTTTCCTGACTGAGAGTTGCCGTAAATTTGAGGTTAAGCTCATTGTTATTGATTTCCTCTATAAATTTGAGTGCCCCTTCCTTGCTGCCACGCCATATTATCAAAAGGTCGTCAATAAAACGAAACCACGCAACCAAATTGTTGCGGATAATGTGGCGATATTCGTGGCCAAGGACCAGTTCCTCCCAAGCTCCCATATGGAGACACGCGAAGCTTGGGGAGAAACTGGCCCCCATAGCTACGCCCTGTAACTGGCGGTACAATTGGTGATTGAAAATAAATACATTGTTGTTAAGCACGAATCTCAACATGTCAAGCAACATTGTATTATGGTCAGAATATTCAGGTCCTCTTCTAGAGAGGTAATGGTCAACAGCTCTGATGCCATCCTCATGCATAATGCTGGTGTAGAGAGAGGATACATCTAAGGCGATTAGCCAATCGCCTGTGACCCATTCAACATCCTTTATTTTAAGCAAAAAGTCACCAGTATCCTGAACATAGGATCCTAGCTGTTGTACGTAACCCTGCAAGAAATGGTCAATAAATACAGACGTATGTTCCAATAGGCCACCCCTGCCAGAAATGATGGGCCTGCCAGGTGGATGGACAGGGTCCTTATGTATCTTAGGAATAAAATACAACACTGGTGTTACAGGATTGTCAGTTTTTAAATATTTGTATTCAGATTCGGACAGCAATCCTAATGACTTCCACCTGGATAGCTTACGGTGGTAATCCAATTTCATGGTTGTTACTGAATTGATCTGTATACGCTCATAACAATTACGATCATTCAGTTGGGCATATGCTTCTTTGTCATATTCACCTTTAGTCATTAAAACAACATTACCTCCTTTATCGCTATTTCTAACAATAAGATCTTTTTCTTTTTTTAGTTTGGTGGTAAGTGCAATGTATTGTTGCAGCCTGCTGTCAAATTTTCTTTTTTTAGTTTTTCCTATGCGTGTTTGTAATTCCTTCAGATCAGCTACCACATTTTCATGGAAAATGTCCAAATTGTCTCTTGGCAAGATTGGGCAAAATACAGATGCGGGTTTGAACTTAGTACTGGATGAAGATCTATTTCCATGTTCGTCAAAATCCTCTGAATTTCCTATCCCTGAGTTGATGGGATCATATCCTACTCCTTCTGTTAGCCACAATTCCGTTATAATTTTAGTGCCCTGTGAAGCATTTGTTATCTCACTTTGTTGTTCAGACGTCTGAGTCCGGATATTTTTCGGTTTTTCTTTTAAAGCAAAAAATTTTTTGAGTTTGAGCTTTCTCACTGCTTTATATAAGTCGCATCTAGTAGTTGGGTAATCAAAGTCACATGGTGCAGCATAAGTTAATCCTAATTGCAAGATTTCTTCCTCCTTGTTGGAAAGAACTAGCGAAGTTAGATTAACGATGGTTTTGTTGGTGGTCGTATTTATTGCTGAGGGGCTACAGATCCCTGACCCCTTCCACCTCTTTTCCATTTCCTTTGATATCCTCCTCTTTGACGCCCACCGCCTCTGGCGCCTCTGGTAGTTACAATATTTTCTCCTCTCCCGGCCCGTGAATGAGATCTCAAGGTTTTTAGTCTCTCTTGGCACAAAAAATCGATTTCCTGGCCTGGGGTGGGTTTGGAGGTACCAGTTGCCTGTTCCAATCTATGACGTTCAGAGTCAGATTCGGTGTCAGGGTCTGAACTAAGTGTCGTTAGTGAGGATTCACTGAGTGTGGCATTTTCCGTCTGAAACTTACGATTTTTTGTTTTAGGTATGGGTTTAGCTGTGCCCTTTCGCGCATCATCATACTTACGCGCAAAAGTAAAGATCTGGCCCATCTCATAATCGTTGCGGTCACGCTGAAATTTGTAAGCTTTCCTGTCCACGATTTTTACTTCTTCTTTTCTAAGGCGTTCATTCATAGCCTTCAGTAGTTTTTCACGTTCCTCGTCCTCACCTAATGCAGAGATCTCGTCATGTATTGCGGTTATTTCACCCAGCAATACCGCTCTGTCAATATCAGCATATTTGACCAGGACCTGTACCTGACGTCGTGAGGCATCGAGATTAATTTCAGCCCATTCTTTCATGAGGTTAGGGTTTGGCTCATCGTATGTTGGTGCCGTCAGAATCCGCAATCCACGCGGTATGCGGTTTACCTCCAAGTAACGTTGCAGGGACTTGGACTCCCACCACTTGGCTTGTTCTTGGCGGGACTTTTTTTCTAATGTTTTAAACAGGTTCTTAATTTTGGATGTGGTGCCACTGTTAGTGTCAGTAGTAGCCCTCCCCCGGATGTCTGCTGGGAGGGGAACATCATCGGAAAACGTAGTGGCTGCCAACGTTTCCCGGTCCCGAACATTGTCAGTTGACATTTTTCCGCAATACTGTTCCTCCTTTGATTATACGCGGCTCCTAAGCTTCCTGGTACAATTCACACAGGGGTTAAAGGACTCCGCTTGTTAACTTCTACCACTCGCAAAACTGTAACCGGACAACCAGAGAAGCTTACTTGGTTTCGGTGCTGCTTCTTTTTACCGGACTTCAATCTCCGCCGGCTCACCACTCGAGCCCGAGTTGCGATGCACACACCAAGCTGATCCGCTCGTCACTGGGTTACCTCTTCCGGTTAGTAAGGGTCAGGCGTCCTACTCCTTCCGGAGTTGCAGCAAAACTCCCTGAACAAGTCCGAGAGGCAAATTTGATTTGATCGCCGACCAAAAGATGAGTGGGGTCCCGTGTGGAGCCGGTTCAAATCCAACGCGGCTATAGATTCAGTACTCCGCAGTTTCGCCCCGCTCCAGAATAACTAGCCAGGGCACACCAGAAAAACTCACGGACACGGACCACAGAAGTCTTTTCTTCAATTTATTCTCAGTGCGGGTATGTCAAAGACGTTTCGGCTCCACGAGCCTTGTTCACCTGACAATGTTTAATGTGCGGGTGCAACCTTTTAAAGTGCCAGTAACAATACAATGATGTCACGTGTTAAAAAAATGTGTGTATATGTAACAAGGACATAGAAGACATACTATCAAATAGATCTCGCAATCATCCTATGTTTAGTATTTCATAAAAATATGCTAGTACAATACCACTTAATAAAAGTAAAATACTTGAATGGGGGTTCGCATAACATGGTATATACTGTTAGGATCAGTAACATATTATTATTTAATAAACATATAAACCTAAGTCACCAATACCAGACATTTCGTAATCATAATATATATATATATCTTGCACAAATCCCTTAAAGATGAGAGAAAAAGTCTGCACTCACAAAGAGTTTCTTCCCAATCTTCCGATTTATTAGTCAAGGTTCAGCATATAAAGTTACAAACCAACGCGTTTCGCAACCCACAGTTGCTTGTTCAACAAGCAACTGTGTTTTGGTGCATCCCTGCTCCAGCGCGTTTGAAGGTGAGTGTCAAGCATGCCGGCCTATTTGATTTAAAAGTCTTTACGACCTACAGGGGTACATTTCCCTCGGTGTCTTGAGGGAATGTATTAAAGCTCTGTGTGTAAGCTGCCCCTCATATTGTTTGTGTTTGTGGGGCCGCGGGGGCACCATGTGCCATGCTGTGAGATTGAAGAGCTCCAGGACTTGTCAGTACAATCTCCCTGTCTATAGGCCGCCTATTGGCTGTTTCCCAGCAACTTTGCGGCAATCAGAATGGCCTGGAATGAACAAAATTCAAAACTGATTGCCTGGAAAAGCGGAGGACTGATCTCAAAGGATGAGTTCCAATTTCTGAAAAAAGATTCTCCAGTAATCCCTACCTTTTACCTTTTGCCAAAGGTTCATAAGGACATCCTTGCGCCACCCGGTAGGCCGATCATTTCTGCAATTAACAGTTCAACCGAAAATATATCTAGATATATCGATTACTTTTTGCAAGAATGGGTAACAAAACTGCAATCATTTGTGAGAGATACCACTGACTTTTTAACTAAATTGGAACAAGTTACTTGGAGTGAGGAATATTTGCTAATGACTTTGGACGTAAAGTCCCTGTACACTTCGATCAGACACTGTGACGGTATCAAAGCAGTAGAGCACTATTTGGACAAACGCCCCATGAACTATATACACCACAATAAGATGATCATTGGCATGTTGAAGTTATGCCTTGAACAGAATTTCTTTATTTTTTGTGGACAGGTATACCAACAACTACGGGGGGTGGCCATGGGGGCCTGCTTCTCTCCAAGTTTCGCGTGCTTGCACATGGGACTGTGGGAGGAGCGGGTCCTCTTGGTAGACCACAAGGCCATTATGACTAATAATGTCATTTTATATCTGAGGTATATAGACTACCTCTTCATGATTTGGAAGGGGTCCAAGGAAGATGCCACTGACTTTGTTAGTAAATTGAATGTAAACAACTTCAATTTACAGTTTACGTCCGAGATCCATAAAGAGAGGATTTTCTTTTTGGATGTAGAGGTGTACGTCAATTATATGAATTTGGAGACCAGGTTGCACAGAAAAGAAACGTCTGGTAACACGCTGTTACATGCCAGTAGCCAGCACCCTTGCCATCTCATACGCAGCATCCCTTATGGAGAGATGCTGCGTATGAGACGCATTTGTAGTACTGATGAGGAATGTGACAAAGCTCAGAGAGACAGTAAGATCCGCTTTCTAAATAGAGGTTACAGCGCAGATCTGCTAGATACAGCTATTGAGCGTACACAAAATATCCCAAGATCAGTTGCATTGAAAGGCAAAAACTTGGCTGAGGTTGCACAGACAGATTCAGTGCAATCGAGGGCTATTGTGACTTACAGCACCCAGCATGCTGAGATTAGAAAAATATTCAGCAGAAATTGGAATCTAGTCAAGAGGGATCCAGTAATAGGCAGCCTGGTCTCCAACAAACCCGAACTCACTTTCCGTAAGTCTACTTCAATGGCAAATGCATTAGTCAGCAACAGTTTGGACAAACAACTATCAGGGACCTGGATGGACCTGAGTAAGGGTTTTAAAAAGTGTCCATTCTGTAAAGCTTGTAGACAGGGTGTCAACAAAACTCATTATTCTACTCCCTTTCACGAAAAGCCCATTGCTATCAGACATAGACTTGCGTGTAAAACGGAATATGTGGTATATGTGTTACAATGTCCATGTGGGCTCTGTTATGTGGGCAGCACTCGACTGCCTGCCCACAAACGCATCCTACAGCATTTACGAGCCATCTCAGGGAAGGATCAAACATATCCTGTAGCAAGCCACTTTGAGTCAACACACAATAGCAACCCGGATGGGTTGCTATATTATCTGGTTGACACAATCCCGCCCCTGAAGAGGGGAGGAAATAGGGATGCGAAGCTACGACTATTGGAAACACGATACATCCTGGAATTCAATAGTAAAAATCCAGGGGGCCTGAATGCCAGTGAGGACATGTACACT
The DNA here is from genome assembly GCF_964261635.1 of Lissotriton helveticus. Taxonomy (NCBI): domain Eukaryota; kingdom Metazoa; phylum Chordata; class Amphibia; order Caudata; family Salamandridae; genus Lissotriton; species Lissotriton helveticus. Next base: position 87,133,872 of record NC_136064.1, read on the forward strand.
TGTTTATAATGATTTCTTATGAACAGTAATAATATGATATCCTATTTGCACATTTTACCTATTCTTGATATATGAATTGAATCACCTGGGATCAGGTGGGGTCATTTTAGAATAGGAAATGGATGGGTTGTTTTTGCCTTTTTATTTCAAAATCACATGTACACTTTATTCACGTCTGGTTGTCCTCCCCAGCACTTATAGAAGAGGTATAGGGAAATACTCTATGACACATGAGTTTCCACTTTGATAAAAAATCATGTACTATATCCAGTCTGTGATGATTGACTGGTTATATCGATATTAATGAACCTAGTATGGGAATTGGGATTGCGAGGTAGGAAAGGACGAATTTTTGGATGTTCCACTCCACCCAATATCCCTATGTTGCGTTTGCACGATTTTTTGATAAATCAATGTAAATATATAGTTGTATGATATATGGGATTTAGCCTTGTAAATATAACTTATAATTGATTTTATGGTGTAAAATAGTTTTTTAGCAATCTTTAAGCATTTTTTGTACTGTATATTTGTACATATTTTTCATTTATGTTAAAGAGAGAAATGTTTACATTGCTATGGGCACTATGCCCTAAATTTGCTACTTACTGCCATGACATTTTGGACAGTACTTTTTCTATGTTCATTAACCATTAACAATGTACAGCTGGTTTTGCAGTGGTTTTTACTATTTAAACCCTTTTCTATGTCATTGACAAACTATGTGACCAAGCCTCTTTGTGAGGCGAAACGCGTCATGACAGATTGCTGGCGAATATTTAGCACTAAATAAAGCACCAAGAAGATAAGCACTTAGCTGTGGTCTCGCTCTGGCGTTATTTTTCCACTGTGACAAGGGATCTTGTTGGATGACGTCTTTTTTGACATTATATATATATATATATATATATATATATATATATATATATATCTTGCACAAATCCCTTAAAGATGAGAGAAAAAGTCCGCACTCACAAAGAGTTTCTTCCCAATCTTCCGATTTATTAGTCAAGGTTCAGCATATAAAGTTACAAACCAACGCGTTTCGCAACCCACAGTTGCTTGTTCAACAAGCAACTGTGGGTTGCGAAACGCGTTGGTTTGCAACTTTATATGCTGAACCTTGACTAATAAATCGGAAGATTGGGAAGAAACTCTTTGTGAGTGCGGACTTTTTCTCTTATCTTTAAGGGATTTGTGCAATATTTAAAAAGCAGGGCTCTGCTTAGCAGTCCGGCACCGGTGGAGAGAGCGCCATTGGATCGCGAAAATTTGAGCCAAGGCTGTGGATATATATATATATATATATATATATATATATATATATATATATATATATATATATATATATTATTTACCATACCAAACTTCTGATGAAAGAAGGCGCTGACTCCGTGAGTTTAAATCCAAACGTTTTATTTCTTTGCTCAGTTTCTGCTCAGACGCGTTTCGGCGGCGGCTTATATATATATATATATATATATATATATTTTTCCAATCCTGACTTAGGCTTCAAAAGAACAGGCACCGACTCCGTGGGTCAAATCAAAGGTTTTATTCACCAATACATACGATCAGACGCGTTTCGGCGGACAAGTCCGCCTTGTTCACTTCATCTGCTTTACACCAAGTTAGTGAGCCTTATTTATACTAGTGCATGTTTGATAGGTGTCGGAACAACCATGTGACATAATTAGGTGCTTGACTGTGAACATAGAAGAGTTAATAGCGCTGTAAAACATGCAAGTCATTGTGACACATCAAACATAAACTCCGTAAAACATTGTAAATAATTCTTTACAATTAGTGGTTCATGTCAGTGTGTATACATTTCAATGTGAAATAATTTAAAACATTTTATCTGTAAATGGTTATTCTAAATCAACTAAATGACTGCTGTCTTTTCCATGCCTGTTTAGACATGGAAGAGTTCCTAACTCCAAGTGTATATGTTTGTGGCCTCTCGGTAGTCTGTAACCTCATTTCTCCTAATCACGGTCCCTGCACGACGTGTTTTGGTGCATCCCTGCTCCAGCGCGTTTGAAGGTGAGTGTCAAGCATGCCGGCCTATTTGATTTAAAAGTCTTTACGACCTACAGGGGTACATTTCCCTCGGTGTCTTGAGGGAATGTATTAAAGCTCTGTGTGTAAGCTGCCCCTCATTTTGTTTGTGTTTGTGGGGCCGCGGGGGCACCGTGTGCCATGCTGTGAGATTGAAGAGCTCCAGGACTTGTCAGTACAATCTCCCTGTCTATAGGCCGCCTATTGGCTGTTTCCCGGTACAGACTGTGATATCATGCAAGTGCACATGTAGAAGGAGTAACTGCGTGCAATGCGTGCAGTTTGGTTTGAGGTGTTAGTCAAAGATTTGTGGGTGACCTCAAGGTTAATTAATACGCAATGCGTAAATGTTTAAGGTGGTGATAATTGGCAAGGAGTTCTGCCCAAGTGGGCTTTGGCTCACGTCTCAATAATGAGATGCCTGGAATTATCACGATATGAAATTGGTGGCTCTGCTGAATGTAGCGGGTGTCACTAATTGCGGGACAGACATGTGTTGCTTGGTTGAAGGGGGGTGAAACTAGGAAGTCATGGTGGCTACCGAGCATGTTTGGAGCTACATGGTTGTTGTAATTAGTGGTGAGTGTGTAATAAAGGTGGAAAATAAATAATAATAAATAATAATAAAGGAATAATGAGTGCACTAAGTGAGTTAAAAAGGAACAGGTCCTAGGATGGTGAAACTAGATGTTTAGTCAGTAGTTGGGTTTAACTCTGGAACAGTGAGTAGGGATGTTTACACTATAGGCATGTAGCATGTCATAGATGTACACTAAGTGCTTCATCAGCATTGAGCCCAAGGGGGATCTTACTGTTGAGCTCAATGATGTATTTGGATTCAAGTCGTCTCAGTTTTTGTAGTCTGTTCCCTCCCCTTATGTTTGGTGCTACGCTGTCCAACACAAAGTAAGTGAGTTCCTCACTTTTACCGCTGTGGTGAGCATTAATGTGACGAGCCACAGGGTATGCTGGATCGTCATTGGCAATTGCCCTAAGGTGTTGGAGGATCCTCACATGGGCTGGGTGGATGGTGCTCCCCACATAGATTAAATTGCAGGAGCATTTGAGCACGTACACTGCGAAGTCTGTTTTGCAAGTGTAGTGTTGTCTGATTTTGAAAGGGGATTTCCTAAATGGGAATGCGACCGATTTGGTGTTGACCCCATGTTGGCAGGCTTAGCACTTGGTGCACTTGTAGAAACCAGGTTGGGAATGTAACCAGATCTTTTTGATCGGAGCAGATGGTGCATAATTGACCAATTCTTGGCTCATTGATGTTGCTCTTCTAAAGGTCAACTGTGGGAGTTTGGCACAGCTCTGTCCAATGACTGTCATTTTTGATCAGTGGCCAGTGTCTGTACAGAATTTTTCTAATGTTCTTATGGTGCATGTTGTACCCTGTAATCAATCTGGGCATACTGTTGATGACAGTTGTTCTGATGTCACTTGTGGCTTTGGGCTTTTTTTGGAGTAAGGCTGACCTGTCTAGATGGTCACTTTTAAGTCTTGCTTTGTTTAGGGTAGTCGGGCTGTACCCTCTTGCCTTGAGTCTGGCACAGAGGTTGTCTGTGCAGAGATGGAGGTCTTTCTGTAGGCTGCAATTTCTCTTCATCCTTATGCATTCGGCATAGGGGATGCTTTCTTTGAGGCTGGTGGGGTGGAAGCTTGTTGAGTGCAAGATGGTGTTCCCTGCAGTCTCTTTTCTGTGGGTGCGGGTCTGTATTTTCCCTCCCTCATGGAAAACCTCAATGTCTAAAAAGGTGATTTTTTCTTTGCTGGCCGTACAAGTGAATTTAAGATTCAAATTGTTGTTGTTTATGTCACTGGAGAATTGGAGGGCGCTGTCTTCTGTACCCCTCCATAAGATGAAGACATCATCTATGTATCGCCTGTACAGGACAATGTTGTTAGTGAAGGCGTCATGATGTTGGGTCATGAGTACTTGCTCCTCCCACCAGCCCATATGCAAATTAGCATAGCTTGGGGCGAAGCAAGTACCCATGGCCGTCCCCTGTGTTTGCCTGTACAGCAGCTTGTTGTACGTGAAGGTGTTGTTCTCCAGGCACCATTCTGCCATATGTAGCAGCATCAGTGTGTGTTGTAACAAAGTTACATTTCTGTTACCCATGAAGTGTTGCATTGCCCTTAAGCCATCCCTATGTCTGATGCTTGTATACAAGCTCTGGACATCTAAGGTCACAAAATTGAGATCTTCAGTCCACACAAAGTCATTTATACAATTCAGAAAATCCCTGGTATCTTGGAGGTAGGCTGGCAAGGTTCTCACGATTGGTTGCAGGAAGTGGTCAATATATTTACTAGTGTTCTCAAAAAGACTATCTATAGCAGAAATTATCGGCCTCCCAGGTGGACAGTTCGGGTTCTTGTGGATTTTGGGGATCAAATACATTTGGGGGGTGATTGGGTAGTCATTTTTCAGGATTTCTAGTTCTTGTTTGGAGATGAGGCCCTTCCCTCTCCAGTCGTAGAGGCTGGCATGGTATCTCTCCTTGATGTTGTAGATGTTTGTGCTACTTGTTCTTATGTAGCATTCTCTGTCCTGCAATTGGAGCATGGCCTCTTTGTCGTACATCTCAAAAGGCCATAGCACTACATTGCCTCCCTTGTCAGCGTTACGTATTACAATGTCCGGTCTTTGTTTCAATTTTTCCATTAACTTGTCGTACTCCTTTCTCTGGACGTTGATATTCTTGTTGAAATTATTGCTACTTAAGAGGGCTAATATATATTACGTGGTAAAGGCATATTTGTGGTAAAGACTTGCATGGTAAAGGCAAGCATGCATGGTTCCGTCTTGCAACTCTCCCTCAACCATGGTAATAAAGATCAGGTTATGTTATGCATATTTGCATATTTAGGTCATGCAATTGAATTTCTTCATATCTATTTGCAGATAAATAAATAACTAAATAAATATGCTTATCTGGAACCAGGTTTCAGGGATTCAATATGAGCAGTAAGGTAATACCACGTTGAAGAGGATTTTTTACTCTTTTGAGAGCTAGTTCCGTGTGTAATAAAAGCATCATGCAATCTCTGAGACAACAAACAGTGTTGGTCTTGTGAATTTCACTGTACTGTGGTATTAAACTGGAATTTGATCCGTGTACTGTAGTAATAAATGTGCAAATTTGAATCTACTAGTACAGTTGTTCTAAATCACTTATGTTATACAGCTATGTTTCTGTATCTGTGTATTATATACACATAAATATACCACACACAGCTCATAATTTTGCATGGTACTCTTACTTGAGTGGTTATATCACAATTAAATATCCTCTCCCCAAGCGTTGTGTCATCTGCAGACTTGGAGCAAGAGGAGTCATTATGTATGGACAATATGTCTAAATGTGTATGTAAACAAAAATACCTCAAACATGTTGCTACAGATGTGGATCAAAGAGTCACATAAGCAATTTCTCTGGTTGCCCAGCTATGGGCAAACTGTGTATAATTTTTAAGAAAACAGGTAATTTTCAAAATATTTGCAGGAGTAACAAGAAGACATTGACTTGGTAGTGCTGATGTTAATGTGGACACATTCCGATTCCCTCAACCATGTGATATTAACACTTAACTGTGATGAAAAGATTAAAATGGTTAAAGGACAGTTGCGTCCTGCTGTTATTAATGGGTTTTCTTTTCAGGTCATGGCGGATTCTGGATATCGCATAACTATATTGAGAAACACTACCTTTTATGAGAACTGGGGTAAAGGTTGTTCATTGGCACAGTCAGATGTGAACCCCAAAGTGTTTAGGGAGAAAGACAGAGATGGCTGGTTATTTTTTTATCTAAGGTGCAGTATTTAGGCAGGGAAACGCACATGCAAGTGTATGTAGCAGTGAAAGGAAAAAACATAATTGGTTGGCAAGACCTGGCACGCATGGGTCTGTATCTTCTACCTGAAGCTGAGAACCATGTGTAGGTGATATGACTGTGTGCCATTTGGATTGCGGGGAGGTTTCTGTCAATGTAATTCTGGCAACATTTAAAAAAATATTTAGCAACTAGGTAGGTCTGGTAAAAGGAGTGGATCATCATATAAAGCGGTCACCTGATGCGCAGCCTCAGGCACACACTGTAAGGCCTGTCCCTATCAGTGTCAGGGAAGAGTTAAATAAACATGTTACAAAATCTGTGTGCACAAGTAATTATTCAGCCTACAGATTTGTCACAGTGGGAGGCGCCCATAGTAGTAACACTGAAAAAAAGCAGGAGAGATCAGACTAAATGCTCACTTACATGCCGTAAATATAAATATTATGGTGTGCTGCCACCCACTATCCATAATTCACAAGTGCTGGCAATTCTGAGGGGGGCACAGGTGTTTTTTGTTGATCGATTTACAGTCAGCTTATCATCAAGTGTCGTTAACTGATGAGTCTCAGTAGTTGATTATGTTTGTGACTCTCCCCCCCCCCCACCGCCCTTTAGTGCCTACAAGTTTCTTAGACTACCGTTTGGAATGGCCTCAGCGACAGTGTGTTCTAGAAACGAATGGAAATATTTTGCCCATGGTATCATAGGAGTGAAAAGCATATAAAGACGACATTCTGATAAATGCAGACACGCTGGAAGAACATAAAGTTTTGAGAGAAGTAATACCCATCATGAATAAGAGAGGCATAATAAATGTAAATTTGTAACTAAGGAATTGGAATATTTGGGTCACACAGTGTCAGCCACTGGCATAAAACCTACGTTTTCAGTGGTTAGTGCAATTACTGATGCCAAAGCACCCACAGACAAAGATACCCTCTGGTCATTCCTAGAGTTAGCAGAATACTATGCATGGTTTGTAGCTAGTTATGCCCAAACCGTTCAATCTCTACGCGCTTTGCTTAAGAAAGGCTAGATGTTTTAATGGATGGACGATTTGGAGAAGGCTTTCACCAAGGTCAGTTATGTAACAGTTCCAGCATTACATACATTCTGGGAGGGTTGCCCTTCACTAATGATGGTTGATGCCAGCATTTACGGTTGGAGTGCTGTCCTCAGCCAGAGAGATGATGGGCGTGAACAAACTGTAGCATTTGCATCAAGAGCTCTAAAACAGTTTAAGCGTCAATACAGTACGATTGAACGCAAAGCACTTGCATGTAAGGTGGCAGTGAAGAAATTTAAAATGCACATTTGGGGAGGCAGGTCTAAGTAATATTTTGCTCACAAGCCACTGGTTTATGTTTTTAGCAAAGTAAGCAGCAATAACATGTCAGCCTGGCTTAGAAGACTAGTGTCTAAGCTTCAAGAGTACAATTTTACGATCAAACAAATCCCTGGAGGGAAGAACTTCCAGGCCCATTGTTTACCCAGAATGCCAATGGATGATGATGATGATGATAATAATGAAAATCCAGGCATGGATGACGTATAATGTGTAGCTTTAGTGGATGTAGTGTTGGAATATGAGTCAGTCATAACTGAAAAAGATTGGACAGAGGCTTGTGCAAACGATTGACATTAACAAAAGTTGTTGATTACAATACTCGTAAATGGTCAGAAATTAGATATTTGAGAGGAGATTTAAAAACCTTTTCACAAATTGCTGAGGAGTTATCTGTAGAAAATGGCATTTAGCTTCATTGTCACTGGTTTGTTTCACCAATGGCATTTCGTAGTGCAATCATAAGTAAACCACACCATGGTCATCTAGGTACCACGAAAACGTGCATGAAGGTGAAACAACATCATTGTTGGCCTGCTATTGACAGTCGGGTCAGAATGATGGTTGATAAATATCAGAGTGCTTAATGTCGGATAAGCAATAACTGTTCAAATACCATTACTATCAGTTTCCGAAAGTGGGGTGGGAAAAAGTTGGTTTAGACTTTTAAGGACCCTATTCAGTATTGCCCACTAACAAGAGGTATTTAATTTTAGCCATTGACTATTTCTCAAAATGAATGTATTTATTACAAGTTTGTAGAAACCACGGACACTGATGCAACCATTAAATTTCTGAGAAAGTTATTTTTAACAAAAGGAGCTCCTAGGGTCATTGTCACAGACAACGGCATACAGTTTGTTACAGAACAGATGTGTAAGTTCACGTCGGATCAGGACATAAAACATTTGAGAGTGGCGTTATACTCGCAACTTCAAATGGTTTATTGGAGCGTGGAAATAAAGTTATGAAAGAAGGCATACAAACTTCCATAGATTCACACTTTTCTCTTTGATTAGGGGCAGGGATGAGCAAACATATCTATTCCAGTCATGGTTGAAAGAAAAGAAAAGTGATGTCAAGTGTGGAAAGTCAAGTGCAGAAGGTATTATATTTAAGGTGTTCATGAAACAACAGCCATGAAACATAACTTTGACAGCAAAATTGGGTCCGGCAAGATGGATGTCAGTTAGGCATTGGGTCTCAATCAAGAAGTCCCCATCAAAGTAAAACAGGGAATCTAATTTTTCCATGCCCATAAAAGTCAGTAAAGTTAGCAAAGGTGCTTCATTTGTGGCAGGGAAAGGGTGATGGAACAAAAGCCAACTGGAACAAGCGAATATCATTCAGCAGAAGAAAAGTGACCTTTCAAGGCATGACCATGATTGGGCGCATTAATTGCAGTCTGATGTGGAGCTAAGGAATGTTTCTAGACAGGTTGGTGAGGCCATTGAACAAGATCGGTTCATTGTGACATGGATCAAAAAGGTAAAGAGGTGGTGGTGATAAGATCACATATCAGGAAAGTTCCAAAGGTATTTTTTGCACATGTACAGTTTAACATTTATTTCGTGATAAAAAAAAAATGTAAAGGGGGAAGGTGATATGATGTATGTATTGGGTATTGAGATGTTTTTCGGGCATTGTCATGTTGTTATCAGGATACGTGCATGGAGCAGACACTGATGGCAGATGTGAATGGCAACTGAGCCAGTTACAGAATTATAGAAGGACTCCGAACCAGCTGGACGTGGCATGTAGAGGGTGGCAATTACCTGGGAATAAACAACTAACCCGTAATCTGGATTACATGGATTACAGCACAAGAATGGGAAACAGTAGGAAGCAATGAACTTTTAAGACAGACACTACAAACAGGGCCCTAAAACCTAGTCTGTTTGTAGTAGGCTCCCATTAGAAAGCCACCATAGTTAGGGGACACTTGCGTGGGAGCTGGAATGCCATAGGTTTCTTTTAGAGGGATGACAGAGGCCCGGAGCTCCTGTTAGTGGTCTAGTAGGAAACAGCGTGCACCTATGAGTAGAGGTGGGCGAGCCACTGAAAGTTTGAGTCAAGCTCAAGCCAGAAGCTTGGATTTGGTTCAGCTTGAGGTACTCTTGGACACAAGTCTAAAACTAGCTAAGCTTTCATGTTTTGCCTGCTACCATCTTCAAACCTCAAGTGCCAAAAATTAAGGAAAAAGCGTTACCTTTGATGTAAAACTGAACAGATCAATAGATCGCCATCCAGGGGCGGATTAGAACAATGTGAAACCAGTAAAACCTGGCATCAATCCAGGCTTCCCAACTTGACCTAACGATGTGATACCAGGCAAATATTTAATTTTGTTGAACCTCCTTTTTCTTCATTATCACATACAAAAGCACTGTCACCTGCTCGGCTTGCACACAGCTCTTAAAAGTCAAGGCAGACCTCTGGCTTTGTGCGCTCTGTGGATTTGTGGTCGGCTCAGCGCCCCTCTGGAAGAAAGCCTGCAAGGGTTAGTAGCCTTTCGTAGGTAGCAAAGCTGGGGAACTGAGGAAAAAGGCATGTATAAAACTTTTCAGGGATAAGTGAAGCAGAATCACAGAGTTCTTATATGTGAAGAACACTTGGGAACTTACTTCCAGGAGTAGCACTTAACTTTCAATAGCAAATATAGCAGGGTCAACTAAGCATTATAGGTGGTTTGATATGTTTCCTCTAAAAGGTAGTAGAAGTTCTTAAGAGGAAAAGATATGCTTCAAAAAGAGGAAAGAATTTTGTGAATGTGAAATCATAAAAAGCTCCTGCTAACTGGAATTGCCACCTGACCAGTTTTCTAACAGCACCACCAGTATTTTAATGCGCCGCTGGTACAAAAATAAGCAAAATCACTTAAAGCTGGTATTTTTAGCCCTTATATGTACATTCTTCAAACAGGAAATAGAAAGCACTCACATTGTTTTCTACAGCGCGTTAATCATCTATGACTGAATAAAAAGTAAACACAGACAGAACGTCATGATTCAAACGACTACATACGATTTCGTTTTCAGTGTCACGTCCGGACCTCTGCAGACACTTGAAACAATAACAAATGGCCAAGATTTTTCTCATTGAAGGGTGGCGGCACCCCTACTACTGACTCACGTCAAAGCAGAGGTTGATTTTACCTTGCTGAAGTCGTACCTCCTGCAGAAACGGCTCGATACGACACGCGCCTCCTTCCCGCCTTTTCTCAACAGTCGGCGAACGTTTAAACCGCTGCCCTCGTGCGAACGTTTAGAGCGCTGGCCTCGTGCGCACGCGCCACCCGCTGCCACGTCGTGTCACGCGGCATAGCCGTCGGTTGAGCCTCAGGAGTCGCTCCTTCTCGTGTGAAAGGCCGCGCGCGCCCGCTAGCCAGCCCGTAGAGGCACGTGCGCACGCGACGTCACGCACCCTAGGTATTACGCAGTTTAGAGTTCACTCCTGTCAGAGTCCAGTGTTTACGTTTTGCTAGGCTAGAAGGGTAAAGAAAGAGCTGGTAAGCGAAAACATAATTCGTGTATTAATTAGTCCATATTCTTTTTACCCCGACAACCATCCCCTGTCCCCGTGTGCGTCAATAATCAGAAATAACGTCAAATTGTGTTTTCTTCGTGTGTTTGCTCTTTTAGATTTAGATTTTAAAGAACATACCAAATTTGTTTTTGTCCCAAGTTGTCTTACTAGCGTGACAAAAAAATACAAGCCTGGTTGGTAAAATACCGGTCAAGTGACCACTTTAGTAGTGACCAGTGCTTGTAAAGAAGGAGTGTGGGGTGTTGCCGAAGTTTTAAGGTACGTGACATCGTTAACTAAACTAGCGGCTAGACATTTAATATAGAGTAGATCCATTAGTTCACAAATGTAGATATAATAAAGAGCCTTTAGAAACGAGAGAAACCTAAATCATCTAGCAGGCTAGGCGTATCGCCCTCTAGCTACTAAGACAGTAGTACTAAAACATTTGACAGACATGCGCCGAATTTAGGCTGAGACTCACAGTTTATAATGCTGAAAATGGCTATATTTTGACCTTTCTCCTGTTGATTTACCAACTTCCAAACATTAGCAGTATTTTAGTTTAAAAAAGGCAGCCTCTGTCATTTTATACTGTCACGAATCAGATACAAAAATATTGGAAAAATAACATCAAGAAGTATTTCTCTGTCGCTTTAGTCTATTGTATTAATCATCATGTAAGTATCCCCAAATATAATTTAATGATCTCAAATGAATATGTAAACTATATTTAGCCTTGCCTCCCTCAAAATGAACACACCTCCCATTTCCCCAAAATTTTAATTGGGTCTAAAATATATGCATTTTCAGTCTGTCAGGCCAGAAAGACATACCTGCAGGTTGACAGATCAACCTGCATTAGCAGTGGTGGGGATCAGTAAAACATTAATACATTTCTCTGGCCTCTTAACTGCAGCATAGGTAAGAAGAGACTCTGCCGGTCTCAGCGACCACCAATCATTTGTTTGTATTGTCCCACACATTTATTTGGTATTAATAGACATTACTCCAAATATTTACATTTATTCAAAAATAAAGAGCATTTGAACATCTAGCAGAGGAAAATACTGCACACTCACTTTAAAGCAGACCGTACAACCAAATGCTTCTCAGCTAGCAGCGGGAAATACTGCAAACTTGCTTTCAAGTAGACAGTACAACCCAATGCCTCTCAGCTAGCAGAGGTAAATACTGCAAATTCACTTTCGAGCAGACAGTACAACCCAATGCCTCTCAGCTCTGACTTGAAATGCGACAATGTTTTGTTGCACCAGTCATGTGTGTTTTATTGCCAGCTGAACGTTCTCTCCCCATTGTCCACTCCTCTTCCACCCGTGGCAACCCTTATAAAGAAATAACGTTTTTACCCTCCAATGGAACGTGAATGGAGCCTTCTTCAAAGGACATGTCCAGAATACTCCCTGTGGCCCAAGATCGGTCTGTACTGGATCCAGGAGACTGAATGGTGGCACTGGATCTGTCAGACGCCTATTTCCACCTCCCTATCCTGCAGTTCCACAAACGGTACCTGCTGTTTCAGAGAAGCTAAGAGCACTTTTAGTTCACAGTGCTCCTCATGCGGCCATAACAGTGCCCTCGGGTGATCACAAAGGTGATGGTGGCTGTTGCAGACAATATGTGGAGTTGAGAAGACCAGTCTTCCTGCACCTAGTCATCTGGATACTGAAGGCTGGCTCACCTCAAGCATTCATAAGCCACCTCCAGAAGACCTGGTGGCATTGGGTTTTTCCATCAGTGTGCCGGAGTCACTCCCGACTCCTCCGCAACGGCTCCCATTCATTGGTCCAAAAGAGAAACATCTCCAGATGGCTTGTGTTATGCATCAAGATTTGCTAGGGGACGGCTAAAAAGCGACCCCCCCAGAAGAATTGTGTGCTCATTCCACCAGAGCAAAGGCTGCTACAACTGCACTAGCGCAGTGTTTGCCAGGTCTGGATATTTGGCAGGCAGGTATGTGGGCGACCTATCAGATGTTCAAGAAACAATACTACCAGGACAGCCAGATCCAACGGGATGGGCACTTTGCCTAGTCTGTCCTGCAGGATTTCCTAGTGTGAACCCTTCCACAAGCCCACCACCTGTGGAGGTACAGCTTTAGGCACAAAGTGAAGAACCTGAGGTTAAACATATCTGTCAGAAAAAAAAGTTACTTACCTTCTGTAATGCCTTTTCTGTTAGATACTATTTAACTGCAGATTCCTAACAGACCCTCTCATCCTCCCTGTTCTATTGCATGTTCTCATTCATTCCATTAATAGGATCCCAAATCTGAAAATCTGCACAATACAATCTCCTAATTTCAAGGTGGCCGAGGGCATGGGCAGAGACCAAAAAGAAACAGATAGTAGCCATCGGAGGGGGTGCATATATGGGGGCCTGTGGTAGGATGGATCAGACGCCGAGCCACACGATGCCACCTGCTGACACACAAGGGAAGTACCAGCAAAGGTGTTTGGATGCAGTCAGGTGCTTGGGGAAATTCACATGATTAGTAATATACTGTTAGCTGGAGTCTTTAACAGAAAAGCTGTGGCCTAAGGTAATTAAATTCTTTATTACTTCAAGTCTGCAGCACCAATTTGGAATGCTATTTCTTGCTAGTTGCATATCATTCATGTTCGTGTGAGAAAACTGTGTAACCTGTATGAAACACTCTGCGAACAGTAGATGATTATACTTGTGGCACAAGAAAATCATTTGAAACGTTCCCATGCTGCACAGACAAATAAAATTGATTTTAAACACTGTAAGAACACAATGCCTATTGCTGTTTATCTACCAGTTTACAGCCCATCACAATTTTCGTACCATACATTAAGATACCATCAGAATATATATATATCATGTTTTTTAGTTTGGTAATAACTTTGGCTCCTTTTGACAAATCTTCACAAAACTTTCCAAAAACAAGTTCATCCACCTCACCTCCTTCCTAGAAAGTGTCCCGGTGATCCCCAAAGCGAGGCTGACAAAAATAGTGGGTGGGTCTCAAAATGCAGAATCCCCATGCATTTTCCATACACTTCTTAAGACAAGGCCACAGCAAAAACTGCTAAACTGAATCACACCAGATTTGGCAGGGAGCTAGATCTTGGTCTACAGATTGTGCTTTTTGTGATTAGGTGTAAATCCGTTTAGCAGTGTTTGAGAAAATAAGGTTCAAAAATAATTTTATATCTGTACAGCTGGTGTCCAGATAGGGCAATTTTAAGGGTACTAGTCAATCCGGATTGGTTGGCCTCAACCTGAACAATATTTATTTAAAACATTTAAAGAGCGCAACTGTCAACAAACTGGTGTCATGGTGCTATGCCTACGTATAGGTACCACATTTCTGCAAAATAGGCACAAGCCCAAACTCCAATCGGAGGATTACTTCGGAAAAAGGCAGGTCTTTAAAGCTTTCCTGAATTGCAGTAACTTCGTTGAAGCCCTTAGCGAAGGTGGGAGGTCATTCCACAGCTGGGCTGCTTTAATTGTGAAAGCCCAGCCACCTTCTGAATTTATTAACACTAACCAACTATTTCTGGTGCTTGAGCAGAGATATCTTCCTGGCATATATCCCTTCAATCTGAGCTCTCCGGGCACAGGACCTTTTTCCTGCAGTGCCTTGAACTCAATGCACATGGCTTTGAAAATAATCCTCTGCTTCAGAAGCAGTCCGTGCAATTTCTGTAGGGAATTTGATGCTGAAGACCTATAGGGTCTATTCAGCTCCAGTTTTGCCGTTGCCACCTGCACTCTGTACAGTTGCTTCACCAAGAATTCAGGAGCTCCAAATAGCAGGGAATTGCAATAGTCTAGCCAGATGAGAATGACAATCTGCACCAAAGACTTAGCTTGGACAGGCACTTTCTAAGACCACGAAGGAGTGCAAAGCAAATGCCTGCAACTTTTGTGACATGGCTTTCCAGAGACATCTTATCTAAGATGACCCCAAGGTTACGAACTGTGGCAGACTGATGTGGTTCCTTGCCTGACGAGAGAGGCCAAAAGTAATTGAGCACTGACATGGGGATTCTGCTGGCTGAAGAACGTACGGATTCAGTTGTATCCCTGTTTAGCTTTAATACATTCACATTCATACAGTTAACAATATCTGCCATGACTTTCTGAAAAGCTGGCACTGTTTCCTCCTAGCTCTTGGTAAGGGATAGCATCAGTTGGTGTCTTGTGCATAGTTGATAGGCTGATGTCGTGCTTCTTTGAAGGTGACGAGTGGTCATCATATAAACAAGATGGGGCTAATTGCCAAGCCCTGCCGAACTCCGTCACAAGTTTTTATATTCGAAGCAGTATGGGGGCAATACAACAGCCTGACACCGATCAGAGAGAGAAGATTCCATCACCTTCGGCACTGAGCCACCTACTCCAATTGAGGCTAGTGTTATTAGGTAGGCTATTGTTTTGGCAGCCATTACAAGACTTGGGAAGTTGGGCCCTGTGTCCTGTAAGTGACAACAAAAATATATGAAGGGGCAGGGTGAGCACACCGAGACCCCCAAAAGGTATGTGGGGGTGTCCCAAAGAGAACCCCTTTTTTGGCTGGCCACAACACGGACAACATGTTGTAACAGCCGTTACAGGACTCTGGGTCATGGAACCCACTGAAATGCTTTATAGTGAATGGCAGGTTCTGAGGGTCACAAAAAGGAGCATGTATAAAGGGTGATAACAGATTTTACTTACAATATAAATCATTTGTTGGTGGTACCATGCTAATTTTAGGAATAGTGGGTGTTCTAAGGTGATTGTGAAAAACACGGACATTCTTTTGGGATTTCACGAATCATGTTTGAGAGAAAACTATTTACCCATAGAGGTTATGGAAAGTGCTCCAGAAGCTAAAATGAGAGCATATTTTCTGTGAATTCACATGATCTTTTTCAGCCATATGAGAATGAAGTTGGATATACTCAGTAAAACATATACTTACAACAGGAGCAGCCTGTTAGTTGATTCCCTTGTGTTCTACTGCGGCCTCCCTGAGTCTTCTAAAGAACTACAAGAGCACTAGCAGTCTTACTTATGACAGAAATGTGGCACACCTGAAGTCATCTTGATTGAATCAAGCGAATAAAACTTAAATCAGTAGATTTAGAAAGGAACAGAATGAGGGGGGTCATTTTGTCATAGAAATTATGGTTAGTGCTGTAGAAAACAAAATTAGGACACATTTTAAATGAGTTCTCAAATATCTTCTTCTATTTTATTAAACATTCTGAAATGCTGACTGTTGCTGGTGTTGAAAGTGCATATTTCAGACTGCCAGTTAACTCCCAAAACTGACAAGTTTTCAGATTGCCTATGTGTGACATTTTCATGCTTTCAGTGTACTTATGAGTGACCGTCTACTTCAAAAAGTGTGACACTATCAGTGACACTTTCTCTTGAGTAAAACCAAGGAATGAAGCCCATGAAAATATATTAGTATCCAAAAGAACCTATTTGGAACAAAGAAACACTCTAAAAGGGCTTTGAAATTGCAGCAGAATCCCCAAATGGAACGTCCGTAACCTGCTTGATGGTGAAAGCACTTGCAGGAGAAATCTGGGTGTAGTCTTGTCACAGGTTTGGCTCATCATAAAATAGCATAGAAGGTTAAAGTGCGGGCTGCAAAGCACAACATATAAAATGCAGGTCACTGGTGTGTTCCTTATGTAGATAGCTCAGTGGATTACTGATTTGGCATCCGAGGTGAGGATATCTACAGGTCATGAGTTATAATCATTCTAATATAACTCGGTGAGTTATGAATTGGCAACAAGGAGCTGCGTGCAAACTGCCAAGCATAAATGCAGAATGTTATTTATCTCAGGCTTTCATTATACTAACGTTGCTAAAAAGGGTTATTTTGAGAAGTAATAAAGATTGCCAAAGTTCAACTCTTTGCTGTGATGTGAAAAACTGCGTTTTTATAGCCCTTTTTGCCTCCAGGAGCTTGTGAGTATTGGAAATGCTAGCATTAACCCCCACTGTACAAAGCATCTTTTCTATTTTCCTGCTTTAGTAAAGAAATGGCAGCCTTTTGTGCAACCTCCTCATCGGAAAGGTGAACTCACGAGGCGTCTCACACACAGAAATAAAACAAAAAATATGCACCTAGCCTGTGGGTGCTACATCTGGGAGTCAAGCCGGAGTGCTTCCTGATGTGAGTAAAATGCTGAATAGAGATAAAACATATGTGCTAGAGAGGCAAAAATATTGGCGTGCCACGCGGCCCTCATCCCCTTTCAAAAAAAAAAAAAAAAAAGGCCCTAGAGATGGGGTCCCCAGGGCCTAATAAAGCTGGTTGCCTCCTTCCCCATTTGGCCCCTCTCCCCTTTTTAAAAAAAAGGGACCGGGGGCATATGGTTTGGCTTTACGTATGTTAAAAAAATATTACTTTAAATACATTTCAAAGAAAGGAATTCAGTGGAAAAAAAGGTTAAAGTAATGTTAGAATATGCTGTGATAAGATTTATTTTTTAAAGCCTTACCAATTCAATGAAAAAACAAGCGTTAAAGTCATGTTATAGTTAGGTGAATATGGGAAGACCACTCTGCAACGAGACCGCACCTGCACTTTGTTCCCGGACCCCAGCCCTGTCCTGCACTGTGCACTTTGGCCACGGCCCCTGGAGGAGGGCGGAAGGTACTTAAACCCGGAGCAGGTCCCGCAGCGTGGGAGACCGCTCTGCAACGAGACCGCTCCTGCACTTTGTTCCTGGACCCCAGCCCTGTCCTACACTGTGCACTTTGGCCACGGCCCCTGGAGGACGGCGGAAGGTACCTAAACCCAGAGCATGTCCCGCAGCGCGGGACGTTCCCGGGCTTGGCCCGGGCGAAGACAGGCCCGTCATAGACTGGACTGTGCCACGGCTCTAATATTTGCATTAAAAGGTACTGTGACGTTGAGATCAATTCGTGCTTACAGAGTAAAGTGGGAGGACATCCATTCTGTTTGGAAAGATATTGCTCTCAGTGTACTCTATGTAAGCTGTTGTATGGTGTATTTTAATAATAATCAGCTAGGTAACGCAACTTTCATCGAGGTGACGTTAGAGGGTAGAAACTCAGTCACTTTGTGAAAAGATTCACATGGGAAAGAGAAAAGCGACGAGTGTACTGAACAAAAAGCAAGCTAAAGCAGGGACACACCCACACCAGACCTTGCTTAGTTATCTAACAGGAGCCATGGGTGCTATTGAGCGTCAGATCATAACAGTAGAAGAGGCCTTAAATCCAGGGCATTCAGGCTCGGGGGGGTACTGTATTGGCTGTAATATATCAAGAGAAGGGCCTGTACTACCCATAGCAGTACCTAGGAACATTCAAGGAACTAATCGCTGTGTTATAAATACACTAGATAACATATCAGGCAGCGACCAAGAATCCGACATTCAACCACCGAGCAAGCAAGCCAGATATCCTGACATTTCAACATATACACTAGGGGAAAAGGGCTTAACAGACATGGAGACAACCCCTAAAGTGTGAAAAAAGGCCACCAAAAAGGATAAATCACTATCGACACAACGTAGTGAATGGGGGAAAACCAACAGCCAGCACTAATATACGCACACAGAATGAGATGATAAAGTTAAAAACTAAACTGGTCGCCCTAGACAGCTTTCTTAGGGAAAGCCTAAGTAGTCTAACCCATAAAATCGGTTCAATGGAGGAAGTGTTATCTAAATGTCTAGTCAAACTTCAGTCTCCCAGCCAAGACATAACAGCAAAAATGGGAAACCTGGCTCATTACAACAACAACGAGAGAGGTCATAACACTCACCCTGTCTCAGGTCACCCCGAGGAAATATCACTTGTCCCACACAACACCGCTCAACACTTCCCAACTGTTACTCCTGCGGCGCGCTTACCCACTACCTCGATTGTTCCAACAATGCCCAAATACAAATAGACAAATGGTTTTAATGCTCCTATTCATCGGAATGAAAATGTGGAGGAGAGACACATAACAGGCTTGGACTTACCACCTGCTGCAACACCTTTTGTGGTGGTTTTAACCAATGTCCCTAATTTACAAAAAGGGGCAGTTGAAACGTGGGAGATTTTAAGGAACAAGTCATTACATTGGCTCAGGGTCAGGACTGGTATTACCGAGAGGTTATTCGATGAATTCAAAATGGCTAGAAGAGTGAGTCGGGTGAACAACGGATGCAAGAACTTGACGAAAGACTGTTTTATGTTGACCTTTAAAACTCCCCTCTTAGTACAACTAATCCTGAGTAGAGCCGGAAATCATTCCATCTTTGGGCAGGGCGTCAACTTAGTCCCTTTAGGCTCCTTTTATCAACCCACATCTTACATTGCTCCAATAGATAGGGATCAACAATCCATGCACCATAGGCATTGACTCAACCTTCCAACTTACAATCATTTTGATGTACTTGCCAATCTTGAGTTAGTGGATTGACAACAAAAGGACGTTCCTGTTCTTCACAGACACGGTCGCTCCAGACGCAGCTCCCCGCTCTGCCTGCCACCTGAACTGCTTACTGCCTCTTCACTTCGCTCTTTTGCCTGCCATTGCCTGCCTCGAGATCGCAAGTACCCAGTAGCGCTAGATTGCCTGAGAGGCTGGGACATTGTTGAGCATTGCATAATCGTAGCGCTCTGTTTGCCTAACTACGCTGTAATTTATATTTTAAAATTGCTGCGCTGCCTGTCTAAGTAATCGCTGCCTGATTTTACCGGTGCCACTGCCATCAGTTTCGCGTTATTTATCTCTGTGCCCCAATCCGGTTTCGATTTCGGCTGAGGCCATTTTGAGCTTGTTGTTGTTGCTTTCTGTGCCTTCCCTGCCCAGATCTCCGCCCAGCTCCCGCCTCCCAGCTGACCATCCCTCGCCCCTCCCCCTCTTCTATCCGCATATGACAGATGCATTTTCGCGCAGCGCTAACGCGCAGCGGTCACGCCACATGCGCGCCAAAGGCGCGCCAAAGGTAAGCTCGTCTACGCCCGTCCGTGCCTGGACCGCGCCCAGTGCCAGACCGCCTACCCCCGCAAACCTCACTCCTCCCGCATAACGTATGACGCTGCCACCCTCTTAGCCATTAACCCCGGACGCACTCCACAATGCTACGAGGCTGCCCCAGGAAATACCCACGGTCCCTTCAGGGCCTGCCACTCCTGCAAGTTCGCCTGCATCAAGACCCACACCAAATCCACGACCTCCAAACACAGCTCCGACTCTAACCACCTGAAATGCATCCTGCTAAACACCCGCTCGATCCACAAACACGCAACAGAACTCTGGGACCTACTCGACACTGAATCACCGGACATCGCCTTCCTTACAGAAACCTGGATGAACGCATCAGCGGCATCGCCATCGTCCATAAGAACACCATCAGAATCACGACCAGCTTCGACGATTACCTTGCAACCGCTGAACACCTCCACTTCCAGATCCACACCGACCCCAGGACCACACTTAGAGGCACCCTCATCTACAGACCACCAGGAACCCGTAAACAATTCAGCGAAGACATCACTGACTTCATCAGCCCACATGCCCTCCCCTCCGAGAACTACATTCTACTGGGAGATTTCAACTTCCACCTAGAAAAGAAAAACGACCGCAACACCACCACACTTCTGGACAACCTGGCCAATCTTGGACTCCAACAATTTGTTGACACCCCCACCCACTTAGCCGGACACACGCTCGACCCTATCTTCACCTCCAGCAAACTCATCTCCTTCAATCATACCACAGCTCTCCATTGGACGGACCACAGCTGTGTCCACTTCAGCTACAAAACTACCACGACTCACAACCCCCCACAACCTATTCCTCGAAGAAACTGGAACAAAATCCCCACCGACCAACTCCTCACATCGCTCAACCAATACCCTCCAGCCCTCTCATCGGACCCAAACGATGCTGCCACCAAACTCGAACAATGGATCACTCACAGCGTTGACGAATTAGCACCCCTAAAAAACCGCCAGATCAAACAAGGTAGCAAAAAGGCCCCCTGGTTCAACGATGACCTTAAGAATTCCAAGAAATTATGCCGTACTCTCGAAAAAACATGGAGAAAAAACCCAACCGCTGACAACATGACCACCTTCAAGGCAGCCACCCGCAAACACCACCAATTGATCCGATCCACCAAGAAATCAGCATTCAAGGATCGACTCGACAACAACGCCCACAACAGCAAGGAACTATTCAACATCGTCAAAGAATTTACCAACCCCACCGCAGCCTCAAACGACATTACTCCCTCCCAAGACCTCTGCGACTCGTTATCCTCTTTCTTCTACAACAAAATCGCCGACATACTCAATAGCTTTAAGAACATTTCGAAAGATCAGCCCACTCCACCCACTTCCAAACCCGAATCGCTCTCTAACAACCTTAGCACCTGGAACCCAATCACCACTGAAGACACCATCCGACTAATGAACTCCATCCATTCAGGTTCGCCAACCGACCCCTGTCCCCACCACATCTTCAACAAAGCAGACTCCATCATCGCACCCCATCTCCGTGATGTCATCAACTGCTCCTTCAACTCCGCTACCTTCCCAGAAAGCTGGAAACACGCCGAACTCAGTGCCCTCCTGAAGAAACCCACAGCTGACCCCTCTGAACTTAAGAACTACCGCCCCATTTCCCTCCTACCATTCCCTGCCAAAGTCATTAAGAAAGCCGTCAACAGCCAGCTCGCCGCCTTCCTTGAATCCAACAACTCCCTCGACTCTTCACAGTCCAGCTTTCGAGCCAAACACAGCACCGAAACCGCCCTCATTGCAGCGACAGATGATATCCGAACGCTACTGGACAACGGAGAAACAGTTGCCCTCATCCTACTCGACCTCTCCGCCGCCTTCGACACAGTCTGTCATAGCACCCTCATACAACGCCTCAGCAACGTCGGAATACAAGGAAAAGCCCTGGACTGGATCATCTCGTTCCTCGCCGGGAGAACCCAGAGAGTCCGCCTCCCCCCATTCAAATCAGAGGCCACCGAAGTCATCTACGGAGTCCCACAAGGATCATCACTCAGTCCCACCCTCTTCAACGTTTACATGAGTCCCCTTGCATCCATCGCGCGACAACACAACCTCAACATCATCTCCTACGCTACAAATGGGGGTGGGGTCGCACACCAGTACACGGCCTATCCCTGCTGATGAGGGGTAATACCCCGAAACACGTGTCCAGGGATGGCGAACACAGCAAAGATAGCAGAAGATCAAAAGGTGATGCATCGCGAACACTTTACTACATTGACCAGAGTCCTTAGGGGCGACACCGCCGGTGTGTGAGTAGTGTGCGACCCCACCCCCATTTATCATCTCCTACGCTGACGACACCCAGCTGATCCTTTCCCTCACCAAAGACCCTAACACCGCCAAAACCAATCTTCATGAAGGCATGAAAGAAGTAGCCGAATGGATGAAAAACAGCCGCCTAAAACTTAACTCAGACAAAACGAAAGTTCTCATCCTGGGTTCTTCCCCCTCTGCCTGGGCCGACTCATGGTGGCCATCGGCCCTGGTCACAGCACCCATACCCACAGACCACGCACGCAACCTGGGCTTCATCCTAGACTCCTCCCTCTCTATGACCAGACAAGTTAATGCCGTCTCATCCTCTTGCTTCAACGTACTCCGTATGCTCAAAAAAATCTTCAGTTGGATCCCCACCGAAACAAGAAAGACGGTCACCCACGCACTGGTCACTAGCCGACTGGACTATGGAAACACCCTCTACGCCGGAACCACAGCCAAACTACAGAAAAAACTCCAACGCATCCAAAATGCATCTACCAGACTCATATTGGACATCCCTCGCCAAGCTCACATTACCGGCCACCTGAAAGACCTCCACTGGCTTCCCGTCAAAAAGAGAATAACGTACCGTCTCCTCACCCACGCTCACAAGGCCCTCTACAAACTAGGACCCGAATGCCTCAACACCACGACTGTCCTTCTACACACCCACCCGCCAACTAAGATCCTCCAACCAAGCGCTTGCCGCAGTTCCGCGCATCCACAGATCCACCATGGGAGGAAGATCCTTCTCCTACCTGGCGGCCAAGACCTGGAACTCTCTCCCCACTCACCTCCGCCTCACACAGAACCACATTTCCTTCAGTAAGGAAATTAAAACCTGGCTATTCGATAAATAATGCACCCCCTCCCGCAAGCGCCTTGAGACCCTATGGGTGAGTAGTGCGCTATACAAATTCCTGAACTTGAACTTGAACTTTCCTACGCAGCCTGAAACACCTGGTATAGAGAAGGTCCTATCTAAAGCGTCTGCGTTGGCGATCCCAGCCAGCAATGAAAACATCGTTCCACAAGATGATACTAAGATAATGAATGTAGAGACCACCAATGACACAGCTTCGAATACCACGGCTTCCTCCATTGTATCCCCTACCACACAATTAGGCTATACATTAATGGGCCAGGATGAAGGAGGGTGAGATAATCACAGTTCAGGAAGAAAAGACAAATGTCAGTTCTTTTTTTGGAATGTGGCGGGACTAAAATTCAAGGCGACAAACAAAACATGGTTAGATTTTGTGTGCAAGTTCGACATTCCTAGCTTGGAAGAAACCTGGGTAAAAGGGCCTATCCACATTACCGGATATAAAACCCTCCATACTCCAGCAGTTCCATCACTACACGGTCGAGCTAAGGGTCGCCTCTGCACATATATCTCTAATTATTTGAATATAGGAAAAATTGTTCTAAATGTGTCAGACCTGGATTATCAAATCATTACCTCAGATAGACAAAGCGTTTTGTATGGCATTAGTGCATTTTTACAACAATGCTGCACCAGAGCAGATCGGGAGAATCTTGAGACAGATGAGCGGTGAATTGCACAGTTTCCAATCTCTCATCCAAAGAGATTTGCGTTATTTGGGGCGGGGATTTTAATTCATCTATATGTCAGTATGTCAATAAGGGGGTCTGTGGTTTAACATATGAAAAAGGCTCTGGTTTCTCCCATTTTCCCCACACATTGTCCGGGGACCTTATAAATGACAATATGTTTTCATTCGATATAGGTTTCGCTAGCAACTTATGTTCTCCCTCTGTCCCTTTCCAACCCACTTTTAATGGCCGAGGCACTTCCGCGACTATAGATTTTGTATTAGCATCAAGTAGATATTGTACTTGCATCAAGGATTTTACCACACATGAGATTGCATTAAGCAACCATTTTCCTATTGGTATTGACGTGATGGTGCATAATTATACTGTAAACACTAGAGGCACTTCTACCCACTTTGTGGATAACATTATACTAGATAGAGAAAATGGCTACACACTCAAATGGGTAAATGTGGACTTGGAGGCATTCATTCATAAAGTTGTTACGAACTGCAATGATATGCTTTTATCTTGTTTAGACGAGAAGTCATCCCAACAGGAAATTTTAGAAAATTTCTCTGTTATTACAAGTGTCATCAAAGAAACACTTTATGTGAAAGCAAGAAAGAACACAAAACGTAAACAAGGGTGGTTTGACAATAACTGCACAACAGCATACGCTAAGCTTAAATACTCATTACACGCCACAGTAAGAAAACGGGAAAATATTAGACTGGCAAGATGCGAATATAAGAGGGCAATAAAAGCAAGGAAGAAGGCCCCAAAAGAGGAAGCCAGGCAAGCCTTACATGATTACTCAGTTAATCGAGATCCTTCCGCCTTTTGGAAGGCGGTTAGTGCCCCGTTTCTAGCCGAAGGCGATAAAGCAACCTTAGAGATTGGCATCCCCGAACATGAATGGATATTACATTACGCAAGGTTATATAATAACCCATGGAGAGATGAACAGGGATCCCCACCAACTGGGGCCGAAACTGAGAACTCTTCAATGCATATGGACTTATCTTTACACTTTACCCTTAGCAAAGTTAATATGGCAATTATTTCAAGTCGGGGGGGGGGGGGGAGGGGGGGAATGGGAGACGGCTGGGCCGGATGGCATCCCGGTAGATCTTTTTAGATCAAACTTAGCATTATAGGGGCCACTTTTAACACAGGTTTTTCATGCATGCTGCTCACAAGGTTTCTTGTTGACTTGGTATGATTCAATATTTCTGCCCATTTTCAAAAAGGGTGACAGGTTAAACCCAGCCTGTTACAGCCCAATCTCATTGCTGGACTCCACAGTTAAGATCATGGGACGAGTCTTGTTAGATAGGCTACAAGTATGGGCGCAGGAATAAAAAATATTAAGTGATTTACAATATGGCTTTTGCAAGGGTTTGGGCACAATAGAACAGGGTTTACATTTACATATTTTACTAGACAAATATACCGAGGCAAAACGGTAAAGGCTACACCTGACTTTTATTGAACTAACATCGGCATTTGACTGTGTGATTCACGAAAAGTTGTGGTCGGTTTTAGCGGGGATGGGTGTTGACGTTTTATTAGTTACATTTTTAAGGCAGCTGTACTCTGGGGCAGGGGCCAGGGTTCGCTATGGGAGGGGGGGGCGAATGCACTAAGCACTTTAAAGTGATGAGGAGTCAGACAAGGGTGTATTCTCGCCCATTCCTTTTCACATTGTATATAAATGAACTAGAAACCATCTTGGTCTGGGAGTGTAAGGACTTACCAGCTGCAGCGACTCGCCCTATTCAGGCACTCATGTACGCGGACGATACGGTCCTTATGACCCGCACACCGATCGGTCTCCAAAAGGTTGTTAATGTTTTTACACATTTTATATCAAACTTGGGTCTTACTGTGAACTGTGCCAAATCATTCGCAATGAGTTGTGGAACAGTACCGAGAAAGAAGACTAACACTCTTTTTATTTACTCAAAGGCAATAGAGCATTCTAAAACTTTCTCTTATTTAGGGATTTTAGTTGACCAAATTGGCACGTGGTGCAGGCGATTAAAGTGAGAAGGCTGCTTTTCATCAAATCTTTGATGGCCTTATTAAATTTCGGTACAAAAGGGGGTGGTGATGGACGGAGTATCTGAACCAATCAAACACTCACATCCAGTCAAAAGATCTGTGTTTAATCCATCACCGTTCTTTAGCCCACTCTGCCACCCCAGTTCAGACATGGCCATATGCAAATCAATCTGACCCTGTGCCTCATGGGAACAGTCCTGCCCGAATTGCCAAGCCATGCCTTCCCTGGACCGGAAACAAGCTTCCGAGGACCGGTTTCTGGCATTACAGCAGTCTTCAGCCCGGCTTGCTTGAATCCAGTGGCAAAGTGAGCAAGGGACTCACGTCTGAGCATACCCTGCCACACTTATGGCGAACAAAGCAGTACAAAAGGGGGTGGTGATGGACGGAGCATCTG
This sequence comes from Lissotriton helveticus, assembly GCF_964261635.1. NCBI lineage: Eukaryota > Metazoa > Chordata > Amphibia > Caudata > Salamandridae > Lissotriton > Lissotriton helveticus. The sequence goes on from NC_136064.1 coordinate 87,159,986, forward strand.
AACCAATCAAACACTCACACCCAGTCAAAAGATCTGTGTTTAATCCATCACCGTTCTTTAGCTCACTCTGCCACCCCAGTTCAGACATGGCCATATGCAAATCAATCTGACCCTGTGCCTCATGGGAACAGTCCTGCCCGAACTGCCAAGCCATGCCTTCCCTGGACCGGAAACAAACTTCCGAGGACCGGTTTCTGGCATTACAGCCGTCTTCAGCCCGGCTTGCTTGAATCCAGTGGCAAAGTGAGCAAGGGACTCACGTCTGAGCATACCCTGCCACACTTATGGCGAACAAAGCGGTACAAAAGGGGGTGGTGATGGACGGAGCATCTGAACCAATCAAACACTCACACCCAGTCAAAAGATCTGGGTTTAATCCATCACCGTTCTTTAGCTCACTCTGCCACCCCAGTTCAGACATGGCCATATGCAAATCAGTCTGACCCTATGCCTCATGGGAATAGTCCAGCCCGAACTGCCAAGCCATGCCTTCCCTGGACCGGAAACAAGCTTCCGAGGACCGGTTTCTGGCATTACAGCCATTAAACCCAGATCTCTGACTGGGGGTGAATGTTTTGCCATTGTGCAACATTCCGTCCATCATCTTGTTTGTTTTGCTGTTCGCCCTATGTGGGAAGGGTATGCCCAGACGTGGGTCCCATGCTAACTGCGCCACTGGAGTCGAGCTATCCTGGCTGAGGGCAGCTGATAGCCAGAAACCGGTCCTAGGATGCTTGATTCCGGTCCAGGGAAGACATGGCTTGGCAGTTCGGGCTGGACTGTTCCCATGAGGCACAGGGTCAAGACTGATTTGCATATGGCCATGTCTGAACTGGGGTGGCTTGGTGAGCAAAATAACGATGGATTAAACCCAGATCTGTGACTGGGGGTGAATGTTTTGCCATTCTGCAACATTCCGTCCATCATCTTGTTTGTTTTGCTTATTACATTTCAGCAGAAAATTAGGAAGACGCTCCCCTGTGGAACTTTTACAGATCTATAGGGCAAAATGTGTGGCCATCGCCACATATGGAGCTGGAATATGGGGTTATGCAGGGGTTAACTCGCTACAGTCCACAGAAAACATGTTTTTCAGGTCCCTCCTGGCAGTTCCAGACAGCACTTCAATGTATATATGCCATCAAGAACTTGGTATGCCATACCTAGAAGACATAATCAAGATCCAGCCAGTCCTCTTGTGACACAGTGACTGGACCTCAGAAGAGTCAGATTTTAATCGTCACATTTTGAAAGACGCACTGGCGATTGACGGGGTTAATCACATAAGATGGTTAGCATATGCTAAAATGTTTTTGATTAAACTAGGCCATTCTGAATACTACAATGATCCATATACCATTGTAATATGTCTAGGAAAGACCTTAGTGCAAGCTGCATGTGTTATTTGGGCGAAATCAGAACCACAATAGAATTAAAGAAACCAATGGTTCAAGCACATCATATGGCCCTGGCGATTCCACTCATACAACGATATATTGTATTAGCAAAAACCTCTCATAGTCGTCAGTTACTAACACGTTTTAGATTGAACATTCTACATAGATCTTTAAGTTTTCCCGTACAAAATGATTGGTTGAGACTTCTGTCCTGATACAGTCCCTGATATGATCAGGTTGCCTATAAATCTTATTTTCAACAGGCAGCCTGTCCCCAGTGTCCACTTCATGAGTGCACCAGGTAATCTGACTTTGAGTCAGTGAAAACATATGTCTATACTGCTGCAGAACTTGTCTGCAGTCAGCCTGCTGCTGATCAGTGAGGCTGCCTGCCAAGGCTACACCATCTACTGACCCATCATCGGGGTTCTGAGAGAGCAGGTCTGGGAGAGGGTCACTCTCTTCCTCCTGTCCTTCATCAGCAGCCTTGAGCAAGCCCATGTCTGCCCTGTCAACATATGGTTTCAGTCTGTTGACATGAAGCACCCTATGGGGGCTCCTGGGAGTTCTAAGATCTACCAAATAGGCGACCTCTCCCTTCTTCTCAACAACAGTGTGGGGTCCACTCCACTTGTCTTAGAGAGCTGCTGGGGCCACAGGCTCCAACACCCACACTTCCTGTCCTGGCTGGTAAACAGACAGTACAGCCTTTTGGTCATGCCAGGCTTTCTGTAAATCTTGGCTAGCCTCAAGGTTTTTGGTTGCCTTTTTCATATACTCTGCCATCCTGGAGCAGAGACCAAGCACATAGTCCACAATATGCTGTTTGGGAGGTTTGAGAGGTAACTCCCATCCCTCCTTCACCAGACGAAGCGGTCCTCTGACAGGGTGCCCAAACAGAAGTTCAAATGGGCTGTAGCCAACACCCTTCTGTGGAACCTCCCTGTATGCAAACAAAAGGCAGGGTAGCAGGATATCCCATCTCCGCCTGAGCTTTTCTGGGAGACCCTTAATCATACCCTTTAAGGTCTTGTTAAATCTTTCAACCAGACTATTGCACTGTGGGTGATAGGGTGTGGTGAACTTGTAGTTCACTCCACACTCCTTCCACATTGCAGTCCAGTAACTAGACAAAAAGTTTGTACCTCTGTCTGATACAACCTCCTTAGGGAATCCCACCCATGAGAAAACTCACGAGAGGGCTCTTGCCACAACAGGTACTGTAGTGGTCCTAAGTGGTATAGCTTCTGGGTACCTGGTGGCATGATCCACTACCACCAGGATAAACCTGTGCCCAGAGGCTGTCTGAGGATCCATTGGTCCAACAATATCAATCCTCACTCTTTCAAAGGGAACCCCCACCACAGGTAGTGGTATAAGGGGGGCCTTTGTAGTGCCACCTGCTTTGCCACTGGCTTGGCAGGTTACACAGGAGCGACAAAGCTCCTTGATGTCTTCTGACATATGGAGCCAGTGAAAGTGAGGGACAAGCCTGTCCCAAGTCTTGTTCTGGCCAAGATGTCCTGCAAGGGAAATATCATGGGTGAGTGTCAAAAGAAAGCCCCTGAATGCCAAAGGTATAACTAACCTCCTGGAAGCATCAGGCTTGGGGTCTCAACTCTCTGAATACAGGAGCCCTTCATCCCAATATACTTTATGGGTGCCACTAGCATTCCCAGCAGCAGCTTGCTGTCTGAGGGGTTCAAGAGAGGGGCAGTCTAACTGCGCCTGCCTCAGATCTGCCCTGGAAGGGCCCCCTGTCCCAAGTAACTCAACCTGATCAGGTTCAAGCTCATCTGGGATAGTTCCTTCTTCAGGCTCACAATCAGCTTCCTCAGAAGGCTGATCCTCACTCTGAGTCAGGGGGAAAGCACTGCCTTAACCCTACTGCTTCTTTTCTTGGGAAACAACTGGTCCATTATTCCAGAATCCAGTGCCTGTTCAGTGTTAGACTTTTTGGCATGTCAAGGACATGTGCTGAGATTTCTAACGTTTCTGCATGAGTCCTAAACTCCACTTCAGACCAGGCTGAAGTCTCTAGGTCATTCCCAAGCAAACATTCTACAGGGAGGTCTAAACTAACAACAACCTTCTTAAGGCAGTTACCCCTCCCCAGGAGAAATTAACAACTGCCATACTATGTGTGGTAGTAACATTGCTAGCATTGGTCACCTGGTAAGTTTCACCAAGTATGATCTGTCCAGGGTCCACAAAGTCAGGTATCACCATTGTGATACTGGCACCTGTGTTCCTGTAGGCCTGAACAACTTGAGTTGGTACTCGGACTAGGTCAGAGTCCATCTCCGTTCCCAGGGTTAACCCGACTACACCCTTTTGTTGAGAACCACCACTTGGAGCTGAGCTAGTGGGAACAGTTGCCTTAGGGGCAACGTTGGCTGGAGCGGTCTCCTTTTTTGTGCACTCACTGCTCCAGTGAGTATTATTCTTATAAACTTTGCACCATGGTTTCTTTGGACCTTCTTTCTTTTTGGATTGGGGACCCCCACCATTAGAAGCTTTTTGGGGACCTTGTGAAGACTTCTGGTCTTTACCTTTCTCCCCACCCTTTTGGTATTGCTTCACTTGGTCACCACTTTGGTTCTGTACTTTCTGCTTCACCCTGGTTCCGACCCATTTGTCTGCCTTCTTACCCAATTCTTGGGGAAAGGTCAGATCAGTCAACCAAGTCCTGATGCAACAACTGGTTCTGACAATTATTAGGAATCTGTTCTCTCATGATTAGATTATTCAATCCTGTATAGTCACACACTTTACTGCCCAGTAGCCAGCCCTCCAGAGCCTATTAGCACAATCTACAAAGTCAGTACAGTCCGGAGTCTGTGTCTTCTGGGTATCTCTGAACTGCAACCTATACTGTTCAGTGGTAAGGCCAAATCCATCTATTAGAGCACTCTTCAGGACTTTGTAATCATCAGCATCCACTTCTCTAACAGTGAGGAGCTTCTCTCTACCTTTGTCTGCAAAGGAGAGCCACAAGATTGCTGCCCACTGCTCCTGGGGTACCTTCTGTACTTTGCAGGCCCTTTCCAGTGCAGTGATCCATTTGTGGATGTCATCCGCAGTCTGATAGGGAGGGACAATCTTGTTTAGGTTTCTATGGTCATAAGACCTATCCCTACCACTAGGGATATTGCTGCCACCAGGGGATTCTATCCCCATCTTCTTTTTCTCTCTCTCAAGAGCTAGGGTCTCTTTTTCTAAGGCAATTTCTTGCCTTCTTATCCTAAGCTTGACTTCTCTCATTCTAGCTTCATGTTCCCTCTTCTCAGGAGAAGTTCTCCTCCTAGGAGATGAGGCAGAGGACCCTATTGAAGAACCAGAGTGGTTGGATTAGGTCTACGTGTGGGAGGGGGAGGGGTGGCCCACTTCATCTCCAGGTAGCCCTGTGTCTCCCAAGTTGGGTCCATTGACACCAACCTGGTCTGCATCCTCATCACCTTCAGAGTCCTGGTGGGGTACTCCACTGGAATCCTCTTCAGATGATGGTTGCACCCCATCCCCATTACCCTGTCTATCTGGATCTGATGCTTTTTCCAAGTCATCTGCCACTAAGATATCTATCAGGTGTTGGGACTTTGACCTTGCTTTAATTTCCCTATGGCACTTAGACCCCTTAACCCTTGAAAGGTGAATGTGTCATATTTAGTTGGCAGCACTAGGCGGTCATCTAGCAGAGGCACACTAGGCCCTGCTTTTAAAGTCATGACCAGTGAGGTGTGGTGTGTGCACCTACCTACACTACTTGGTTTCCTACTAGAACCTCTCTAGGAGTTGTAGTCAGGGTGTGCTAAACCCTTACCACCTACAACTTCTAAGTTCAGTAGAACTTATGTATTATAAGTTTGATTTATATGTACCTATTGGTACCTTAATGTGATTTTTCAAATTATATTCTCAAGATTATTTGGTAAAACAATGCAAGCTGTAATCCCACACGCTGCACACCAATGTGAGAAGTTGGCCTGGTATATGATGTCCACTATTCTAGTGGGCACCTTGCACCAGTCTAAACGACCCTCATTGATGGTACATTCTAAAGTCAACCTTATAGAAAGCTATCCTAGTGGTAGCTGTGGAGAGCAGTCTTCAGGCTAAGACTTAGAGGCGAGTTAAGCAAGTTGTTTTACCAATTATAATCTCTTGAATGACCAAATGAAAGCATACCACACAAGATATATATCAAATATATATGTATTTAATTTAAAAACAACCCCTCTGGTCTCTTTATGAGGTCAGAGGTAAAAGTACAATACAAGGAACTTAATTAGCATACGATAAGTTGCACAGTATACGTTATGCCCTAGGGGCCTTACAAACCATATACTAAAATAGTGGTATAAGAACCACGTGAGAGTTAGAAAGCAGGCCTAGGGTCTGTAGTACTGCTGGGGCTACCTGGAACCACCAAAGGTTAGGATGCAGGAGGCCCACGGGGGACGCGTGCAGAGTCTGAACACAGCCGCGGATCACCATTGACTTTCTATGGAGAACAAACTAGTTACAATTTTAAAGATTAAGGGCACCTAGAGGTGAACTACGATGGAACCCTTTTAGACTTAGGCACTTCGAGAGTCAATACCCGCGGGAGCACCGGAGTACTCGAGGTACCTCACCCATGGAAGCGGGGTGCATAGGTGTCTTTTGGTGTCTGGTTTCGTCGTCGATTCCAACGGAGAGCTGCGAAGAAATGCTGCAGGCGACCAGAGGAAAAGTGTCCGGGTGGATCCAAGGGTGGATCGGAGATGTGAAGAACCTGAAAGCAGAAGGGACACAGTCTGGGTCACTAGCCAGTGACCATGATGGCGAGGAGAAGATAACAGCCGATGTCGGATGATTTCAGGTGAAAGAGGTGAAGCTTGTCTCTTCAGCCACGAGGACCAGGATGCGTTGACGATGACCAGGAGCTGGATTCGAGTTGTCCCACGAAGATGTTGAGTGCTGCAGGGTCAGAATCCGGATTGGATCCAACAAGCCTAGGCAACAGCAACCCACAAAAGATGTCGAGATTGGCTTTGGGTCAGACCAGCAAGTTCTGAGGGACTCCTCCTTTGGTGAGGAGTGAGAGCACATCTAGAGCAACCAGGAAAGCTCAAGAAATCAAAGCCAACGGACTAGGAACCGCGAAGGGGCCTTGAGCGGGAATGCACACAGCGGGCCCACGGGAGACTCGTGGAGTGTAGGCCTCTGAGCTTTGGTGCAAAAGGTGCTCGGGGCAGGGGCTTCAAATACCCCAATGTACAACTTCGGGATATCTCGGGAAGTAGGTGCAGTTGCAAAAATGCAGGATGTCCAGGAGTTCCGGTCTCAGCTTTGATGGGAGCGCAGGTCAGCGTCCGAGATGTCTGGAAGACCGTGTCCTGTGTCGCAGATTCTTCGGGATCCGGCAGGAGCCTCGAAAATGCAGACCGGCAAAGATGCTTTTGTTGCCTGTTTGAACAGGGTGGTCACTCCTTGACCACAAGGGAGATTTCTTCCGTCTTCCATTCGATGTGGAATGTCGAAGGTCCAAGATATATGTTGCAGAGGTTCGTCCAGGGTAATCTAAAGTCTCAGGGACTGGGCTCCTATTCTTAAAGCAAGATTAGGGGTTGGACTAACTCTAGGGTCCCACCTATGGGAGGACCTGGCGAGGGGGTGGTTACACCCCTTCCCCTTTGTCCAGTTTCGCGCCAGAGCTGGGGCTGAGTGCCCCAGCAAACGGTTTGAACTGGGAAATGCATGGAGCACCTAGTGTGCCCCAGGCAGTGTCTGAAAAGCATTCACTGAATGCAACCCACCCTGCCCCAATACACTAAAGCCTGTCTGGGGAGGTGCTGGCACCTCCCTGGACAGGAAACCTATTGTCCAGGAGTTTCGTCCAGCAGCAGGAGGGCAAACTTGTGTCTGTGGCAGCAGCATCCATTTTGTGATGTTGAGGCTCTGTTTAACTTTAACCGGGTTTACCAGTAACTACATGTCTTCTCCCTCTAGAAGGGTGGAATGCTACCCCCACCGCCAGAACTGACACCTTACACGACATGTTTTGATAAAGCCAAACCAAAGTTAGCATTAATCGCGAGGATTATAATGCACTTAAGAGTATATGGTATGGCTATATCATAGAACAGCTATAAGGAGATGGTTCCGAAAGCTGCAGAGCTCATGCTAGGCACCCTCTCACACAAAACCAAGCACTCTGCCTCCAGGATTGTCAAGGCCTGCCATAGGAGTGACTTATAGGTTAATATGTGTATATAGATATAGGTATACTATATCTAAGTAAGGGGTGATTACACCACCTTCCCCAGGCTGTAATTGCAGACCTATGGTGTCAGGTTGGAAGGCTAACCAGGGGTGGCACAATACATGCTGCGGCCCCTGGTAGGCATCAGGTGCACCTATGTCCTGGGTACCTAAGGTACCATATACAGGGGCTCCCAAGGGTGACCCAGTAACCAATCTGGTATGTACCTAAAGTACATGGTATCAATTTAGAGAAAGGACAGCTAGGCTGTGGTCCTGATTAGCAGGGCCGCAGACAGACTAAAGTCGAAAAACCAGTAAATCACAGCAAAAAGTGGGGGTAACAATAGGAAGCAGACCCTACTCTCCTACAGGGTGCAATTCATAAAGGTAACTTTGTCAGTAAACGTATTTGCGAACACATTTTTTTTTATCTGCTAGGAATGTACAGAGGGATTCCTGAAAGACGTACATGATTGTACAAGTGTGGCTTTCTCTTCAACAATTGTATAGACATCTGCACTCGTAAAACCTATTTAAGTGGTGGGAAGAGAGTGGTACAAGGCATGGTTTACTTTGGAAGTTTGAGAATGCCTACAAACCTGTACATGTGTGGGCATGTCTAAAGTCTGATCCAACATCTTTCTAGAATGGAGATCGTCAGAGATTTATTACAGCACACGTCTTTAACAACCCCCTCTTCCACATCGGGTGAGGGGTGTATGGAAAAAGCTTCCGTCGTGGGGAAAAGCAAGTGTTTGTTTGCAGTTGTTGCGTCATGCCCCTGTGCTTAGGTGAATAAGAGACAAGAAATTCCCAGGCGCCCACCTGGCTGGTTGTTTCCCAGTAACATTCTGGGAATGTTTGTTAATTGCAAAACAAAAACAATGGAAAATTACAGTTCGGCCTAAAAGATAAATTTCAGCACATACTTTTTCTATTTTTAGGTCTGACTTGACAGCACAACTGTCTCTGGACCTTATGTGGTCAACCTAAAAAAGACCTTTTAGAAGTACAACAGAAAGGGACTTTGGCACTGCCCACATTGAGGGAGAGTGTGATTTGTCTGGGCAGAAGTTGTGGAATTCAACAGAAAGTTCTCCTTCACACAGCTTTGATCATTTTGTTTGTTTAACCAGCTGCCTGAGCCTGCAGCATTCTAGCTGCCTGGAGATGGCTCACTAACATACATAACGCATGATGCTTACAATAGGCTGGAGTTTGGCATCCTTTTGGGGCATGCACATGGCATTGTAATGCTGTTAAAGTGTCTTAGATAAGAAGATAATTTACAATGTTTCGTTTGTCCTGCAGCAGATCACACTACGTTACAGACGTTGTAAGCAGCTATTTTGGTTATATTTGATTTCACAGATTACTATAATGGGAGATGTTTTGGTGCAGAAGACTTTGTGATTATTCTTATTAGGACCTATTAAAAGAGGTTGTATATTATTTTGAGATCTGTAATTCTTTACATATTTGTAATTTTATAACTATGCATGATGGATGCCAGGTATGCACATTTCAATAAGCCTAAGTTGATTATACTGTCAAGCTAATGGTAAATGCTGTAGGCCTCATCAGTTTAGTTGGAAACGTTATGTCAGATTCCTTAGGAGTGAACTGTTTAGAAGGATAGATTATGACAATGCAACTAGGCCTAACTTACTTATTGTGAAAAGTACATGCTAAAGGCAATAATCTTTTAGGGGTGGATTGTTATTACACTGTACTAAAGTCTTAGGAAGGTATTTTGAAGGTGAGTGCAACATTTGCGTAAATTGCTTTCACATAATTGCACAAAATTTCAAACATTACATGAAATGTAAATCCATCATTTAACACTATCTTTCAGCGCAAAATAGGTCATTGTGTCAATTTTAACATAAGGGTGCATTTAGTACAAACCAAATGTGAAACACAAAAGTGCTGCAATCAACAGGCGCTTGTGTTCTAGTTCTTCACATTGCTTCCACATAATATTTTAGCCACAAACAGCGGCGTAATTGCGCAATGTGCGGTAATTGTCTAATTTCTGGATGACGAAGTTATATCAGTTTTATTATTTAAGTGACTGGCATTTAATTGACATGCAATACTTCACAGAACTGAGGACTTGGTCAAATATAGTTTTATGTATGCGGTTTATACTTGGTGGATGAAACCACAATCGTCAATATATAAAATGTCCAACCTAGCTGTATAAAAATGTTTATTAAATAAATACTGGAAAAAATTGTGTCATTTTGTGGAATTTTTGAGTATTGGGAAATTCTTTAAATTACGTCATTGGGTTTAAATTTCTCCCATGCCTAGTATTTTGTTAAACTGAATTTGCAGATTACTATAGTAGGCAAGGGTTTTGGTGACCAACCTCAAGAAGCATGGGAACTGAAGATTTGCACTATGAATTAATCAATCATTGTTAGTCTCAATTAGTAGGGATTTCTGATTGTTTTGACAACTGTAATTTTGCACATGTTAGTAATTTTATCACAGTCTAACTTATATATGGCTTGTGAGAAAACTTACGAACAACACAATTTTGAGTTGGTTATGGTGACAAGCCAGTGTTAAAGGTTATAGGCCTGACTGTTTCTTAATGAAATTTTATCATAAAGGCAGTAGGCCTAACATGTTTATTGTGAAACGCATGTGTTAAATTTAATAGAAATGTAATGGTGGTTTGTATTGCTCTGTATTAAAGCCTACAGATAGGCATTTTGTTACAGGAAATCTCACAGTTCACCTTTGCAGGGTAGAATGCGGTTGTTGGTACCCCCCTCTGACAAACCCCAGGGGTTGAATTTTCCTGGCTAGAATCTCTTTGAAAGGCGTGACAAACTTAGCGGTCTGCTAGGATCTCGTAATAACAAAATAGTACATACATCCAAATAGATACATAAAGGGCCATTGGGTCAGCCTTCTTGTGCCTTTTGGTGTGCCTGACTCCCACTTGCACTCTGCTTCCATCCATGACAGCATACTGCTTGGGGTAATGGTTCAGTCCACACCAGTCACTGGCTCTTTTGGCTTGTGAATGACAGCAGTTTCAAAGCATACCCCAGGGACGTTTTCACACCCCCTAAAATCCGTGGTTTTTGTGTGAACAGGGTCCATCCATGGTGTATAATTTACCTTAACTCTCCTATGTTTTGTGGATTTTTCGAGGGTCCGGATAGCTTTCAGATGGAAAAATATTTCCCATGCGTAGACTAGTTTAAAGTTACTTGTGAAAACATGTAATTTTGCAGTTGTTACGCCTGCGCTCCAAACAGACAAACCTCAAGAGTAGATATAATGTAGAATGAGTATGCTTGGTAGTCTATGACTTGTGTATAAGACCATGCATACTCCTGGGGATTTTGTGTATCTGATCAAAATAAATGTACAATGTCTACATTTCCACATTTATTGAATGTATACCAAATAAGCTCAAAATGTATGTGTAACATACAAACCCGAGTAAGTAAATTGCGCACATACACATAAAAACATTTATTCCTGTTCTTATGCCTTTAGTAATCATTTCTAAATTAAACATGAATAAGTTGCACCTTTTACCAGGTTAGAAGTCAGACTTTCGTATGAAAATGTCATATGTAAATGAGACTTATAGTGCCTAGCCTATTTCTGTCATACTATGGGGCACATTTATCAAGATTGTGCGCCAACGGAAAGCAGCCCAAATTCTTAATACAGTATTTTATTTTCAAAACATAACTTTATTTGGAACTGGAATAGAGTGCTTTAGGTTGTGCAAATAGCTTTTTGTGGTAGTTTTCATCAAGGGAGTATTCAATGGATGGTACTTAGGCATTATTCTAGGGCAACTAATCATGGTTTGTAACAGAAAACCCTAGATACTAAATTTGTTAGAGTGGGCTTTACGTCATTAAAAAACTCCTCTTGGTAGCAGGTGCATAGTAGGAGAAAGGATTTTATTTGTCATCACATTTAATACATTTCAAGCGTACAGCACACTCCCAATGTCTGAAATGTTATTAAAAAAATGTCGAGGCATAGGATTTCATACTAGAAGAGTAGTACCGTTTCAGCACAAAATTCTGTTTAAACCGCACGCAAACACCAATGCACCCGTGCAAACTTGTGTCCGTGGCGATGGGGCGCCTAAAAGAGTGCCAGTGCAGGGAAAAAAACAGCAGTAGGTAATATTTAGTAAATATGCTCTACACTGCTCTTCCCTTGTATGAAAACTCAGTGCAGCAACTTTGCTGCTTTGTTCAAATGTTTTTTATTGTAGTAAATCTGCCCTGGGGTTCATGTCCCCATTTTAATATCATTCTGGTATTGTGATGGAAAGGGAAAGTTTCCTTTCTAAGAAATGCTCATCTCTGCAGACCACCTCTTGCTCTGTAGCTCACATGACACTTTTCAGAGGTGACTATTTGCCTTTAAACATCAGTTTTGACCGGACAACACTGCCTGCTGACAAGGTCATTTGGGAGTGAGGGGCATATTTTAATATAGTCTGGCCTGGCCATTACTGGCCCCGTAGATATGGCCCTGTGAGCAGAGTCGGTTGATGGAAGCCTATAGCCCCCCTGCTCAGTCATAGGTAACAGGCACCTAAGCAGACCCATACCCCTGCTAAATAACAGGTAAGATGTTGTAACAAAGTCCTATAAACTGCTGGAACGGACTCTTGTCGCCTGCTGAACTGCGTCCACGCAGACTTTTGCCCCCCAGCAAAATCACTTGCAGGCAAGTCATGGGAACATCTCCCGCGTATCCAGACCCATACAACCACTGAATCAGACACGGGTACCCGAGAAAGCAGTTGATGCAGATCCGTGACCCTTGGTGGAGCACAGGTTAGTACTCTTCTGATGCAGCCTTAGAACGCCATGGTTGGGCCAGAGCCAGCCACACTGCGGTATCTTATCATTCAGATGCCGGCCCTGTTCTGGTTAGCAGCACGGCGCTCATAATGCGGACCTGATCTTTTCCCTATAGCCCTACGGCTCACAGTTTCCTCTACATTAGGACGGATTTTCTGCGAGTTATAATTGTTTTCCGCCTGAAAACGACGTGTAGCAGTTATCACATTACGGCCCCGTGGCCATGGCAGTCAGGTGCTCATAGCTTAGTGATTTGTGTGTCTAAACATGACGGGGCCAATTTATTTCTATATTCGGATGTGTATTATATTGTCCCTCCAGGGCTAGTCGTGCGTCGGATCTGCTAAATTAAATAGTTCAACTTACCACATCCTTTCACTCACCCCATCTGACCCTTCTTTTAGTTAAGTGGTCTGTCCTCGTCCTTTCTCAGTACCTCTCCCACAGAGCCTGCTGCTTCACTACCTATCTCTTCTTTACCCACCATTCCATCTTTCCACAAAACCTTATCCCCGCTTCAAAGAACCATAGTAAGTCTTTACTCAGCAGTTTCTGCACTCTTTTACCCCTTCTTTCTCTCTCCTTTTTCTGCATTTTCTATGTTGCTACTGCCCTCCTCAGTTCTTGCATTCCATGCTTTCCTTCTGTCACTCAGTTCCTTAACTCCCTGTTTTTAGAAGATTTTTCCTCTGAGGTTTCTTATTCCCTGCTTTTGCCCCCTCTCTTAGTGGAAGAGGTGTGGCGCAGCGGCCAGGATGCCTGACTCCGAACCACAGGGTTCACGGTTCGATCCCCGACGCTGGCGGCAGGTTATCCCAGCACCATGTGACTCTGGGCTATAGCTCGCATAATCTTCCCGACGGCCCCCAGCGCCGGGACACATTTCTCCAGAAGTAGCTGTGCGCTGAAATGCTGGTATTTCATATATTTATTTCATTTCTTACCAGTTGCCACATCCTTGCTTTTTGGGCCTTTTCTCAGAACTTCCTTCCACTCCCTGCTTTTACCCTATATCTTAGGTCTTCGTGCGCCCCCGTTTTTTACAACTTTTGCTCTACATTTCCCCCACTTACTGCTTTTGCTCCATCTCTCACCTGATACTACAAAAACAGATTTTGGACTTTATTTGTAATTATCCCACTACCTGCTATTAACCTATATCTCTGCAGTTACCTCCTTTCCTGCATTACTCCATCTCGCAGCGGTTCCCCTTTTTGCTTGCCTTTGCCCATCTTGCAACAGTTCCTGGGACACTGCTTTTGGGCTTTTTCTCAGCACTTCCCCACTGCCTGTTTTGGCCCATTTCTCAGCAGTGTCCCTTTTCCGTTTTTTTTTTTCCTTAGCAGTTCCCCCACTTCTGTCCCATCTCCCAAGTTCCTACTCACATGAATGTTTCACTTTTCTTAGCAGTTCTCCTCCATCCTGCTTTTGCAACATGTCTCAGAAGATCCTGCACTCCCTTCTTTGACTCTGAGCTCCTGATCCTTCATTGCTTGCGTGACATGCACGCTCACATTTTGTTTGTGCGCTTGTGCTCTCCGGGTATGAGTCTTGCTGTTCCCATTGTTTCCAAGTCCCCTCTTACTCGAAGCACTGCTTCCGTAGCTGCTATAACTTAGCTCCAGGCCCCCGTTCCATTGGTGGTGACCTCCACCATCCCATGTCTATCTGACTTTGCCCCATTTTGTCTCAAACCGCATAGGTTCCTGTATTAAAACTGGCAAAGCCGCTGGAGACTTCCCGTGTAGCAGCTGGATATTATCATACGTAGGAGCCAAGCGGTCAAGCAGTGTGGGGGCAGTGGGTAGTTTAAGGCCCCTCCCTGCGCGGAGGGTGCCAAGGAGAAGCTTTCAACTCAGCAGAGTGCCCCCCTCGTGTGTGAGTTACCTGGTGCTATTAAGTTCAGGTAAGTACACGAACGAAGCAGTCGTTTTATTTTGACACTAGGTCATGGATACATTGGCTAGAACTATTGATAATTCAAGTCTCCACATGACAATATTAAGTAAGTCAAGTTTTTATACAGCGCGTAAAATGCTGAAGCGTCTTCGTGCTAGCTTCCTAGAACTGGACTGACCAAAATGGAGACCTAGTTAATGCTGGGGACAAAAAGCCATGTGTTCTAAGATTTCCTAAAACAGGACCTATTCGTTTGAGATTTCAAACAAATTACTTCAAAAGATGTTATCCTACCCAGTTTATGCTTTGGCAGCACAATTTAATCCTGATACTGTAGTCCTATTTGCCAATACAGTTGTAGGAAGGTAGGATCCTTATGCATGGTTACTCCCAATTTTTGCCTGCTGCTAAGCTGGTTTGGACTAGTCTGACTGGGATCCTGCTGATCAGGACCCCATCTTATCTGCCTTCTCCTTTAACGTGTTGTGGTAAGTACTTGGGTACATCCCAGATTGGATACTGGGGTACCATTATAAGTCCCTAGTATATGGTACTAAGGTATTCAGGGAATAGGCACCCCAGAGGTCCCCCATGCGCTGAAGCATACATTATGCCACCCAATGTAGACCATTCAAAATGGAACTACCGGCCTACCATTGCAGCCTGTGTAAGCTGGTGCTAGCACCACTTACTAAAAATATAGGTTTCCTATATCTAGGGTCACTGCACTTAAAGCCTATAAGTCACCCCTATGTCAGTCCATTGCAATCCTGAAGGCAGGGTGCTTGGTTCTAAGTGAGAGGGTGCCCCTGCATGAGCAGGACACCCCTACAGCCTACGGAGTCCATTCTACTGGGTTGTCAGAGAAGCAGCCGATTCTACTGGCTCCCCGTGGAGAAGAGAGTCACCTTCAAAATCCTCACTCACACCTACAAATGCCTACGCAACATCGGACCCAAACACCTCATCTACAGAATAAACTTCCACGCACCCAAAAGAAACATGTGATCAGAGCCAAATCAGGCAGAAGATCGTTCTCGCACATCACAGCAAAGACCTGGAACGATCTACCGGCAGACATCAGACATCAGACGCACCCCCTCCCTGAATACCTTCAGGAAGACCCGCAAGACCTGGCTCTTCGGCTGAACGGAGCAGCATGCCCCCCCAGCGCCTTGAGATCCTCACGGGTGAGTAGTGCGCTTACAATTCCCTGATTGATTGATTCCCCTGATTGATTGATATACCATATAGAGGGGCACCACATAATTAGGCAATGACCATCTCGAAAACTGCTTCAACGAATCCTATCATGTTTGGTATCAAACATGTTGGAATCATATCCCCCACACCGTAAATGGTGTGAGGGGTATGATTCCAATCACTGGAAGAGCCTTCCGTTAGGCTCTCAGTGTTCCCGGTGCCAACCTTCTAGACCCAGACAGCACAAAATGGTTGCTGCCGACCAGAGACACATTTCTGCCCTCCTGTTGCTGAGCCAGCTCAAGCAGGGGAAGGAAGAACAATAGGCATCCTGTCACAGGGACGTGTGACCACCTCTCAGACATGATTTAGTGTATTGGGACCAGGTGGGTGCGCTTGCCAGCGCCACGAAGTCTGCATGAGGGGCACATTTGGTGTCCCTGTGCATAGTCCAGTTTAAACCAGTCCTGGCTGCCGCTGGCTCCTGCTCTGGCGCAAAACTGGACAAAGAACATGGGAGTAACCTATTATTATTATTATTATTATTTTTAATTTTATAAAGCGCGCAGCTACCCGGAGGTTTCCCGGCGCTAAACCAACAAGGGAGGAGTACCTGCTGCGGTAGTTTATTGATTGAATAACCAAGTTTTTAGATCCCTGCGGAACTTTAGGTAGTTAGGTTCGATCCGAAGGGAAAGAGGGAGAGAGTTCCACAGGGATGGGGCCAGAAAAGAAAAAGAGCGACCACCCATTCTGGCTCTCCTAATTCTGGGAGAAAACCCCCTGTCCAGACCCTCCACTGGGAGGGTCTCCTGAATCGTCCCAACCCTTTCCATAGGGTACTTAAGGGCTTACCTGGGACTAGGCCCCTAGATTCGTCATGGGATAAGATTCAGATCAGACAACACTACTTCTTCTACCGTCTGGGCACTCTGGACTTCATTTGGGCTCGACTTAGTCTCCCTTCCAGTCTGCTGCAGCGTCTTTGCCTGTGCACCATACAGGAACCTTCCAAGGCCAGTGGGCATCAAAGACACCTGAAGGAATCTCCCTTGGAGTGAAGGAGTCGCTCCCCTGCATGCACAGGCACTGCAACTAAGTTGACCAGTCTGCTGATCCTGAGCTCCTCCGGACTTCGTAAGGTTCTGCAACCCAGGAGGTGGGTTTCCACAGCTCCAGAGGCCTGCCCTGCCCTCTCACCAAGTTGAGGCCAGTATCCCTCGTGGGGGTTGCAATAACCGAACCCCTGAGTACCGCGTCAACTTGCCTCCGGCCTGTGGGTCGACTTCAGGGTCACCTTTGTTTCTTTTGGGCTCTCCTGATTGCTCGGGCCTGCCCCGACTCCCCTGCTTGTGGTGAGTCCCCTGGACCTTGCTGGTCCAGGCGTTGCTCCTTCTTCAATTCCTGCATTGGGTGCATTTGCCAAGGCTTGTTGGTGCTCCCGCCAGGCACCGACACCTCAGCACTCTACATCCTGCGTGGGACAGCTCGTGCACGGGTCCTGGACTTCCTCTGCATCACCTGGTCCTCAAAGCTGCAGAGTCAAGGACTTCGTCACCCATCCTGCAACACCAGAAGGTATTCGTCTTCCAAGTCTCCTGGTCACTCCTAAGTGACATAGATTCTGTCCCCTCTTCTTGCAGGTAACTCTCATCCAGAATCCATCTTTGGATTCCACCGGACACTTTCTCCTTCTGCAGCAGCGGCACTTTCCTGAAGTCCTCCATCGAATTCGAAGGCGGTTTCCGACACCACTTGACACGTATGAGAAGTGTGGCTCAATGGTTACAGCGGTAGACCCTGATGCAGAGGTCTAGCCCGGGACCAGGGTTCAATTCCCCGCCTCGGCGGGTCTTGGGCTCAAAATTCCACGGACCTGATAATTCTCGCCTCGGTGCCTATTCCAATCATGGAGTCCCACTCTGCAACTCTGGGCAATAGCTTGCTTAATCTCCACAACGGCCCCCACAACGCTAAGGATGCCTGGCCTCCACCTTGGGGGTGCCCAGGAGTGGACACCTCACAGGGAAAGCCAGGATGGGTTCCACAGCGGTATTCGTACAAGCGCCTTGAGACCCTTGCGGGTGAGTAGTGCGCTATACAAGTATCAATTTACATTTACATGCACCGGCTTTCTTGGTGTAGGTAACACAGGTACTAGGGTATTCACAAGTGGGGTGGCTCTCCAATCTTCTGTCTTCCACGGGTTTCTTTAGGGTCCACTGGGAAGAGTCCTTAATCTTTAAAAATCCAACAGCGACTTACACAGAGTTGTACGGAGCACGCAGTCGTGTTCCCACACTGCACATGCTCTCTGTGGGGTCCCTATCTACTCACAAGTAGTGGTTCTTATACCACTTTCATGGTATATGGTTAGGTCCTCCCCAGGGGCCCACTGTGTATTTCATGCTATTTACTGTATTTCTATGCAAAGTATTGTGTGCATTGTGTTGTCTCCATGTAGGAGATATCTTAAAGTGTTAGAGAGTATTCTATAATAATTACATATTTTTATAAATACTTTGTGTGGTTCTTTTTCACTTAATCTATACTATAAGATTGCATTCTGGTAAAACAAGCTGCATTACACTCCTTCTGGACTAAGCATGAAGGCTACTTTCCACAGCTACCACTTAGAGAGCTTTCCAAGGTTGTCTAAGACCTCATAAATCACCATAAGTGTTGTCTGGACTGGTGCAAGGTGCCCGCTTACATTACTGGACATCATATACCAGGCCAGCTTCTCACGACCGTCCAAACTGATTTTCCAGTGAAAATGCAGTCTACTACTACCATAGCACAGTTTCAGCCTTATGTCAGTAAACAGCATTTAAAAATTAAATAATAGGGGGCACCAATCAAACATCTTCTTCCAAGAATACTCACCAACTTACTGGAACACAAAATGTTGCGAACTCGTATTTGACCAACCTCATTAACAGCACCTGTGATTGCTTAAGTTGCGATACCAGAGTGGTCGATTAAATCTTCCGACTAATCCTGTAGGCTTGGATCGCTTGATTTAATAAACCCGATTCTCAAAACCTGGTAAAAACAATTGCTGAAGGGTTCTCAGTCTTGATAAATGAATGAATGAACTCAAATTAATCTAATACAATATCATCTGCTGTGTCCCCTTGTCATCAGGTTCACCAAGATCCAACATACGATCCACAACCAACTTCCTCTCTTCCTTCGTCAAGCATTATTCACTCACCAATTGGCCCAGGGATAAAAACAAGTACTCAACATGCAACAACTAATAAAAACATCACTGCTTTAAGTACGTACCTTGATAAAGAGCTTAGTCAAAACACCCTGAACTTTAGCCCTAACATGGTCCTCATGATTTCTTAAGTTGACAAAATATATTAAAATTATTAACTTATTTCCCAGAGGTCTAGCACATGGAAACATCAAATTTAATTAGTATGAGGTTCCTTCAGGAACCCGTTGGGAAAGCTGAGTTTACCAGGACTTCCTGGACTTCGGAGCGAATAAAACAGGCAATTCTATGTCAGGACCAGAGGCAAGGATTAGGCTTAACTTTCTATGCTTTATTTACTCCGGCAGACATTTTAAAAATATGAAACAACACTACACTTCCCATCAACACATGGGAGAAGAAACAAATCATGTCCACCAATTAGCAGCATCTCTGTGCTTCAAAAGTATCTTTAGGCGCTCTAGCCTCCTCTTTCCTTGCTGCTTCGACCGCCACAGATGAGTTCTCTTTACTTGCTCAGTTTTTTCACCTGTTTATGTTCATTGTATTGCGAGATTTGTTGACATAGTATTATATGGTTGAGAATACTTGTTGGTCTGCCTAGCGGGAGCCAATTGAGGCAGTTTGGTGCCGGCCCAGCAGTATTCTTAACTTGATCGCGGGAACGATTTCCTTGCTCCTTCACGAACGCAACATTTCCCTGTCACTCTCCATGCGGCATGGTCATCCGACCGCTAGGGGGCCGTGCATACTTATCCTTCATGCTCAGCACATCTACCCCCTAGGTGGCCAGCGTGTCAGTTTAGTCAGTCAATTTCAGTACAAACGAGAGACCCGCAGCAACGAGTTTCTATATGGTGGAAGATTGTGCCTCATTACATCTGGGCTTTTTTCTAGCGGAGAGTCCTGCTGAGAGCGCTACACCCGTGAGGGCAGGCAAGATAAACTGTTGTGTGGGGACTCGCCCAGGCGGTAGGAACTTACCATAAATCCCTTTGTATAGATAAGGGAGTGCTGTCCCTAGGTCTTTGGCCAAACAATGAACTCTGAGTTCCCCAGACCTTCTATCCCCTATTACTCAGTCAATCTGATGGAGGAATACAGGGATTACTGTGAGAAAGAGGAAGTGCTATAACTACCAATTGATGAGAAAGTCTGCCAAATAATGGTTATATGCATATTTAGGGCTCTTTCCCAAGTAGTGGACCCCCTAAAGAAGAGAATCCAAGAACTTCAGGCCCAGTGCCCCAGACTTCTTGACCAAGGGGAAGAACCTACAAGGCCCCAGGCCCCAATACCCCCAGGGCAGGTCACACTGAATACTGACTCCAAATGCAAACGCAGGTTTGACAGTGGCGTTGATTTCAACATTTTTGATTGCCTCAAGAAGGTATTCATGGACTCACAGACCTCTAACTCGCAACCAGATTTGCTAGGGTGTTCTCTCTCCCTTCTCTGCTCCCACAGGGGACACGGCGGACTCACCTAATACCTCTGATAATGGTGACTCTGGAACACCTTGGCTTCCCTCCAGACGTAATCCCCCGCTGGAGATGGTGCTGTTGAGGATAGCAGTGCAGGGACTGCAGATATACTTGTCCCGGACGATCTGCTATGTCCCCGGTCCGTGGAGTGGTCTCCTGCCCCTAAGGTGGCATCTTATATAGCGGGAAGGTTACTTAAACCGTTAGATAAAGAGGTGCGTAACTGTCTGGGAGCAGAATATCTCAGGCCCACCTTGGAGGGTAGACTAGCCTCTACCCCGGAAATTAACTCTAAGATGGGGACTTTTTTGACAAAATTTGTGAGAGCCTAATATAGACCATTCTTTGTGATCTTGGCAAGATAAATTTTAGACATAGTGGGCCCGCTTTCCAACTCTTGAGCAACGCAAATTGCGCCCTGTCTACGGAACGCCATAGGTCACCATTGATAAAAATTGACACCAAACTGGTAATATTATCGACCTCGAAGGCAGGCCCGATTGCAGAGGGGAATCTGTTTCGTGATCCTATCATCAAAGAACTGTCATATTGTGAATGCGTTTACATCCCTGGAAAACTCCCATACGTCTATCTGGTGTATCTTCACACCACATGTTTTTGCCGGTTGTGGCAGAGGTTGCTTGACCGGCCGGTCCTTCTACCAGCCCTCATTCAGAGGTGGCGACTGTCGCCTGGGACAGTGGCAGGACCCTGCACGTTTCGGCACCTTCTATGCCTCAAGCACATTGCGGGGTCCCCCTCGTCCTCTCGCCCCCATTGCCAGGGTCGAGAGGACGAGGGGGACCCCGCAATGCCATACAAGGTGAGAGTTCAGTACTTCCAAGGGATGCAATTGGGAAGCTAAGTGGGGGATTTCCTCCATAATTGGCAGAACCTCACTTCAGATGCGTGGGCACTTCAGACTGTTCAGGGGTTTCAGATCGATGTTTTCTGGCCTTGCAACCCAGCCTGTTCGTCCGGTGCCCATGACTTTTTCTCCAGAACAACTGGTCTTAGTGGATGACGAGATTCTCCAATTGTTGGATAAAGGGGCCATCATAAATACCTCTCGCCGCCCCCCGGGCCTCCTCAGCTATCTGTTTCAGGGAAAAGAGGGATGGAGGATATCGCCCCGTTATCAGTCTGCGTGAATTGAAAGGCTGGTTGCATTACCGTCATTTCAAGATGGAGAGCATCCACCGTTGCCGAGATCTCCTACACCCTAGAGTTTGGATGGTCCGTTTGGACCTCAAGGATGCATACCTTACGATTCCAATTTTTCCTCCCCACCGACAATTCCTTTAGTTCTGATGCAGGGCACAAGTCTGCTTTGACCCCCTCTCAATCCACCCAATTCCTGGGGTTCATGGTGGGATCAGTAGCAGCCATACTCAGGGCCCGATTTAGGTAGCCAAATACCGGTCGGTAACGGCCGAAATTCGGTAATTTCGGCCCTTACTGACCGGTATTGGGTTTTTGAGATGTAGGTGGCACTTTTTAAGGATTCGGTATTTTACCGAATCGGTCATTTAAGGAATCGGTAAATTACCGAATTCTTAAATACCGATTCTGTAAATTACCGAATCCTGATATGTAGGGAGCACTCAAATGAGTGATTTTCCCATTTTAGCATTTGTTATTTACCACCAACTACAAGTTGGTGGTGAATAATGAAAACCTTTGAAAAAGCATTTTTTTTGCTTTTCCAACAGTGCCATGTTGCAGACATACATGCCCTTAGGGCATGTATGTCTGCAACATGTGCACCCATGCACAATTGAGGGGTGCAACAGGGTGTCAAAGTGACACCCTGCCACCCTTCAATGTTTCCCCCGATTCGGTAATTGACATTCATTCCTATAGGCCTCCAGGCCCATAGGAATGAATGGCAATTACTGAATCGGTAAATACCGAATCGGTAATTACCGAAACTTACCGATTCGGTAATTTTTAAAGAAAAATTACCTACATCCCATTTGCCCGTTCTTAAATACCGAATCGGTATGATTCGGTATTTAAGAATCGGTAATCTGGGATTACCTACATCGGGCCCTCAGTCTCCTGTCCCGGAAATTGACCAAGATAAAATATTTTCTCAGCTGAACTCTGCCCAGGCCGTCAGTCACCCTGCGCCACCTAGCACGGGTGATTGGCCTGCTGTCCTTTTCCGGGACTCTTGCATTACAGGGAATTACAGCACCTGAAGATGTTCCACCTTTGCCAGGGTCTCAGTTACTCACATTGCATTCCCCTTTTGGAGGAAGCAAGGGAGGAACTGAGGTGGTGGATCTCTCACATGGACACCTGGAATGACCAAGCTATCTTCGGGTCCCAACCCGACCTGGTTATGGAGTGACGCCAGCAGATCAGGTTGGGTGCAGGCGGCAGAGATTTTTCCACCGGCAGAAAATGGTCTTCCACCGAACAAGTCATACATATAAATTGTCTGGAGTTGATTGCAGGCTCCTTTGTGGTGAGATGTTGGACTAAGGACAGGACTCATTGCGGAGTCCTTTTGAAAATGGACAATGTGGCAGCGGTCTGTTAGGTCAATCGACTCGGACGTACCAGATTGAGGACTCTTTCAGACTTGGCCCTAGCCTTATGGGACTATTGCTTGACGAACCACATATCTCTTTCCGTAGAAAACCTGCCTGATCAATCTTACCAGGTAGCGGACTGATGTTCTCACCACTGGCAGGATACCAGCCTTTGGAGACTCCACATGGAGGGGTTTCTGGCACTCCAAAGGAGGTGGGGTCCTTTCTCCATCAATCTGTTCACCTTGCGGCTGGACCACCAACTGGAGAGGTACTGAAGCTGGAGGCCGGACCCCGGCATGGTGGCAGTCAATACGCTTCTCCAGGGTTGGAGCAAGGAGGAGGCCTACGCTTTCCCCCCCATTTGCGATGCTGATGCGGCTGTCTGCCCAGGTATGCCACCAGAGGGCGGATGTGGTAGTGATTTCCCCGATCTGGAGATCTGAAGTCTGGTTCTCAGTTCTGATGGAACTGTCTAGGAATTTTCCAATCCCTCTACCCCTCTTTCAAGATCTCCTCTTAGATCCCCAGGGGAAACCTCACCACCTGGTGGTTTCTCAGACCCTCCGCCTGATGGCGTGGTGGAATACAGGGAACAATGGAAAATCCCAGGAATTTCATCTCAATCTGCGGCCTTGCTGGCCAAGGCAATGGCGGACCGTACACAAACTATACCGATCTGCCTAGTCCAGGTGGTATGGTTGGTGTCATCGATGGCAACTTGACCCCATGGCGGCAGAAGTTGTGCATTTTCCTAAATTGTTTGGCGAAACTTAGCAACAGAGGGTTTAGCTGGTCGATCAATACCTTTAGATCAACCATCTCGGCTCTGCACTGTTTTGTGGATGGTCATCCAGTTGTAGAACAGCCCCTGGTTTGTAAACTTCTGAGGGGAATTCCACTGTCTGTCCGGCCGGTACTTTGGTACTCTCAATTGTGGGACGTCAACAAAGTTCTTCAGATGTTTAAGTTATGGCCATAAAATAAATGCCTCTTGAGAAAGCAAATGGCGGCGAAATTGGTTACTTTGCTATGGCTGATATCCTGCCGTAGAGCGTCAGACATAAAGATGCTGGATTTGACAGGTAGAGTATTTACCCAGGAGGGAGTGGTTTTCCATATGTCTAGGTGCATAAAAAGTAATTCTAGGAATGTCTCTTACCCAGCTTTTCCCCTACGTGCCTAAGTTGTGTTTGGTAAAGGCGTTGAAAGCTTACGAAGCGAACACAGAAGATATTGTGATGTATTCCTATAGGTTCTGTATCGATCCCCCTATTCCTGACCCTATTCTGGTTAACAAGTTAACTAGCAGCCATCCCATGAGGCAGAAAAACCCCATGATGCAGGAACCGTTATCTGATAAAGCCACACTACGGCACAGGAACGTGTTATCTGATTAGGTCATAACGCTTGCCATCTAATTAGACAAGCGATATTCCTCCAGCCCCTGATAAGGCATACAGAGTTCTCAAAACAAATCAAACCTATGACAGACCTGGCAAAAACCCTGCGGCCATTGTTTTGATTTCACCGAGAACTTCAGCAAAAGAATGTGCTAACGACCAGGTCGTATGACATCCTTATTGACGTATCTATGTCCATCCTTACGTCAATCTCGGCACCTTAAAGGTATAAATATTACCGATATTGCCCTATGCAAACACACGCGGTGGTGACGAGATCGGAGCAGCCAGACTTGCCGAAGCCCAGAGCAGAGCAGACCCCGCTGGCGCAGCCCCGCCTTCCTGACGCGCTGAGAACGAGACGCTGCCTTTCTCCTGCCGAGAAATCCAGCTCCGGCGCTTCCGGGTAGCCCTCGCAGGCAGCCTGGGATATCGAGACCAGAGACGAGAGATACCATCCCTCATTCATCCTAGATTCCAGGTACAGAACTGAATAACCCCTTGCAGAGAATTCTTTAGTCAGTCACTTGGCAAAACAAACTTAACTTAAACTGTAACTTTCTATTCCCGCCCACGTATTAGGCTTAGGTCAGGTACCCGGGGTAGGCGTAGTTAGAAACACCAGTTGAGTACGATTAGTCAAATGTAAATGTGTATGTATTCATTTTATTCATTTTAAACCTTCATATGGCTTAGAAACCATATAAATGTTTTTACAGTATTATTTTATACTTCTGCTTTTATTGTATGCACTTTACTTAACCATAAGTATTGCAATAATATCGATCCATTTCTCTTGTATGAGAAAAGAGACTGATCAATAAATAACATCTTTTATTGAACACGCCCGTCTCTTCCTTTTCTCTACAATCTGGTGAGACTAAGAATGCACGTACTGACTGAGTAAAATAAGTCGTCTTTTGTTTTCACACGACTCTAGAGATACACTCTTGATTAGGGGAGAGCAAAGTTGTCATGTTCTATGGTTGTCAGAAACTAAATCCCTTCTTGTCTATCCAGGGAGGTTCAACTCCTCCTTGCCTATTTGAGAAAGTTTCTAGTGAACTCTGAGCTAGCTGGCAAACCCAAAACTTTAAGTCTAATATCGACAGTAGTAGACCTAGTTAACGTCTGGTCTAGGCCTATACTATTGAAGGTATTATTCCAATGCGCAGAGCCTATTGGGATAATAGGAACTACACTACATGGCGACCAACGCGTTTGGAAGGGCGATAAAACTAACGTAAGACATTTAGAGTAACTCAGTCGTGCTTTTTCACTCAGACCCCTTTTTCCCATAATACTCCAAAGACGTCTGGAGTGGGTAAAAGGTAATATCCGCCAGACCTTGCAGGAGGAAACTCCTATGTATGGTTCTTGGTTTAGTCAACGTTGAAGGATACACTGTTCCAAAATATTGTGCATCTAATCTTGGTTTCCATAAGAAACCTGATCTGCAAACAAACTAAATAACCTTCCTGTCGGTAAAATGGTAGACAGTGATGAAGAAAGAGAGACAGTTAGGATAGCAACTGAACTCGCAGCAGCTGATAATGCACTGCAAGACACAGACCCGGATATAATACTCATCCCGGTCATCAAGAGGAAATCTATAACTTTAAAACTTATAGAAAATGGACTGACACCTAGAGGTGGCACAGTCATATTCGTAATTGAGGCACACGAATATCGGCAGACAGAGGTATACTATTCATGGATACATTTTCCAGCAGCAAATGCTGTAACAAAGTACTTCCACTATTACAAAACAGAGGAACCTCCTAATGAGTACACTCCTTTCGAGGAGGTGGAAGTACCACTTAAATTTCAAGAGCACCTGCTCTTATTTAATGGCGCCCTAAAACATAATAATCACATCACCAGGCTCGGTCCCTTAGGTAGACCAGGAGCAACGTGGCCGGTCCTAGCCGGATACACACCACATCCAGACATCGAAAGAATGCCTGCACCAGAGCTTTTAATACAGCTAAAACAATTAATAAAAGTACATAGACAATTAGTCCAATATGTGATGCGGACTTCAACAATTCAACCAGCAATTAAAATTCCACAGCTGACCCCTCATCAGGGGAACACAAATAAAATTACACCACAGAACATACAATCCTGCCTAGGTAAAGTACCAGCTAAACGGGAACAAATACCATTCTGGTTAGCACAAAAAATCACCCAAATAGAGGCGGTGTTTCCAGACACCACCCCGTTAGAAAAACACAGGATTCTGACTATCTGTCTTCCAATGGGAATCGCACCACACGTGGAGGACTGTGACACTTGGGGTACAGTCTTTGCTTCCATCTACACAAAAACGCACGGTGTTCCATCCATTTCGGTAATACCAGATGTGCTAAAACAAATTCAAGACGAATACGGTCCAGAACCCGCTTTAACTCTTGGTATGAAATTACTAAAAGACTTCAAGCAGGTCTCGGCTATATTATTAGCCAACATAAAGGGAGAAGCAGCAAACGTGGCGATCCGCCAGAGGTTAAAGGAGACAGATACAGCAGACCAACCAGCTGAAATTGCCAGAATTATAGAAAAATCCTATGAGGAACTAGGTAGAGATAGTTTAGGTGGAATACCAGTAAAACCACAACTGATTGAAAGTCCCGAAAAAATATTTTTTAATAATAATTCAACATCACAAAAAAAGAGCTGGGATGGAAACAAACAATCCAATCCTAAAGAAAAGAAATTCCAGTCCAGAGGAAGGTCTCCTCGGCGGAGAGAAAAATCTCCGAACCAGAGACACAGGTCACCCCAAAGTGACCCCTCTGGGAAAAGATATAACCTTAGAAATAGGGATAATATAAAGAAGCCTGATAGATATCAAGACATTGATACACTCCCTCTCAATCTTTTCAGACTTCCTCGCAGAAATCGGAAAGAAGAGGACGATCAGAACAAAGAGAAGAGCACGCCAAGTCCAAAGACAAGGAATCTGCTCATCTAAAAAAGAAACTACAATTTCCAAAAAAGAAGGTAGCCAGTATCAAGGTAGTTAACAATGCCGAGAATACTGAGGACACAACTGAAAAACGGAGAATGGGCTCAGACAATGCTAGACCGCGCAGCAGAAGTGAGCATAGCTCGCAAAGTCCTTATGAATCTTCTGGAGACAGTGGACACGAATGAATATCTTCAAGTGGAAACTGCAGACACCAGAGTTAGCAAACCTCACAAAATATATGAAATAACTTTACGTATAGAAGGGGATAAGACTAGAAAAATAAGGGGACTATTTTGGGATAATCTCTCCAAGGGCTATGACATCCTTCTAGCTGAAAAAGACTGGCAGAGTTTGTCAGGGAGTGCCCTCATGGCGAAGAAATAATTATGCCTGCCTTCTCAAATCATATCCCAATTCATAAAAAATATACACTTGCCAGAAAGTGGGCAGTAGCTCTAGCTCCTGCTTTATATAAAAATCATGTAGGATGGGATGAGGACTCTCCTCCTCACAAAATCCAGTTAAAATCACAACCTACTGCACAAAGACAGTACCCAATTAAGCAAGAAGCTAAAAAACAGGTAAAAGAAATCCTAGATCAACTAGAATACCAGGGGGTGATTGAAACTTGCACCTCACAAATGAACAACCCTTTGTTTCCGGTCTCCAAACCAGACAATTCATATCGTCTAGTTTTGGATTACCGACACCTTAACTCATGTAGCAAAACTTTTGCAGTGCAAAACTCGCATAGTGCTGCACTAATGAATAACATAGTGCGGAAAAAATACAAAACAACATTAGACATCTCTAATGGATTCTTTTGTCAAAACATAGCACCAGAGAGCAGATATTTGTCTGCATTCTCAATAAATGGCACTCAAAAACAATTCTGTCGGTTAGCCCAGGGGTACAAGAATAGCCCAGGGGTATTCTCAGCGAGAGTAACAGAATTACTACAAACATATGATGACGAAGCATTATCTTATGTCGACGACATATACTTAACAGATGATGACTTGGATACTCACTTGAAGAGAGTGAACACCATAATACTTGGGTTCGCAGCAGAGGGTTACAAATTCAACTTTAAAAAATCCAGAATTGCCCATCTAACAGTCCTGTTCTTAGGATACGAATTATCAAGTGAAGGCAAAAGCCTGGCTGACAATTTCCTAGAGAAATGTGCCGTACTCCAAGCACCTAGAACACTAAAAAACCTACAGTAAATTCTAGGCTTCCTAAATTTCGGAAGAACATACATTGCAAATTACGCAGAAAGGGTCAAACCCCTTTATGATCTAATAAAACCAGATTTTAAAAGAACCAATTGGACTCAAATACACACAGAAATTTTGAGATCCTTACAAACAGACATGTTAATTAAAACAAAATTAGAAACACGTGATAACACACGCAATCTTGTGATTCGAGTCATCCCAGGAAGATGCGGATTCACATACCTGACCTCTAATGAGGGAGAAAAGGTACCAATTGCATTCAAATCACACTTGTACACTAAGGCTGAAATGAAATTTAGCCCAACGGAAAAAATTCTTACTGCAACACAGACAGCTATAGCAAAAGAACGAGCCCTGGCACAAGGTAAACGAATAATAATCGTGACACCAATACCAGCCCTAGAGGCTGTAACAAAAGCAAGCATTCCAAATGCTAAAGCGCTCCATCCGAGATGGATACAATGGGCTAATTCTCTTGCTGCAACAGACGTGGCATACGAATTTGATCCTAACTTAAAAACACAAGAATTTCTCCAATATGAATTTGAATGTCCTCCGCCGACCGAAATTCTGCCTCTAGAACATTACGGCTGTATAATATATACAGACGGATCAGCACAACCCGCAGTAGGGGGTAAACAAGCTTACAGTGCTGCGTGCGCGATTGTTAAAGGTCGCTGGCACGAAGGAAAATTCAAACCAGCTATCACTAAGACACAATCTCTAGGAGATTGTACAGCTCAGCGAGCTGAACTACTGGCGTTTAAGATGGCGCTTGAAAATACCGATCGAGAATTCCCCACACTCATAGTGTGCGATTCGTATTACTGCGTTCAGTCTTACAATGAATACTTGCAGATCTGGCTTCAGAATGGCTTTAAGGATGCAAAAGGAGGCACAATCAAGCATAAGATGCTCTGGGAACAAGTAGTTCTATTACAAAAAGAACTACCAAAGACTCACGTGATACATACGCTGAGTCATCAACGTGATGGCGTTCACGTTGCAGGGAATTCATTGGCTGATGCGGCCGCGAAGGCAGCTGTGCAAACGGCTTCCGTAGCTGCCATCACACGGTCAAAAACAAAAATAGACAGCGAAATATTACAGGCTGTCAGCGCTACAGAAAAGGATTCGATAGAAACACTCCCGAAAGGCTTTCCAGTAAAATACTCATACATAACTGATGCAAACAATGTTCCTTTTGCTCGAATCCCTGGAGTGGGGGATAGGGCAATTCCAAACATGGAACATAGGTTAGGACTGATAATAGCGGCACACGAAGGGCTTGCTTCTATACATGCTGGCGTCTCAGCCACAGTATCATTATTAAAACAGAGATACTGGTGGCCACAAATGAGAAGACAAACAAGGAACTATGTTTTAGAATGTGAAATATGTCAAAGAATGAAAGTATCAACGGTGAGACGTCCAGCGCAGATGCCCCTTCTAATCTCGGATAAACCATTAGCCTGTGTTTACCTAGACCACTGTGGTCCCTTACAAAGGGATGGTAACTATAAATACATCTTGGTTGCAGTGGACTCATGCACGAGATTCATATGGATGTGGCCCCAGCGAACGGCTGACGCCAGAACTGTTATAAAAGATTTGCGAGTCTTTATCGGCACATACGCAATTGGCATGCTGCATTCGGACCATGGTCCTGCTTTTAGCTCTAGAGCTTATAAGGAGGCCATGGTCAGCATGGGCGTTACATTGCGGTACTCTTGTCCATTTCACCCTGAGGGGAACGGAATTGTTGAAAGAAAAAACCGTGACATAAAGCAATCTATAACGGCAAAGGTATTAGGTTCGGGAGCTGGGTGGGTCAAACATCTAATAAGTGTCCAATGTAGTCTAAATAACTTGCCAAGAAATTCTCTGAAGGGATTCAGTCCGTACGAATTATTGTTTGGAACTAGGATGTTAGTCTTAGATCTCGACAGTCAGACTTCAGTGGTGAAGGAAAAAAGCTTTGATATCAAAGATCGTTTGGCTGTTTTGCAGGACTTAAACGAAACAAGAAAAGACCTGAGCAACATAAAGTTGAAACAGCAGCCAACAACCACTGAAGAACCACCACCTGTCCCAGCAAGACCTGTCTGGATTCCAAAAGTCGGGGATCTAGTCAGAGAAAAGATCGCGGTAAAGAAGGAATTTGGGCCTTCTTACAGAAAAGCAGTTCCTGTCTTGTCTGTCAACGGGACAAGATCGGTTGTACTACCGCCGCTTGCTGGTAAAAGGGAGAACCGAGTTGTATCCATCGACCTGGTAAAACCACAACATGTGGCCGATAACAAATAGTAGGCCAAGTGGACTCCCGAAAAGTAGTAGAACACCAAGATTTGCTACAAACACAGAGGTACAATCTAAGAGGCTAATCACATTCGAAACGCCTACAGAACTACAACAAGGACTATGCAACAATGCAATGGAACTTAGACCTCTGAAAACCCAAATAAAAACATTTAGCAGAGACACACCAATCTATAATGAAGTAACAAACGACTATGCAAGAAACAGCAATCCTGAAGCAATTGGAAATATTGACAGAACTGCATCCGGCTACTTCATAAACTTCGATGATTCCTCTGAAGGCTTCACTGAATCAAAAACATAGCCATCAACAAAAACCTTTAAAGATAAAGTTAAAGTACTTTTGAAACAACTGAAAGAAACATATCTAATTTCTCCATGGATTGAATTTTGGGTGGGTTTTGGTGCATTTATCCTCATACTTTGGCTCATCATGGTACTAACTTTGGGACGCTTCATTGAGGGAAAATATGCTAAAATGGACACAGCAAGTCAGAAAATCAACTTGATCCTCAAACCACACACATCTTCACACGTCGAGAAAAGAGAACTTTCTTCAGTCAACTTCACAGCCAATCCTATACCGGGTGGGGTAGCATGGGACAAAACTGACTACGAAATTTATGGTCCGGTTGAAATCCTGAAATATCCACACCAAATTAAGATCTCGTTGAGTGACTTTGTAAAACCAAGCTCATTTGCTGATGATTGGGACTTTGAAAGTATAAATAATATGATGTCTGACTTAGTAATGTCTGCTAAATTTACCAAACATGATTATTTGCAGGGTTCGACAAATTATGATAGTATGTACTGTTATAACCACTATGGTAACCATTTTCTACATAGATCTGCACAACCTAGAAATGTTTTAAATTATAATCAATGGGAACATTGTGCAACCCCTCCAAAAGGAAGCTCAAGAACCGTTTATGACAAATATTCATACTTTTCAGGTTTTAACACAAGTAATGCCGAAACATTTTATTTCAAATTGTCAAATAAGACAGGGACAAAGACCATGATAACAAACACGAAATTGATATATTCAGACTCATTCTTTGAACAAATGAATACTTTTGGTTTTGATTATTGGGACAAAAATGTTGAAGTAAAAAGTGTTTGGGGTACAAAAGAATGGCAAGTACAGGGGATAGAATCTTTGTTTAGAGCCTGCATGATCCCAGAACAAATTATATTTTTAAATGACACTGTTCAACAAACTACCTGTCTTGGCTTAGCCAAAATCAAAGACTTAAATAAACCGTCTATTCCAAAACCACCAATGAACAGCAATAGCGCTACAGATGAAGAGATAGACGTAAATTATGTATTAAACCAAAACAGAACACATCCTGATTGGAAACAGTGGTTGATCTGGCCCACAGATACTAACTGTCAAAACAGATTCCTGAACAAAACACAGGGTTTCAAAATGACCAGGCCAGACCCTAGATATTCCCAAAGACAACACCCAGGAATAATAACCACCTACAGTGTGGGCAAATTATGCCTTCAGTGGCTACAGACTTCCACACTGGCAGAAATTAAGCAACACCTAACTTTACTTACTGATGGTGCTGACTTGCGTGATTTCATTATGGGACCGCGCAAACAGCGTCAGAAACGTTTCATAGCAGCCTCTGTATATGCAGCATACAACGAGGCCTGGAAGGTGACTCAAATTGAGACAGCAGAAAGAATACGGGAAATTGACCGTATTAATTTGGAAAAATCACTTTCTGTAGTGGACAATGGGTTAATGACTCTGTCCTCCAGAATTTTTTCTCTGGACAGCATTGTGTCTTCAGCAATCGACATAATATCGCAAGACTTGCTGTTGTTACAACACGGTCAGTCTCAATTGCGTTCTATTGTACAGCTTGGCTGGACGTTACAAAATCTGCGTTCAGGCTATGTGCCTTGGCGTTTAATCAACACAACGTCACTATTCAATATCTTTAACCTTACTGATAAACAAATCAGTATGGCACAAAAGGGTGCTGATTATACAATCCTGAGCATTGAGAAACTCGAGAGATTACCAGTGACAATGTCAGAACGACCTGTCAGTGAATGGATAATACATGGGATAATTAATATTCCAATATCAACCTTCAGGTTTCAATACTGCCAAAAATATATACAGGCTGGCATGTACGAAAAATTGGGAAAGGGGTACATTAAAACAACATGGAACCTGCCCTATTCACATGCATGTGTCAGTAATAAAGGACAGAAAGTGTTTCTTAGTGGCAATAATTGTGCAATGTCACTGAGCGGTACACTTCTGTGTAATGGAATTAGTTTGCATGGAGCCTGTGAAGGGAACTCAAATAACCTTTCATGTCACCAGCTAGGCGCACCTGCAACAGAGATAGAACCATTCTTTCAGAGACTCTATAATGGGAGTTACATTCTAATTGTAGATCGCAGATGCTGTAGTCTTATGCCCGGGACTCCTTATCTCGTAACTACGACTGCGAAGGTCAAGTGCTGTGGACGCTTATTGTTCCCCAGCTCCCTTCCAGACAGGGAGGCAAGGGCATGGCCCAACTTGAAAATTACTTCTATTCGAATAGATACTTTAAGCAGAATGAAAACAGTGCTTCTTCAGACGCCGACCAGACTCACGTCATCAAAAGAAACGTATGATCTCCTAGTCGCAAGGACGACTGCAGAGATTCACTCCTTATTATCAACTAATTCCCCCATACATTTCGCAGAAATCCTGAATGAAATCTTAAATATTTCTGATACCAGTGGAGTCTCAAAAGTATTTAAGACAGTATTTTCGATGGCATTAACACCATTCAAAGCCATACTGGGTATTTTTCCAGATTTCGTCCATTCGATTTTTGGCGGACTTCCCCTCATTTTAGGACTAATTGCAGGAATCCTATTCTTAGTCCTTATATTTCGTTATGGCAAACCATGTCACAGACAAAACACCTGCGACAAGGGAAGAAACAATCCTAGCCATTGGATACCGGGACCGGATATCAAAAATCCTGGGACTATCCCGGCTTAGAGACCTGAACATGACTTGGTTTCTTTCATTTCGACCAATGTGGCATCGATGTGTTTTACCTGTATTAAGGTGCTTGCTATGCGGAGAAGAATGCGTGTTAGACACCTGTCTGACTCTACAATCAGATGCGCCAATGGATGCAGAAACATTGTTGAGTCCAATAAAGGCTCATGCTCTGTGCTGCCCTCAACGGCTACCAATCCTGATGACGGCATTCGTGGAAGCTTCACCACTACGATTAAGGGGTAGTGAAGTTCAAGATGAAAGCAGCATTGATTAGGTACGACCTTCTGTCAGCAATACTAATCTAAACGTCAATGGAGACAATCATGCGCACGAATGCATGGTTACATCTTTTTCCGAGTTAGTGGAACTCTCCCAGGAAGCTGTTGACAGCTTTTTCGACAGTCTAAATGATATGATGTTCTCACCAGAGCAGAAATAGAGACTTTTGAGCAAGCTCGCACACGGCGTTCCCTGAATTTGGCCTTCAACTAGAATAGCAAAATACCATGAACAATTTTCCCTCCAGTTCACGGACAGCAATTTTTTTTTCAGCAGCCCCAAAATATTTTTACTAATTTTTCGGGACACTTATTTTCTGCTTAAAGTAAGAACTATTCTTAGAGAACTAAAATTTCTATTTTTAGATACTTTATAGACATTAGCTGCCCGCTGGTATGTTCATAATTATTTTATTCTGTGATGGAATGGTCTCGAAACTTTTTTCTGTATTAAGAGCCATTTCATGTGTAAATTCTCATATACAAATTAGTGATAATGTATAGATATGCGCGATTACTTTAGCATTATTCTACAGCTTGAGTGCATATATTACATGTGACTGTTTTTTCCGTATATTTGATAATTTCAAAATGCATTTATGTATTTTGGGGTGGTAAGGTATACACGATACTCTACAGTATGTTTTACTATGCATAGATTCGTAAATATGTCCATAGTTAGCGTGGAGTGGGTGTGATGTATTCCTATAGGTTCTGTATCGATCCCCCTATTCCTGACCCTATTCTGGTTAACAAGTTAACTAGCAGCCATCCCATGAGGCAGAAAACCCCCATGATGCAGGAACCGTTATCTGATAAAGCCACACTACGGCACAGGAACGTGTTATCTGATTAGGTCATAACGCTTGCCATCTAATTAGACAAGCGATATTCCTCCAGCCCCTGATAAGGCATACGGAGTTCTCAAAACAAATCAAACCTATGACAGACCTGGGAAAAACCCTGCGGCCATTGTTTTGATTTCACCGAGAACTTCAGCAAAAGAATGTGCTAACGACCAGGTCGTATGACATCCTTATTGACGTATCTATGTCCATCCTTACGTCAATCTCGGCACCTTAAAGGTATAAATATTACCGATAATGCCCTATGCAAACACACGCGGTGGTGACGAGATCGGAGCAGCCAGACTTGCCGAAGCCCAGAGCAGAGCAGACCCCGCTGGCGCAGCCCCGCCTTCCTGACGCGCTGAGAACGAGACGCTGCCTTTCTCCTGCCGAGAAATCCAGCTCCGGCGCTTCCGGGTAGCCCTCGCAGGCAGCCTGGGATATCGAGACCAGAGACGAGAGATACCATCCCTCATTCATCCTAGATTCCAGGTACAAAACTGAATAACCCCTTGCAGAGAATTCTTTAGTCAGTCACTTGGCAAAACAAACTTAACTTAAACTGTAACTTTCTATTCCCGCCCACGTATTAGGCTTAGGTCAGGTACCCGGGGTAGGCGTAGTTAGAAACACCAGTTGAGTACGATTAGTCAAATGTAAATGTGTATGTATTCATTTTATTCATTTTAAACCTTCATATGGCTTAGAAACCATATAAATGTTTTTACAGTATTATTTTATACTTCTGCTTTTATTGTATGCACTTTACTTAACCATAAGTATTGCAATAATATCGATCCATTTCTCTTGTATGAGAAAAGAGACTGATCAATAAATAACATCTTTTATTGAACACGCCCGTCTCTTCCTTTTCTCTACAATCTGGTGAGACTAAGAATGCACGTACTGACTGAGTAAAATAAGTCGTCTTTTGTTTTCACACGACTCTAGAGATACACTCTTGATTAGGGGAGAGCAAAGTTGTCATGTTCTATGGTTGTCAGAAACTAAATCCCTTCTTGTCTATCCAGGGAGGTTCAACTCCTCCTTGCCTATTTGAGAAAGTTTCTAGTGAACTCTGAGCTAGCTGGCAAACCCAAAACTTTAAGTCCAATATCGACAGTAGTAGACCTAGTTAACGTCTGGTCTAGGCCTATACTATTGAAGGTATTATTCCAATGCGCAGAGCCTATTGGGATAATAGGAACTACACTACAATATTTGCCCTCCGGGTGAAAGATACTTGTTTATTGCTCATAAAAAGCCTTACAAGGCGGTATGCTCCCCTACAATTGCCAGATGGGTCAGATTGGTTCTACAGGAAGCAGGGATGGATAGCTCAAAATTTGGGGCTCTTTTCATATGTAGGCCATGGCTTCTAATGCTTTCATTCATGTAGCCCGCTTGAAGGACATTCTCAATGCTGCTGATCGGTCTTCAGGCTCTACTTTTAAGAGATTTTATTTCAAGCCAATCA
Organism: Lissotriton helveticus; assembly: GCF_964261635.1. NCBI lineage: Eukaryota > Metazoa > Chordata > Amphibia > Caudata > Salamandridae > Lissotriton > Lissotriton helveticus. The sequence goes on from NC_136064.1 coordinate 87,196,420, forward strand.
CAAGCATGGCGTCTGTGGTGGTGGAGAAGCTGTGAACTAGCCTAATCCTCACCTCCGGTCCCGACATAGAATGAAAAACTTCCTAGCTAACATGAAGGAAAGTTTCAATTCTATTAAGGATGCGGAGCAAAATATCACCAGAGGATTTGCCGGACTCATGTTTTGATGTCCCTTCACCTATAATCAATTCCCAACTGGTGGGCATCTAGGTGGCCCAAAAGTCAATATATGTGTTAACATTTTTTTAATCTGTGCTTCTGGGCGCTGAATGGGAGATTGCCCTCTAATCAACCTGCTTGACCCATGTTTGCAACGTATCATGCAAAGTCTGTAATTTATTATACATTATTGCATTACATAACTTTTTCAATTTGTAAAAACTATGAAATAATTTCAAGCTTAGAAAGCGACCATGATCCACAAATAATTACGCTACAGTTCATCTTTAAAACTTAGGTCCTGGACAAATCACATTAAAAAACTCCCTGGTATCCATCAATCAGCGTAAAATTTGATGGAATAATACTCTATATATTAAGATAAAAACACTTGGAGTACATGATTTTGTGGGTAAGGTATTGAAGCAGTGAGATAGTAAGGAAGGCAACCATTTGTCAAATTGGTTAAATGATTGGGAGCAATTTTTATCTAGGGCAGTGCACTGTTTGGCATCAAAAACACCGCATCCAGGGCCAAAACATAAGGCTCATACTAATAGCAACAGTTTGGTAGCCAAAATAGAATATAGGAGACATTTATGTCAACTTTTAACAGAACAACCCTCTTCATCTCGAGACCAGCGAAGAAGAGAAAATACAATAAACCTGTGGAGCGCTAAGAGATAAAGCATGGGCAGATATACATCTATCAATCAAATAAACAACTTGCAATGCTTCGGGTCCTTGTTTAGCCATAGGCTGGGCTCTTATGCTCTGCAAATGACCACTTTGTTCCGTGTGACAAATGAGCAACGTTTATCATTGATATGTATGATAATAAATCATTAGCCATATATTGACGCCCGGCACTCTGTTTTCTACATCTGATTGTTACAACATCAGGATTAGGAAACCTAATTTAAAAAAAAGCAAGACCATCAAAAGCAGCAGGATCAAACTGAATTCCTGTAGATGTAATAAAAGCGGACCCTGATTCTTGGGCAGAAGTATTATGCAGGCCATTCTCGTATATCTTGCAATCAGGACAAATTCCATTATCTGGAATGGTGCTCTAGTCCATCCTGTTTATAAAAAAAAAAGCACTGAAGTATGAACCAAAAACTATAGCCTTATTACCCTCTTGGATTCGGAGGAAAAACATTTTGCAGACTTCTTACTATCTTATCTACAAGACTGGGCCTTTGATAAACTAATTCCTATCAACCAAATAGGATTTAGATCGCGCTACTCTATAAGTGACAGTGCTACTACCTGAACACTGTTGGTGAATAAGACATTAAAAGATTTATCATTATATATATATATATATTTTTATTTATTTAGTGTTTTATAGAGCGCGAACCAGACCCGTGAGGTTATCTGAGCGCTTTACAGTAGTATCTGGTGGGATAACAGGACAAAAAAAAGGGGGGGTTAGAAAGGATAGGGAGCACATAGTAGGATACAGTACATGGCAAGAGAAACAATAAAAATATCCGACTGCCTATTGGGATAGGAACAGAATGATACAATAAGCTAGAAAAGCATTCTCAACGGCCTGGAAGATTGTTCGGCAGAGCAGGGTGGTAACAAAAGGAGAGGGGGCCAGGGATAGAGCCGTAACGATAGGTAAAGTCAGGTTATGGAGGAGAGTGTAACATGAGCATTAGGAGAGGAATTTGCTCAGAAGAAAAGTTTGGGTCTCCTTTTTTAAGTGAGCTAGAGACGATATTTTCCTGATGGCGGGTGGGAGGGAGTTCCATATTCTTGGTGCGGCTCCGGAGAAAGCCCAATTGTACGTTCTTTTTTTCTTGACGCGTGCAGGTTGGAGCAAAAGGTCTCTGGCGGATCGGGAGTTTCTGGTTCCGCCAGATAGAACAAGTTTCTGGGTATGTTTCATTGATTACTTGCAGGCCTTTGATAAGGTGAATTGGAACAAATAATGGGGCAAATTAAGAAACTGGGGCATCAAACAAACTCTACTGCATTTACTGATGGCTCTACATGACGACACGTAGCTGCAAGTAAAGCTTGCCGGGGGGGGGTAATTTTACCACCCATACTTCAGACTGCCACTGGCTTAAAACTGGGGTGCAGTTTGGCACCCCGGTTATCATCATTGTAAAATCGATTTATTGCTGTATCTGGATGACCCAAACATCCTTGCACCCAAAGTTGGCATTAAGCCTATCAGCAATCTTGCTCATGCTGATTACAATGTCCTTTTTTCTTTAACTTCTAGAGCGCCATAATCACAACTGAAGAGGCTTTGCGAGTTCAATCAATTGAAAGCTTTACAGGTCAATAGTGATAAAACCAAGGTCATATGTTTTGGGCGGACTAGAAGTTCTCTAAGACTGATGCTCGATAATAAACCCCTAGAAGAAGTAGCCTCCTAAAACTATTTGGGCGTAATAAAAGCAAAAACATTACCTGGAGAGACCACCTAATCAATAAGCGGATAAACGCACAATTAATTACTCAGTCACTGAAGAAATACTTTTTCCATCAGTTACCGTGCTCAACAGTAAGTTAACTCCAACTCTGCTGCACGCTACTCTGTGATCTTTAATGACAAATTTGTTGCTGGGCTGGATAAACTTTATATTAATCAAGTTGAGGTAATACTTAGTCTTCGCTCTTTAACTCCTCATGGTAAAATTCAGTTGGAGCTCGCCTTCAATTCACTGGTGATGAGACATTGGGACTGGTTTTAAATTGTGTGCAATTGTATCAACGCCAGTGAAGATTCGCTGGAATACTTTATATATATATATATATATATATATTAGTAGGTATATATAGTTAGGATTGATTTCCATAGGGAAATCGCAACATTCTATTGGGAATAACTTTGGCGCCGGTTGAGGAATCTGCCTGAATTTTTCAGCAACTTTGCCTCGCGGCGCCCCGGTCCTTCTCTGAAAGTTTGGGGGGGATCCGTGAAGCGGGGGCCGAGATAAAAGGGGGGTCCCAAAACGTGTTTTCCCCATGTTAATTTCCATAGGGCGGTCTGTTTCACTTTTAGCTCGAATGGCTGAATGGATTTTTACCAAACTTGGCAAAATTGTAGGGACTGGTAGCCCGATGTGCCTTTGCTATGTCTCAAGATATGTGCTCCAGAGGATTTTGAGTAATTTAGGTTCCAAAAAATTTATATATCTATAGCAGCTTACCCGGGAGCTTACCCGTGCGCTTACGGTACGCGCACTCATTGGCTGTCAACACTTCTAACCAGGAAGTGTTGGCATCCATCTTGGGTCTCAGTAGACTGAGGCACAAGAAAGCAGAAAAACAAATGTGTAGAACACAAAAAGGGGGCAGGGTAGAAACACCCTGACCCCTTAGGACTGCTCAGGTGGTCCCACTAGGATATTAATATATTTCAACCTTATCCGCTAATAGAATTTAAAAACCTTTGAAATTCACTGAAAAAACCATAGGTTTCAGGCCTTATATAGTTAGGAATTAGCATTAAAAAAAGTTTGAATATATAAAAACGTTATCCGCTAATAGAATTAGCATTTAAAAAACCTTTGAAATTCACTGAAAAAACCATAGGTTTCAGGCCTTATATAGTTAGGAATCAGCATTTAAAAAACCTTTGAAATTCACTGAAAAAACCATAGGTTTCAGGCCTTATATAGCTAGGAATTAGCATTTAAAAAACCCTTTGAAATTCACTGAAAAAACCATAGGTTTCAGGAGTTATATAGTTAGGAATTCGTTTTTAAAAAACCTTTGAAATTCACTCAAAAAACTATAAGTTTTAGTGGTGTTATAGTTAGCTGGACATTTTACTCATACAAAACCAATGAAATTGCTCCTATATAGTTAGTTGTACTAACTATATTTCGCGCACCCGCAATCCACTGCTGATGATGTCACATATTAGATCATTCATGACATGGTCAGTGACATCACTGATGACATCTCAAATGACATCACTGATGACATCATCCACGTGACAATCACATACACCTTTTCATACACTATTACAATTTTTCATCACTCTTTGTAAAATACAGAATATCATATTTAAATCCATTGTCACAGCAATACAAGTATCTAAAAATCCACTCAGTGATTCATAGATGTATACACACATCTAACCACTTACCTATGGATTCACTCATACATGCTGTCAATGAACAATAGAACACTATCAAAAATACTTATACATCTATATCGACATTAAACAACAGCACACATCCTATTCACATATGAAGTCATCCTACTCACTTATGCAAACAATGGATCATACTTACATATTTACTTAGCAAAACACTTATACAAACACCACTTCTATTCATTTAGATAGTAAGTCATACTTAGTGAATTATAAAATCATTATTACAAGTATACAGTTATCCATACAGTCACTCACACAATCATTGTGTCTTATGTATACTTATTTATATACAACAACTGACACATACACTGCCTTTTATTTTTCTAGTTTGTTGGACCTGTACCTTTGAGAAATATATTTGCTCATCACCACACCCATAAAGAGATTCCCTCACCCAAACTGTTAGAACATGTAGTTTTAACTTCATATATCTACTGAATCAACTATTCACACATCTTTGGACAGTCACACACCTCCCACCGAACCACACACACTTTCACACTCCCATACAAATACTCAGTTAACTAATCAATAACTAATATAGACTTTCACATAGCTAGTAACCAACTGTAGAATCAGTTTACACAACAACTGCAGTGGATTGCGGGTGCACGAAATATAGTTAGTACAACTAACTATATAGGAGCAATTTCATTGGCTTTGTACGAGTAAAATGTCCAGCTAACTAGAACACCACTAAAACTTCTAGTTTTTTGAGTGAATATATGTGAATATATATATATATATATATATATATATATATATATATATATATATATATTTTAGAGTACAAGAAAGGCGGCACAACCGGTTGTGCCGCCTTTCTTGTACTCTAAAATTGAATTGGGGCTTTGATCCAGCCCTTGGGCCGAGCACACACTGCGGAGCGCTCTCATGCATGGAAGGATCGTTTTGTCTTGAATATATATATATATATATATATATATATATATATATATATATATATATATATATATATATATATATATATATATATATATATATATATATATTAGCAGCACGTCCCGACATTGTCCGGGTATGAATTGCTGCCGGCCAGTAGTATATTGTTTTGTAGGATTTGGTTTTGATAGCATATCTTATCTGTGACAGGCCTGTGAAACGCTCCGATTCACAGTGCACTGCTGATGCACTTAAGAGTGCGCTGCGCGTTCAGTAGTGTGTGAACTCGAATTTCCCTACTTTATTTTTCCTTGCAATATTATATAGCGCGAACTCGACAACATGGCATGAGCACAATTTACATTACAGAAGAACACATTCATTTGTGGTAGGCACGGGGAGACAAAGCGATTTGCCTGGAATCACAGGATGTTGAGCTGATGCCGAGATTCGAACGTAGCTCTCCAGCTCTAAAGTTCGTAATTCTAGAACTTGTGGCGGAAGGTGTGTCTAAAAGTGTATGTCGGTGCTGGCCATCAATGAGAGAGACCTGTGCATTTTTCAAATGGGTGGTGAAAAAATATGAGTATGTTGCTGGAGATGTGGGCCGCCGTGCCACCAATGTACTTACCGGGGGAGGGTATGTGTCTAAAAGTGTATGTCGGTGCTGGCCATCAATGAGAGAGACCTGTGCATTTTTCAAATGGGTGGTGAAAAAATATGAGTATGTTGCTGGAGATGTGGGCCGCCGTGCCACCAATGTACTTACCGGGGGAGGGTAAACACCCATTATTCCGCAACTTTCTTTCCGCATACCAACACTCCGCATACTTTCATTACGAAAGTACCATGACTCCGCAATGCCATTATAACACATGGCATTACATTTTATATGCTTTTACCACGCATACATTTACAACGAAATTCGTTGTAAATGCATGAATGGTAAAAGCATGTTTTTTTTTTAATGTTTGGATAAGGTAAGTATGGGTATAGGGGTATATGTTTTGGGGTACTGAGGTATATGTTTTGGGGTGTTTGGGTATTTTAAGGGTTCAGATATAGTTTTGGGTTATGGGGTACAGGGGTGGGTTTAGGGATAGGTATGGGTTTTAGGGTACAGGGGTATTTTTAGGGTTCAGGGTTAGGTTTGGGTTTTGGGGTATAGGGGTATTTTTAGGGTTCAGGGGTAGGTTTGGATTTTGGGGTACAGGGGTATTTTAAGGGTTCAGGGCTAGGTTTGGGTTTTGGGGTACAGGGGTATTTTTAGGGTTCAGGGCTAGGTTTGGGTTTTGGGATACAGGGGTATTTGAGGGTTCAGGGGTAGGTTTGGGTTTTGGGGTACAGGGTTATTTTTAGGGTTCAGGGCTAGGTTTGGGTTTTGGGGTACAGGGGTATTTTTAGGGTTCAGTGGTGGTTTTGGGGTACAGTGGTATTTTTAGGGTTCAGGGCTAGGTTTGGGTTTTGGGTTACAGGGGTATTTTTAGGGTTCAGGGATAGGTTTGGGTTTTGAGGTACATAGGTATTTATAGGGTTCAAGGATAGGTTTGGGTTTTGGGGTACAGGGGTATTTTTAGGGTTTAGGGATAGGTTTGGGTTTTGGGGTACATGGTATATTTATAGGGTTAAGATGGGTTAGTGTTTAAGGGTGTTGGGGTATTTTAAGGAGTAAGGGTGGGTTATGATTATGGGGTGCAGGGGTATTTAAAGGGAGCAGGGTGGGATTAGCACACGATATGAGACATGGCATGAAGGGCGGAACGTACCACACGCCCCCAGCACACACCCACAGCACAACGCAGACAGACCCACAATGGACTACTTTGCTGGCACGGTTCTTTTACCTTTTAAATGTATATGGTGGGCGTCTGCATTGCCTATGTCCTTCTGCTGCAACTGCCCTTTCCAACGCTGTATTGGGTGTTGTGAATGGTGCTGTGGTTCCTGAGATTACTCGCCTCAAAGGTTTGGGCTCACTCTTTAATATATATATATATATATATATATATATATATATATATATATATATATATATATATATATATATATATATATATATATATATATATATATATATATATATATATATATATATATATATATATATATATATATATATAGAGAGAGAGAGAGAGAGAGAGAGAGAGAGAGAGAGAGAGAGAGAGAGAGAGAGAGAGAGAGAGAGAGAGAGAGAGAGAGAGAGAGAGAGAGAGAGAGAGAGAGAGAGAGAGAGAGAGAGAGAGAGAGAGAGAGAGAGAGAGAGAGAGAACTACAGCTACAGATTTTAAGTCACAATTCTAAAAAAGCATCTTTTAGAAAGTTGGCATTTTCTTGCCCCAAAAATTTGGTTCCTTCAGTCTATGTCCTGTGTCACAGGACTTTGTGTGACTGGAAATTAGCGTTTTTGTATTCCTCCAAGACAGTGACACGAAGGGAGACTAGGTGTTGAGAGGATGGGCCATCCTGCCAGGATGATAGGGGTGGACCTATGCACAGGCCCACTTACATTTCAAAGAAGCTGCTCAGTGTAAGAAAGTGACTCTGTATATACTGGACCAAAGTAAGGTACAGTGTGTACAGAGACCACAGTCCCCAGAGGTTTGGCAGAGGCTAAAGTTAGATATAACCTTACTCTCTAAAGTGGTAGCTTGGTCGACCAGTAAGGCAGTATCAGAGGACAGTGTAAAGCATTTGTTGTTCACACTCGGTCAGCAAATGGTCTCACACACTCAAGAACTGAACTCTAGGCCAATTGTTTTGTATCAAAAGATATAGTTCTATTTTAAAACCAACAAGGTATCAAAATATACTTTCTCCGAATGGATTACTTTAGTTAAATACTTTTCAATTAGGCAATAGACTCTTTGAATACAATAGTCACAGTTTGTTGCAATAGGCAACACAATTTCAAACACAATGCAACATTGAGCTCAATGGGAATTTCTAGTTAAATGCAATTAGTTACTGTGTAGATTAATTTTCTAACCTCAAGACTGGATCCTAGATTCAGTCCTGGGACATGTCCTGTAAACAGTTAAGTAAAAGCGTTTTGGTTACAGTAGTGATTTAGAAGGAATATTATTGTATTTGGGACTTGTAAAGTTGGCACTTAGAAACTTTTTCAGTTGAGATTACAATGTTATCCTATGGAAGGAAATTCAGTTTGCAGGTAAAGTATGTTTACGTTACTTTTGTATTCCAGTGCTAACTCCTAGGTTCAGCACTGGGACATCAATCTAAAACAGGCAAGTAATTACATTTTTATCGTTAGCACGATTTTTAAAGAATATTTGTAAGTTTCAAAAATCGACACTTAGAAACTTTTTCAGCATAAAGCAGGCAATGATATCCTATGGCAGGAAATTCAAGTTACTGGTAAGTACGGTTAGAATTACTTTTCAGGGTCAGTACTGGGCTCAAAGATGCAGCACTGAGGTCTCTCCTGATCACAGGTGAGTAAATTGGAATTCGTTGTTCTTCTGATTTTAGTTGAATATTTTAAAGTTCCAAAACTCCACACTTAAAAGAATTTCCAAGTGAAACCAGTCAATGTTAACCTATGGAAGAAAAGTGAGTTATCGGCTTTTAGGTAAGTACTCGAGTTAAGGTTCTGGGCATAGACTCAGGGGTCTCCCAGGGTCAGGTAGGTACAGTTGGTACACCCTCAGCGGCACAGGGGCAGCCGGTTGCATAGGTAGTTAGGCCCAATGTTATCCAATGAGGGGCAGGGAGCCTTCGGTTGGTGGCTGCTGACTAGCAGGCCACCAGGCTGTGGGAGCTGGGCTCCTGGTCATTTGCTCCGGGCAAATGGGGAAGTTGGATAGGACAAAGGCTGCACTGCCAGGGGCACTAGGGTGGCTGGGTGCAGGGTGCTTTTGAGCCGTCGGGCGCTCAATGTTATTCAATGGAGATCTTGACAAGGGAACAAAGGCTACAGGCTCAGGACGGAGATTCTTCAGGAGCGACCAACACTTCAAGAGGTAAGATGAGATCTTGGAGGATAGGTAGGCACCCCGGAGATGGGCACAGGAGTCCGGGGGGCGCCGGGTGCATGGGTGTCTTTTGACGTCGGGAAATCTTACCCTCTGCTGGTCGCAGTTGGAGGGGTCCCTGGTTCTGAGGCTGCAGGTGTCGTCGAGGAGGGTCCTTGGGCACTGGATTCCAGGTCAGAATCGCCGGGGGGACGTCCTCAGGGTCTTTGTCCACTCGGGCACAGGCCGGGCTCGGTGGGTGCAGAGTGGGCTGGATTTGCGGTTCTTGGCTGGCACCAGGGGTATTGCTGTTTGAGCAGAACCACTGCTCATGGGAGTCCCAGTCTCTAAGAGGTACAAGGCAGGCAGGTCCTCCGGGGTTCTCGAGGTTGCTGTCCGCAGGAGACTACGGGATTTAGCAGGAGCAGGTTCTAGGATCAACAGGTCTGTAGGGCTGGGGCCAAGACAGTTGGTGTCGTCCTGTTGTTAGCAGCTGCACGGCAAGTCTTCTTGGTCTTCTTTCTTGTTTCGAAATTGGGATCTGAGAAAGGAAGGTTCAGGGTGCCCTGAAATACTACATTTAAGAGTGTTCCAGGTAGGGGAAGGCAGAGACCAGTAGGTCCCTGTCCTGGGGTGAGTACACCCACTATCCTGCTCCTCTCCTGTGGGAGGGGCCAGGAACCTATCTCTGATTGGGCAGGGCTCCCCATTCTCAAGATGGCCGGAGCCCGGAGTTGTGCTTCGCCTCGCCTCTCCCACCTGAGAGGTGGAATTGGCACAGGCTGGCACACCCCCTTTCCTCACGTAGGGTTTCCCGCCAGTCTTCCCTCCAGAGTGGGGGGTCAGAACCGGTGGGGGCCAGTTGCTGAGTACAGCAAGTGGCCTGGAGAAGCTCACAAAGGCGGTATGCCTTTGAAGCTTCCCCCTGCCCATCCTGGGGGAGGAGACCTAGCACCTCGCCCAAGATGTGCATTGTTGCAGGCCAAGGAGAGCGGGAGGCTCTCCACCCAGGGGTCCAGCAACATGCTGCGTGGCAGCCTAGGCAGCCTTTCAGACAAGACGTGGATTGTAGGTTAGGTTTCAGGGGGCATCTCTAAGATGCCCTCTGTTGTGGGTTTAAAGTGCTGAGACGTTTGATATCAAACTTGTCAGTCTTCAGTGTAGCCATTATGGTGCTGTGGAGTTCGTAATGACAACCTTCCTGTGCCCCTACAGTACCCAGTGCCATTCCTGGTCACTGTAAGTGCAGTGATGCCATTAAGAGTATATGGTGCCTAGAGGTTGTCATTACGAACTCCACAGCACCATAATAGCTACACTGAAGACTGACAAGTACTTCTCAGCCTTCAGTGTAGCCATTATGGTGCTGTGGAGATCGTAATGACAACCTCCCAGCACCATTTACTCTTAATGGCATCACTGCACTAACAGTGCCCAGGAATGGCCCTGGTTACTGTAGGGGCACAGGGCTCATGCACCTGTGCCCACACCACTGGCATAGGGCACCCAGCTAGAGGGGTGGCTGATGTATGCCAGGGCAGTGGGTTTGTGGGTATGTCCACTCTTTGTTTAGTTCTGCACCAGGACACTTAGCCTGCAAAGGCAGTGTGTGTGTGTCAGGGTGCAGGGCCCCTAATGGTGGCACAATACGTGCTGCAGCCCTTAGGGGTCTTCTCTGGTAACAATGCCCTTGGTACCTAGGGTACCATTTACCAGCGGCTGACATGTGGCCAGAGATGCCAGTTGGGTTTTAGCTTCAACACAGTTTTAGGGAAGGAACACAGGCCCTGGGCACCTGTTGGCAGGAGCCCAGAGCACACTCAGTCAAAGTACATCAGCAGTTCAGCAAAAAGTGGGGGCTTACCATGCAAGAAAGATGACACTCTCACACTTAGCACCTCTCTGGCTATTTTGTGACTCCAAACCCTAGGCAGGGAGGAAGGAAATTCCCTATATAGGGGGAAAAATCCAGATGTTTCTTACACTTCAAAGCTGGCACCAGGTATAAAAATAGGACCCTACGACCCACTCTTCTGTGGACTCCTAGACCCACAGGAGACTACAGAAAGGCTGCCTTGTCCTCCAGAGAACTGCCCTGCTTCTTGAGGCCTGCATTGCTGCGGAGCGAAGGAGAGAGGAACATCTCCTTGAACCCAATACTACCAGAGTGGCTCCATGGTCATTTGGCTGACCTGTTTTGGGCTACTGGGACACAACAAGCTCATGAGGCCTCCCTGCAACTACCCAGCTGATCTGCTGCAACTGGACCTGCCTAGATGTGCAACAGGACCTGCTGGACTCTGCTGGAGTGAGTTCCTGATGTCCAAGGGGTAGCTCCCCAGGTCCTGGACCCTTGGCTGGCATCATTGAAGCTTCTCCTGTGAAATCCTGAAGTTTTGAACTCTGCATGTTGGTTTTTGAGAAGGTAATTTTTTCAACAGACTTAACCCTGTATCTTGGCCTGTATCGTATACCTTTATACTTGCATGTCTCCTGTTCTACTGATTGGATTTTTGTTATTTTGGTCTTATTTTCTTTATTAAAATGTATCCAATTTTGTAAAATGGTTTGGGATTTTTTTCTTCTGTTGTGTTTTTACTATTACTGTTTTTGTGCTTCATAAATACTTTACACGCTGGTTTTGTGCCAAGATACCGAAGGGTCAAGCAGAGGTTAACTTAGTGACTTTTGTGGTTCACCCTGACAGAGATTGTGGCTGTTGTTTGAGAAGGGGTTTTACCCCAGCAATCAAAATTCCTCACAGTATTAAATTCCCTTTCAGCAGTATTGCACAAGCATTCCTGATGTCACATTTGTGAAGTAGTTCTTTGTAAAATATCAGAGTATTTGAGTTTGTGCCATAGCAGTTAACTGGCGTAAGCTTCTGATTTATAATACTGGAGTGTCAAATAACTTCATTCTTTGTCCACTATAGACCCCTGTGGGTAGAATTGGAAGTTGACGCCTAAATCAGACTTTCTACCCCCTCAGAGTGCAAATTGGATTATACAAAATAGAGTCGTGCTCCCCAATTCCTAACAAATTGAATGCAACATAGAATACTTGGTATTAGGTAGAAAGGATTTTTCAGGTTGTATGGACTCTAACAGTCATAATATTGAATTTGACCTGTGCACTGTAGTAATAAATGTCCAAATGTCATCATTAGTACTCTTGTTCCAAATACCATGCTTAATTGTGACACATTTAGTCCATCCACCAAGTAATTTCCAGTGACTGAAATTAATTAAAGCATTCCACCCATCATCTTTTTTTCACCTCAGTACCATGCCCTAATTACGACGTATTTGTGCAGACATAGGTCCATGCTCACTGTGCTATAGGAATCAAGCAGTACCTCACTCATGGGGACCAACTAGGCAGAAACCGGTCTGCGATTACTTGAGTTCCTATTTGAACGGGACCGTTTCTGTTGAGGCAGGAAAGAGGCGGATTTATTTCTGGCGTGTCAAATTTGGTAAAAATGATTGACTTAATTGTGGCTCTGAGTAATTATCACTAGCTGAGATTAATTGAATCATCCATCCTATCCCCTTTCGGTGCTAGGGGATATATATATATCGTGATCAAGGGAGCATGACTCCCGAAACGCGTTGATGTATGCTACAATATTATTAATAAAAGCCTAATTTGAAGATTTCCATGTCCGAGTGCCGGATGACTTCTTTGATAAAACAAAAGAAATCCTATTTCGAATATATATATATATATATATATATATATATATATATATTTATTTAATATATATTTATTTATGTAGTTCGTCATACGCCACAGAAACGTACTGCCGAGTACAAAATGACGAAGAGTCGACCCAAAAGTTGCTGGTGCAATGCGTGGTTTATTCAATGGATGCCAGCGCTGCCGCCATGACGCGTTTCGCCTCCAAGGAGGCTTGATCACATGACAAACTGCTCGCTGTGACGCAGACAATTTAAAGTGACAGTGCAACAATAAGAATTATTGACATAATGAAAATACTATACAGAGTAACGCCGTAGTCTCATTATTTTTAGATAAATGCTAAAAAATAGAGTTGAGAAAAGACTGTTTGTCAGATTACAAATAGTAAAAGCAATCTTAAAAATGTCAATACATGGGACATATAAATTTCTTTCATCCACAAGATATATACAATTATAGAAATTAATGAACGATAACCTAAAATTAACATGACAACCAAATGTGTCTATGTAAGGAAATCAATGGAATATATAGATGTGTCAGAAATTCCTATTGCATGTAAACAGTTGCAAATGTTGTTATGTGGAAAAACAGCGTTAAATTTTATGCACTGATAAACAAGTTCAAGTATTGTGCATTTTATGTCAACTGATTCGAAAAAGATTTTATTCCAAATGAATTCGAAATATATATATATATACAGGGTATCCTGACTAAACACGCGACAACAAGAACATCAGCATGAAATAAAGTGTGATTTCTTTTTTTTACCAGCCTGCTGTGTTGGTGTCCTGTGTCGAGTAAACTGGAAAATATATATATCCATATATATATATATATATATAGATAGATATATATATATATATATATATCTATATATATATATATATATATATATATATATATATATACACACACATACATACATACATATACACATATATATCTCCGAATTGTGATAAAGTCGCCACTAGGTACTTCTAGTTAGGTCCTCTGCTCCATTGGAAAGTGTTTCTGTGTTGCTAATACCTTTCCCAACATTTGACAAATGTCAGCGAAACTTTCGAAAAGGATGCTACTTTTTGACTAGTTTGTGCATGAAAAGGTTCGGGGAGATCCGTGAAGCTGGGGCCAAGAAAAAAGGGGGTCCCAAAACGTAAAATCCTCATGCATTTTCCACAGACTTCTTTAAGATAGGCTACAGCAAAATCTGCTTAACGGAATTCCATAAAATTTGTCAGGATGCTAGATCTTGGTCCGCAGATTGTGCTTTTTGTAATTTGGTATAAATCTGTTCTGTAGATTTTTAGAAATTAACAGTGGCGACTCCACCACGTAGGCGTTGGGGCGTCGCCCACTGCTTTCTCACAGTGCAAGAAGCAGAAAGGTAAAATGGTGTAAATACCATTATACCTTTCTGCTTCTCGCACTGCGAGAAAGCACAAGAAGGGTATGCCCGATTGCCTGGTTGGGGGCGGGTGGGGGGGGGCGGTTCAGGGAGGAGTGGCTAGCCCAATGTTATGGGCGCTGACTGTTTGGTCGGCCCCAGGGCCGACCAAACCAATGATAGCACTGTCCGTTTTCTTCGTGTAGGCTTTTTATTCAGCCTGCATGAAAAAAACGGCCTCTCCTAAGACGCCTGTAAGGACGGCGCCCTAGCCAATCACAACGCTGCCATTGCAGCATTGTGATTGGCTATGGGGAAGAGAGGGAGGCTGCCTGTGGCGGCTTCCTGTATTCAGAGAGTAGGAGGCACAATGCGGGAGTCCGGCACCGGAGGCAAGGTAAGTTTTCTTAATTTTAAAAAAATATTGAAATTACCCCCCGTCCCCCCTCCATTCTCCACGTGCGACCCCCCTCCCGTCATGTCGGCCGCAACAGTCCCGGGGGCCATGCTGGTCCCCGCTCGGGTCAGTGCAGCGCTAATTTCACATATAATGGTAGCCGGCCATGTCTGAGATGTGTTTCACGCCTGCTGTGTGGTCAGGGATGATTCACGTGTTCCAGAGATGGTTCTGCTCTGATTAGGAAGCTATGAATTATCTGAATCAGTTACTCACGCCCCCTCAGTCGGGCCCTGGTGCACGCAGGGTCGTTGTGGCGAATTCCCTTCCCCCAGCTGTGTAAGTATCGTCGGTGCTGTGGGTTTGATGCTCCCCTGCCTCCGGGGCTCCATCACCCCAACCTGCACCCAAGCCCGGATACCCTGGGCTCCAGCTCCCATTGATACCCGTGGTGAGGCTGCACAGTGCCTCTTTCAGTGGGTACACAGCGAGGGATGGCATTTGCACATTTCTTCACTGGATAGCACTTACCTACACATATTCTTAAAGCCATGGCCTCACGAGGGCACACCAACTGGCCACTCTTTGTTCTGTTTTTAAAACAATAACAATACTTTTTTATTTTATTTATCGAGGACTATTGAGTTTAATGAGTTTATATTTTGCAATCAATTCATTTGAAAAGATGTGCAACGGTGTCTATGTGTTGTTAATTATATTCGGTGTCTGTGTCAATTACATTTTCTTGACTGATTTTGTGTGTGGGGCATGGGGGTCTCTGGTACTTCTGCTGTTGGGCAATGTTGGACCTATCTGGAAGTTTTTTTTTTAAGATTCTACAATGGAAAATATTGCTGATCGTATTCACTCTTCTGACATTATCAGATATGTAATGTTCAGATGGTATAGGCAGAAATAATTTCAGTCTGTTGTGTTATTTTATGTATGCTACGTCAACTTATTTCATGTCGAGTTCTTGTGTGCTATTATGCCAGTAAATTCTGACAAATACTAGGTTTTAGGGAGGCAGCGCCGAGATGCCCCATACAATTTTGAAGAGGTTTTCTTTTTTGTCAGCATGAACTGTAATTGATCGACCAGTGTCCCATTTTACCCTGCTCGTAAAAGCTTAGCCTTTGTTGTTGTTCCTCGGGCTCCATATGGCGAATTGAATTCACAAATAATGCATTTGCCACTGATTGGAAGCTTGCAAAGCTAGTTAGGAACCTCGTTTAATGTTATCACACAACGAGCGGTGCCTTAGGTGGTTCGAGTAGAGAGCATGTGTTCAGAACAGGTATTCAAACTTCAAGGCTTTTTCTGCTCATTTTTCTATAGGGAAAGTTTGTGGACTGTGGACATGATGTGCCCAGATACTAAAATATGATCGGGCACAATGCAAATGTTAAGATATTTTCAAATGCTTAGACTAATAATACCGATATTGTGTTTTTGGAAGTGCACAAATGTAGGTTTGAAATATCAGCACATTTTTCTTAGTTTCTTTTCATCTTAGTTTCTCGGACAGCCCAGTGCGAGGTACCTTTTACTATATGACAGCAGCAAACCCTGAACATTATTTATATTACACACCTGCAGGTATTTATTAATTGCATTCTGCTAGATCGCTTCACGTAGTATTGCTTTCCTGTAGTAGTAGTGCAGCACGCCGACCACCACTTTCAAATGTCACCAGCCACCACTGGAACTTAAGGTTGAAATAATTGTATATCTGGGAGGTTGTCTGTGACAGTCTCGAGCGACTCTTGCAGAAGCAGCAATTTTAAAATAGAGTGTTCCGATTGTCCAAGGGAGCTGTATTTCCCTTAGGCCATCTCGTTCCGGCAGGAGCCACACTGAGAGCGAGTGCTCCAATTGGCTGCCAGCAATATGAGAAACATTTTGCTGATAGCCATTACAGAACTCTGGGACTTAATCCCCTGACCTGAACATGTTTTAAAAACAAATGTATAAGGGGGTAATGTATGGATACACCCCTCCCGCCCTCTCCCCAAGCTAAAATGGAAACAGAAAAGGTTGCAATCCCACGTGACTCCTTTAAGGATTGAAAAGAATAAATAACCAAAAATGGCAGCCAGGCCGCCTTTATTGTGTTCGTGCCCTGGGGAGCCCAGATGCCGCGGGATTCCCATCCTCGGGGCTGAAATTTGTTTATATGGGGAGGGGGCGCATGCTATACTATATAGATATATATAAATCCAAGCAACTCCCACTCAACACGGAAGAGAGCACGCACACGAGGGCAGCAAGTTTAAGGCTTTTTTTATTTGATCAGGCCCTCTTTGAGCCGGAAAGCCAGGAGAGACGCGTTTCGGCTGCTTCAGTAGCCTTTGCAATCTAGTTGGCGCCATTTTTTCACTTCATTTATATTGACAAATTCATAGACATAGTTAAAATACAGCACAAGTTATAAAACAACAGTTATAAATATGAAATACAAATTGCATATAGCGTGTCATGACATAACAGAGCAAAATGAAGGGCTAATTAACTGCCATTCTCAAATGAATTTAAGATGGAAGGCATTGTGCTCTAAAATACTCAAATTTGTTTAAATCTGATTAGCCGAACAGATAAATGTGCTCACATCAAGCGCGTAATTTGTAGAACATGTGTTGGCTTATTTTAAAACATAATTGCTGTGTTTAAAAAACCAGCGAGAACCATCTCACATTTAACATAATGTAATGAAGGTGCTGTGTCGCTTGGAGCAATAGGAAGACTACAATAAACCCCTTCGATGGTGCTCATGTGCACCGGACGGCTCCTGTGCATCTGACACCATGGCACTGGAAATCCCTCTGGTGCGGACACCAGAGGGATTCCCTTTACACCCCAAGAGCCTCGGGAGCTGGGGAAGAGCTTCCCCAGCTCCTGAGGCCCCCCTCTGGTTCCCGTGAAATCACCATTAGCGCGCACGTCGCACTGACATTTCAGTGAAACCAAAATTGAAATGAGCCAAAAGGCTCATTTCAGTTTCCCTTTCTACGTGCTCAGTGGGCTACCTCAGCCCCCTGAGCACATAGAAAAACGGGGGAGATATCGTTGGAAAGGGAAGAATCTCAGTAGATACCAAGCCCCAGGAGGATGATCCCCAAGCAGTGATCCACCCACTAGGCACCAGGGAGGCGGAGCGGACCCTTGGGCAAGAGCCTTTGCTCCCCCATATGCAAATGGGCAAATGTAGTCTTTGTGCCCCACTGGGGGGGTCAGATGGGGCAGTAAGCCCACTAGAAACCAGGGTTGTTTGTTTACATATTAATTAGGGGTGGGGGCTGTCCAATATGGGCATGCCAATGCCCCCCACCCCCAGGCCACAAAATCACAGGCTTTCTCCCCCACGGGGGGTCAGAAAGCCCACTAGATACCAGGGATTTAACAAATATATATAATTAGGGGTGGGGGCTGCCCAATATGGACATGCCAATGCCCCCACCCCTGCCCACCCCCTGCTGCAAAGGTACAGTCTTTCTGACCCATTCGGGGCAGATCGGGACGGTATCCCCCAATCTGCTCAGAAAGCCCATTATAAACCATGTTTTTTTCCCGATGAATTTAGGGGTGGGGTGGCCCAATAAGGGCATGCCAATGCCCCCACCCCACAAAATTCCAGTCTTTCTGCCCCCCCAGGGGACAAAAAGCACTCTAGATGCCAGGGATTATTTTTCTTATAGGGCCGGGGTGTGGGCTGCCCAGAATGGGCATGCAAATGCACCCACCCCCAAAGAAAACGAGACGAGACTTTCTCCCTCCCAGGAGGCAGATGGGGACAATAGCCCCTGATCTCTCGCCCACCCCCCGCCCTCCTTCCCCCCGGGGCAACAAGCCCACTGTGCCCCAGCAAATATGCTGGCTGTTTTATACAGAACGGTGGAGGCTGACCAGAATGGGCATCCCAATGCCCCCAACCCCCCAAAAGAATAGCCACAGTCTTTCTGCCTCCCTAGGGGGCATATCGGGGCAATAGCCTCGAATTTCCCCCCTCCCCAGGTCAGCAGAAAGCCTCTCTAGGCACTGACTTTTTTTTCAGAATGTGCCTACCTGTGGATTTTGGGTCCTAGGGAAGCGTAGTAAACTATATAATTTTGAAAACTAGACACTGAGGGGAATCCAGGATGGCGTGACTTGTGTGGCTCTCAATAGGTTCTGTTACCCAGAATCCATTGTAAACCTAAAAATGTGTCAGAAAAAACAAATTTTCCTCACATTTCTGTGGTGGAAAGTTCTGGAATATGCGTGGATCCACAAAATTACTCACCCCGCATTCCCCAAAGTCTTCAGAGAAAAATGGTACCTCACTTTTGTGGGTAGGCCTAGTGTCTGCGACAGGAAACGTCCCAAAATGTAACATGGACACGTTACATTTTCACAGTGAAAATGGACCCTTTTTTGGCAAAGTGTCTAGCTGTAGATTTTGAACCCTAACTCTGCCAGCACCTAAGGAAACCTAGCAAACCTATACATTTTTGAAAACTAAACACCAAGGGGAATCCAGGATGGGGTGACTTGTCTGGCTCTCACCAGGATCTGTTACCCAGAATCCCCTGCAAACCTCAAAATTTGTCAAAAAAACACATTTACCTCACATTTCTGCGGTGGAAAGTTCTGGAATGTGTGTGGATCTACAAAATGTCCTACCACCCAGCATTCCCCCAGGTCTCCCAATAAAAATGATACCCCACTCGCATGGGTGGGTCAAGTACCCACGACAGGCAAGGGCCCAAAACGTAGTGAGGAGACATCAAAATGACCTATCACAAACCAACCTGGTTTTTGCAAGGGGGATCCCATGAGTTCTTGGCCCTGGGCTCAGCGGCCATCTAGGAAACCTACCAAACCCACACATTTCTGGAAACTAGACACCCGGGGGAGTCCAGCAAGGTATGGCTTGCATGGGTCTCCCAACATTCTCCTACCCAGAATCCCATGCAAACCTCAAATTTGGCTGAAAGAAAATCACTTTTCTCTCAAATTTCTGTGTGGAATCTCCGTGGATCCACAAATTTCCTCCCACCCAGTGTTCCTCCAGGTCACCCGATAAAAATGGTCCCTCACTTGTGTGGGAAGGCATAGTGGCTGCAACAGGAAATGGCCCACATCGTACTGGGGTGACTTCAAAATCACCTAGAACAAAACTACCTGGTATGAGGGGTGGGGGGGCGCACATGGGGTTTTGGCCACGGGCTCGGCGGCCATTTTAGGAAAGTACCAAACCCAAACATTTCTGAAAACTAGACACCCAGGGGAGTCCAATGAGGTATGGCTTACGTGGATCCCCCCAATGTTTTCTTACCCAGAATGCCATACAAACCTCAAATTTAGCTGAAAAAAAACAAATGTTCCACATATTTTTGTGTGGAATCACCGTGCCGGCACAAATGTCATACCCCACAGGTTTCCCCAGACTCTCCAGAGTAAAATGATACCGCTCTTCGCCTTCCCCTAGCCAGTCGCGCGATGCGGCTCAGGGGGCGCGGAGCCTACGCAGTTGCCAATGGCCTACCCGCCCTTTCTGGGTCCATCGGCAACTCCGGCCCAGCTGCAGGAATTCCTGTCAGCCATGACACGTGTCTTTAGACCGGCGGGCCCGGCTGGGGGATCCTCATTCTTCGACGTTGCCGGCTCCAGCCCAGACGTCAACAACTCCGGCGTCGACGCCGAGGGACCCCCGTGGATCCAGGCCTGGATCCCTACCCATGCCGGTTGGTCCTTCATCGACGTCGCTGGCGCCGATGCTGGCCGCAAACCTGGCCGACGCCGTCCCCGGCTCCCTCCCCGGCGTGGGACAGGTGCCAGAAGGGTGTCGACCGATGCTGATTTCTACGCCGTTTGGGAATTTCTTTCCCTTTGTCCACCCACCTCCGTAAGTTCCACCTGTTCCACAGGCTATGGAGGACGGGGAGGACTGGGAGGGGTCTGATGACCCTCTCGCAGCCCAATACGAGTTGTACCCGGACCGGGAGGAAGATGCGGGGGATGCAGGTGACCAGGATTATGCTCCGGAACCTGCTGCACTGTCTCCTTCTACCATGGCTACGGGGGAGGGTAGATCATATTCTATGGTGTTGATAGGGCAGCAAAGGCTCTCTACCTCAAACTCCCAACTGTGGCGGTCAGGACTAATATCCTGACAGAGGTGCTTCAGCCAGCTTCTGCTACTACGGAGCCGCTGCTGCCTTTAACGATGCACTCTCAGCCGTTCTTTTGGGCACCTGGTCCAGGCCAAACACAGGGGCTCCTGTGAACGTGGCCCGATACCTTCGCCCGGCCCCGGGCGACCCGGTTTTCCTCTCCCAACACCCCACCCCGGGAGCTTGGTTGTCCAAGCCTCAGTGTCCCCAAGTGCATTCCCTTCCGCACCTCCGGACAGGGAATCCAAGAAACTGTAGCAATTTGGGAAGAAGATTTTCTCTTCTGCCAGTTCAGGCCTGAGGTCTGTGAACACCGCATGTCTCTTGGGCCGTTACTCCCATTCTGTGTGGGACACGGTTGTGCAAGTGCTGCCTCCGTGTCCGGTGGATGCTCGGAAAATTCTTTCCCAAGCTATTGCTGAGGCGAGTGACACAGCCAAGTTCACCATCCGTTCTTGTCTTGACACTGCTGACTCGCTGGGCAGGGTGATTTCAACGACGGTGGTGCTACGCTGTCATGCCTGGCTGAGGACGACTGACTTTTCTGGGGATGTCCAGAACACGTTGATGGACATGCCCTTTGATGGCACTCACCTGTTCGGTGATAAAGCAGACTGCGTATTGGAACATTTTAAGGGCTCACGGGCTCCGACCAAGTACTTAGGTGTTTCGGTCACACGCACTCCTTTCGCTTCTGCTTTTCACTCCTTTCGTGGCCAAGGAAGGGGCGCCCAAGCACGTTTGTTTCAAAGCCACAGGCCTGCGCAGCAACAGTCTCAGCGCAGCCGCAGACGTGGGACCCGCAGAGGCAGGTCAAGGGGTCAGCGTGCGGGTCATGCCACCACCCCCCCTGCAGCCGCTGCCTCCAAACCTTCCTAGTCCGGTGTTTCAGGCCCATCATATGCCAGTGGGTGGCAGGATTCGCCATCACCTCCACCACTGGCAAACCATCACATCGGACAGGTGGGTTCTGCAACTGGTTCGAAGGGGCTACTCTCTCCCCTTCGAGTCTACCCCTCCAGCCATGCCACCACAGTACCACCGCATGTCGGGATCACTTGACACTTTTCCAGCAGGAAGTTACGGCGCTCTTGGCAAAGGGGGCCATCGAGCGCGTTCTGACGCCAGAAGTAGGTTGTGGTTGTTACTCCCACTACCTCTTGGTTCCAAAGAAGGACAAAGGCCTGCGTCCTATCTTGAACCTTCGGAATGTCAATTGCTTCCTCCGTAAGAAGAAGTTCAAGATGCTCACACTTGCTCAGGTCTGGTCTACCCTGGACCCGCAAGATTGGTTGGTAGCGTTGGACCTGCAGGACGCCTATTTTCATATCCCTGTCCTGCCGGCCCACCGGCGTTACCTGTGATTCATGGTTGGGCAGGACCATTTTCAGTTCACCGTGCTCCCCTTTGGCCTTACAAGCGCCCCTCAGGTGTTAACGAAAGTGATGGCGGTGGTCGCAGCTCATCTGCGCAGATAAGGGGTGTCAGTTTTCCCCTATCTCGACGACTGGTTGTTGAAGTCGGGCTCACCCCAAACAGTTGTCTCCCACCTCCAGACTACGGCTGACCTCCTGCATTTGCCGAGGTTCTCCATCAACGTGCCTAAGTCACACCTGATCCCCTCTCAGAAGCTCCTCTTCATCGGAGCGGTTCTGGACACGGCCCAGTTTTGTTTCTATCCTCCCGAACAGCAAGTCCAGGATATTCGTGCTATGATTCATATCTTTCAGCCCTTGCTTCGGGTTTCGGTCAGGACGACCTTGAGGCAGCTGGGCCTCATGGCCTCCTGTATCCTGCACACCAACCATGCCAGATGGCATATGCGGGCTCTGCAGTGAAGTTCCAGTGGGCGCAGCCTCAGGGGAACCTGTAAGACTATGTCCAGATCACGGAGGGAACTGCACAACAATTGCAGTGGTGACTCACGAATAAGCATTGGGTCAGCGGCAGATCCTTCTCCCTTCCTAAACCAGAGCACACAGTGGTGACAGATGCGTCCCACCTGGGATGGGGTGGCCACATGGGAGAGGCAGAGATCAGAGACCTCTGGTATCCGGTGGAGTCCCGGCTCCATAACAACCTTCTGGAGCTTCGGGCGATACTTCTTGCACTGAAGACATTCCTTTCCTCTGTCAAGCGGAAGGTGGTGCAGGTATTCACAGACACCACCGCCACGTGGTATTGCAACAACAGGGCAGGGTGGGGTCGTGGACCCTATATCAGTAGGCTCTGCGCCCCTGGACATGGCTGGAACGTCAAAGCATTTCTTTGACGGTTCAACACCTGGCAGGTTCTTTGAACGAAAGGGCGGACAAACTCAGCCGCCGGTGCATGATGGATCACGAATGTCGTCTTCACCCGGAGGTGGTGCAAGGTCTCTTTCAACAGTGGGGAGAGCCTTGGTTAGATGTATTCGCCACCGAAGAGAACGCACAATGTCAGCTGTTATACACGTTGGAATTTCCAAGGCGGCACTCGCTCGGCGACGCTTTTCGTCGCGAGTGGATTTGCGGTCTATTGTACTCCTTTCCACTTATACCACTTCTACCCAGAGTACTGAAGAAGATCAGGCGTGACTGGGCCCAAGTCATTCTTGTGGCACCGGACTGGGGTCGAACAGTTTGGTATCCCGAGCTACTCAGTATGAGCATGGATCCCCTGATCCGACTGCCTGTTCGGGAGGATCTTCTGTTGCAGCAGCAGGGGACGGTCCTCCACCCAAACCTGTCCAGCCTCCACCTACATGCGTGGAGATTGAGCGGCGACAGTTGATTCCATTTGACTTGCCTCCTGAAGTTTGTGATGTAATTCTGGCAGCCAGGTGTCCCTCCACTAAATCGGTATACGCCTGCAGTTGGAACAAATTTGTGGCATAGTGCACAGCAAAGGCTATGGATCCCCTTCCTGTCCCTCTTTCAAGGTCCTTTTGTTCCTTCTTTATTTGGCCCAGCAGCTCTGCTCTGGGCACTATCAAGGGCTACCTTTCTGTAATCTCTGCCTTTCTCAGGCTTCCTGATCAGCCCTCTCTTTTCAAGTCCCCTGTTGTTAATCGATTTCTCAAAGGCATTGCTCACCGTTTCCCTCCTATTCCGTTTGTGATGCCGCAGTGGGACTTAAATCTGGTTCTTACTTTTTTGATGTGCGCTCCTTTTGAGCCACTTCATAACTGTCCTCCCATTTATTAACTTTGAAGACTGCTTTCCTGGTTGCCATCACCTCCGCTAGGCGCGTGAGTGAGCTCCAGGCTCTTTCTTGTAAACCTCCTTTTCTGTCAGTCCATCCGGACAAGGTTGTGCTTCGCACTGGTCCTTCCTTCTTGCCAAAAGTTGTCACTGCTTTTCACACTGGGCAGACTATCACCTTGCCCACTTTCTTCCCGCCTCCGCATCCTTCCAGAGAGGAAGAGAGGCTCCACCGTCTGGACCCAAAACGTGCGTTTTCATTTTATCTGAATCGCACACAACAGTTCCGGGTGGATGACCAGCTCTTTGTTGGCTACGTGGGCTCCAAGAAAGGTTGGGATGTGCACAAGAGGACTCTCTCTCGCTGGGTTGTCTTGTGTATCAAGGGGTGTTATTCTCTGGCTAAAAAGGAAAATGTGGTGGGATTGCGCGCCCATTCTACCACAGGGACAGCAGCTACTACTGCATTGGGACGTGGTGTCCCCCTGCAAGATATCTGTCAGGCAGGCATGTGGGCCTCGCTGCACACTTTTACCAAGCATTATTGCATTGACAGTCAATTCTGGAGAGACGGCTTCTTTGGCCGTTCTGTTCTCCGTGACTTTCTGGTGTGATCTTTGTTCGCAGACCCACCACCGGGGTTGGTATTGCTGCGGTATCTATTCTAAGGTAGGGAATCTATCACTAATGTGTCTCCTTCAGATGCACAAGTTACTTGTGTAACGATATATCTGTAAGAGACATTAGTTAGTGATAGATTCCTTACCGCCCCACCCATCCTTCCCGTTCTGCGAACTGATTTCTAGGGTTAAGGTCATCCCTTTCAGGGCCCTCGTTTCAATGCACCAGTAGTCAGTATCTTGTATGGCTCTGTGTTTATGGCGAAAAAGTCGTGTACAGAACTGACGTCAGCAAATAGCCAAAAAAAGCCTAGCAGCGAAGGGGTTAATAAAATACAGAGGCAGCTGAATGTTTAAGATATACTTAGACTAATACTTTACGGCTTTCGGGGGCTGCACCACCAACATAGTTTCGATCA
The DNA here is from genome assembly GCF_964261635.1 of Lissotriton helveticus. NCBI lineage: Eukaryota > Metazoa > Chordata > Amphibia > Caudata > Salamandridae > Lissotriton > Lissotriton helveticus. The sequence goes on from NC_136064.1 coordinate 87,221,446, forward strand.
GTTAGTCATGTGCAAGTCATTCTCAAGTCTACATTGACGTAATGAAGGCCAAGCACAACGGAATTTGTTCAACATTTGCGTTATATGCTAGCAGTACGAAAACCTGAATAAGTGACAACCTCTGTCTCGAACTACAGCTAGTTACATCAACAACCAATTACAAAATACTGTGATTCACAGGATTATGCTTGAGGAAATCTGGAGGCGGTCCCCACCTCGATCTTGCTGCATAAACATTCGCCTATCAAAACGCGCTGACATTCCTAGGTTACGCCCGACTTGTTGTGCTGCAGACCCGATCATAGTCATATCTGGTGCTCGCAAAGAGCCCAGAATTGCACTCCAATACACAATCAAATCCAACATGTTAGTTGAGCGAGGGATGCTAACTGAGCTTTTCCCAAAAGTCAAAGTATAATGATGGATAGATAGATATACATCCTCCAACTCTCTCCTCACGGAAAGAAACAAGCCGCGCTCCAGCGGTGCAGGTAAATTCCTTTGTTTAATAATAATGTGTCTCTAGGCAATCCTGGCGTGTTTCGGTCAAACTTTGACCTTTTTCAAAGGTGAAGCCTTAGCATCAACACACCACAATACAAGGCCACACAACAGGGAAGGGAACTCCCATGGGGACTTAGATTAAATAGAACATCAAAGAAAAAATCTTTCAAGACAAAAATATCCATGATTAATTTATGATATGAAAGTCATATGTACATATATATGAATTGTTTATGCAATGCGCATTTTGATATAATGTTTTCTTGTATATACCATGAGATTAATTAGACGAGGATGAAAGATCTTGATGAATAGGATATACCCTGTCCACAAAAAAGGAAACATGGTCCCCCCTAGATTTTCTGCTCAATAACGTTTTGTTAAAACACACATTCTTTTTTATTATGGGCACTAGCACTTTCAATTTTTTAACAACCATTCTTTTACGTACTTTCTAACTGAATGATGTATGAATTGCACTTTGTAAGAGGGCCGCCGCATTCGTAACGCTTGCTAAAATCCTTCTTTTATGTTTAATACTGTTTGGAAAGTAAAAATGGTGGTTGTGCTCACAAACAAAACGACACTGACGAAGCCGGAACGCAAAACGCGTCTGTCGGGGGGTGAAGGGGTCTGCAAATAAACATCGTTTGAAAAGGATACTTGTGTGCTTTCCGTCTGTCGGCGTTACGAGCTGTTCACGTTGGGATGTCGAGCCAAGTTGGTTGGAGATTATATATATATCTCCAACCAACTTGGCTCGACATTGTACCCCTGGCGCTTCTTCTTTCGGTGCGGTATTTACGGCAGAGCCACGCCGTAATTATATACATCCAAACACTCCCTCGCATGGAGAAAGTAATAAATACCGCACTTGCACGTTCAAATGTGTCCAAAAAAAACCTTCTTTATTGCTTATTCCATAGACAAAGCAACTCCTAGGTCTATTAAAAGAACGAAATATTTTCTGCATGTCTTTGTAGTGTTGCTGCAGTGGGGCGTACCACTGCAGCACACGCCCCCTCCCACTGGTTCCTGTGCATCCCCCCCTGGGACGTGCAGGGTCTTTGGTTTACCCCGTACGTGAGCGCCGTTGCGCTCCCTTGTGAATAAATAGCCCAGAGCCCTGGGCGTGGTCAGTGAGAAACTAGCCACCATCATAACCACACGTGTCCCAGTGTCTCAGTTACTCAGGCCTACACCGGGACACTACATTGGCGACGAGGGGGTCTGCCCCCCGCTCATCGCGTGCACCGACGAACCCGTGACCCTGCCGGTCACCCACGCCTGGCCCCGCTGCCCCGCAGCGCGCATCCTGTCAGCGGTGCGACTCCCTGCCTGACGAGGCCAGCCCGTCCACGTGGCCTCCTCCAGGTACGGGCTGCTGCTTGCCGCACCTCACGGCTGCCCCTGTGCCCTGCCTCCGCCCCTCTCCTGCCGCCCGGAGGCCCGCAGCCCGCTCCCTGCCGGCCGCCGGCCCCGCTCGTCATCCCGGCACTCCCGCGCATGCGCAGTTCCGACGGCTGCCATACCTCACGCTTCTAGCGTGTCTGCGGAACCGGGAGGTTGCCGTTCCTCACGCATCTGGCGGAGTGAGGCCTGTGAGTTCCCGGAAGTGCCTGTTTCTTCCTGTTGGGCCTGTGCGGCCCCGAGGGACCTGTTTCTGCCCGCAAGTGCTAGGAGTGTGTCCCGTTCATCGGTCCGGCCGCCAGCATGGCCAACGTGCCCCCCCTGGAGCCCTTTTCCATCACCGGCACGCCACCCTCCCAGGCTTCTCGGTGGAAAAAGTGGGTGGAACGTTTGGAGACCTACTTTATTGCGGCGGAGGTCGCGGTGGGGAGACGCAGGGCGATGCTCCTACACCTAGGTGGAGAGGGGATCCACGACATCTCCAAGGATATCACGGAAGGCGATCCGCCCCTCACGTACGCCACCCTACGGGATGCTATCACCAGGTATTTCGAACCCTTCACCAGCGCAGACTACGAACGTTTCCTGCTCCGACAAGCGCGCCAACTCCCTGAGGAGTCAGTTGATGTGTTCTACGCACGCCTTAAGAAATTGGCGAGCACGTGCACACTCCCAGACGCGGAAGACGAAATTCGCGCACAGTTCATTCAGGGGTGCGCATCTCTGAAACTGAGAGAGAGAGTCCTCGAAACAGACGCCATGCCCATGCGAGACATACTCGCTTTAGGACGGTCCAAAGAACTCTCCAAAGCCCGGGCGGCCCACATGGAGCCGGGCCCAGCCGTCAAGATCAAATCAGAGCCAGTGTGCGCTGTCCGGACGCAACGTCCAGATAGCCGGTCTAGGCCGCAGAGGACCCCCCCAGCCCCAGCACTCCCAGTCTACCCGGGATCGAAACTGCATGTGGTGTGGTGGTACCACTCCGCACAAAGGAGCCTGCCCAGCTCAAGGAAAAATCTGCAGTGCGTGCGGCAAAGCCAACCACTTTGCTAGTGTCTGTCTGTCGTCCCAACGGAAGAAGCCCAGCGGCCCACCCAGGAGAGCGCGGCAGGTGGCGCCACTCCCGGATACGTCACCCGGCAGTGACATGGACGACGACGACGAAGACGCCGCATCTGTCCACGTGGTGCGCATGCTCAACTCCCTGACGGCTGCTTCCTCGTCCGAGCCGATGTGCACTGTCCAAGTCCACGACCAGGCCATCCGAGCTCTCATCGACACCGGGGCGACGATAAACCTCATGGCGGCCAGTGTATACCGGGACCTAGCGGACGCTCCCGCACTCCACCCCACCAGAGTGCAAGTGTTTGCCTACGGGACTCGGCGGCCCCTACGCCTGTGCGGGGTATTCAGAACTACCATTTCACAAGACACCCGGCAGCTGCAAACAAAAGTCTACGTGTCCCAAGAGGGGTCAGGATTCCTCCTCGGCTGCAAGACGGCACGTGAACTTGGACTCATACACTTTGCCCTGACCGTACAAGCTCAAAGCCTGGACAATCTGGTCACTGAACACTCCTCACTGTTCGAGGGCATCGGATGCCTCCGTGGACCCCTGTCCAGCTCCACATTGACCAATCCGTGGCCCCGGTAGCTCTGCGACACCGGCGGATAGCGTTCCACCTCCGACCCAAGGTATTAGCCGAGCTGAGAATGCTGGAACAAGCGGGAATCATCGAACGTGTGACCGGGCCCACCCCGTGGGTGTCCCCCATCGTGGTGGCGAAAAAACCTAAGCAGCCCGACGCGGTACGGATATGTGTGGACATGCGAATCCCCAACCTGGCCATCAAGAGGGAACGTCAACCATTGACGACATCATCGGGGAACTCGCAGGGTCCAGGTGGTTCTCCAAAATGGACCTAAGATCAGGGTACCACCAGATTCCGCTCCACCCAGACTCACGCCCCATCACCACGTTCTCGACACATGCTGGCCTGTGGAGGTACACGAGGCTCAATTTCGGCATCTCAAGCGCCGCCGAAGTGTTTCAGAACATTATACACAACGTCCTTCAAGGTCTCGTCGGGGTGCTCAACGTGAGTGACGACATCCTGGTGCATGCCCCGACGCTGGAGGAGCACATCCGGCGCGTCCACGCAGTGTTCGATCGCCTCAAGGAGAGAGGGCTGACTCTTCATAAAGACAAGTGCGAGTTCCTGCGAAGAGACATAAGCTTCTTCGGGTACAAGTTCTCCGACCAAGGAGTAGGCCCAGACCCAGAAAAGGTCCAAGACATCCACAACGCGCCCGCCCCCACCTCAGTGACCGCAGTCCGCAGCTTCTTAGGCATGGTGACCTACTGCGGGCGTTTCATCAAGGACCTGTCCGATCTCACTGGACCACTCAGGAACCTCACAAAGTCAAATACCGCTTGGATTTGGGGTCCGGACCAACAGGAGTCGTTTGAGAACACGAAAGCGGCTCTCTCAGCCGACACCACGCTAGCGTACTTCAACCCTCAGAACGAATCACAACTGCTAGTGGATGCCAGCCCCACTGGCCTGGGTGCCATCCTCTCACAGCGTCAGCAATGCGGAGAGTGGGCCCCCGTTGCATACGCCAGCCGCACCCTCACACCCACCGAACAACGCTACTCTCAGATAGAGCGGGAGGCTATTGCAATTCTGTGGGGGTGCCGCCATTTCCACATATATCTCTATGGACACCCGTTTTCAGTAGTCACTGACCACAAGCCCCTGATACCACTTTTCCAAGGCTCTTCCTCTCGCCCTCCCCCACGGATCGAGAAGTGGGTGCTGCAGCTGCAGGAGTTCCAGTTCACAGTGGAGTACCGGCCTGGCTCGCGCAACCCGGCGGACTATTTGTCGAGACACGCCCGACCCGTCTCGGATGCCGAAGCGGCCGAAGCAGCAGACACCGAGGAGTATGTCCGACTGATCGTCGAGAGGTCAAGACCACGCCCCATGTCTCTGGACGAAGTGTCACGTGCCACCAAGGAGGACGATTGCCTCCAGATCGCGATCCAGGCCATAGAGAGTGGCGACTGGAAAGCACTCCAGAGCCCAGCCTCGTTCCGCACACCTGAGGCCCAAGCCATCCTGAAAGCATTATTTCAAGTCCGGCACGAACTGTCCGTGTCTACAGAAGGGTGCCTCCTGCGAGGCCCTCGCCTAATACTGCCCAGCAGTTTGACCCAGCAAGCCGCGATCCTGGCACACGGATCACACCAAGGAATTGTCAAGTCCAAGAACAGACTCCGGAGCAAGGTGTGGTTTCCGGGGCTAGATAAAGCGGTGGAGGAAGTGATCCACAGGTGCCCAGTGTGTCTAGCGACGAGCCTCCCAAACCCTCCGGCGCCAGTCGTGACCGAAGATGGCCCCACATCCCCGTGGGTGCGAGTGAGCGCGGACTTCGGTAGCCTCCCGGGAGGCAAGTACATGCTTGTAGTGGTGGATGACTTCTCCCGCTACCCAGAAGTGGAGATCGTGTCGTCGACGGCAACGTGGGAAGTAATACCTAAGTTTGAGAAGATACTGGCCACCCATGGGCTCGTGGACGAGATCCGCACCGACAACGGACCCCCCTTTAACGGCAATGAATTCACGGAATACCTCCAAAGCCATGGTATCAAGCACAGACGGATCACCCCCCGGTGGCCCCAGGCCAATGGAGAGGTCGAGCGCCTAATGAGGACCTTGAACAAAACTATACAAATTGCGGTTGCCGACGGCCAATGTCTGGAGCTAGCAATCTACCAGTTCCTCAGAGAATACCGTTTGACCCCCCACTGCACTACAGGAATCTCCCCAAGCCGACTTTCCTTCAATAGAGTCGTGGCAGACACCATCCCGCACCACCCGGCATGGGAACATGCCCCACACCCACAGAGCCGGTCCATGGAACAGCGCACCAAAACCAATCAAGAAGCGTCCCGACGAAGACGAGCAATGGATAGTCCGATTCAAGTCGGGGACAGGGTTCTGGTGAAAGACCGCCACCCCGGAGGGAAATTCCGCATGCCTTTTGAACTGGATCCGTGGACAGTGACAGAGATAAATGGAACAATGATCACAGCCACCAGAGCTGGCGAATCTGTCACCAGGAATGTATCGTTTTTCAAGCAAGTGCCTGAAGAGAACATAGACTATGACCAGGATGAGTGGCACCCGACCACTCCTCATCACCCCTCAAGTTCGGCGGATGTCAGTGCTGCAGCAAGCCAAGCAGAGAACAATAATCCCGGCATGCAAGTCACACAGAGACCCGCAGAAGACTCCACTGCCCAAGAGACTAGAGACTCGGAGGAGTCACCTGCAGCCACCGGTGAGAGTCGAGGTCAGACAAGGTACAGCCTACGTCCGTGCCCGAAGCCGTCCCAGAGGTACCGTGACTTTGTAGCACAATGCTGGCGTTGAAGTAATCGAGATGGCTGACCCCGCCGAGAACTGAAGTAAGACTGTTCTGTTTTGAAGTTAAAATGTTATACCATGTTTGCAGGTTGATCAGAGACTATACCAGAGACAGTTGGTGAACTTTCATATGGACTTTGTCTCTCCCATGCCTTACCACGGTCGCTGACCGGAGAGTTTGTGAACAATAGACTGTAGCTCCTAAATGTTTTGTATACTCCTGTTTTTCCCCTAGGTAAAGGAGGAATGTAGTGTTGCTGCAGTGGGGCGTACCACTGCAGCACACGCCCCCTCCCACTGGTTCCTGTGCATCCCCCCCTGGGACGTGCAGGGTCTTTGGTTTACCCCGTACGTGAGCGCCGTTGCGCTCCCTTGTGAATAAATAGCCCAGAGCCCTGGGCGTGGTCAGTGAGAAACTAGCCACCATCATAACCACACGTGTCCCAGTGTCTCAGTTACTCAGGCCTACACCGGGACACTACAGTCTTCATCAGCTGTCCTGTCCCCAGTTGCCCCTTGTTCACAATTCAAGGGGAACCCATCACCTCTGCCCTCGCACACCAGGAGCTTAGGCTAGGATTATCGAGACACTAGAATTATTTTGTGGACCACGCTAATTGACGCCTATGACAAGAAAATTCTTGAGAGAATAGAAATAGGATACATTTTAGATGAGATTTTCCGGTAAGGAGCAGGATACTTATGGTGACTCGTTGTCATTAAGAGAGTCCGGGGTACACAGTAACACCATTTGGAATCATTTTAAGAAACCCTGAAGTGTAAATTCAGCATTACATGAAAAAAGCATTGGCAAACTCACTCTTGGGATCTATTGGCTTTGCCAATGATTTTTTTAGTGATGCTGTGCACCATAGGTACTCGCCAACATTTTCCCAGAGGCAAAAAAGTGTGGTCTGCGGTGTGACCGCAGACCACATTGATGCCAGCATGGTGGGGTCAGGGAAGAGGTGGATGTAGGGCGGGCGTAGGTGGAGCAAGACATGTACATGGTGTGGACTATTAGTCGTAGAGTTATCGGGATGATTTCAGTCTATAATGCTCTCTAAATTATACCCCTAGTCTTTAAAAAGCAACACAGACTTGCCAGCACTGAGTTATGCTGTATCTTAGTCGATATCCATTTACTGCTCCCTGGGAAAAGCCTTCTCTGATTGCTATCACTACCTTTAGCGAACCAAGTGTGCAAAGAAAGTAACGATTATTGAATTGGAATGAAACATTCTTAGGCTTTATAACCTCCTTCTCACTCTAGTCTCTTACCTGTGTACACATTAGGAATGCCTAGAAACCGGCTGGTAAAAGGAGCATTCAGTTTGGTTCTTCTAATTGTTTGTATGGTTGTGCACACACTTCCTTTATAGCTTTTGATTATATCACTGTGTATTTTTAGATTCTTGTGAAAAGTCCTCTAAAAGTGTCTCGGCACTGTTTTCATTGGGTCCATTTAACATGTTATAATTTTTTTTGAGCTGAGAATTACATATGGTACTACACTTATCTGTATATTTGTATTGATGAAGACTGGTCATTTTCAGCACTCGTTTTAACACTTAATACTAAAGTAAAAGCTGAGAAATGTGCACCAGATATTGGAGCACATACTACTTAAATTACAGTATTCTGCTTTCTTCAAGAACTGCGTAGAAATAAGATTGTTGAAAAGAATTGCATGAGCAAGGGCCCGTGCATGAATGACATTTCGCAATTGGCATGCTTCAGTGGTGATGGAACAGCTGTCAGAGTTGGGGTGCTGCCATTATTGTTACATCACTGAAGTCGTAGGGTTTGTGAAAAAAATCATGGTCACATAAAGAACAAGTGTAGCAAATGTATTCAGCAGGAAAGCGGTAAGGATGTGGTATGTAGCTGGTGGTGTATTTTTTAGCACACTGTCACAAGTATTACTAAGGTGCGGTAGTGCATTTTCATTAAAAGTGTATTGATTTGTTTTATTCCAAATAAAATATTTGTTTCCACCACACTTCAGAATAACAAAAATGTGCTTTATTTGTGCTTTCCTAGCTGCTAACATAACCTGCAATGTTTGTGAAGCTCATATACAAGTATTTAAATATTGTTATATGCTAGGAAAAAAATGACATCCTGCAGCCTTTCCTTTCACACTCCCTGTACTTTGAAAGATTGCCCCATATTTCACTTTACAGAATCCTCAAATTTTGCTGCCAGAGGAGAAAAAAATGCAAAAAGAACAATTGATGGACAGAATGCAGAACAATATCATGCATTCACCCCAGTACAGAGATCTGGGCCTAAATCCATTGACTTTTTGCTCCCCATGCCATTCCAGGTTGAACCCAGCCATATGAAAATCCGTCTTGACCCTGCGCCCAATGGGAACAGTCCAGCCCACACTCCTGGGCAGGTGCTCCCTGGACTGAAAACAAGCATCCTAGGATCGGTTTCGGGGTTTTACCCCATATCAGCTAGGATAGCTTGACTCCAGTGGCATGGAGAGCACGGGATCCACGTCTGTGCATACCCGTCCCAGTCTGGGTGACAAATGTAAAAACAACAATTGATGGACAGAATGAGAACAATGTCATACATTCACCCCAGTACAGAGATTTGGGCCTAAATCCATCTTTGAAGTACAGCAAATGTGGCAAGATAAAAACAAGATTTAAAGGGCCTCTTTATTGCTCATTCCCTTTCTGAACGCCAGCATAGCCACAGACATGTGTGAATTGTGGTAGTGCCAGAGAAAAATAGACTCAATCAACCTTTAAATAAAATACAGTATATGAACAACTCACTGAGAATACAAGGGAGGCCGCTGAAAACACAAGCACTCTCAAGAAACACCTCTGGAACAAAGGGGAGAAAAGAGTTCACAAAAAGTGGGTACTTGTGGAAGAATAGAAGAAGCCAGTCAGAGAGGTGGTAAAAAGGCGTTGTATGCTCCATGGGAGAGACTAAGACATGCTGAACATTCTAAAGCAAAGCCAGCGAATAGGGAATTAATCTGCAAAACATAAAACCAATGGTAAGCAATGACTGAAATCCATCCCTATGTAAGCTTTAATATGTCCCTAATATTTCTTTGCAACCAAACAGCTGTACTTTCTGGTAAGCTTTGACTAAAGAAAATGGGCTGTCAGAACTCGTTGCTTAACTGTGGAACGTGTGCAGTGCAGAGGAGCACAAAGTGCTGGCAAGAAGATTCCAAGAGTGACAGAGGAATTCTATTCAGCTCTACAAGCTTCTCCAAGGCGCCCTTGGAATGTTTACACAAGGCCAATCAAGAGTACAAGGCGGAGATAGTCACAAAACAGAAACATTTATCCTACAGCAACCTGCAGCCATCGCCCTGTGCATGCCGGCACCTCCCTGTGCTACTCCCTCCTGCAAGCGCTGCCATACCATTACATAGGGAAGAACGCATTGGCTAATGCAATCTCATACCCCTAGGGCAAGTACCAGCGCAGCTCTTACAGCATTCCAGTGTGTTACGGTAAACTCATAAATTATTATTTGATAGAAAGTTAATCACTGCGTGGTTTACGAGGAGGCATTTTGCATGATGTCAGTGTACAAGAGGTGAGTAGTCTACATAAAAATAGGGGCTACATGCCAGACCTTTTTGTCTCACTTATAAATTTAACATCCATCGGTCCAGTCTTTTTCTTGCGTCACTAGTTTCTAGCGCCATGTAAGTTCCTTGTGGCCAGTTTCGTGACGGTTAATAAAGTAGTGCCAAGAAAAAGAGGAGTTCCAAAAGTGCAATTTTCCATTTTGATTACCATAGGATGTTGTGCTCTTCGATCCAGGAAAAAAATTGCTGACCAGAAGTACACAATATTTGGCACGAATATAGAACTTTAATAAAGGGTTGTGCTTTTGTTGGTTTGGTATAAATTCGTTCAATAGTTTGAGAAATTAGTGTTAAAAATAGTTGGGCATGAAGATATTGCATTTTAGTGATATCTGGACTGTTGATTACAGATCCTCTGCGGATTCTCGAATCCACTGATGGTTTGCACGTCCATTTAAAAAAAAAAAAGGCACTGCATTGCACTATGAAGCTTTTTCTCCCTTTGTGGACTGTAGGTTTTGCTAATCCAAGTCTAGATTCGCTAATGCGCCTCGTTCTAATTGGTTGACCATTACAGAAACATTTCTGGAGTAGCTGTGATTACCAAGCATGGTGCACTGAACACTGGCTTGTGAAAAGAATGGACATACCGGGACATGGTAAACCTACTCTGACCCCAATGATGACCGTCTGACAGGGCCTAAAAATATTTTTTTTTAATCATGGAATTTTCAAAACCTAAGCTAGATTTACAGATCCCAGACATACTGGGCGGACGCTCTGGGCCTCAGGATGTCTGAATCCATTTTAAGATTTGCTAATCCCGCACAAAAAAGTAGGAATAAGATACTTGAAGCAAAAAACGCAGTGTGTGGCTAGCAGCAACATGTGGGGGTTGGTCACACATGGTAGGATGGGAGCTGGGTCTGGAAACGGGGTCTGGCTGCAGTCCAAGCCTTCCAGTCCCCTGCAGCACATACCTGAAGGCTGTGCACAGCAAGGCAGTTGGCGTCCCATGGAGAGTTGGACCCAGGGTGTGGTGTGAGGCCAGGCTCTGCAGCCAATCTCGCTGTACACATCCAAACAACATGCACAGTGCGAGTTGGGTACCCGCAAAATTAGGTGGAGATGCTTGCAGGGGGCAAGACACTGTTCAATTCCAGTGCAGACAGCCAAGGGCTGTGCACATCAGGAGGGGGCTGCCTGCTTAATGTTGGATGCAGGGCCAAGCCGGAGGCCTGACCCTGCAAGAAAACTTTACTGCACACAGCTGAAGGCCTTGCTTCGTGGGAGTAAGCTGCTTGCAGAGAGTTGAGCACAGTTTCTGGTTGGTAGCAAAGTCCTGCAGCCAAGATTATTGTATATATGTGCTCAGATACCCAAGCAAACGATTTAATGAAGGTAGTATAATTTTTCCTGTTTGCAACCACGCTTTGGATCATATGTCTGATATAAAAAACTGCAATAAAACGTATCCTGTTGCAAGGCATTTTAATAAGCAACACAATTGTAACACTGATCTTTCTAAACAATTTGAATTGACAGGGTCCCAGGAGAGGGGAGATACAGTGAGAAAGTTCTGAGATAATTGGAAATCAGATCCTGTTTGGAAATTGGATTCTTAATAAAGATCCCAACAGTCACAATATTGATAAAGAATTATCTGTTTTTGTGTAATCATGGTGTAGCGATTATGGTCGATCGGCTTGCAGGTATTTTGGAAGTAATTATGAATTTTGTATTAATCATTTAATTTTGTATTCCACATCTGCACTTTCGGTACATATATTAACATAGAGGGTCAACTTTGACAGACATGAGCTGTACTATGCCTACTGGGGCAACAAGACATGGAATGTTCAATATATGTACTGGATGTATTGTTCTGTGATGATTTCAGTATTTTACTGTTTATACTGTTTTAAGGTTTTAATTGGTTCGATATGAATTCTGTCTTTTGATTTTGCTTGACATTGATAGATACTAGATTTGTGATGGTTACAGACAAGCAGGCTGCTCTCTCTGTCCATGAATTGTACACATTTTATTTTTATGTAGTAGTAGGTCCTTTCTATTACTTTGAGGGGACACTTATGAACTGCATTTTTGTCCAATTGGACGAGAACATGTATACATAGTTTTATCAATTATATCACCGATTTATGGTATTGTCTAATTTATGCCTAATGTGGACTAACTTGATATTTGGTACTGTCTCAGATAAGTATTTTTTTTTAATAACAATTTTTATTGGAGACAAAACAGCAGCAGCAAAGACAGTATATAGGCAGTTCAGCTGTAGATGCATGCATTCAAGTAAGAGTAAAGTGTGCATTATCCTTCTGGAGCATCAACAATAACCCCGAGCAACAGGCTGGTCAGTAAAGAGGGCTACACTTATTTCCACAGGTCTGGGAACCACCACTTCTGCTCATATTTTGTTGGCCGGGGATTTATGCCCTCACGTCTGTGTCTGCCCCCTCCAATATTGCATTTCTCTCCCGTCTAAGTTCCACCGTGGGAGAAATACAGATATCCCCCCTATACTTATTCCAAAGCCCCCGCTTTTGAACCCATTTTCGAGGGAAGCCTCTACCTTTATATACATTTTTCTCTGCTACCATAGCATGGTCCATGTCCTTAGCCCAATCCCACAACTGTGGTAAAGTATCCACCCCCCCACTTCTGGGCAATATTTCTTTTCGCAATGCTCCATCCCATGGTGGCCCACGATTGTTCAGTTTGAGTGAGGTCTGTTGCCTCCCAGAAATTGAGGAGGCATAGGCGGGGAGATGGATGTATGGGTTTATCACAGGATCTAGTCATTTGTCGGGTAACGTCTATCCAGTATCATTGTGTGTGGGGGCATTCCCATAGGATATGTATGAATGTGCCTAATTGATTGCAGTGTCAAAGACAGTTTGTGTCTGGTCTCATGCCTACTTTAAATAGCAGTTTAGCATCGAAATATACACGGTGTAGAATCTTAAGCTGGACCAGCCGGAGTCGCATCGGGATGGCTACCTCGCGGGGGGAAGCCAGCGCTTCAATCCAGTCCTCATCAGTGATAGCACCCAAGACCTCCTCCCAACTAGCACGCAATTTCAGCATTGGATCGGGCTGGTTGTTGATGAGTTTCTTGTACGTTAGGGAGACTGCTTTCCTGTTTATTGGGTCCAGCAACAACCTGTCCTCCAGAGGAGAGGATTCTGGGAGGGAGGTGTCTGTAGGTAGGGCATAGTCTATGGCATGGCTAATCTGAAGATAGCGGAAGTGCTCTGATGGTGCTAGCTGATATTTGAGATGAAGTTCTGCAAATGAGGCCTTCTTACCCTTAATCCACATATCTCCCACCGTGGAAATACCGATCATGTCCCACTTATCAAATCCTTAACAAGTACTGAGGTGTCCCAAGATGTCGTGCTTCCACAGGGGGGTAGCTTTTGTCAGGCTCCCACGCCATCCCATCCGCCGTTGGACCCCATGCCACATTTCTACTGTACGGGCCGTAGGGCCGGTCAAACCTAGTTTCATGGGGTTAGAATATAGCGCTCTGTTCTAGCCTCCCTTCTCCATTAACCACAGATCAGTGCGGAAGCTGGGGTCAGTATGGGATCCAGACACCCATTTGTTAATGGCAACTAATTGAGACGCCTGGCAAACCAGGCGCATGTACGGCAACCCAATGCCTCCATTGTACCATCCCATAGTGAGCTTGTGTATGGCTATCTGAGGTGGCCCATTATCCCATAATAGATTTCTAACTGCTGCATCCATCTGCGAAAAGTAAGAATCAGGGACCGGGAAGGGGGTGTTTTGCAGGGCATAAAGAAAGCGTGGCAGGGTGAGCATCTTGAATAGAGAAGCCTACCCCAGAACGGTGAGGGGTAGCGTCTACCAGTGGGTGACATCAGATTTAAACCTCTGCAATGGACCCAACAGATTCCGCTCATAGAATGCTGCCTCGTCAGTTGTTATAAAGATGCCGAGGTATCGAAAACCCCGGGCCGCCACAGGGATGGTGTATCCCCGAGGACTCTGCGGCGGTTCACCCCAAAGGGAATACATCTGTGATTTGGACCAGTTTATCTGGTAACTGGAGTGGGCCCTGAATATATGGAAAATGAGGAGACCGCGGCAAAGTGAGTGCACCGGCGAAGCGAGATAAAGTAAAAGGTCGTCTGCGTATAGCGATATGTGGTCTTCGTGTTCGTCCGTCCATTTAAAACCTCGGATCCCGGGGTCCCCCCTGAACCAAACCGCTAAAGGCTCGAGGGCCCGGGCAAAGAGGAGCGGCGACAGTTGGCAGCCCTGCCTCGTGCCATTACACAAGGGGAAGGAGCCCGAACGATGGTTGTTCACCGAGACGAGGGCAATCGGAAGGTTGTATAATAATCTGATCCACCCAATCAACTTGGGCCCAAGACCAATGCGAGTCAAAACAGCGAACAGATAATCCCATGCCATGGTGTTGAATGCCATTTTTGCGTTAAGCGCGAGCAAGATCGCTTCCTCCACTATAGTCAACACACGACCCAGCGCGCCATGGACCCGACGTAAGTTACGTGCCATATTGTGACCTGGCATAAACCCAGACTGGTCCGGGTGAATCAAGTCAGCGAGATATGGAAGTAGACGGTTAGCCAACAGTTTGGCCAAGATTTTGGCCTCCACAATTATCAATGAGATAGGTCGGTAGGATGCGCACTCGTCCTCTGGTTTCCCGGGTTTGCGGATAACCACAATGGTGGCCTTGCGGATGTCGGCTGGGAGGAGGCCGGTCTCATAGCATTCATTGTACAGATTCAGTAAGTGAGGAGCGAGCTTCGTTGCCATAGGATTCATGAGTTCGATCGGAAGCCCACTAGGGCCCATCGCCTTACCGGCCCGGATATCTTGAATTGCTTTCCGAAACTCTTCTGAAAAATCAACATCTAAGGCCTCCCTATCTTGTTGGGAGACCGTTGATACCTCGATAGTAGCGAGGAGATCTGCTGCCCATGGTGCTTGTGAATCCTGTGGCATTTTGTAAATTTGCTCATTGTATTTGGCGAACGTCTCTGCAATGCCCTGAGGGTCAGTGATCAGAACATAATCTGCCCCCTTGATTGCGCACACCCATCTCGCCGACTGTTCTTTGCGTTCCAGCCTTGCCAGAAGTTTTCCTGTTCGTTCGCCCTATTCATATATTCGATGACTGGAGGCAAGAGTGCGCCTATTGGCGTCCTCTAACAGCGGCTGTTTATAATCCTGTCTCTTAACGCTAAGGTGTATAATCCTGTCTGTTAACGCTAAGGTTATGTTAGCAAGGCAGGCGGAATTGGTGAAGTCCTGTATGTGTTGTGCTTGGGTAAACAAGTAATATAATAACAAAACGCCAATGCTGCCATTCACACTTAACCATCAATTTGCACAGCTCACTTTTGACTTAAACATAAGGTGAGAGGGTCTGATTTTCTTGAATGAATCTGAGTTTTTTATTTTCTTTTTACTTCATATGATTATTTGATCATCTTTTTTTGCAAAACATTTTATCAAGTTCAAAAACAATATATACCATACAATATTTCGAAAACATTCCAATATATTAAAACACTCCCCTTTATTTTCTCATTCACCCAACCACTCATATGTGAATCACTTACATACACTCTCATACACTCAACAATACCATCGAAATATTTACAATAGATCAAAGAATAATAATGCACTGTATTTCAAATGCTGCCATAGATATGTGCTTGATGCATATTTTTAGTTGTTTTAACAGAATCTTATATCTTGAACAGTATTCTTATGGCATAGCAAACACCAGGTCTACATGTTTCGAACTCTTTTCAATCTCGAGTTCTCATCAGGACCACACTGTGGGATGAAGAAGTGGGAGACCTTCGTTAGAAATGGATTGTCTGCCATATTAGAAGCCACCAGGTAGCTCAACAGCCACTATTGAACATCTTACCTCATTCTTGTATCACAATTAATTGTGACATCAATATCACGACGCTGGACAACCTGAGTAACATTAAAGGACACCGCTTAGTTCAGCCTTACACCATAAACAACCGTCTAATACAATCAACCTAACTTAGTTATTATCACTCACCACTGTGTCTTGAATTCAGTGTTCTCCCTGAAAGCAACTGGCGATATTGTATATGTCGGCCTATGAGGAGAAATTTATCTATGAGAACAATCCCTTTATCCACTGGATAAATAATTGGAATCGCTTCATTGATGATGTCTTCTTTGTGTGGACCGGCCCAGAAGAGGAATTAATCAATTTCCATAATTGGTTAAATAATAGGACCCAAGAGATAAAATTCAGTCTAAATCATTCTAAGACCAGAATGCCTTTATTGGATGTCGAAATCTATCCCTCACAGGATGGAGGATTAATCACCACCCTTTATAAAAAAAGATACTGATCGGAACAAATCATTACATTTTCAAAGAAACCATCCCCGGAGCCTCAAGGAAAACCTTCCCTACGGGCAATTTTTAAGAATTCGTAGAAATTGCCATCAGAAAGAAGAATTCATGAAACATTCGGAGAAACTGATAACGAATTTGATGGAACGCGGTTACCCAAAAAAACTACTGAAACGAAGCATGAAAAGAGCATGGTGGACCCCAAGGGAGTGTCTTCTGGAAAAGAAAAACAAACAAAAAATGGACCGGATGGTTCTAGTCAGCACATACTGCCCAAATTCGAATAAACTAAAAAAAGTGATCAAGGGGAACTGGCACTTAATCAAAAATTTAAACGAGGAATTTACAAACGCCCCTCTATTCGCTTTTCGGAAAGAAGCCAGTATAGCGAACAAGTTGGTAAGAGCAGCAATTCCCACAAAGGAACAAGCAACCTTAAGAAACATGCTTGGTCTTCCGCCCATTCAAGGACACCACAAATGTGGGAGCTGCAATTGTTGTGCGACTACAGATGAAGGAAGTGTTTTCAAATATAGGACAATCTCATGGAGACACGAAACATTCACGAACTGCAAGTCACGGTATGTGATTTACGGAATAACATGCCCATGCAATTTGTTATATGTGGGAAAAACCAATCAAGAAATCAAGACAAGAATTCAACAACATCGATCAAGGATCAAACGGAAGGTCCCCAATGCTCCCTTAGTCCAACATTGGCAGCTAAAAAATCATACAGAAACTGACCTACGCTGGACTGTCATCACTAAGGTTGAGAAAGACAAGAGAGGAGGGGATTTGGATGTGAAATTATCACGCTACGAAGCAATGATGATAGTGAGATTTAATTCTGCAATGGAAGGATTAAATGAAATTTCCGAAATGTACAAATTATCATAAACGTACCCATGACCGAGGACCCTGACATTCACGCAGAATCAGAACAAGGACACAAGAATTTACGCTCAGTGTATTCAGACCGACAGCTGCTCCATTGTAATAGAACACTCTGCAAAAAGATTGCCGGATTGAGCATAGAAAACCTGATCAGACACCCAGTTTCTGCCAACAAGGACCCAGGGCCAACATTTTCAATTCACAACATGACCGCTATAGAGAATAATACTTTCCAACATGGCGCGGCTGTTCTACAGTACAACAGGACGGTTCCCAGAGCCAGCGCTTCCCGGAACTAGTATATACCGAGGTCACGCATGCGCATCAGACAGTACGACGGTCAGCGTACCAACAGATCCCGAGGAGCCGGCGTTTGGCAAACAAAACCACAAGACTAAGGTAATTACCTACACCGAGGCTCTGAATTTTGCTAGTGAAAAGGGGAAAAAAACGCTTCGTGCGCTGCAC
Source organism: Lissotriton helveticus (assembly GCF_964261635.1). Classification (NCBI taxonomy): domain Eukaryota; kingdom Metazoa; phylum Chordata; class Amphibia; order Caudata; family Salamandridae; genus Lissotriton; species Lissotriton helveticus. The sequence goes on from NC_136064.1 coordinate 87,239,164, forward strand.
CGCCGACCTGAAAAACATGTAATGTTTTGTCATTTCAGGGTTCCGAGTCGGCTCCCCACAATGGCGTCCTTCAAACAAGGTAAATACACGCCGATTAGCACAGTTACCCCCAAGAGCTCTGGGCGATCACACCGTAATACACATGGTTTTTGGTTGCTTCCACAGGGACATCATTGAGACATCCCCTAAACTAAAAGAATCCAATAATTCAAAAGAATTTAAATAGGTAAGAAAACAGAAAAGGGACCAAGAGCAGGAGACAGGGTTCAAACAAAAGGCTGTCTGATTGACCCATACATCTTTTGCTTTCAGGGAGAACACTGAATTCAAGACACAGTGGTGAGTGATAATAACTAAGTTAGGTTGATTGTATTAGACGGTTGTTTATGGTGTAAGGCTGAACTAAGCGGTGTCCTTTAATGTTACTCAGGTTGTCCAGCGTCGTGATATTGATGTCACAATTAATTGTGATACAAGAATGAGGTAAGATGTTCAATAGTGGCTGTTGAGCTACCTGGTGGCTTCTAATATGGCAGACAATCCATTTCTAACGAAGGTCTCCCACTTCTTCATCCCACAGTGAGGTCCTGATGAGAACTCGAGATTGAAAAGAGTTCGAAACGCGTAGACCTGGTGTTTGCTATGCCATAAGAATACTGTTCAAGATATAAGGTTCTGTTAAAACAACTAAAAATATGCATCAAGCACATATCTATGGCAGCATTTGAAATACAGTGCATTATTATTCTTTGATCTATTGTAAATATTTCGATGGTATTGTTGAGTGTATGAGAGTGTATGTAAGTGATTCACATATGAGTGGTTGGGTGAATGAGAAAATAAAGGGGAGTGTTTTAATATATTGGAATGTTTTCGAAATATTGTATGGTATATATTGTTTTTGAACTTGATAAAATGTTTTGCAAAAAAAGATGATCAAATAATCATATGAAGTAAAAAGAAAATAAAAAACTCAGATTCATTCAAGAAAATCAGACCCTCTCACCTTATGTTTAAGTCAAAAGTGAGCTGTGCAAATTGATGGTTAAGTGTGAATGGCAGCATTGGCGTTTTGTTATTATATTACTTGAGGCTGTGGCTTGGCCTTGCTGCTTGGGAGCCCGGACCCAGTGGTGTTTTCTTGGGTAAACAAGTAGTCAAGTCGTGATTGGCTGCCATGCACACCTGATTGGAACGTGAAGAGTGTGTCCTGGGGTGAGACCATCTCACCCCCAGGATCCTAAACTCAATAGTACCCTCAGAATAACAAACTCCTCCCCCTCCCCCCGTCTCGTTGCTCAGCGGGACTAAAACCGCCTGCCACCCCCAACATGCAGAGTGCCTGTCGCCCACCCATAAACAATTTATGGGAATGCAGGTGACCCCACTCCCGGTTTGTCAGACATGTATTTTAATGTCTATGATTTGCCCACATGGGCGATAGAATGGTTGTACCTAACTGTGGCATGATTACAGCAAACAAAGCATAAAATTACATTCTTTCAATCATTCATTAATCATTGTTACATCACCTTGGAATGTATTTATTCGGAGTCTGCTTTTCTTAAAGTATGATGAATTATTTGGGATCATTCAACATTATTATACCATCATGTTGCCGGAGAGTATGTTCTCTATGCTTATGAAACATTTGTTTCAGCATGGTGGTGGGGTGAATTTCATTTGAGAAAGGCATTTATGCTGAGGCGAGTTATCGTGATTGTATGAATAAACAAGATTGCTGACAATTGCCACCCTCGAGTGCCATTTTGTCTTCTCAAACTAAGGGTCAAGACAGTGATTGTGATGCATGCATGGAGCACCTTACCACCTGGAATCCCTTGTGCCTCCAGTGTATAAATGTACAATTGTGATCATGCACCATGCATTGAACACCTTACCACTCCGTACCCCTTATATGTTTAGTGACCATGATGCATGCATTGAAAACATTACCACAGAGAACCCCTTGTGTGTTCAGTGATCATAATGCATGCACAGAGCACCTTACTGCCCGGAACCCCTCTTCTGTTCAGTGATCATGATGCATGCACCGAGCGCCTTACCGCCTGGAACCCCTCTTCTGTTCAGTGATCATGATGCATGCACCGAGCGCCTTACCTCCCGGAACCCCTCTTCTGTTCAGTGATCATGATGCATGCACCGAGCGCCTTACAGCCCGCAACCCTTCGTGTGTTTGGTGATCATGATGCATGCAAGGAGCACTTTACTGCCCGGTACTCCTCATGTGTTCAATGATCATGATGCATGCATGGAGCCCCTTACCACCCGGAATCCCTTGTGCCTCCAGTGTATAAATGTACAATTGTGGTCATACACCATGCATTGAACACCTTACCACTCCGTACCCCTTATATGTTTAGTGACCATGATGCATGCATTGAAAACATTACCACAGAGAACCCCTTGTGTGTTCAGTGATCATAATGCATGCACAGAGCACCTTACTGCCCGGAACCCCTCTTCTGTTCAGTGATCATGATGCATGCACCGAGCGCCTTACCGCCTGGAACCCCTCTACTGTTCAGTGATCATGATGCATGCACCGAGCGCCTTACCGCCTGGAACCCCTCTACTGTTCAGTGATCATGATGCATGCACCGAGCGCCTTACCTCCCGGAACCCCTCTTCTGTTCAGTGATCATGATGCATGCACCGAGCGCCTTACCGCCCGCACCCCTTCGTGTGTTTGGTGATCATGATGCATGCAAGGATCACTTTACTGCCCGGTACTCCTCATGTGTTCAATGATCATGATGCATGCATGGAGCCCCTTACCACCCGGAATCCCTCGTTCCTCCAGTGTATAAATGTACATTTGTGATCATGCACCAGGCATTGAACACTTTACCACTCCTTACCCCTTATATGTTTAGTGATCATGATGCATGCATTGAAAACATTACCACAGAGAACCCTTTGTGTGCTTAGTGATCATAATGCATGCACAGGGCACCTTACCACCCGGAACCCCACTTCTGTTCAGTGAGCATGTTTCATGCATTGAGCGCCTTACCTACTGCAACCCTTCGTGTGTTCGTGATCATGATACATGCACGAGCACCTTACCGCCCGGGACCCCTCTTCCGTTCGTGATCACGATGCATGCACAAAGCGCCTTACCGCCTGGAATTCCTCTTCTGTTTAGTGATAATGATGCATGCACCGAGCGCCTTACCGCCCGGAACCCCTCTTCTGTTCAGTGATCATGATGCATGCTTCGAGCGCCTTACTGCCCGCAACCCTTCGTGTGTTCGGTGATCATGATGCATGCATGGAGCACCTTACTGCCTGGTACTCCTCATGTGTTCAATGATCGTGATTCATGCACGGAGCACTGTACCGTTAGGAACCCCTCGTGCATCCAGTTTGCAAGGAGCACCATACTGCCCGTAACCCCTTGTATGTTCGATGATCATGAAGCATGCAAGGAGCACCTTACGATCTGGAACCCCTTGTGTTCAGTGATCATGATGCATGCATGGAGCACCATACTGCCCATAACCCCATGTGCGTTCAGTGATCATGACGCATGCAAGGAGCACCTTACAATCTGGAACCCCTCATGTGTTCCGAGATAATGATGCATGCAAGGAGCTCCTTACTACCTGGAACCTGTTGTGTGTTCAGTGATCATGATGCATGCAAGGAGCTCCTTACTACCTGGAACCTGTCGTGTGTTCAGTGATCATGATGCATGCAAGGAGCTCCTTACTACCTGGAACCCCTCATGTGTTCCGAGATAATGATGCATGCAAGGAGCTCCTTACTACCTGGAACCTGTTGTGTGTTCAGTGATCATGTTGCATGCATGGAGCACCTTACTACCTGGAACCTGTTGTGTGTTCAGTGATCATGATGCATGCAAGGAGCTCCTTACTACCTGGAACCTGTCGTGTGTTCAGTGAACATGTTGCATGCAAGGAGCTCCTTACTACCTGGAACCTGTCGTGTGTTCAGTGATCATGATGCATGCAAGGAGCTCCTTACTACCTGGAACCTGTCGTGTGTTCAGTGAACATGATGCATGCAAGGAGCTCCTTACTACCTGGAACCTGTTGTGTGTTCAGTGATCATGATGCATGCATGGAGCACCTTATTATCTGGAACCTGTCGTGTGTTCAGTGATCATGATGCATGCATGGAGCACCTTATTATCTGGAACCCCTCATGTGTTCAGAGATAATGATGCATGCAAGGAGCTCCTTACTACCTGGAACCTGTCGTGTGTTCAGTGAACATGTTGCATGCAAGGAGCTCCTTACTACCTGGAACCTGTCGTGTGTTCAGTGATCATGATGCATGCAAGGAGCTCCTTACTACCTGGAACCTGTTGTGTGTTCAGTGATAATGATGCATGCAAGGAGCTCCTTACTACCTGGAACCTGTCGTGTGTTCAGTGAACATGTTGCATGCAAGGAGCTCCTTACTACCTGGAACCTGTCGTGTGTTCAGTGAACATGATGCATGCAAGGAGCTCCTTACTACCTGGAACCTGTCGTGTGTTCAGTGAACATGATGCATGCATGGAGCACCTTATGATCTGGAACCCCTCATGTGTTCAGAGATAATGATGCATGCAAGGAGCTCCTTACTACCTGGAACCTGTCGTGTGTTCAGTGATCATGATGCATGCAAGGAGCTCCTTACTACCTGGAACCTGTCGTGTGTTCAGTGAACATGTTGCATGCATGGGGCACCTTATAGCCCGGGACCCCTCGTATACAGTGATAATGATGCATGCATCGAACATGTTGCCGGACGGAATCTCGGTGCTCCCAGTCTCCCAGTGTACTGTACGCCTCGTATGTTCAGTCTAAAAACATCCACTCAGCCCAGTCCAATAATAGTCTAGAGCCGAGTCCAAATTCTGCAGACAAATCAAATTTAGGAGGCGCACATCGATCTGTAGGCCATGGCTTCGACCAAAGTGGTTTTACGCACAGAAAGCACTTAAAAGAGTTCAGCGCCATGCCCCACGAGAGAGCTGCATTCTGGAAACGCAGACATTCAGACTGCAAAACCACATCTTGGGATGCGTCTATCGCCGGGATATACACAGGCTGGCGCAGCACCATCCTCCGATCACCACAGCGTATCCTAGGGCAGGCCTGAAAACGATGCTTGAAATATGTAAACTCCCTCCCAGTGCCCTCTCGTTAAAGTTGAAGAAAGCCTCCGTAATATCCCACAAAGATTACCATCTCAGCCATCTAGACTATAGTGTGGCAAGTTTCTGTGAGACACTAGTGAGTATTTGAGCAGCGTTGACAGTTACTCTTCTGTACAATGTGGCGAATTAGACCCCACAAGGCTGGCAATAGCTGAAATAAATGAAGGATCGCTGTCCGTGGGGTTGAGATTCCTGTTCACACCCTGGCAGGTCGGCTCTCCCAGTCCGCGGTAATGAGAAAACAATGCCAAGAAAACGGGTACTTTGAATTCGGGGAAAGCGGCCCCTCTAGCATGGACGGGACACGGATTTAGGTGCTAGCTCGGTTTTGTTTCAAGTGTTGCCGGCTGGTTGCCTCGGTTGGCTTCACTTCCGGGTGGGCAGGTGCCGGGGGAGATTTGCTGGGTGGAAGTAGATTGCATTGTGTGTGGGGGAGGGAGTCAAAGGGTTTATCAAGAGGAACAAAGCCCTGTTTCGGCCTCTTTGTTCCTAACTTCCCGTGCCATAGGAGGCATAGGTCCTGCTGTGTGGTGTCCCGCGCACAACAGACAGCCTTCGAGGCAGCTGTCGGTCCCTCACATTGACTGCATAAACTCTTTAAGTTTAAGGTGGCGTTTCCCTTAAAGGTCACATATCCAGAGGTGAGCCGTTGGGGCCGGACTCTTCGGCGTGGTTGGTCGAAGGGCCGGCCGGTAGCCTATGCTCGTCGCATGATTGGCATTGATCTGGGTGTATTGAGCCAGGTGTTTCACCAGTTGTAGACCATGTCTGATTTATACATTACACCAGATGCCCTGGAATGGGGCGAGAAGATTGTGGGCCAGTGCCGGTCAGCTGCTGGCCTGCTTGCCGAGGTTCATTTCCCAAAGGGCCTTTGGGCACCTCTAACAATCAATGTTAACCTGTTGACATATAAAAAAAAACCTGAAATATAGTCTTGTAATAAATGCATTTCTCAGATGTTTATCTCAAAACCACAATTTGCTCTTGCGCTGGTGCTTTGTTGCTCACTGCGACCTGCTCCTATCAGACATGTAACCTATTGAAATTCCCTGTCCAACTCCATTTTACCACCCTGGACCTCTGGCCAGAGCAGACATGCAGACATTCCTTAGACCTTCTCCCATCCTTTTCACGTTGGCAGTAGCTGGCAAATTACAGTTGTGGTGCTCTGCGGAGTGGGAATGCCTGGTCAGGAAGTGACTGGAGCTAGCAGTTTCACAATCTCAGTACTGTTCTGAGTGACTATGGGTCCGATTTATACTTAGACGGGCAAAGGAGAAGTCCATCATGGCGACGGCGTAAAATACTCTGTCGCCCTGACCGAGTCCTCTCTTGCAAAATTTAGAAATGACCGCTACGCCTGTGAGCATTTCTTAAACATTGGCAGGAACTGCGATCACAGCAGCTTCTGTCAAAGCTTTGTTAAGGTTGGCGCACAGCTCTGTCAACATGATGGAGCCATCTGTCAAACGTATTTTGCTTTTTCAGTTTCGAAAAGAAAATCCCAAACAGCTGTATGTCCACTCATCTAAACTGGGCAGGTGAGCATATAACCATTTCTCGGACGGCCCTTACTCCGTCAGAGAAATTTGGCCATGGTGAAGATGGAGTAGCCTCTGCAGTTTCCAAACGATGGTCCGCTCACATATAAATTTGGCAGGTGGACCATTATACTGGCGGTAAGAATACTCCATCGCTGTTGCAACAGAGTATTCTTATCACCAATAAATATACAAATCGGCCTGTGTGTTTGCTCAGCTCACTTAGAGCAGGCAGTCAAGACTATTTACTAAGCACGTGGAGCAAAGGTCTTTCCTGTCCAGTTCGACAACCTCTCTGCAGTATTGTCAACAGTGCTATGGTTGCAGCCAAGCAAAAAAAAAAAAAGCAAACATTTAAGAAAAGAGTCTCAAAAGTGACAGCTTTGACTGCCAAGGCAAAAAATGTGTTGTCTTTGATGTCACGAAAGCCTCTGCAACTTTTTATGGTTAGGGATCGGTTAAACTGGATGGAGCAAAAACGCTTCTAGCTGAACTATTGATCAGCTGTCCAAGCAGTAGGGTATAAGCAGCGACACTGGAATTATGTGCAGCAGGGGAGGACTAAATCAAGCAGGAGGGGAAGACCAATTTATGCATCAAGAATACGCAAGTTATGTGACAATCAGCCAGATTCATCAAACTAAAATCGGCTCGCAAAGGGCCAGATTCTGAGAATCTGGCCCTTTGCGAGCGCTATTTTTGCATTTGGGATTCATCATCCCAAATGCAAAAATCGCAATGCTAGAAATCGCTAAATTGCGATTAATTGCATTTAAGGAATCTCAATTTGAGATTCCTTAAATGCAATTCATGAACCATTTTAAAATTGCGAATTCGCAATCTGGGGCCGCTATTTACCGCGAAGTCTAACGACGTGGTAAGTAGCAAAAATTTTGAAAAATGCACCAAAGCGCATTTTTCAAAGTTTCATGTTGCGCACACACATGCCCTAAAGGCATGTGTGTGCGCAACATATGTGCACACATCAATTTCAGGGGTGCAGCAGGGTGTCCTCTGGACACCCCTGCACCCTTGAAATAGCAATCTCAATTTGCGAATCGAATCGAATGAATGGGGAGATATTCCTTAATTGCGACTCGCAATTTGCGAGTCGCAATTAAAGAATTATTAGAAATCGCTATTTTGTAAGTGATTTCTTGATGAATAGCATTTTTCTATTCCTTAATAGCGATTCGGTATTTTTTGCTATTAAGGAATACCAAAATGTGTTCTTGATTAATCTGGGGGGATGTGGCATATTTTATGATGGTATTCTTGATTATTTTGACATTTGTACGCATAGTAACACTGTCTCTGCAAATATTTCTCCTAATTTGTACCTGTTTAACAATCAAATTCATACCCAAGCTACTGAAAATGGCTAGGAAACTTTTGTAAAAGGCCTTCCACTAGGCGTTAACACATGCTGCCAGGTGTGAAGCGAGTTTATATCCATTAGAACTAGAAAGAACATTGTTTTGGTTAAAATCTGCTGTTTATGGAGTAGATGATGAATTATGCGGAAAATCCCTAATTAAGCTGAAAACGTAGCAACCGCAGTATCACATAATTCCAGTGTCCCTGGGTGTAAATCACAGCCATTTAATTTGGCATTTGGCTGGAGTGATCGCTCTTCAATACCAGTGCTTACAGCCCAGTCACTATTTTTCAACAAAGCATCCCTCAATACTCACTTTTAATCTTTGTGATCTATGTAATATAAGTGACAGATTCATCTTTTAGCACTAATTGAATTCTATTGTATCTTATTCTGCACCTTATAGGGCAAAGAATAGGATAATTCTGTGGGGAAGGGAGAACTGGGGGACCAAAAAGACATTTTTGTATATTGTAAATTGAAAACCATTGAGTGATCTAATGTTGTGTTTTGTTGACTGCAAGCCCCAGGAGCTATCATGCCTGGAGCGTTTAGCTACAGCTCCGATTATGTGCCTCACTGTACCCGCTGCACAGGAAGGGTGCTTGGAGTTTCGAGGGGTGGGGCAGTCTTCGACTGGCAGAGGCTAGGCTCTCCCTTGTGGCTCTTGGACTCCGATTTTGACTGCTAGCAAGGTATTGATGTTCTCCAGTATTAGGGGTGTCTTTCATAGATTCACATGCTTGAATATTCCCCGTCGTCGAAGTGGGAGTTCCACGGTACATAAAATAGCAGTAATAAGTGTATATATATATATATATATATATATATATATATATATATATATATATATATATATATATATATGTAAAATTATTACAATTATAAAATACATATAAAGATATATATATATATATATAGATATAAAATACAATAAACTCAAAAGTACCATAGAACTGAATAGGCCCATAGAAAGCCTAAGGGAGAAACTCAACTTAGTAACATATCAGTGTCATTATGTTTTGGTCCATATTCCAGCCAATCAGGCTGCAGTTCCCTCTAGCACCTTCTCCTCAGAAGCCCAAGACCTCAGATTTTCTACCGCACGTCGTCTTCTTCTACTAGCTATTATTTCCTCAAAATGTCTTCAAATAAGAAATCTTTGTTTAAAGCCTGCCCTTCTTGTGGCAAACTGCGTCTGTTCCATGAGGATCCTCACAGTAAATGCATTTACTGTCTCTACCCAGACCACGAGGTTAAGAACTGTAAGTACTGTCGCACTTTTCCTCCCAAGACTCTGAGGGATGGAGAGGCCCGTCTCCTTCTGTGGCTACAGAAGTTGAAGACTTCAGAGTCTGTGGTTTCTGATGTGGAAAGTTTTTCTTCAAGTGTTTCCAAATCCTCTCAGAAGCGTGGGTCTGAAACTGAGCTTCCATCTCCTTTTCTTAAGAAGAGTAGACTGTTGGAATCCTCCAGGATTGTTTCCCCACAGGATTTGCTTCAGGGCACGTCTACGGGACCTGGTTCTCTGACGTCTGCGCCCAAAGCCATGCCTTCCTCTAAAAAATCTGGCATTGGCTCGTCGACGGGCTCGTCGACGCGCCCGTCGACGTCATCAACGACGACGAAGTCTGTAACCTCTACGTCGATGACGACATCTTCTATGTGATCCACTGCCGCGTCGACGACGATCACCTCGTCGACGGCAGCCCAGGAGACGAGACCCATTACATCGATTGTTAGGATCTCGTCGCCGAGTGTCAAGTCAGTACCGTCGACGAAGAAATCATCGTCGACGCTTCTCTCGTCGACGCGGACACCGTCGACGGTCCCGTCGTTGACGCGAATGCCGACGTCGAAGACCAAATCATCTAAAAGAAGCTCGTCGACGGCCTCGTCGACGGCGGCTCCGTCGACGACAGTAACATCAGCGCCGACGACTTCGTCGACGGCTATCTCGTCGACGGTTACTTCGTCATCGACGATCCAAGCTCCGATATCGTCGACGGCTCCGTCGACCGCCCCGTCGACGGATAAGACAGCTTCGTCGACGATGGGAAAATCTTCAATTTCAACTCCTCAGGTTGGTCGTACTATTACTGCTGTTGCTTCAACGGGCTCGTCGACGTCTCGTCCTCCTCCGACCTCGGCTACCATTTATACAGTGGTTACTGTTTCTTCCTTGAAGACGGTTCCTCTCATTCAACTAAGTCCTATAAGGAGTGGTGCCCGTCTTCCAGACAAATTGTTTCAATCCGGTGGAGAGGACTCCGACCACGAATCTGAGATGGAACAACTGTTTTCACAGGCATCAAGTCCATCAAATTTGAACATTAAGTGCCAGGAGTACAGTGATGAGGGTGACGAAGAGGAATATGTCGAAGGTGCGAATGATTTATTTCCTGTTGACGAAGCAGAAACTGTAACTTCAGAACCGGTTACACAAATTCCTTTCTCTTTAGTCAAAATTTGCAGCACATGCTTGATGACTATAACCGCAGGTTCCCTCCATCTACACCTGCCTCCCTGGCATTACCACCTCCTCCCCAGCCTCAACTAGTGTGGCTCAATGGTTAGAGCGGCAGACCCTGATGCAGAGGTCTAGCCCGGGACCAGGGTTCAATTCCCGCCTCGGCGGGTCTTGGGCTCAAAATTCCACGGACCTGATAATTCTCGCCTCGGTGCCTATTCGAATCATGGAGTCCCACTCTGCAACTCTGGGCAATAGCTTGCTTGATCTCCACAATGGCCCCCACAACGCTAAGGATGCTTGGCCTCCACCTTGGGGGTGCCCAGGAGTGGACACCTCACAGGGAAAGCCAGGATGGGTTCCACAGCGGTATTCGTACAAGCGCCTTGAGACCCTTGCGGGTGAGTAGTGCGCTATACAAGTATCAATTTATCAATTATTTATTTAACTACCAGCTCCACTAGCACCTGATACGGTTCCACCCGCTTCTCCGGGAGGAACAAGTCCTGACACTGACAATGAGGATCCTGCTCCTCAAGACACTGATGACGACGATGACGTCGATATGAATGAGTGGGACAATTACAGGGCACAAACACCTTCCACTCCGCCTACTTCACCTCTTGCATCTCCTCCAGTGGACATTGCAAACTTCCATAATTTAATGATCCGAGCTGCGAAACGCTTTCTTCTCCAGTATTAGGGGTGTCTTTCATAGATTCACATGCTTGAATATTCCCCGTCGTCGAAGTGGGAGTCCCACGGTACATAAAATAGCAGTAATATATGTATACATAAGTAAAATTATTATAATTATACAATACATATACACATAAAATATATATAAATATATATAAAAGTAAGGGGGACGGTGGCAGCTTCTCCCCACTCCGCTTGGCGCCACTCTCAGAGCATCCTGCTCTCAATTGTTTTAATTGTGTTGAAACTGTTAATATAGCTATTTTTAAAATTCACTCGCTAATCTGAAATAGCGTTTTAATAGGGGTCAGAATTGTTACTGTGCTGTGACTGATTTTGCTAGTTGCACTCTGTTAAAACAATCACATACCCACACGCACTTGAGGGACCAGCTTCCGTGTTGTCTGATCTGTGCCTGCCCGCCCAGTCCGACCCTCCAGCCAATCACGGGCGTGGAAGGAGGGGCAGAGCCAGGAACATCCGGGGAGGCGAGCGCTTCGCGCTCTAGCTCTCCCAGGCTCAAGGGCTATAAAGATAGCGAGGAGGCAACCGTTTGTGCGGTAAGGGGGACGGTGGCAGCTTCTCCCCACTCCGCTTGGCGCCACTCTCAGAGCATCCTGCTCTCAATTGTTTTAATTGTGTTGAAACTGTTAATATAGCTATTTTTAAAATTCACTCGCTAATCTGAAATAGCGTTTTAATAGGGGTCAGAATTGTTACTGTGCTGTGACTGATTTTGCTAGTTGCACTCTGTTAAAACAATCACATACCCACACGCACTTGAGGGACCAGCTTCCGTGTTGTCTGATCTGTGCCTGCCCGCCCAGTCCGACCCTCCAGCCAATCACGGGCGTGGAAGGCGGGGCAGAGCCAGGAACATCCGGGGAGGCGAGCGCTTCGCGCTCTAGCTCTCCCAGGCTCAACGGCTATAAAGTAACTCGTCGGCATCAACGCGCAGTGTTGACGCGCAGTGTGGCGCCTCCTCCTGCGCCGAAGACGAGCCTAAGACCAGCCCGTCTGCGCCCGTCCGCGACAGGACGGGGCTAGGGGCAGGGGACTATGGCGGATTTCATACACGCTCTCGAGCCGCGTCCTCGGCATGGTCCTACCTATACCAGTCAATCCCTAGTTGCCTTAAACAGGTACGCTGTCACTTTGTGCTCACATAAGGTATTAGGTACTTTGGAGGGACCATTTTCTTGCATGTTCTGTCATACTCAATTCACTAGCAATGCTGTAATCACTCCTTGTCAGCTAAAATCTACTAACTGTCAGCAAATTTCGCTTGACAGCTCTAATGATTTAACTCTGTCTTGCAAGAACCTACTGTGCAATGTTCGCTCTTTAGCTGCCCACTCCACCCAGGTCTGGGATTTGATAACATCAGAAAAGCCTCATCTATGCTTTTTAACAGAGACGTGGCTGAAGCCCCATTCTGTTCCAGCTATTACTATGGGGGTACCACAAGGATACAAATTAGTACGGATGGACAGGCCTATTAAAACTGGTGGGGGATTAGCTATTGTTTTTAAACAAGAAATTGAGGTCGTGGTCACTGAGACTGTATGTAATTCACAAATGGAGCTCCTCATCTTTACTGTAAACCCTAATTCTAAAAATACAAGGAAGGGAGCATTAGCCTATCGACCCCCAGGTCCACTCGGGAATTTTTCTCTCCAACTTGTTGAAACACTGGCCCCACACATACAGATAGATTCTGATTTTATCCTGGTAGGGGACTTCAATGTCCACAGTGAACTTTCCTCTTGTGTGGAGGCACAGACACTCTTGGCAGATCTAACCACCTTAGGTCTGCACCAAGTTAATCAGGGACCCACGCACTTAGCCGGTCATACTTTGGACCTTGTGCTTTACAATTCCGCTTCTATAAAGTGTCTACCTCCCTGCCAAGTGGATTGGACTGACCACTCTATTATTGAGTTCTATACTCGACTTACTCATGTGCCTAAGGGAGCACTGAAAATATTGGCTGATGTTAGAAGACCCTGGAATAAACTAACGCCTGAGAGCTTCAGGGAGAACTTTATCGAACCTAATTGGGCTGAATATGGCGATAATGTTAATGCGGCACTAACTGCTCTCAATGAAGCAGTAGCTATCTCCATTAATCATGCTGTTCCTTTTAGAACATACAAACCCCGTCCTGCCCCAAGACAAGAAGTCTGGTACACAGATGATCTTAGGCAACTAAAAATTACTGCACGGAAATCGGAAAAAATATGGAGAGCCACTCATAAGGCTGAGGATAAAGTCATTTATAGGACTGCCCAGAAAAACTACCATAAAGCTATTCGATCTGCTCGCAAACATCATATAGCAGACCAAATAACAGCAGCAGGTAAAAATGTGAAAGTCCTTTATCAGATCTTACAGACCTTTGTTAAGCCTGCAGCCTGTGAAACTGAGGGCACTGAGTCCCAAGTACTTTGCAACAACATCTCGCAGTTTTTTGTAAGGAAAATAGAAGGCATTTATGCAAAGATCTTAGCCTCAAATTCCTCCTCCAACATCTTGAGAACTGTGGATAGTATGGCTCCACTTCACCCCTGCATAACAGAAGTCAATGCTAATAAACTTGTTGAATTCCCCCCTATATCTATCGAGGAAATTGGCACTCTAATCAATCAAACTAAGAGTGGTTGCCCGTTAGATATTGTTCCAGCTCGGATCATGTCTCTTCTAAGGGATGATCTAGGAGTAGGGATTCAACAGGTGCTTAATCTATCCTTAGCATCAGGTGATGTTCCCCTCAATTGGAAGCGTGCTTTGGTGAGGCCTCTACGTAAGAACAACTCCATCCCATGGACTGACCTCACGAACCTGAGACCCATCTCTCTTCTCCCTTTTTTAGGGAAGCTGGCCGAGAAGTTTGTTAACCGGCATTTATCCAACTACATTGAGAGTGTAGGGGGACTAGATCCCTCTCAATCGGGTTTCAGGCCTAGGCACAGCACCGAGACCGCCTTGCTGTCCGTCACTGACAATCTTCACATGCTTCAGGATAAGGGGTACTCCGTTATCCTGGTGCTATTAGATTTGTCAGCGGCGTTTGACACGGTGTCACACGAGATCATGACCTCCAGACTAGTTAACATCGGTCTGGGTGGCAAGGCGCTGGCTTGGCTGAGGAGTTTTTTCAGCATACGCACTCAGAGAGTAATACTGGGTTCTTACCAGTCAGAGGAGGTGGAGATCTCAAAGGGGGTGCCACAGGGCTCCTGCTTGAGCCCTACGTTATTTAATATCTATGTGGCACCCCTAGCTAACATCGTTAGATCCCACGGGTTTATCCCTGTATCGTATGCAGACGACACACAACTCCTCTTTCCCTTTAAAATCTTGACTCCTGAAGTGCGCCACTCCTTTGCCCAAGGGATGAAAGAAGTGGCACACTGGATGGCAGCAAATCTCCTTCAGTGCAACGTCTCCAAGACGGAGGTGATGCTCTTTGGGGAAGCAAAACGACTGTGGACTCCGGACTGGTGGCCCTGTGACCTTGGCCCAGTCCCAGAGCCAAAAATGGTAGTGAAAGATCTGGGAGTCAAACTGGATCAGGAGCTTACCTTAAAACATTACGCCATTTATGTAGTAGGCTCCTGTTTTCATGTCATTGGTCTTCTCCGTAGGGTGTTCCCCATGCTACCCGACTCCACCAGAAAAACTTTAGTTCAGTCAGTCGTGCTGAGTAGACTGGACTACTGCAACGGTCTGCTGCTAGCCGCCAATGAAGGGGTCATCGCTAGACTTCAAGTTGTGCAGAACACGGCTGCCCGCCTTGTTCTTAATGCCCCGGCCAGGACCCCTTCAAAACCGCTTCTTAAAAAACTCCACTGGCTCACCATAAAACAGAGAGTGCTGTTTAAAACTTGTTGCACTATCCACAAGCGCCTGTCTGGTAGTGGTCCGGAGGTCTTAACTAAGAAATTCATCCCATATATCCCCGCAAGAACTCTGAGATCTGGAGACCATGAACTATTATGTGTCCCCAGATTCTGGAAAACACGACAAGGTGGTAGAGCTCTGTCAGTGGCAGGCCCGAAACTTTGGAATGAACTTCCATTGGAAATCAGAGCTTGCAGGGAACATCTTCCTTTCAGGAAAAAGTTAAAAACTTTTTTATTCAACTATTGATACTGTGGTACATTATTAACACATGACAGGGCTATTTGCTTTCTGATGTTGCCAAAGGCGCGGAGATACTCCCCAGGGAGTCGATTCCCAGCGCGGTATAAGCTTGCAAATAAATAAATAAATAAATAAATAAATAAACTCAAAAGTACCATAGAACTGAATAGGCCCATAGAAAGCCTAAGGGAGAAACTCAACTTAGTAACATATCCATGTCATTATGTCTTGGTCCATATTCCAGCCAATCAGGCTGCAGCTCCCTCTAGAACCTTCTCCTCAGAAGCTCAAGACCTCAGATTTTCTACCGCACGTCGTGTGAAGGGAGTCTCCCTGAGCTCTGCTCAGTTTTCATCTTCAACTAGCTGTTATTTCTTCAGAATGTCTTCAAATAAGAAATCTTTGTTCAAAGCCTGCCCTTTTTGTGGCAAACTGCGTCTTTTCCATGAGGATCCTCACAGTAAATGCATTTACTGTCTCTACCCAGACCACGAGGTTAAGAACTGTAAGTACTGTCGCACTTTTCCTCCCAAGACTCTGAGAGACAGAGAGGCGCGTCTCCTTCTGTGGCTACAGAAGTTGAAGACTTCAGAGTCTTTGGTGTCTGATGTGGAAAGTTTTTCTTCAAGTGTTTCCAAGTCCTCTCAGAAGCGTGGGTCTGAAACTGAGCTTCCATCTCCTTTTCTTAAGAAAAGTAGACTTTTGGAATCCTCCAGGATTGTTACCCCACAGGATTTGCTTCAGGGCACGTCTACGGGACCTAGTTCTCTGACGTCTGCGCCCAAAGCCATGCCTTCCACGAAAAAATCTGGCATTGGCTCGTCGACGGGCTCGTCGACGCGCCCGTCGACGTCTTCAACGACGACGAAGTCTGTCACCTCTACATCGACGACGACCTGTTCTATGTCATCCTCTGCCGCGTCGACGACGATCACCTCGTCGACGGCAGCCCAGGACACGAGACCCGTGACATCCATTTTTAGGATCTCGTCGACGAGTGTCAAGTCAGTACCGTCGACGAAGAAATCATCGTCGGCACTTCCCTCGTCGACGCGAACACCGTCGACGGTCCCGTCGTCGACACGAATATCGACGTCGAAGACCAAGTCATCTAAAAGAAGCTCGTCGACGGCGCCTCCGTCGACGGTGCCTCCGTCGACGGCTGTCACATCAGCGTCGACGACTCCGTCGACGGCTATTTCGTCGACGGTTACTCCGTCGTCGACGGTCAAAACTCCGTCGACGGATAAGACATCTTCGTCGACGATGGAAAAATCTTCAATTTCAACTCCTCAGGTTGGTCAGACTGCTACTGCTGTTGCTTCGACGGGCTCGTCGACGTCTCGTCCTCCTCCGAAATCAGCTACCATTTATACAGTGGTTACTGCTTCTTCCTTGAAGACGGTTCCTCTCATCCAACTAAGTCCTATAAGGAGTGGTACCCGTCTTCCAGATAAATTATTTCAATCCGGTGGAGAGGACTCCGACCACGAATCTGAGGTGGAACAACTGTTTGCACAGGCGTCAAGTCCATCTGATTTGAACATTAAGTGCCAGGAGTACAGTGATGAGGGTGACGAAGAGGAATACGTCGAAGATGGGAATGATTTATTTATTTAGTCAAAAATTTGCAACACATGCTTGATGACTATAACCGCAGGTTTCCTCCATCTACACCTGCCTCCCCGGCATTACCTCCTCCTCCCCAGCCTCAACTGCCAACTCCACAAACACCTGCTACGGTTCCACTCGCGTCTCCGGGAGGAACTCGTCCTGACACTGACAATGAGGATCCTGCTCCTCAAGACACTGATGACGACGATGACGTCGATATGAATGAGTGGGACAATTACAGAGCACAAACGCCTTCCACTCCGCCCACTTCACCTCTTGCATCTCCCCCAGTGGACATTGCAAACTTCCATAATTTAATGGTCCGAGCTGCGAAACGCTTTCATCTCACTGTAGAGAAACAGCAACATGAGAGTGAATGCTTCCTGTATGATTTTAAGGACATTTCACAAAGACAATCACACACAATTCCAATTATTGACTTTATTTGGGCGGAGGGCCTTAAGCTTATGGAACGTCCTAACTCAGTACCTGCAGTCTTACCCAGACTGGACAAGAAATATAAGGCTCCAGCGTCCGCTCCAGCCTGCTTGGTATCCCAACCAAAAGCAGACTCAGTTATTACTCAGGCGGCACAAAAAAGATCTCGTAATCCAGCAACACCACTCACATCTCCTCCTGATCAGGAAGGCCGCAAGCTGGACTCTATAGGGAAAAAGTTTACAACAATGGCAGCCACTACTGTCAGAGCGGCTAATACTTTAGCTATTCTGGGCCGTTACGACCGCCAGATGTGGTCCGAGATTGCCGCATTGCTTCCTCAGATGTCTGAGACCATCCGTGCGGAAGCACAGGCCATTATCCAGGAGGGTGAAGTAATCTCTTCTGAAATTATCGAATGCGCCCTCGATATTTCATCCACGGGCTTTCGCCAATTAGCTGGAGCTACAGTCCTGAGGCGTCAAGGCTGGCTAAAATCTACGACTTTTCGCCCAGAAGTCCAAGTGAAGGTCCTTGATTTGCTGTACGATGGAGAATCTTTGTTTGGCAAACATGTGGACGATGCTCTTGAAGCGATCAAGAAGGACACTGACACTGCAAGGTCCTTAGCTACTCTCCAATATAAGAAGCGGCCCTTTCGGGGAGCACGAGGTAGAGGTGGTGGCTCCTCTACTTTTCG
Source organism: Lissotriton helveticus (assembly GCF_964261635.1). NCBI lineage: Eukaryota > Metazoa > Chordata > Amphibia > Caudata > Salamandridae > Lissotriton > Lissotriton helveticus. The sequence goes on from NC_136064.1 coordinate 87,257,347, forward strand.
TGGATCAGGCCAGTATCGCTCATACAATTCCTACAACGATAACCGGCAGAGAGGTTCATATCAAAACCAAAATCGTCAATCTTCCTCCAGACCATACCAAAGGAAAATAAATTATAGAGGTGGTGCAAACAACAAAAAACAGTGACAGTTTCAGTTCCTTTCGTCTGCCGACGGCGCATCTTGGAGGTCGCATCTCAAAATTCTTTTGCAAATGGTCCGCAATCACCTCCGACCAATGGGTCCTGGACGTTGTCTCCAAAGGCCATACCCTGGAGTTCACAAAATTCCCTCCCAATCGTCCACCTTCGGGGCCACCCTCTCCCCACCTCAAAGAACTTTTGGCCCAGGTGAAATTAATGATCCTGAAAGGAGCCATCGAGGTAGTGCCGCTAGGTAGTGCCGCGTCAAGAAAAAGTCGGGAGAATGGCGTCCAATTTTAGATTTGCGGGCACTAAACAAATTCATCCTTTCCAAAACTTTTCAAATGTTAACTCTGCTCCAAATCCTGAATTACCTCAATCCAGGGGAATTCTTCTCAACGATAGACCTCCAGGACGCATATTTCCATGTGCCAATTCACCCCAGACACAGGAAGTATCTGCGCTTCACAGTCGGACACCTACACTTCAAATTCAAGGTCCTACCATTCGGCCTCCGTTCAGCACCGTGGGTCTTTACCAAGATCATGGCCCCGGTAGCTGCCTTTCTACGCCTACGAGGCATACAATTCTATCCATACCTGGACGACTGTCTCATAAAAGCTCAGACTCTTCAACTGGCAATCCAGCATACACAGTCTTGCCTCTCCCTGTTTCAAGACTTGGGTCTTTCCATCAATTGCCAGAAGTCACACTTTCGCCCATCTCAGCGGCGAGATTTTCTAGGAGCCTCGCTAGATTCTCATCTGGCAATGGTTTTTGTCTCCCAGGAACGACAAGACCGTATGCTCAAGATGGTACGATCACTCCAGTCAAAACTGTACGTTTCAGTCCGGATGTTGAAATCATTCCTCGGCATGGCCTCTTCTGCAATACAGTTGATTCCTCACTGCCGACTACATATGAGGGTCATCCAAGAAGAGTTGGACAAGCAGTGGAAACAGATCTCAGGATCTTTCAACGACAGGATCCTTCTCACGCCCCGCATCCTACGGGCTCTGGAGTGGTGGGCTCACCCTCCAAACATTTCAAAGGGTCGGTCTTTTCAAGACACTGCTCCAACTCTAACGCTTACGACCGATGCATCCCTGGAGGGCTGGGGTGCACATATCGAAGGCCTGTCAGTACAGGGAAAATGGACGGCGGTCCAGCGCACTTGGCACATAAACCCCCTGGAGCTTCTGGCGATCTTCCTTGCCCTAAAGTCTTTTCACAGGATTGTTCAAGGTCAATCCCTGCTGGTGAGGACAGACAACACCACCAGCATGCATTACCTGAACAAGCAGGGCGGCACCAGGTCCCTTTTGCTTTCCCAACAGGCACAGGAGATCTGGAATTGGGCGATTTGTCATCAAATTCATCTCACAGCCATCCATGTGCCGGGTGTTTCCAATGTTCTGGCAGATTCACTCAGCAGATCATTCTCGGACAATCACGAGTGGGAACTCAATCAACCAACTCTCGAGTTCATCTTCCGCCAGTGGGGCCAGCCGCAAATGGATCTTTTTACGACTATCACCAACAGGAAATGCCAACGCTTTGCAAGTCTTCGTCCCCACAGAGAGTCGAGCGGAAATGCATTTTCGATCAGCTGGTTGAACGCATTCAGCTACGCTTTTCCTCCGCTTCCACGCTTACTACACAGAATGAGGCTTCAACCCTGCCACATCATCCTGATTGCACCCAAATGGCCGAGGCGCCCATGGTTCTCGGATCTGCTCTTGTTCTCCCAGAACGAGCCAATTCCGCTTCATCCACTGCCTCACCTCCTCACAATGCAGCAGGGGCAGATTTGCCATCCGGATCCGGCATACCTCCAGCTCCATGCCTGGAACCTCAACACCATGAATTTGCGCGTCTAACCATCGACACTGACTGTCGGGAGGTGTTGGCGCACGCCTGTGCTCCTTCCACCATTAAAACCTATCAGTTGAAGTGGAAGCGTTTCTGTGTCTGGTGTCACGCCAAAGCCTTGGATCCGATGACTGCCAAACCAGAACAGATCCTGCCTTTCTTCCTATCCCTTGCAAAGTCAGGACTTTCCCACTCCACTCTGAAAGTCTTTTTAGCGGCTCTCTCCCGCTTCCGCCATGATGGTTCGACTTCACTGTATTCATCTAGAATCATCCAACAGTTTTTTAAAGGTCTCTTCCGTATGTTTCCACGCATTCGGCGTCCTCCACCTGCTTGGCGCTTGAATCTGGTTTTGTCTCAGCTCCTCCTACCTCCTTTTGAACCCATCCACTCAGCAAGCTTAAAGTTCCTCACGTGGAAAGTTGCCCTATTGCTTGCCTTGACATCATCTCGGCGTGTCAGTGACATTCAGGCATTCACAATTCAGCCTCCTTTTCTTCAGTTTTCAAAAGACACTGTTACATTACGTACTAACCCAACATTTATTCCGAAAGTTCCCAGTGATTTCCATCTCAACGAACCCGTCATTTTAAGAACTTTCTTTCCTAATCCACAGACTTCTGCGGAACGTTCATTGCATTCCCTGGATGTGAAACGTTGCCTTAAATTTTACATTCAGCGCACTGCATCCATCAGGAAACCTGATCAATTGTTCGTGGCCTACGGCCCGATCTGTAAAGGACAACCTGTTACCAAACAAACTATTACTAGGTGGATTTCCTCCACCATTACCTTTTGTCATCAACGGGCTGGCAAGCCTCTTCCAGCTTCAGTACGTGCTCATTCCACTAGAGCTGTGTCAGCCTCTGCTGCCCTCTTTGCGGGGGTACCTCTACGACACATTTGCAGAGCTGCTACCTGGTCGAGCAGCCATACTTTTACGAAGCACTACTGTCTGCAGTCAACAGACGCCGCTGATGCAGCAGTCGGACAAGCGGTGCTGCGGAATCTTTTCCAGTGAAGGTGAGCCTCTGTTGCTACCCGCCTCCAGACATAAAGGTTTTTTCCAATTTATATATATATATATATATATATATATATATATATATATATATATATATATATATATATATATATATATATATATATATATATATATATATATATATATATATATATTTATTATATGCTTCAATTTACTGTTACCTTTATGACTTATATGGTGCTTACTGCTTTCTGCTCTTATTCAAGCATGTGAATCTATGAAAGACACCCCTAATACTGGAGAAGAACATAAGTTACTTACCTGTAAACTGTGGTTCTCCAGTATTGGTGTCTTTCATAGATTCACATGCGATCCTCCCCTCAGAGGCTCTCTTCTCCTCAGGCACTTTTGGTTACTATGTGCTACGAAAATCTGAGGTCTTGGGCTTCTGAGGAGAAGGTTCTAGAGGGAACTGCAGCCTGATTGGCTGGAATATGGACCAAAACATAATGACACTGATATGTTACTAAGTTGAGTTTCTCCCTTAGGCTTTCTATGGGCCTATTCAGTTCTATGGTACTTTTGAGTTTATTGTATTTTATATCTATATATATATTTCTATGTATATGTATTTTATAATTATAATAATTTTACATATATATATATATATATATATATATATATATATACACTTATTACTGCTATTTTATGTACCGTGGGACTCCCACTTCGACGACGGGGAATATTCAAGCATGTGAATCTATGAAAGACACCAATACTGGAGAACCACATTTTACAGGTAAGTAACTTATGTTCTTTTGTTATTTGTCGCATGCCAGATTACCCCCGATTTTTTTCTTCAGTTTTGGGAGCCGACCAGCCTGACCTAGTCAGTGCCGGCCGCTCAACCCGCCGCGTGGCTCCTCCCGAGGTCACCCGGCCCCCCTGCCGCCACCACCTGCTCGCAGCCACCTGCCTCCACTGAGCCCCTGACTGCGACCTTCTCCGTGCGTTGTCTGCGACGCTGCCGCCTTGCCTTCACTGTGCCCCGGAGTGCCCGCGCTCTTCTGCCTGCATTGTGTGTGCCTTGCCTGATTGTCCTCTGTGCCCCTGACAGCCCGCGCTCGTCTGCCTGCATTGTGTGTGCTGCCTGATTCTCCTCTGTGCCCCTGATTGGCCGTGCTCATCTCCCTGCACTGTGTGTGTTTTTCTCCGCCTGTTTGCCCGCTGTTTGGCCCCCTGCCTGGGTGTACCCTAGCCCCTAGCGCTTCAGCCGCCGCTCCACCCCGCTGCCCCCCCCCCCCGCGGCACCGCCCCCTCGTCATCTGGGCCCTCTCCCATACGCCACCCCGCTCCCACCTCCCAGCTGCTCCTCCCTCGCTCCGCCCCCTCCACTCTCCATTTATGGCAGAGTCCACGCAGCGGTCACGCGCAGCGGGCGCGCCGATTTTGCGCCAAAGGCAAGCTTGTCTACGCCCGTCCACGCCTGGACCGCGCCCAGCGCCGGACCCCCTGTCCCCCGCAGATGCCAGCCCACCCGCCGAAATTACGACGACGCCACCCTCAACGCGCTCAACACCGGCCGGATCCCCGCCTGCTACCGAGCAATCCCAAGACGCACCCACGGACCCTTCACCTGCCAATCCTGCAAATTCTCCTGCATTCGGACCTGTACTGCACCCGCCAAGCCGAGCACCAGCAGCATTCACCTGAAGTGCATCCTGCTCAACACCCGTTCCGTCCACAGACACGCCGTGGAACTCTGGAACCTGCTCGACACCACATCTCCAGACGTCGCCTTCCTCACAGAAACATGGATGAACGCCTCCTCAGCGCCCGACATCGCCATCGCCATCCCGGACGGATACAAGATCACCCGGAGGGACCGCGTCAACCAGACAGGAGGAGGCATCGCCATCGTCCACAAGAACACCATCCGCATCACGACCAACTCCGACGACACCCTCACAGCCGCCGACCATCTCCACTTTCAAATACACACCGACCCCAAGACCACACTCAGAGGCACCCTCATCTACAGACCCCCAGGACCTCGCACACAATTCAGCGACGACATCGCAGACCTCATCAGCCCACACGCCCTCGCCTCCGCTGACTACATCCTCCTAGGGGACCTCAACTTCCACCTGGAGGACAACAACAACACCGCCGCCCTGCTGGACAACCTCGCCAACCTAGGACTCAAGCAACTAGTGAACACCCCCACCCACTACGTCGGACACACGCTGGATCCAGTCTTCTCCTCCAGCAAGTACATCTCCTTCAGCCACTCCACCGGACTCCACTGGACAGACCACAGTTGCGTCCACTTCAGCTTCAGAAGGAACACGACTCACCGCCACCCGCAACAGGCTCCCCGCAGGAGCTGGAACAAGATCACCACCGAACAGATCACCACATCCCTGTGCCAGAACCCTCCCGCCTGCTCAACGGACCCCAACCAAGCAGCCAACAACCTGACACAGTGGATCACCAACTGCGCCGACAACCTCGCACCTCTGAAAAACCAGCCCAGCAGGCCCGGCAGCAAGAAAGCCTCCTGGTTCAACGACGACCTCAAGACCTCCAAGAATAACTGCTGCATCCTCGAGAAAGCCTGGCGCAAAGACCCGACTACAGACAACATGGCCACCTACAAGCACGCCTCCCGCAAACACCACCAGCTGATCCGCACCACCAAGAAGACAGCATTCAAGGAACGACTAGACAACAACGCACACAACAGCAAGGAACTCTTCAGCATCGTCAAAGAGCCCTCCAACCCCAGCGCGGCAAACAACGACATCACTCCCTCACAAGACCTCTGCGACTCACTCGCCTCATTCTTCCACAGCAAGATCACCGACATACACAACAGCTTCGGCGCCCAGACCACGCACCCAACCACCGAACCGACGCCCCCCACCTCCACCCTCCGCGCCTGGACCCCGATCAGCACCGATGAACACCATCCACTCCGGATCTCCAACCGACCCATGCCCCCACCACGTCTTCAACAAGGCCGACTTTTCATCGCACCCCAACTCCGGGACATCATCAACTGCTCCTTCGACACCGCAACCTTCCCGGAGAGCTGGAAGCATGCCGAACTCAGCGCCCTCCTGAAGAAACCATCAGCAGACCCCACCGACCTCAAGAACTACCGCCCCATCTCGCTCCTCCCTTTTCCGGCCAAAGTCATAGAGAAGACCGTCAACAGACAGCTTGCCGCCTTCCTCGAGACAAACGGATCCCTCGACCACTCGCAGTCCGGCTTCCGGGCCAACCACAGCACCGAGATCGCCCTCATCGCAGCCACTGACGACATTCGCGCCCTGCTCGACAACGGGGAAACAGCGGCCCTCATCCTCCTGGACCTCTCCGCAGCATTCGACACTGTCTGCCACCGCACCCTAGTGCAGCGTCTCAGCAACATCAGAATCCAAGAGAAGGCACTAGAGTGGATCATCTCGTTCTTCGCCGGAAGAACCCAGAGAGTCCGCCTCCCCCGTTCAGATCCGAGGCCACCGAAGTCATCTGCGGCGTTCCGCAAGGATCATCACTCAGCCCCACCCTCTTCAACATCTACATGAGCCCCCTCGCAGCCATCGCACGCCAACACAACCTCAACATCATCTCCTACGCCGACGACACCCAGCTGATCCTCTCCCTCACCAACGACCCAGCCACCGCCAGAACCAACCTACACGAAGGGATGAAAGACGTAGCCGAGTGGATGTCGAACAGCCGCCTGAAACTGAACTCAGACAAGATGGAAGTCCTCATCCTTGGATCATCACCCTCGGCCTGGGACGACTCCTGGTGGCCCCCTGCCCTGGGCAGTGCACCCAAACCTACGGACCACGCACGCAACTTGGGCTTCATCCTGGACTCCTCCCTCTCGATGACCAGACAAGTCAACGCCGTCTCATCATCATGTTTCAACATCCTACGCATGCTCCGAAGGATCTTCCGTTGGATCCCCACCGAAACCAGGAAGACGGTCACCCAAGCACTCGTCACCAGCCGACTGGACTACGGAAACACCCTCTACACCGGAACCACAGCCAAACTACAGAAAAGACTCCAACGCATCCAGAACGCCTCCGCATGACTCATCCTGGACATCCCCTGACACAGCCACATCTCCGGACACCTGAGAGACCTGCACTGGCTCCCCGTCAACAAGAGAATCATGTTCCGACTCCTCACCCACGCTCACAAGGCCCTCCACAACCTGGGCCCCAGGTACCTCAACAACCGCCTGACCTTCTACATCCCCACCCGCCAGCTACGAACGACCAGCCACTCCCTCGCCGCCGTTCCTCGCATCCGAAGAGCCACCATGGGAGGAAGATCCTTCTACCTGGCAGCCAAGACCTGGAACTCCCTCCCCATCCACCGCCGCCTGACCCAAGACCACATCTCCTTCAGGAAGCAACTCAAGACCTGGTTGTTCGAGCAGTAGCGGACCCCCCTCCCCCCTTCGCCCCCAAGCGCCTTGAGACCCTCCGGTTGAGTAGCGCGCTATACAAATTTCGTGATTGATTGATTGATGGTTAGAGGCGGCAGACCTGTAAGCAGAGAATGGCCCGGGACCAGGGTTCAATTCCCGACGCGGCAGGGTCTTGGACCAGGGTCAACGGACTCGATAATTCTTGCCTCAGTGCCTACTCTAACCAGGAAACACACTCGGTAACTCTGGGCATTAAGCTTGCCTCATCTCTACAACGGCCCCCCACAGACGCCGGGGATGCCTGGTTTCACCCTGGAGATACCCAGAAAGGGACCATCTCACAGGGAAAACCAGGACGGGTTCCCCAGCGGTCTACAGCGCCAGGACACTCGGGTAGAGTAACAGTGCGCTTTACAAGTATCCAACATTGATTGAGTCGACCTTTTTAATCAATCGAGTCTGCCCTGTTTTGGGATCCAGTCCCTCGCGGTAGTGTCACGAGGAAACAAACTGGGTTGCGTGAAAGTTCTCTACCCCTAGAATTCCTCTCAAGATGCCTTCATCACACGGTGATCAAGGGGATTATACAATTAGTCGAAAGGAGTCTTACTCACTATGGATATATCATATCGCGTTTCTGCTACCATAGCTCAATCTAAGCCGCCTGTGCCAGCCCTTATGAGCAAATTAGGAACTGATTTGGCCTGCGTCTCTCCTACTGGTGGTACTTCTGGTCCATTTGAGGATTCAGTTCTTACTGCTTCACCCCTACAGGATATGGACCAGGTAGCAAAATGGAAAAAGCGGGGCCAACCATAGGACCCAGGCTAACATTGATGAATCAGGCGACCAACAGCACACTTTTTTCCTATGGTGGATGATTTTAAACATGATCTCATAAAACAGATTTGTGATAATCTTAAAAAGTATTCTAGATGCCTGGCCTCAGCGTCTTTATGAGCTCATTCGAGATTTTTGTCTGTAGTGGGCCTGGAGGGGACTTAGGTCAATACCAGGCCTGCTCCGCAGCCACATTCTACGTGTTTGATGTTGCCAATTAACCCTGAAGTCAGGTCCCAGGGGGCCAAGGCTACGAGAAGGACCCCTCCAGATAATAACAGGTACCGTGACATGGAAGAGTGTTTGCTCATGGAAGCAATAAGGGAAGTGGAACGACCAGATAGCTGCCATGATCCCAACCGAAATGTATGTACTGGAGCTGGCAGGACTTAGGTCTGTAATTTACAACCTGCAGCACGTCCATAAGTCCTAGTTTTGACTGATGTGTCTTCTTTAGCACAACAGACCACAGAAACAACTCAACAGATAATTACTTTGGCTGCATGGGATTATTAAGTGTAGGGGCTGGTGTCTAAGAACATTTTATTTTGCAAGGTGGTGGCGCTGGGTGGGTCCTATGGAGAAGGAATTCAGGAGCGACTGTATAACTGTTAACCGCTTCAGCGCGGCGCGAATTTTCGCGCTGTGCTGAGCGTTCTAAGAAACGGGTGTGGTCGTGACGGAACGGTTCCGTCATGAGCACAGCTCAACCGTCGCTCATGACGGAACCGTTCCGTCATGAGCATCGAAGGGGTTAATATTAGAAGTCTGCTTGTCGCCGGTGATTTTATTCAGTCATCATATGTTGATTGAAAGTGTTGGAATGGGTGAATATGATGTTGGTGATTACCCTGATACGTGCAGGTCTGACAACCGCAATACCAATAAATGCAATGTCAACGTATGCTATACTCTGTGCCCGTACAACCATGCCAGTGCCCAGCAATGCAATGCTAATGTAGGTCATAACCTGTACCTGCACAGTAGCGCCAACACCAACAATGATGAGATCTTGTTATTTGAGGATACAATGATCAATGTATGTCATAATCCATGCTCAAATAGTAGTACTGTTACCAGCAACAACTGCAATACTATTACCAGCAACAACTTAACCATGTTAATACCAGTAAGAGCAATTTCAATTAATGCTATGACAGCCATATCCACAATGTTAACAGCGTGGAGGGGGAGATCCAGAATGGAACTACCCTTATATGCAGGAGTGCTTCAGACGATGGGAGCATTATATCTGGTAGAACCCAACAGAGTTGCACCAAGCCAACATTTGTCCACTCCTCCAAAAAGGTGCAGCAGTAACCATCTATGTGCCTTAGGCACAGATGGACAAGGAGGGGCTCAGAAACAAACTGCCCACAGGCAGGAAAATGGATCTCCAGCTTTGGAGATCCATTGGAGATATTCTAAAGTAAGGAATCTATCACTAACTAATGTCTCTTACAGACAGGCGAGGCCCACGTAGCTGCCCGACAAATGTCCTTCAAGGGAAAGCCGCATCCCAAAGCAGTAGTGGCTGCCATTGCCCTGGTAGAGTGGGCATGTAGCCCCACAGGAGGCTCCTTCTTAGCCAAGTTGTAACAGACCTTGATGCAGAGAACGACCCACAGAGAGATGGTCTATTTGTGCATGGCCCGACCTTTATTGGCACCCACGTAGCCAACAAAGAGATGGTCATCCACCCGGAACTGCTGTGTGCGCGTCAGATAGAATGAGAGCGCATGTTTTGGGTCCAGGCGATGGAGCCTCTCCTCCTCTTTAGAAGGATGCGGAGGCGGAAAAAAGGTGGGCAAAGTGATGGTCTGCCCGATGTGGAAGGGCATGACAACCTTTGGCAAGAAAGAAGGACGGGTCCGTAAAACCACCTTGTCCGGATGAACAGAACGGAAAGGAGGTTTAGAAGACAGAGCATGGAGCTCACTCACTCTTTTGGCAGAGGTGGGAGCAACCAGGAAAGCAGTCTTTAAGGTGAGAAGACGTAAAGGACAGTTGTGAAGCGGCTCAAAGGGAGCGCACATCAAGATTCAAGTCCCACTGAGGCATTATAAACGGGACCGGAGGGAACGTGTGTAAAATGCCTTTCAGGAAACGGTTAACAACCGGGGACTTAAAAAGGGAAGGCTAATCAGGAAGCCGTAGAAAGGCAGAGATGGCAGAAAGATAACCCTTGATAGTGCCCAGAGCAGAGCCCTGCCGGGCCAAGGAAAGAAGTAACAGAAGGACTTCGGAAAGAGGGGCAGAGAGGGGATCCACAGATTTCTCTGTGCACCATGCCACAAACTTGTTCCACCTGCAGGCGTATACAGTTTTCGTGGAGGGACGCCTGGCTGCCAGAATGACATCACAGACTTTGAGAGGAAGATCGAAAGCCATCAATTGTCGCCGCACAATCTCCACTCATGGAGGTGGAGGCTGGACAGGTTCGGGTGGAGGACCGTCCCCTGCTGCTGCGACAGAAGATCCTCCCGAATAAGCAGTCGGATCGGGGGATCGATCGCCATGCTGAGTAGCTCAGGATACCAGTATCTTCGTGCCCAATCTGGAGCCACAAGGATGACTTGGGCCCGGTCGGGACTGATCTTCTTCAGCACTCTGGGCAGAAGTGGTATAGGCGAAAAGGTGTACAATAGACTGCAGCACGACTCGTGACGAAAAGTGTCGCAGAACGAGTGCCGCCTTGGAAATTCCAACAAGCAGAACTGACAACATTGCGAGTACTCGTCGGTGGCGAATAGATCTAACCAAGGTTCTCCTCACTGCTGAAAGAGGCCTTGCGCCATGTCAGAGTTCAGACGCCATTCGTGATCCATCAAGCACCGGTGGCTTAGTTTGTCCGCCCTGGCGTTCAGAGAACCTGCCAGGTGTTGAACCACCAAGGTGATGCCTTGATGTTCCAGCCATGTCCAGAGGCGCAGAGCCTCCTGACAAAGGGTCCAGGACCCCACCCCGCCCTGCTTGTTGCAATACCACATAGCGGTGGTGTTGTCCGTGAACACCTGCACTACACTTCCCCGGACAGAGGGAAGGAATGCTTTCAGTGTAAGTCGGTTCGCCCGCAGCTCCAGAAGGTTGATATGGAGCCGGGACTCCACCAGAAACCAGAGGCCTCTGATCTTCACCTCTCCCAAGTGGCCTCCCCATCCCAGGAGAGACGCATCCGTCACCACTGTGTGCTCCGGTTGGGGAAGGGAGAGGGATCTGCCATTGACCCAATCGAGATTCGTGAGCCACCACTGCAATTGTCGTGCAGTGCCCTACTAGATCTGGACATGATCGGACAGGTTGTCCTGATGCTGCGCCCACTGGAACTTCAGGTCCCACTGCAGAGCCTGCATATGCCATCTGGCATGTTGCACTAGCAGGATGCAGGAGGCCATCAGGCCCAGGAGCTGGAGAGTCATCCTGACTGAAACTCGGGATAGAGGCCGAAAGAATGGAACCAAAGCCTGAATATCCCGGACTCGCTGCTCGGGAGGATAGACGCGAAACCGTGTAGAATCCAGAACTTCTCCAATAAAGGGGGGCTTCTGAGAGAGACTCAGGTGCGACTTCGGCACGTTGATGGAGAACCCCCAGCAAATGCAGGAGGTCGGCCATAGTCTGGAGGTGGGAGACGACTGTCTGGGGCGAGCCCGCATTCAACAACCAGTCGTCAAGGTAGGGGAAGACTGACACCCCTGACCTGCGCAGATGAGCTGCGACCACCGCCATCAATTTCGTGAACACCCGAGGGGCGCTGGTAAGGCCGAAAGGGAGCATGGCAAACTGAAAATGCTCCTGGCCTACCATGAACCGCAGGTAACGCCAGTTGGCCGGTAGGACGGGGATGTGAAAATATGCGTCCTGAAAGTCCAACGCTACCATCCAGTCTCTAGGGTCGAGGGCATCCAAGAACTGAGCCAGAGTCAGCATCTTGAACTTCTCCTTCCGGAGGAAGCGATTGACGTTCCGGAGGTCCAAGATAGGACGCAGACCCCCTTTGTCCTTGGGAACCAGAAAGTAGCGGGAATAACAACCACTCCCTACTTCTGACCCAGGAACGCACTCTATGGCCCCCTTGGCCAAGAGGGTTGTGACTTTCTGCCGGAGAAGTGCCAAGTGTTCCCCTGAAATGCGGTGGTACTGAGGTGGCATGGCTGGAGGGGTGGACTGAAAGGGAAGGGAGTAACCCTTGTGGATGATTTGCAACACCCACTTGTCCGATGTGATATCGCACCAGTGGGGGAGGTGATGGTGGATCCTGCCATCCACCGGCGTGGGGTGCTCCACAAAGTTAGGATTAGGAAGGTTTGGAGGTAGAAACAGCGAGGGCAGAGGTGGACTGACCCCACCCTGATTCCTAGACCCGCCCCTGCGGAAGCCACGTCCGCATCCACGCTGAAGCTGGTTCTGCACAGGCTTGCTGACGGGACATACCTGGGCGCCTCTGCCGTGGTCACAAAAGGAACAAAAACCAGGAGTGGCCGTGCGTTTTGCAGAAAGACCCAAGGACTTGGCCGTGGCCGGCGAGTCCTTAAAACGCTCCAGTGCATGGTCGGCCTTATCGCCAAACAGGCGAGTGCCATCAAAAGGCGTGTCCATGAGCGAGCTCTGGACATCGGGCGAGAACCCAGTAAAACGCAACCAGGCGTGGCGACGCAGGGCCACAGTCTTAGAAATTGCCCTGCCCAACGAGTCAGCGGTTTCCAAACCACACTAAATGGCGAACTTCGCCTCATCCTTACCCTCAGCAACCGCCAGGGAAAGTACAGCCTGGACCTTCTCAGGACACTGAGGCAACACCTGAGCAACGGTATCCCACACCGCGTGGGAATAGCGGCCCAATAAGCAGGCGGTGTTCAACGACCGCAGCCCCAAGCTGGCCCAAGAAAGCAACCGCTTACCAAACTGATCCAGCTTCTTAGAGTCCTTATCCGGCGGAGCCATGGGAAAGGCACTCTGCGACGTCGGGTCCTGGATGACCAGACTCTCAGGCATAGGGTGAGTGGTCAGAAAGGTGGGGTCACCAGGCGCCGGGCGGTGACGCCTGGCAACATTCTTATCCACAGGGGCCGCTGTGGCCGGCGCGACCAAGTGCACAACAGGACGTCGGTGAGGGCGTCATTGAAGGGAAGTAGCGGTTCCAGTGAAGTAGACACCGTCTGGAGCACCTCAGTTAGGAGGTTCGTTTTGAGGGTCACCGTAGGAAGATCGAGGTTGAGGATCTCAGCAGCCCGACGGAGCACCATTGTGTAGGAAGCGCCCTCCTCCATTGTAGACGGGGAAGAGGCAAATCCCGGGTCAAAAGAGACATTGAGGTCGTCTGCATCCTCAAGATCGTCCACCCAGTCCTGCTTGGAGTCACGCTGCCGGGCAAAAGGGTCCTCGCACCCCTCCCAGTACTCCTCAGCCTCCGCTGCAGGAGGAGCTGGTCGTGGCAGAAGAGCCGGACAAGGGACAAACGGCGCCGTGAACAGTGCAGGCCGGGGCCGGACCAGCGCCGTGTCCCAATGCAGATCCCAGGCAGGAACAAAATGGTCCTGGAACCGGGGCAAGGGAAGAACGGCACCCACTGCAGCACCGGAGGCGGAGCCGAGGGCGGCGCTGGGGCCGGAGCTGGCAGCGCTGGACCTCGTGGCGCCGGAGCCAACGGCGCAGAATCCTGTGGCGCCAAAGCTGGATCCGCCGGCGGTGCTAACAGGATCTGAACACAGGACTGCGGGCCCGAAGTCTCGCCGGCAGAAGCCCGAGGCCTAAAAAGGCAGTCCATGGCAGCAAGAAACTCTTGCACCTGTTCGGGAGTCACCGAAGGACCCGGGTAGGGCAGGTAGGCCGTGGGTCTCCCAGGCTCCAAGGAAGCCACAGGGGCAGAACCCCTGTCCCCCTCGACCGCATCCGAGGACTGACAGGGGGACATCAGACAGCGAACACGCTTCTTCGACTTCTTCTTATGTCGTCACTTACTGGCGGTGGGACGAATGCCGGGCCTCCAGCAGTTTCTGACGCTGCTCCCTCAAGGCCTTCAGGGCCACGGCTCGACAATCCCGGGAGTCGTGATCAGTCTCCAGGCAGTAGAGGCAAACATCGTGGGGGTCCGCCACCAACATATTTCGACGGCAGGCCCCGCGCAGGACTTATATCCAGGTATCCCATGCACTTGCACCAGGAGAGCAAGGGGGGGCACAAAAAAGTCTCAAAAGAGTAGTCAAAAGGTGACTAGGGTACGTGCTCTATCTGGATCTGCGCTTGCTGGCACGGAAAAAGAAAGAACTGACATCAGCCCACATGGGTGGCCTAAGTAGTCTCCGTGACGTAATCTCGGCGCATACGACGCCAGCGACGGACGCGGAGCCGCAGGACGCCAACTACTGACAAGCAGGGGTACTGCTATGCAAAACTTGCCGGATCCAGTCTGACACATGGGGATATTCTAAGGTAAGGAATCTATCACTAACGTGTCTCTTTCAGATTTTCAGTGCAGGGCCGCAATCATGCAGGGGGAAAGGAGTCCCATGGGGTGGGGGGGTCAAACACCAGCATAGACACCCTGTGCCAGGAAATATGGGTTAATGAGATCACTAGGTACACATGGTTGGAGGGGAAGGGGCAACCCCTATTTGTACGGAAACTTATGTTGTACTCTTTATGTTTTAGAGTCAAGGGAACCATACTGTTGGGCAGCAGTGAGAATTGTGGGATGATAATGCACATACTGGATCTGCAATGGGGCACCTCCATGTTGATCGATATGTACTGGCAGTGTGGCGAGCTTGCCAACACCCAGCTTGTCCCCAGATAGTGGGGCATCTGCACCCTTGTGACCCTGCACACACCCACCTTAGTTATCCCTGTAGAAGATCTGTCCGAGATGTCTCAACATCTGTTACAGAAGAAAACAACTGTTGAATCTGGCTCAAATGAAAAGAATGGCAGAGTATTGTGGCTGGGCTCAGTACAAGCCATTAAACGTAATGGGGTAACTCTGTAAACCTCAGAACCTGGGTGGTTTAACTAAAGAAGAACAATGGTTCTGTTGGGAATCACATTTACATTGAAGATATATTGAATATATAATTGTGTAAAAAACGAATTTTATGGAAAAAATAAAGACAAACACCTGACCACAAAAAAAAAGACTTAGGCAAATCTTTTGTATTTAAGCCTTCATCACGGTTTGATTCTCAATGTATTAGAGAAGTTGTCCAAAAGAAACAATATATCAACAAAATGTACAATGGGAAAGTGAGTCGTGACTGGGTTCTCAACGAAAATTTAGACAGTAAACATAATCATAAGCATACATAAAAATACGATATTTAAATCATGTTTTTCCACTGTTAATTACACTTGTTTCAAATGGATAAATAATTTCTTTAGTTCGTTGAAACTCTGTGTGGACCGATACATAGACAGAACGTCGACGTTTCGACCCTAGATAGGATGCGCTGATTTGTTTGCATCTAAAAGCGGGTCTTCCTCAGGACTGTAGAAGGTTGGACAGCCTATGAATGTAAAATACATAAGGTCAGGGCCTAAAGTGTGTCAGGGTTCAAAGTGCTTTCAATTCGATTGCCGGGAGCGGCTTACCTTGTTAAAGGTGATTGTATCTACAAAAAAGCTTCAACTGTAGGGCGGAGGATGTCATTCGACACACTCCAGCTCATTTGTGGTGTAAAATGCCTACGGGTAGAAAATAAGCGCGGGAAACTATTAGGGCTTTGCCCCGGAATGGTAAATCTTACCATATGGGTAATTGAGGTTAGGGCTATACATACCTTCTTTGATTTGCACGTGGTCTTCAACACCCGCCGGTGGGAAGATCCTTGTATTTCTTTTATTATCGAGTCTTCGAGTGTGGCAGTCATGCAAAATACAAGGTCTTTTAGTGGTTGATTAATGGTGAAAGTTTCCGTTACATGGTGAAAAATGTTCGCCGTGATTATCAAGGAACGTCCGTATCTAATGTGAAAACAACCATTAGTTGAAACAGAGCTAAATGTGGCAGCCAGTGTACGGGCAATGATTTAAACTACGTGTGCACACGGATATTGCATATAACGGGTTACAACATCTTGCAATTGTAAGAAACTACGTGAGGCTTTAACCAACCAATAGTCGAGACAGGGCTAAAAGTGGCTGCCCGAATTCGGGAAATGATACGTGTGTGCATGGGTGTATTTTACGGGTTAAAACATATTACAACTATGTGCCCAGTGAAACAATACGTGTGGCTGTTTCTGATAGATACATCTGCCGTGTGGATTCCTCACCTTGTGAATATCCCCCTTGCGCCAGCAACGTTCGGAAATTTTCTTCGTAGTACGCCGATGTGGGCGACGTCACAGGAGCACGGCATCGCGCGCGACTCCGTCTGACGTCACCGACCCCATATCAGGCCCACGCCGGCGTGATGACGTCAGTTCCCTTTTTTCCGCGTCTTCGACGCTAACGGTTTTCGGGATCTTCTGCGATACTTAGTATCTTTCTGTTAATTAATTGCCACTGTTTCTCTCTTACGACTTGATCCTTCTCCGAAGATGTCGTCGAGGAAAACAGGCTTTAAGCCATGTAGGTCTTGTGCCCGCACGATGTCCATCACTGACCCGCATAAGGATTGTTTGTGGTGTCTTGGTTCGAGTCACGACGTCAAGAACTGCAATTCCTGTTTTAAGATGAATCCGAAAGCGCTTCGAGAGCGTGAAGCTAAATTACTTTTAGCAAAGGTAAAACAGGATTCTGGACGTTATTCAAGATCGACGTCACGAAGATCGAAGTCGAAGCAAAGGTCTCGATCGAAGTCGGGATCGGCGTCGAGGTCCAGAGCGGGTTCGAGATCTGGAGAGGAGTCGGGATCTAAAGCGAAGTCAAAATCCAGGGAAAGATCTAGGTCTAGATCTAAATCGGCTTCCGGTCACGCTTCGAGCTCTTCGAGGAGAAAGCATAAGAGGAGGAAGCACAGTTCGAAACATCATTCGGAGAAGGAATCCTCTGACTCGAAGAGAAGGTCTCATAAACATCGTAAAGACTTTGTCTCTCCTTCGCCTGCTTTATCGAAAGAAGGTTCTCCGGCCCCGGAGCCAGAACCGGAGCCGGATCCGAATCCGATATCCTCGGAACATGAAGAGGAAGAAGAAGTGATTCCTC
This sequence comes from Lissotriton helveticus, assembly GCF_964261635.1. Classification (NCBI taxonomy): domain Eukaryota; kingdom Metazoa; phylum Chordata; class Amphibia; order Caudata; family Salamandridae; genus Lissotriton; species Lissotriton helveticus. Next base: position 87,274,781 of record NC_136064.1, read on the forward strand.
AAGAACCGGCTCCAGCGGAGACTCCTGCGGATCCGGAAGGTCAGAGTGAGAGTGTGTCGGGGCGACCTCCATTGGATCCGGTAGGTCCGTACCCTCCCTTTCCTGGTCCTGGACAGGATCCCTCGCATTTTTTAAATGCAATGTTCGGAGTATATTCCAGGGCAATGTACCCCACTGGAGCACCTGTTGGTCCCATGGGTCCATTATCATACAATCTGGGTATTCCTCAGTCGTACGACCCAGCTCCATTTATGCCGTTCATGCCGGTGCCTCTTCCACCATGGCTCGGTACGGCTCCACCGAGGTCTTCGACTCCGCATGCGGCTTCGCCGACTCCGGATCGACCTCGCAGTCGAGATCGAGGTACCACACCTGTTCATGACTCTCGTCCTGTTGCTCCGGCTCCTCGATCGACGTCGGAACCGGCTCCGTCGGAGTCGTTACCGGATCCGTCGACTTCGATTCGATTGGAGTGGTCGAGACGAAGAGCTCAGCGTCTTCTAGAACAAAAAGATGATGAAAGTTCTGATGTGGAAGAAGGCGAGCTTCCTGATCATGACGATGATTTCGATGAGCTTCGGGATGCTAGTGGTCTAGAACTCTCTCCCGAGTGGGTTCTGCCTTCAGCTTCTGATGCTCCATCTAGGGACGTGGCACCCTATCACGTGGTCATTAGGAAGGCTGCTGACCTTCTTAATTTAAAGCTGCCCACAGTGGAGTACAAACCCAACATCCTCACTGAAGTCTTACATTCTCCTTCTTCAATTGTGGAACCTACACTGCCATTTACTGATGCCTTGACGGATCCAATAAAGGAGATTTGGAAGAAGCCTTTATCTGCTCCTGCAGTTTCAAGAGTTATTGCAAGACGCTATAGGGTGGCTCCTGATGACCCTGCATTTCTTTCTACGCATCCATCTCCGGAAAGTCTTGTGGTTCAGGCGGCTTGCTCCAATAGGGCTGCTGGCTCCTTCCCTCAAGTGCCTGCTGACAAAGAGTCTAAAAAATTAGATCTGTCTGCGAAGAAGACTTTCTCTTCTGGGAGCATGGCTCTTAAATCATCAAATGCTACTTGCCTTTTAGGTAGATACGTGCATGCGCTAATGGACTCAGTGAAGCAATTATCATCAAAACTTCCTGAGGATGATAAGAAGAACTTTAATGAAGTTGTCTCTGACACTCAGGCTGCTGCCCGCATGGTCATTCAAAGCGGTATGGACACTGTGGATTCTGTTGCTAGAATTATGGGTTCATCCATTGCGACCAGGAGAGCCGCATGGCTAAAGTCTTCAGATTTCTCTGCGGATGTGCAATCTACATTGCTGGACTTACCCTTTGATGGAACTGGCCTTTTCGGTAAGAAGGCTGATGTAGCCTTGGAAAGGTTTAAGGACAGCCGTGCCACCGCGAGATCTTTGGGTCTGCAGATGAGAGGGTCGACGACTAAAAAGTTCAAAGGATTTGGCAGATCTTCTTTTCGTCCCTTCAAGCAGGGCCAACAACAACAACAGCAACAGCAGCAAAACCCTCTATATAGATCCTATAGAGGTAAACAGAGGGGTCGTGGACATGGACGTCAAGTCTCCTCTTCCTCCACTTCCTCCAATAATGCCCAACCCCCACCCGCATCAGCAAAGCAGCCCTAGATCCACCATTCTGGATCATGTAGGGCCAGTAGGGGGTCGGCTTACTCATTTTCTACGAGATTGGGAATCGGTTACATCAGATCTTTGGGTTCTCAATATCGTAGAGAATGGGTATGCACTTCCTTTTCAGGAATTCCCTCCCAATTACCCTCCTTGCCAAGGTTATTGTTCGGAGGACCACCTGCTTCTCCTGCAGGAGGAAGTCCTGGCACTGTTTCGAAAGGGTGCGATAGAGGTGGTTCCAGAGCAGGAGTGGGGTCAAGGGTGCTACTCCCGGTATTTCTTGATCCCCAAGAAGGATGGCAGGCTTCGGCCGATCCTGGATCTCAGGATTTTGAACCTCTATCTCAAACAGGAGAAGTTCAAAATGCTCACCCTTGCTCAGGTTCTTCTAGCGCTGATGGAAGAAGACTGGATGGTATCGATCGACTTGCAGGATGCGTATTTTCACATCCCAATCCTGAAGTCGCACAGGAAGTATCTCAGTTTTACGGTGGGATCGCAACACTACCAGTTTGTGGTTCTTCCCTTTGGACTTACTACTGCGCCTCGAGTCTTCACCAAGGTGATGGCAGTGGTGGCTGCGCATCTCAGAAGGTCGGGGATTCCTGTATTCCCTTATCTAGACGACTGGCTGATCAAAGCAGAGTCGCCGGAGATGGTGCTCCATCATCTGCAGGAGACAACTCAGTTGTTACACAGGTTGGGTTTTTCGATAAATAAACCCAAGTCTCACCTGGTGCCCTCCCAGCGCAACCTGTTCATAGGTGCGGTACTGGACACTTCTGTATGTCGTGCATTCCCTCCACCTCAAAGAATTCACGACATTCAGGAGATGATTCCTTTATTCTACAATGGAGCGGTTGTTCCGGTCCTGAAGGTCCTTCGTCTGCTCGGTCTGATGGCTTCTTGCATTCTGTTGGTCAGTCATGCACGCTGGCACATGAGGGCACTCCAGTGGTGCCTCCGCAGGCAGTGGTATCAGCACAACGGAGATCTCAGGGAGTCAGTGAAGATCTCCGGAGAAGCTGCAGCGGATCTGTCCTGGTGGAGCGTGGAAGGCAATCTGTCACAAGGAAAGCCTTTTCAGCTACCTCCATCAGTGGCCACAGTGATTTCAGATGCATCCACTCTCGGGTGGGGTGCTCATCTGGGAGACCTGGAGGTCAAAGGTCTTTGGTCTCCGGAAGAAAGGTTGTTTCACATCAACCTTCTGGAATTGAGGGCGATACGTTTGGCACTCAAGGCCTTCCTCCCTTCCCTTCGCGGTCGTTCTGTTCAAGTCCTAACGGACAACACGACTGCGATGTGGTACATCAACAAGCAGGGAGGAGTAGGGTCGCAGTGTCTCTGCAGAGAGGCTCTGCGTCTCTGGTCCTGGGTTCAGGACCATCAGATTTGTCTGGTGGCAAATCATCTGGCCGGAGTTCTGAACGTTCGTGCAGACAGTCTCAGTCGACAGTTCTCTGCCGACCACGAGTGGAGGCTTCACCCGGAGGTTGTTCACGACATCTTTCGGATGTGGGGGACTCCTCGGGTGGATCTATTCGCCACTCGCGAGAATGCTCACTGCCTTTCGTTCTGCAGTCTCCAGTATCCGATGCAAGGAGCATTGGGGGACGCGTTTCAGCTGGGTTGGGGAGATCAACTCCTTTACGCGTTTCCTCCCATACCTTTGATTCCTCGGGTTCTGAAGAAGATTCGTCAAGACCGGGCCCAAGTCATATTGGTCGCCCCGGATTGGCCAAGAAGGGTGTGGTACTCAGACCTTCTCCGCCTCTCCTCTCACCCGCCGCTCCGTCTCCCTCACAGGGCAGACCTCCTCTCTCAGATGGAGGGGCAGGTTTTACACCCCCACCTCCAGACATTACACCTTCATGCCTGGAGATTGAACGGGGCAACTTGAGTTCTTTTTCTCTCCCTCACGAGGTGGTGGATGTCATTCTTTCTGCCAGGCGTGACACCACTAAGTCCATTTACTCCTATAGGTGGTCAAAATTTGTTTCTTGGTGCAGGGAGAGAGATGTTGACCCTTTGAAGGCTCATTTGTCTAATATTTTACAATTTGCCCTTTATCTGGCGCAGCAAGGTTTGGCTGTGGCCACAGTCAAGGGGTATCTTTCTGCCTTATCGGCATTTCTATGTTTGCCGGATCAGCCATCTCTCTTTAAATCTCCGGTGGTTTTGAGATTCTTGAGGGGTCTCAAATATGTTCCATCCTACTCCTTTTGTTGTTCCTCATTGGGATTTGAATCTTGTGCTGACCTTCTTAATGGGTTCTCCCTTCGAGCCCTTGCATAAGTGTCCATTGAGGCTTCTCTCTTTTAAAACGATCTTCCTCGTTGCAATCACCTCGGCAAGGAGGGTAAGTGAGCTTCAAGCTCTAAGTTCCAAACCCCCATTCCTGACCATTCATGCTGAAAGGATGGTTCTCAGGACCAGGGCTGCTTTTCTGCCTAAGGTGGTGACTCCTTTCCATCTTGGGCAGTCCATTTCCCTTCCTACCTTCTATCCTCCCCCTCACCCGTCTAAGGAGGAAGAGAGACTGCACCGTCTGGAACCTAAGAGGGCGGTGTCGTTCTATCTGGACAGGACTAAAGACTTCCGGATGGATGACCAGCTGTTTGTTGGTTTTGCTGGCTGCAAGAAGGGCAGAGCGGTGCACAAGCGCACACTTTCCAGGTGGATAATCCTGTGCATCAAGATCTGCTACTCTCTTGCTGGTAAGGACCCTCCTGAGGGTATTAGAGCACATTCTACTAGAGCAAAGTCTGCAACATCTGCTTTGTCTAGGGGTGTACCTGTTGAGGATATTTGCAAGGCCGCGACTTGGGCCTCCCTCCACACTTTCGCGAAGCATTACTGCTTGGATACCGAGGTGAGGAGGGATGGCCACTTCGCGCGCTCTGTCCTCCAAGACTTCCTGGTGTAGCAGAGTGGGCACCCTCCTCCGGGAGTGGGGACTGCTGTGGGAATCTATTCACAAGGTGAGGAATCCACACGGCAGATGTATCTATCAGAAGAACAAGTTACTTACCTTCGGTAACGCTTTTTCTGGTAGATACTATATCTGCCTGTGGATTCCTCACTGACCCACCCGCCTCCCCGTTGTCCACTCTGCTATACCTGGTCTTTCTGTATATATGTTTATACTATTGATTTAGTTCTATGTGTACTGTGTACATTGTATATTTGCATATTTGCTGTCTTTGGTCCGTCCGTGTGCCTCGAAGGCACGGAAAAAGGGCGGAACTGACGTCATCACGCCGGCGTGGGCCTGATATGGGGTCGGTGACGTCAGACGGAGTCGCGCGCGATGCCGTGCTCCTGTGACGTCGCCCACGTCGGCGTACTACGAAGAAAATTTCCGAACGTTGCTGGCGCAAGGGGGATATTCACAAGGTGAGGAATCCACAGGCAGATATAGTATCTACCAGAAAAAGCGTTACCGAAGGTAAGTAACTTGTTCATTCCGTCTAATGAGACTAAAACGAAAGAACTGAAGGATGCCTCAAGGATCCACTTACTTGTTGAGGTAGCGTGGGACGTCTTACTCACTCTCCAAAGCTCGTCTTCTGACAGCTCGGGCCCTTGAGTGACTCCTATTAGTCATGCGTGCACTGTGGCGGACGGGCCGCATGACTAGATGCCGACTCATCTGGTTCGGACACTCACGTAGACATTGCGTGTGCGTGGTGAACTAATTAATTCCTTACGAGCTGTCTAAAGGTGGTGTCCTATAGAGAATGAATTCCTTACATGCTGTCTTAAGGGGATATCCTATAGTGTTTTAATGTGTGAAATCTATTGCCCCATCATGTGGTTCCTATTGCATTATTGTGTGAGATGTCAACTCCATTATGGTTACATTTTGTGGCCCATAGACATATTTTTACAAATCGGTGTTTTTTTCATCTTAGAAAGAACCACATACATATACAGCCACATCATGTAGTTCCTATTACATCATAATATACGATGGCCCATCCATTGTGGTTACATTTTGTGGCCCATAGACATTTTTCTACAAATCGGTGATATTTACATATTAGAAAAAACCCACATACATATACAGCCACAGCTCGGTTGCATTATTTTTGCAGTATTGGTGGCACATTTGTCAAGGGGTTAGTTATCCTCACATTAGCACATAAGGTTATAAGTTTGCATGATGTTTCATCGCATTGATATTTATAATTGTCCAGCAAAATTGACATTTTTAATGAAATTACACTTAAGATAAGCAAGTTGATTATATTCAAATACTGCATTTCTACTGGTGTGTAAAGACCAGCGACCTGGTTATTATTGGGTATCATACCACCATGCAGTGCTAGAAATGTGTGTATAGCCCAATAAAAGGACAATCCAGAAGAATTCAGACTGTGCACAGAAACCCAAGTAAATGCCAGAGGGTCAATACCTTTTTCACATTGCAAACAAAAGCGAACACCCGCAGTTTACAAATAACCAGATGGGAGCTGATGAAGATGATCAACGATTCGGAGCTCAGCCCAAACGCTATCAAGGAGAATTGAGAGGCATCCGCCTCATGATGATGCAATATCGGTATGTGTTGGACTTGATGACTGCTATGGAGTGTGTGCCAAGATTGGTGACCTGTTGTACTTTATTCCCGGAAATGATCTGGATAATGGGACATTAGCCCATGCTATCAAAGAACTGCATCATCTGCAAGTCGACATGAAGAAGGAGTGAGGTGCCCCCGAGCAGGGCTGGTTGCATAGTATCTTTTCATGGATCCCCTTATGGTTATCCAAACTATTCACAGCGTTAATGCCCATTCGCCTTGCTGTACTTCTGTAATGTGGTTTCCTGCAAGTGGGGGTTTCCTGCTGTAAAAAATGTTTTCCTAAAATTAGGTAGCATGCACATAGCTAGTTAAATAGTAACAGACACTACACACACACTTTCTAATAATATAACTGTCATGACAAATGAGGAGGATAAAGTAGTTGATGAATCAACTAGAAGGGGGGAGTGTTAGAATGCATGAATACGATGTCAGTGATTACCGTGATATGTGCAGCAATGACTTCGGCAACACCAATAAATGCAATGTCAATGTATGCCTTAACCTGTGCCCGCATATTCATGCCAGTGCCTGTCAATGCAATGTTGATGTACGTCATAGCCTGTATCCGCACAGTATTACCAACAATGATGAAATCAATTTATGCTCAAATAACGAGCTCAGTGTGCCATAATCCATGCTTAAATAACTATATTGTTATCAACAACAACAATACCGGTGTACGTTATGACCTTAGCAAACATAACCGTGTTAATACCAGTAAGAATAATGTTAATGTATGCTATGACAACCGTATGCGCAATGTTAAGGAGGACGATAAACGTTAAATCATTAGCTGCCATATTATTTTCAGGAGTTCCAATGAACTTGTATCATTGCTGTCGGATTCACCCATGGTAACCTCCCCATCAACTCTGAGCCAGAGATACGTTGTTAGACAATTTCTACGACCCGCACCTACGCTTATAGAATACCAGGTTACAGGTGGGGTCTCTTTCAACCTGAAGACAAACATGTGCCCAGGGAAAACCTTGATCGATCCCACAGATAGACAGATGCACTACAAATAGATCTGAAGATATTGGGCTCAAAACATGCTTTGCCAAGGGCTTGCGTTCCCCAAAATACCACAAAGCTAGATTCCACATGTAGATAGAAACACCCAACCGATCAGGAAACGACATGCACACATGTAGCGATCATGCGCTCAGCATACCAGACATCTTAAAACATGCACACTGGCCCATACTATCTCTCCCAGAGGTCGAGAGCCATCCCTGTCTTTATCAGCTGCACGCATTTGTGATTTAAGGCTGAGATGCTTTTTTTAAATGTAGAAAATTGCTTTATTGTACCTCATGAACTGTATATTACAGCGGCCAAAAATTTGCACACAGAGAGACTTGGAGTAGATTCATTCTGTCGAGGCTCTCCTGGCCGCAGTCTTTAAGTAATCCTACTTCTTCCTGTTTTGCTGAATGACACTTGACTTTTCATTTATATAAGGTAAACTCACGACCGAGCAACAGTGTCATGGCCCCTGTCAGGTCCTCCTGTTTTTTTTGTTTTTGTTTTTTGTATACAGAGCCCAGAGATCACCGGGAAGGGTTTCGACAGGTGACCAAAGCCTCATATCTTTTCCTGGTGTCTTCATCTCTTCTTACTTACAATCAACGTTCAGTTTTAAACTATATGCCGGAAAATGATTGACATCCAAGTCCACTGGCGTAAAGAAACTCGAGGGGGCCACCCTGCAAGGCACATGGAGGGGCCCCCTCCGGGCTCAATTAGGAGCTCTGCTGCCACGCTGAGGGTGGCCCAAGAAGCTTGGGGGCCCACCCGCACCGCGGGGGCCTGTGTTACGCCCCTGTCGAAGTCCCCTAAATAGATATGCTACCGCATTTCAGCTAATAACCAGGTCTCTGTTTTATTATGTTTTTCTTCCTTGGAGGACCCAGGGCTTGGAGAGTGTTAATGCGGAGGTAGCCCCAGTGTCCTGAGAGTCATGTTTAGCCATTGGCCTCTTAAGTCAATCAAAGGAAGGATAAATGGAAGGATAAAATGTAATTAAAATATTAAGTTGAAATATTGATGTAGTATCAATTACATTAGCCCTGGATAAATAGGTCGATTATGTCAAAGCATATAATCTTGTTCTGCTACAGGAAACCTGAGTTACAACCGATGTTATTGTTTATTCGGCCCCTGGAATTCCTTCTGGCTCTGGGCAGGCATGAAACCTGAGTTACAACCGATGTTATTGTTTATTCGGCCCCTGGAATTCCTTCTGGCTCTGGGCAGGCATGAGTAGTGTAGTAAATGGATAGAGGCTTCTTGAAGATAAATCCAGTTTATTATACAGAGACAGCTTACACAACCACCACGAACAGATGCACAGCTGTAACTGATCACACTAGAACATTACACTCCCAAAGATCCCTAAGAATCCTCAGGCAGTAAGAACCAAAACAATTCTAAATAGAGCACGGGAAGGGAAGTACACAGAATGGAATACTACACACCTTCCCCCCTAAAAAAAACAAAAAAAAAACACAAGAAAAAAAAAAAAACTTAACGGTAGTAATCATGCAACTTTACAGGAGTATGCTTTACACGAACACTTTTCCTAAGGGAGGAATTATCATCATTAGAAGTCACAGGACAAGGTATGGAAACATTTCTACTAACAGGATCATTGCCAATGCTAAGAGATGGTTCAGTGATCACGTTACCGTTGTCAGGAATGGATGTACTGCAGTTATTAGGCACAAGAACAACAGGATCAAGAGTCTGGTTCTCAGAGCCAAAAGAGTCAAACAAGGGAGCAGAAGATGCATCATTTTGATCACACAAAGTCTTAGCAGTGGTAAAATCATTATAAGAGGATGGTACAGAGTAGGATTCCACATTAGAAGGATTCGAACCTTTACACAAAGAAACCCTTCTGAAATTCCATATTTTCCCATCCTCAACTCTCACAGCCTTTGAAAATACTTCAACAACCTTGCAAGGATCCGACCACTTACTCCACTTATGGTCAAAAGCTCTGCCTAATTTCACACGGACGAAATCACCCACCCTGACCTTCTGACCGGAGCTTTTGGTAGACAAAAAGTTGGCTTTCATTTTTTCCTGATATTTCAAAACTCTGTCTTTGACACAAGCAGGGTCTACAGAGGGATCAACCGGTAATTTAACTTTCATCCACCAAGGCAAGAGTTTGGAGCCAGGCTTCCTGCCTCTAAGCAATTCAAAAGGTGAAAACCCGGTAACAGAGTTGGGTGAAGTGCGGTAAGACAGTAAGGTGGAACGCAAGGTTTTTTTCCAGTCTAGGTTGCTTTTAACAGCCAGTTGAATGGACTCTTTAATGACACGGTTAAAGCGTTCCGTTTGACCGTTAGCTTGTGGGTTATAATTCGACACCCTTTTGTGCACGATGCCGCACCTCTGGATGAATGACAGAAATTCTTTGCTTATAAATTGTGGGCCATTGTCCGACACTATCTCCGCGGGAATCCCTTCCCTGCAGAAAACTTCATCAAGAAATTGGATGATTTGAGTGGAACCAACCTTGTCGACAATTTTTAGTTCTGGCCACTTAGAAAAATAATCGATGAGGACCAGGCCAAATACATTTTGCTGGGAAGACAAATTAAGGGGTCCAATTATGTCAATGCCCAATTTCTTCCAGGGGCAAGAGGCAAATTCAATGGGAGTAGTGGTAACAGACAAGGGTTTGACGGTTTTGTCACTTTTGTCGCAAGGGGGGCATGAGCGAACCCATTTGTCAACCATTCTGTCAACACCAGGCCACCAGTAGAACTCGCGTATGCGCCTTTTTGTGCCAGACATGCCCATATGGCCTTCATGGGCCATGGAAATAATTCTTTCCCTCAAAGAAGTGGGGGGAATAATTTTGTCGCTACGAAACACGAAACCTTGATCAAACATGAGTTCGTCATTTACCTTAAAAAGGGAGAGAATGTCTCCAGATAAGTACCGCTCACGAGGCCAACCATATTGTAAGTACCTGGTTAAGGAAGCAAGGTCAGAATCATTCGCCATGGCTTCCCTCCAGTCAATTTCAGATATGCTAGGCGAAACGCCAGTTGGACCACAATCGTTGACATCGTCGATGTTAGAAACGACATCAGACTCATTGTTCCAACTAACAGAAAAAATAGAATTTACTAAGGGCAACCTGGACATGCAGTCGGCGTGCACATTTAACCGTCCAGGGACATATTCTACAGTACATTGAAATTCTTGCAATTTGGCTGCAAGACGTGCTAAGCGCGCTGTTAAGGTCCTGCCACCACCAGCTGCCAGCATATTGATGAGGGGTTTATGGTCGGTTCTTAAACAGAACCTGGTTCCCCAGAGAAATTGCCTAAAATGTTCAGAGGCCCAGGTGCAAGCTAGTAGCTCTTTTTCAATTGTGGAGTAATTGAACTCAGCGCCTCGCAAGGTTCTTGAAGCATATGACACAACATACTCTTCGCCCTTGTCTTTTTGCATCAAGACAGAACCTAGGCCAACATTGCTCGCATCCACACACACTATGCATTCTTTTCCTAAATCAAAAGGTCTTAAGAAAGGAGCACTGATGATTTCTTGTTTAAGTAATTCGAAAGCATGTTGCTGATCGTTAATCCACAAAAACTTCACATCTTTCTTCAACAACATTCTGAGGGGGTGGACTTTGGAAGCATAATCTTTGACGAATTTGCTATAAAATTCTGTGAGACCAAGGAAGGAAACAAGTTGGTCTTTGTTCAAAGGAGCAGGGGCTTCGGATATACTCTTGACGTGATTGAGTTTGGGTTTAATTCCTAGCGCTGAAATCTCGTGGCCTAAGTATTCAACCTGACTTTGTCTGAATTTGCATTTAGACAGTTTAAGAGTGAGACCAAAATCCTGTACACTTTTTAAAACTTTAGCCAAATTTTTATCATGCTCCTCAAAATCTTTTCCATGTACCAAAATGTCGTCCTGGAATGCAATTGCACCCTCACATCCTTCCAGAAGTGTCTTCATGAGGCGTTGGAATACGGAGGCTGCACTAGCTAGACCAAAGGGCATACGACGGTACTGAAACAAACCTTCAGGTGTAATAAAAGTGGTTAGAAATTTGGAGTCCTCATGTAAAATCACCTGATGGTAGGCGCTGGTTAGATCAAGTGTGGAAAAAACACAGGCGCCAGAGAGAGTGGAAATGAGCTCATGTATGTTGGGTAAAGGATGTCTGTCGATCCAGATCTCCTTGTTTAAGCTGCGGAGATCTACACACAGACGAAGCTCACCGTTGCTTTTCAGGGATAAAACAACGGGCGAAACCCAAGGGGATGACTCGACCGGTTCAATGATTTTTTTTGAAACTAAGTCAGATAAAATTAACTTTAATTTATCACGGTAGGCCAAGGGTACATTTCTGACCCTATGTCGGACAGGAACAGCTGATTCTTTAAGGATAATGCGGTGTTTAAAATTAGCAAACACACCCAAATTATCATTAAAAATGCACGGAAAATCTCTTTTTAGTTGGGAGACAAAGTCATTTTCAGGAGGAACTACATATACAGGAGGGGAGGCATTGGGATCAAGCTTGATCCCTAGATCGAACTGATGGGGCCAACATAAGATAGATGCTCCTTTAGAGGAGACGTAAACCTTCCCCTTGATAGTTCTATCTTTGAAGCTGATCTCTGCCCACATAAAACCTTCAAGGCCTATCTTCTTCCCAGTATACCCACCGGGATGTATGTCGGGTGGTGACAGTTCTTTTGGAGACCAAAACTTGTCGAAAACATCTTTGCCTATTATGGTGTACCAAGCACAAGAGTCAATGAGCATGGAGATTTCTACACCATTAATAAGAATGATGTCACTAGGAAAACCTTTGCACTCGGTATCACCAACACACAACATCGTGTTAATTTCAGAAGGTTGTTCGCAGTCATCATACTCATCATGTGATAAAAAATTTACTTTCTGTGTGGATTTGCACATTTTAGTAAAATGGCCTGACTTTTTGCATTTAACACAAATTTTGTTCCAAGCAGGACACCCTTTGTAATTTCCCACATGGTCATTAGCACCACATCTATAACAAATTATGGGAGACCTTCTTTGGAAATTTCTGTTGTCCCTGCTAAAGTTGTCCCTTCTAGTGATATTAGAAGTAGGTTTTCTGTAATTTGGGGGGTTCCTGACTAATGAAACCTCCGGGATCGTTACTTTAGTTTTAATGTCATGGCCTCTTATTTCGTTAACAAATAATTCTGACTGCTCAATACCTTTTGCAATGTTTAGGACAGCGTTAAGAGAGGTCTCAGTGCCCATCCACAAACGTTCCTGTATCTTTTTACTTTTTGTACGCATCATGATTTGGTCCCTTAAAACTTGATCAAAGTCAATGGTTTCAAAGGAACAAGAACTAGCTAGGGTGCGTAGAGCAGCTACATATGTTTCTATGGATTCATCTTCTTTTTGAATTCTAGAGTAAAATTTAAAACGTTCCATCACGGTGTTGATTTTCCTGCCAAATCTAATGCTTAATTGCTTGACAACAACCTCAAATACATTTACATCACCAGCACCAGAGTTGTCAATAGGTGGAAGACTCTCTAGTTCTTTAAGACCGGCTCCACCTAGACAATTTCTAAGTAAGGCAAGTTTCCTTTTAGGAGAACAGCCGTCTTCTTCTACCACATCAACATAAGCTAAGAAAGTAGGATACCAAAGGTCCCATTCTACTTTGGGATCACCAGCTGAAGGTAGAAAATGTGCAGGTGAAATTACGTTGTTCGACATTTTTTTTTGAATATTGTTAAAAACACTCAAAGGAAAGAACAAAGGAAATGAAAATCACAGTTATTTTGGTTGGACGAATTGTCAAAAACACAGTAGTAATACAGTCAGAGTCTATGGTACCTTTTCTGCTTTCAATACAGTTTCTTCGTAACAAAACCATAAGCAGGAAACAGGCTGCAGAACATAATGGTCAAAATTAGGTAAATAAGTGTGGTAAATATCGATTGGTAAACGAATAACATAAATAATAGTGATGTTAAAAGAGTTAAGGAAACGGGACTCCGATCGGCGTTTGGTTGCTGTGGTGATCCAAGATGGCCGCTGGAACGCAGCGCTGTGCGTGAAAGTAGAGCGCTGACAGATGACGTGGATGCACGCAGGGAGAGCGTGTTGCGATGATGCGTCCGATCCAAAGAAGAATTCTGGCAGCGAGTGGAGCGCACGCGGGAGACTGGGTGAGTCTCGTGTGCTTTTCTTTTTTTAAAAAATGCGCTTGGGAGATAAGGCTGTAGCAAATGCCCAAAAGTTCCACGGAGACACAGCAGATAGTAGATCTCACATGGAAATCAATCAAGTGAACATATGAGATGAAAATCTCAAGATTGTAGGCACAAATCGCCCAAAGTTTCAAATTAACATGGAAAACACGGAGAAACAGCCGCAGGTGCAATCAAGGCACGTTAAGTTAGGAATGCTGCCGCTGGTGTTATAATTTAACACATAAGAATCTTTTAAAGAGTACCTTTATAGAATTCACGCTGTAAACGCTGTAAACGAATTCACGCTGTAAACGCTGTAAACGGTGAACGCTGTCTCCGCACAGGATTTTCTTCTTCTTTTTCTTTTGTTGAGAAGCAAAAAAAAAACACGGGTTCTGTAGAGCTTCAGGCTTGATATCCCGATCGTCGCCAGAATATGTAGTAAATGGATAGAGGCTTCTTGAAGATAAATCCAGTTTATTATACAGAGACAGCTTACACAACCACCACGAACAGATGCACAGCTGTAACTGATCACACTAGAACATTACACTCCCAAAGATCCCTAAGAATCCTCAGGCAGTAAGAACCAAAACAATTCTAAATAGAGCACGGGAAGGGAAGTACACAGAATGGAATACTACAAGTAGACTTCTTACCCTTGTGGTTTAAGACTAACTTTTTTTTTAATTCTTACCAACAGCGATTTGTTTTAATCTTTTATTTTGGCCTTTCGTAAACATAACCTTAGTATGGTTATTATTCATTTTTTTCAATTATAATTTTACCTCCAGTGTGACTCCAAATGTTCATCTTTTATTTGATTTCATAGCCAATGCTGATAGTATGTATGCTATGGGGGATGAAGGGTATAACCTAGTCCTTGCTGGACACTTTAATGCTAAACTAGGGAAATCCTCAGTAGTTGGTAATTGCTATATATTTGATGTGGGTGAGTCGGTAGAGACTATTTTGGGGCGAGATCACACAGGTTGTCAGCTGGATCCCCTGGTGATGTCCTTTGATCTTTGCAATGTAATTTAGCATTATGACCCCGCTTATCCTGCCTCCGCTACTTACGTGAGCAACTTCTGTCAATTTGTAATTGATAACATCTGTGTCTCCAGGGCTTTTCTAAAAAGGGGGATAATGGGAGCAATACAACCTAGCATTTTTAGTGACCACACATATTCATAATCGCACTTAAAACACCGTCCGGGGTTCACAGCCAGAAGTAGCTGTGAACTTGGATCTTGAAGTCAAAAGGTTCTGGACTAAGGCTTGCATGGATGCAGGCCAACATGGTGGATATTCAACTTGTTTATCACATTCCCCTGATTAATAGATGTCCATCATCTGATGTGACTATAAGGAACTGTCATTCGGACCCACACACCAAGAATGATGAAAATCTTTATGCGGTTTGCTGGGTTTCGTTTTAATAGCATTTATAGGAAAGCAAAAACTCGGCTGCGCATAGCCCTTTATGGAAACCCACGAGATAGGCATCTTATTGCAACATGCAGAAGAGAATATAAAATCTTCCCTTAGAGTGAGGAAACCTAATCTGCAGAGAGATGTTAAGGACATGCTGCTTTTCTTATGGAAAACCAAGAACAACAGGTTGTTCTGGAATATTCTACATAATAATAATAAACTAGCCAATTGCCCTAGGAATAGAGCAATAGGGTGGCGTAGACTACAGTGGCAGAGTAAATTGTTTCAGAATGCAGTGGTATAGAGTAGAGTATCATAGAGCGCTGTGGGGCAGAGTAGATTAGAGTGGCATAGAGTTCAGTGGCGTAAAGTTTAGTGACATAGAGTGCATAGTATACTGTTGTAGAGTGCATTGATGCAGAGTAGAGTGGTGCAGAGTGCGGTGGCATAGAGAGCAGTGGCGTACAGTACAGTGGTGTAGAATAGAGTGGTGGAGAGTGCAGCGGCATAGAGTATAGTGGTGTAGAGTGATTTAGTGCAGAGTAGACTGGTGGAGAGTGCATTGGTTTTGAGTAAAGTGGTGTAGAGTGCAGTGTAGGGTGGATTAGAGTGGAGTGGTGTGGAGTGCAGTGGTGCATAGTAAAGTAGTAATACAACATATATTTGTGAAGCACACATTCACCCGGAAGGGCCTCTTGGAGCTGAATAACAGATGTTAATCGTTACACAACTCAATGGTACTCGTGTTATCAACCTCAGAAGGATGAAAGGCTACGTGGACCCACTGGGATCTGAACCGGTGACCGTAAGCTCAAACATAGGCCCCTACAGTAGACACATCAGCCCACTTAGCCACCAGACCCGGCTCAGATTAGTGTGGGGTAGAGTGCCTTGGCATAGAGTAGAGTTGAGTGGTCCAGAGAAGGGTGCAGTGATGCAGTGTGGAGTGGAATGGTGTAGTTCAGAGTGGAGTGCAGTGGCAAGGAGTGGTGCAGAGTAGAGTAGTGGGGGTAACTTGGAGTGTGCATGGTATGGTAACGTACTGCCATTACAGACAGCACATCTTCAATTGAAATGCCCATTATATTTGCAATCACATAATTTTACATATAAAAATATACAGCGCACAAAAGATATAGTGTGGAAATGGCGTCATGCAATGTATTGATTTGATCATCAGCACAGTTCATTTACAGACATCTAAATGATGTTGTGTGCTAGGAAAAAAAACATATGTACAGCCTTCCTCCAGCAGACCCCCTCTACCCAGCATCATTATCACATAAATCCTCTCACTTTGAAGTCTGAGAAAGAAAAATAAACACAATGCTACCTGAAAGACACAGCCAGATATTTGACCTCTGTCTTTGAATACACACCAAAAAGGACAATGTAAGAAAAAGATTAAAATGCCTTTTTTTGCAAAAAGTAAGTTTGTGGAAGACTACAGTAAACAAGGTTTGGTCAACGGGAGGGATGAACTCGAGCTAGACAGCCTAAACAAAATTAAATCAGCAAGTAGAAAGCCAGAAAATGTGAGTTACAAACCACAAAGCCAATGGTAGGGAACGGGCGGAATGCATTCCTAGGTCAACCTTCTCAATGTCCCCAATATGTCTTTAGGAAACCAGACATCTGCGCGGTCTGGTAGGCTGCGATCTAAAAAAGGTATCTGCCACTGCATGGGCCGTTCAGGATTAGGTATAACTAACTTATTGGAGGAGTGGCGAAAGATAAAGGCCTCTGCGCTAACAAGATATGATAGATGTGTCACAGAGGCTGGGTGATAGTGGGGCCCATTCTATGCAATTCTTCAGCCTTGTCCCCACCTGCACAGTGCCTGGGGTGATATGCCACCACTAGCATAATGTTCCATTCAGTACTGTTGGGTTTTGATTCCAGTTGTTCCTTACTGTGGAACGAGGGGTCTACTTCCCCAGGCAATTTGTGGAGTTGGTTCATCTGCCAGACCTCGTACTGAAGGAGGGTTCGTCTGCCAGCCCTCGCACTGAAGGATGGTTAATCTGCCAGCCCTCGCACTGAAGGAGGGTTCATCTTCCAGACCTCGCACTGAAGGAGGGTTCATCTTCCAGACCTCGCACTGAAGGAGGGATCATCTTCCAGATCTCGCACTGAAGGAGGGATCATCTTCCAGATCTCGCACTGAAGGAGGGTTCATCTGCCAGAACTCGCACTGAAGGAGGGTTCATCTGCCAGATCTCGCACTGAAGGAGGGTTCATCTGCCAGATCTCGCACTGAAGGAGGGTTCATCTGCCAGATCTCGCACTGAAGGAGGGTTCATCTGCCAGATCACGCACTGAAGGAGGGTTCATCTGCCAGATCTCGCACTGAAGGAGGGTTCATCTGCCAGATCACGCACTGAAGGAGGGTTCATCTGCCAGACCTCGCACTGAAGGAGGGTTCATCTGCCAGGCCTCGCTCTGAAGGAGGGTTCATCTGCCAGACCTCGCACTGAAGGAGGGTTCATCCGCCAGACCTAGCTCTGAAGGAGGGTTCATCCGGCAGACCTCGCACTGAAGGAGGGTTCATCTGCCAGACCTCGCTCTGAAGGAGGGTTCATCTGCCAGACCTCGCACTGAAGGAGGGTTCATCTGCCAGACCTCGCACTGAAGGAGGGTTCATCTGCCAGACCTCGCTCTGAAGGAGGGTTCATCTGCCAGACCTCGCTCTGAAGGAGGGTTCATCTGCCAGACCTCGCACTGAAGGGGGGTTCATCTGCCAGGCCTCGCTCTGAAGGAGGGTTCATCTGCCAGGCCTCATACTGAAGGAGGGTTCATCTGCCAGACCTCGCACTGAAGGAGGGTTCATCTGCCAGACCTCGCTCTGAAGGAGGGTTCATCTGCCAGACCTCGCTCTGAAGGAGGGTTCATCTACCAGACCTCGCACTGAAGGAGGGTTCATCTGCCAGATCACGCACTGAAGGAGGGTTCATCTGCCAGACCTCGCTCTGAAGGAGGGTTCATCTGCCAGGCCTCGCACTGAAGGAGGGTTCATCTGCCAGACCTCGCTCTGAAGGAGGGTTCATCTGCCAGACCGCGCACTGAAGGAGGGTTCATCTGCCAGATCACGCTCTGAAGGAGGGTTCATCTGCCAGACCTCGCTCTGAAGGAGGGTTCATCTGCCAGACCTCGCTCTGAAGGAGGGTTCATCTGCCAGACCTCGCACTGAAGGAGGGTTCATCTGCCAGATCGCGCACTGAAGGAGGGTTCATCTGCCAGACCTCGCTCTGAAGGAGGGTTCATCTGCCAGGCCTCGTACTGAAGGAGGGTTCATCTGCCAGACCTCGCACTGAAGGAGGGTTCATCTGCCAGACCTCGCACTGAAGGAGGGTTCATCTGCCAGACCTCGTACTGAAGGAGGGTTCATCTGCCAGACCGCGCACTGAAGGAGGGTTCATCTGCCAGACCGCGCACTGAAGGAGGGTTCATCTGCCAGACCGCGCACTGAAGGAGGGTTCATCTGCCAGACCGCGCACTGAAGGAGGGTTCATCTGCCAGACCTCGCACTGAAGGAGGGTTCATCTGCCAGACCGCGCACTGAAGGAGGGTTCGTCTGCCAGACCTCGCACTGAAGGAGGGTTCGTCTGCCAGACCTCGCACTGAAGGAGGCTTTGTCTGCCAGATCTCGCACTGAAGGAGGCTTCGTCTGCTAGACCTCGCACTGAAGGAGGGTTCATCTGCCAGACCTCGCACTGAAGGAGGGTTCATCTGCCAGACCTCGCTCTGAAGGAGGGTTCATCTGCCAGGCCTCGTACTGAAGGAGGGTTCATCTGCCAGACCTCGCACTGAAGGAGGGTTCATCTGCCAGACCTCGCACTGAAGGAGGGTTCATCTGCCAGACCTCGTACTGAAGGAGGGTTCATCTGCCAGACCGCGCACTGAAGGAGGGTTCATCTGCCAGACCGCGCACTGAAGGAGGGTTCATCTGCCAGACCGCGCACTGAAGGAGGGTTCATCTGCCAGACCGCGCACTGAAGGAGGGTTCATCTGCCAGACCTCGCACTGAAGGAGGGTTCATCTGCAAGACCGCGCACTGAAGGAGGGTTCGTCTGCCAGACCTCGCACTGAAGGAGGGTTCGTCTGCCAGACCTCGCACTGAAGGAGGCTTTGTCTGCCAGATCTCGCACTGAAGGAGGCTTCGTCTGCTAGACCTCGCACTGAAGGAGGGTTCATCTGCCAGACCTCGCACTGAAGGAGGGTTCATCTGCCAGGTCGCGCACTGAAGGAGGGTTCATCTGCCAGGTCGCGCACTGAAGGAGGGTTCATCTGCCAGGTCGCGCACTGAAGGAGGGTTCATCTGCCAGGTCGCGCACTGAAGGAGGGTTCATCTGCCAGATTGCGCACTGAAGGAGGGTTCATCTGCCAGATCGCGCACTGAAGGAGGGTTCATCTGCCAGATCGCGCACTGAAGGAGGGTTCATCTGCCAGACCTCGCACTGAAGGAGGGTTCATCTGCCAGACCTCGCACTGAAGGAGGCTTCGTCTGCTAGACCTCGCACTGAAGGAGGCTTCGTCTGCTAGACCTCGCACTGAAGGAGGGTTCATCTGCCAGACCTCGCACTGAAGGAGGGTTCATCTGCCAGACCTCGCACTGAAGGAGGATTCGTCTGCTAGACCTCGCACTGAAGGAGGGTTCATCTGCCAGACCTCGCACTGAAGGAGGCTTCGTCTGCTAGACCTCGCACTGAAGGAGGGTTCATCTGCCAGACCTCGCACTGAAGGAGAGGGTTCATCTGCCAGACCTCGCACTGAAGGAGGGTTCATCTGCCAGACCTCGCACTGAAGGAGGGTTCATCTGCCAGACCTCGTACTGAAGGAGGGTTCATCTGCCAGACCGCGCACTGAAGGAGGGTTCATCTGCCAGACCGCGCACTGAAGGAGGGTTCATCTGCCAGACCGCGCACTGAAGGAGGGTTCATCTGCCAGACCGCGCACTGAAGGAGGGTTCATCTGCCAGACCTCGCACTGAAGGAGGGTTCATCTGCCAGACCTCGCACTGAAGGAGGGTTCATCTGCCAGACCTCGCACTGAAGGAGAGGGTTCATCTGCCAGACCTCGCACTGAAGGAGGGTTCATCTGCCAGACCTCGCACTGAAGGAGGGTTCATCTACCAGACCTCGCACTGAAGGAGGGTTCATCTGCCAGATCTTGCATGCTGTGATGTGGGAAATCAGCCTGCTCTTGTACTCTATGGAGTGTGGAATCGGATATGACACCTGCTTAGGCTCACTCTTTTGGAGAGGTTCGGGTCTGCCTTCTCTTACTTACTAGAAGAGCACGAGTGGGCTCGCCCAGCTCCAGCAAGGTGGCAGTGCATCATGGGAAGACTGTGGGACAGAAAGTGCCTTGAGCCTGCACTAGAAAACCTGGGGTAAAAACAAATACAAGTTACCATATTACAGATCACATGGGAGGATCATTAAACGTGTAAATTCGATGTGGTCAAAAACACAAAAAAGAGAAAATGACCGAATACAGATTAAGAGACCGGACCAAGACACTGATAGAAAGACTGAATCTGTACAGTGCCTCCTTACTCGCGGGACCGGAGTCACGTTCTCCTAGACTGACGTGCACACAAAGATTTAAGGAACATTGCGCAAGTGTGCCTCGTGCTAGGAGCAGAAACTGCAGTGAGCATCACAGTGTGTCACCAAAACAGCGAGTGCACAAAACATCTGCTTCCACATATCTGGGAGGTGAACTCATCACGCTGGAGCGACTGTGAATGTATAGTGCAGGAATCTCGTGTGCTGACTCTGGAAACACCTGCCTGACATGCCCTGCCAATAAAAATGTCTTGTAGTGCATTGTACTGGATCTTGTCAGCGCTTGCAAGTTGTGTGGAGTGGAAGAAACGAGGTCGAGTGCCGGATGTGGGGTGAAAAGGGGATCTGCCGTTCTTTCACGCACCTGTGGGGTTGGAATTTGATACGCCGCCCCATGCACAAAGAAAGGGGGGGGGAGGTCCATTACCTTCGAATACTTGAAGGATTTCAATGCGTTGCCTTCTCTTACACACTGTGAAGGGGGGTGGGGGAGTTTGCCAACATTTCTGCGCCGTGAAAAGTAGTGGAGGTCTACACGCTCCTAAAACACGAGGAGGGGTGTTCAAGCTT
Organism: Lissotriton helveticus; assembly: GCF_964261635.1. Classification (NCBI taxonomy): domain Eukaryota; kingdom Metazoa; phylum Chordata; class Amphibia; order Caudata; family Salamandridae; genus Lissotriton; species Lissotriton helveticus. The sequence goes on from NC_136064.1 coordinate 87,295,851, forward strand.
CTGAGCACTATGCTGCTTGGTAGGATCGGTCAGCGGTGACACGCGGAATGCGTGGGAGATACTGAACCAAGCACAGGCTGCCCGGGCAGATCTCATATAAGATGAGCCTGCGCGTGCACAACGTGGGGGTGGGCGTCCATTCTTGCACGCCAGAGGAGAAGCTCTGACGTCAAGTGTGATCTGTGAGGGTTGCGGGGGGTGGGCGTCCATTCTTGCACGCCAGAGAAGATCTGACGTCACGTGTGATCTGTGACTGTTGCGTGGGGGTGGGCGTCCATTCTTGCACGCCAGAGGAGAAGCTCTGACGGCACGTGTGCTCTGAGGGGAGTGGGGCTTTCCGACTCCTGTACACACCACATGAGATATCGGTGTGCTTGCACACACTGAACAGGGCGATCTCTCTACTGTTGCACGCCGTGGAGGGTTGTGAAGAAAGTTCCAGGAAAGGTTGTGGGGGGAGGGGGGCATGGAGTCTGCCTGCTCATGCATACTGCACAGGGGAGATCTGCAGGCGCTTGCACGCTGTTCACTGACAGCACATCTGTGACTTAGAACAGGGACAGCCCGGCCCCTCCCGCCGGAATGACTTAGGCCGGAGGACTTCTTGGCAAAGGGGAGAGTGGAAAATGAGCCTGTTGTGAGAAACATAGAGCATGCAGTCTGTCCATGCACGAGCACAAAATATGGTGCCTGTGCAGGCGCGGTGCAGGAGTACAGAGCATAGCATCTGCCCCTGATCAGCACAGTATGGTACTCGGTCAAGAGCACAGCCTAGAGTCTGTCCCACAAACTAGTACCCGCCTCTGCAAGTGGCAAACCCGGGTACTGGGGCCTACCCCAAAACTTACTTGTAAGCGCTGCCTTGTAATAAAAATAAATTGCAGGGTGAGATCAAGCAGAGTCCAGACAGGATTCGTAATTGCTGTAAAATTAGAATCAGAGGGGCGTCCAACTGAAAAGATTAAGGAAATAGGGCTGTAGGTACGGGGCTAGTGAGAGGGGGGACCGCATGGGAAGGCGAGTCGGAAAACTTACATGTATAGTAGAGATCGCAGGGCACACCGAAGTCAATCACCGGGGGCTGGAGCAGCTGGGATCAGTCCCAGCCATCCTCCTGCTTACACTGCATTAAATATGTGATACACATATACATAATATATATTATATATATGCATCCTATATATATACTCTCTGTTCTAATGCATCTCTTTTGTCCATCTACAGTTACTGTCCTCTGTGTGAGTAACTACCGACTATTTAATTATTTTTGCCTTGTACGTCCTATGAACAAAAAAAAAAATATGAGCACCCATACAGATTTCTCCACAATTACTGTATATGCCCATATTTTCATTTGCCGTTTTTTTGCTCCAAACATTTACTATTACGTAACATGATTCCAAAATTTAATTTTTCTTCACTTAGGCTAATAATCGTAACTGTCCTTCATTAGATCTTTTCACCACACACTTCCTTTCCAGTACACAACCCGCCTTGGGTCTCACTCCTCTTTCTTTTAGTTTTCCTGACATACATACGTCATAGCAGCCATGCCCGCGGCTTCCCTTAACCACTACCAATCTGAGCGTCTGGTAAATTGAGCTCAGGACCCACGCTGGAACAGTAGACTGATTCAGGTTGCTCTATGCCCCGGTGATTGACTTACTTTCCCAGTAAGTGCCCCTCCTACCGGTCTCTCGCTCTTTCTTTGCACAATTGACTATCTTCACCTGGCTCACAAGGCTGGCATCATTTCTTTTCACAATTGTTTCCCCTTCTCAACTTCTTGAGCCTGGACACAATATTAATTTCTAAAATCCAACGCACTTGACTGTTTTAAATGACCTGATTGGACCTTTAATTGGCCCAACATTACCACTGTCCTTTTACCTGTGGCTCATTACATTGTCATCTTTATGCTTCCCACTTTAATGGTCCACCATTGAATGTTACCATTATCTATTCATACAGCACTGTATACAAAATCTGTAACCTGGTCCTGAAGATGACCTGACATTCTATACAGGCCGAAACACCGTCGACCTCCACAGCATAATTCACTGCGCCTTCTCTGGGATTGCCCAGTAGAATTATCTTGTCTATAAATGTTCGAACTGTATGGGCATCGTAGATGACTTCATTGCGCCTTTTTCCTGCTGGATCTATTCCTTCACGTGTCACCAGCGCCGTTCTCACGAGCACTTGTGCACAACTTCCCACTTTGCATGACATGTAATGTAACAGTGTAACTTTGATAGTTTATTTAAATATTTATTTTTTGAGTGTATAATATAATTAAATATATGTGTAAGGCATTTCCTTAACCATTTCACTTTACATTCTTGTTTCCCCGTGCCCCCTCGCCCTTTTCTCAGCAATTTATTGTGCATCTAAAAACATTTCCCCTTCCACAAAGTTACCCCCCGCACCCGAGACATTGTCTATGCTTAGGCTTTCCTGTTTTCAGTTTCTATTTTTGGTAAATTCTGGTTTAGTTTTTTCAGTTTTTTCAATACCTGAAAAAACTGTGTTTATCAGTGGTTACACATTTTCATGCCATTAAAAACAACAGAAACAGTGTTTTTCCGGAGTTTATGGAATTTTAATTTAATTTTAATTATTTCTTGCTTTCTGCACTGATAGTGCATGTGTATAGGTAGCGTATGCACAGGGTATATAAGGTCCAAATACATCTTTACTGCACCAGAATGGACTACAAAGTTAATAGCATTCTTCATTAACTCTGAAGATTGTAAAGATGCTTTCAGTATACCATCTAGCAAGTGACAAGGATCTCTTACAGGGAAGCACTTCAGCCCAGGTATTAATTTTGACAGACCATCATACAACTTTTCCCATACATAGCTAAATTACTGCAAATACAAACAATATCAATCCAATATTTATTGAACTTGGATGGAATTTTTCTCAGCAGCATTCCAAGTGACACTACGTTCCATGTTTACCAAACACCTGGTGTCATGTTTTCACCACTATCTCAGATGCTTGGTGACAAGATTCTTTTCACATATACCTGTCACTACATTTTGCATTGAATGTGTAAAGACTCTGGTGTTTGGCAATTCACTTACAATCAATACTGACCCACTACAAAAGGGGGCTGATGTATCAAAGGATTTCACCCATTCCCTGTCTGTGGGTAAATGTGATGGTACATATTAGGAAAGATTCTTATGAAACCAGCCATTTTACAGATTAGTGAAATTAAATTTAGCCAACGTTTTAAATCTGACTTTTATATTTCCCGATTCTCGACAGTTTATAAAATAACTAAATAACGCCTAAAACATGCTTCTAAACACTGCATCTTTAGACCGAAGACCACAAAACTAAAAAAGCAGAAGGAAGAAGACAATGTTTTAGTGACATCCCTGAACAACAAAAGTCAAGCAGAATAATATTAGCCCAGTCTTTCTTGATGCTACCTTGTATGACAAAGTTACATTGTATTGGCCCCTTCAGGAAGAAATAAAAATGACTCTTTCACTCGTCTTTTCCTTTCCATGAATGGCACTTAGTTTGTGGTTGCAAAGGTGTTTTTTCAGTGTTTATATGTTTACACCAGTGATGGCCATTTTCCTTTCTGTGGGGTTTTATCAGTTATTATAGGTTTAAACCTAAAACCAGATAGCCTATCTATGCTATACATTGTTTACCCTGGTCTCAATCGGGATTACGGGTAACTTCCTGTTGCCTGTTACTATATGGAGAAAAGAGCTGGAGCGGGGCTTGGTGTCTGTCCCTGGGGGAGCCAAGCCAAGAGCTGGAGCGGGGCTCGGTGTCTGTCCCTGCGAGCGCCAAGAGCAGGAGTGGGGATCCGCGCCTGTCGCTGCGAGAGCCAAGAGCTGGAGCGGGGCTCTGTGCCTGTCCCTGCGAGAGCCAAGAGCTGGAGCGGGGCTCGGCGCCTGTCCCTGCAAGAGCCAAGAGCTGGAGCGGGGCTCGGCGCCTGTCCCTGCGAGAGCCAAGAGCTGGAGCGGGGCTCGGCGCCTGTCCCTGCGAGAGCCAAGAGCTGGAGCGGGGCTCGGCGCCTGTCCCTGCGAGAGCCAAGAGCTGGAGCGGGGCTCGGCGCCTGTCCCTGCGAGAGCCAAGAGCTGGAGCGGGGCTCAGCGCCTGTCCCTGCAAGAGCAGGAGCGGGGCTCGGTGCCTGTCCCTGCGAGAGCCAAGAGCTGGAGCGGGGCTCGCCGCCTGTCCCTGCGAGAGCCAAGAGCTGGAGGCTGGAGCGGGGCTCGGCGCCTGTCCCTGCGAGAGCCAAGAGCTGGAGCGGGGCTCGGCGCCTGTCCCTGCTGGAGCAAAGAACTCGAGCAGGGCTCGGCGTCTGTCCCTGCTGGAGCAAAGAGCTCGAGCAGTGCTCGGCGTCTGTCCCTGCTGGGGCAAAGTGCTAGAACAGGGCTCGGCGTCTGTCCCTGCTGGGGCAAAGTGCTAGAACAGGGCTCGGCGTCTGTCCCTGCTGGGGCAAAGTGCTAGAACAGGGCTCGGTGTCTGTCCCTGCAGGAGCAAAGAGCTAGAACAGGGCTCGGCGTCTGTCCCTGCTGGGGCAAAGAGCTAGAACAGGGCTCGGCGTCTGTCCCTGCTGGGGCAAAGACTAGAACAGGGCTCGGCGTCTGTCCCTGCTGGGGCAAAGAGCTAGAACAGGGCTCGGCGTCTGTCCCTGCTGGGGCAAAGAGCTAGAACAGGGCTCGGCATCTGTCCCTGCTGGGGCAAAGAGCTAGAACAAGGCTCGGCATCTGTCCCTGCTGGGGCAAAGAGCTAGAACAAGGCTCGGCGTCTGTCCCTGCTGGAGCAAAGAACTCTAGCAGGGCTCGGCGTCTGTCCCTGCTGGAGCAAAGAGCTCGAGCAGGGCTCGGCGTCTGTCCCTGCTGGAGCAAAGAGCTCGAGCAGGGCTCGGCGTCTGTCCCTGCTGGGGCAAAGAGCTAGAACGGGGCTCGGCGCCTGTCCCTGCAAGAGCCAAGAGCTGGAGCGGGGCTCGGTGCCTGTCCCTGCAAGAGCTGGAGCGGGGCTCGGTGCCTGTCCCTGCGAGAGCCAAGAGCTGGAGCGGGGATCGGCGCCTGTCCCTGCGAGAGCCAAGAGCTGGAGCGGGGATCGGCGCCTGTCCCTGCGAGAGCCAAGAGCTGGAGCGGGGATCGGCGCCTGTCCCTGCGAGAGCCAAGAGCTGGAGCGGGGCTCTGTGCCTGTCCCTGTCCCTGCGAGAGCCAAGAGCTGGAGCGGGGCTCGCCGCCTGTCCCTGCGAGAGCCAAGAGCTGGAGCGGGGCTCGGCGCCTGTCCCTGCGAGAGCCAAGAGCTGGAGCGGGGCTCGGCGCCTGTCCCTGCGAGAGCCAAGAGCTGCAGCGGGGCTCGGCGCCTGTCCCTGCGAGAGCCAAGAGCTGCAGCGGGGCTCGGCACCTGTCCCTGCGAGAGCCAAGAGCTGGAGCGGGCCTCGGCGCCTGTCCCTGCGAGAGCAAAGAGCTGGAGCGGGGCTCGGCGCCTGTCCCTGCAAGAGCAAAGAGCTGGAGCGGGGCTCGGCGCCTGTCCCTGCGAGAGCAAAGAGCTGGAGCGGGGCTCGGCGCCTGTCCCTGCGGGAGCCAAGAGCTGGAGCGGGGCTCTGCGAGAGCCAAGAGCTGGAGCGGGACTCTGCGAGAGCCAAGAGCTGGAGCGGGGCTCTGCGAGAGCCAAGAGCTGGAGCGGGGCTCTGCGAGAGCCAAGAGCTGGAGCGGGGCTCTGCGAGAGCCAAGAGCTGGAGCGGGGCTCTGCGAGAGCCAAGAGCTGGAGCGGGGCTCTGCGAGAGCCAAGAGCTGGAGCGGGGCTCTGCGAGAGCCAAGAGCTGGAGCGGGGCTCTGCGAGAGCCAAGAGCTGGAGCGGGGCTCTGCGAGAGCCAAGAGCTGGAGCGGGGCTCGGTGTCTGTCCCTTCGAGAGCCAAGAGCTGGAGCGGGGCTCGGTGTCTGTCCCTTCGAGAGCCAAGAGCTGGAGCGGGGCTCGGTGTCTGTCCCTTCGAGAGCCAAGAGCTGGAGCGGGGCTCGGTGTCTGTCCCTTCGAGAGCCAAGAGCTGGAGCGGGGCTCGGTGTCTGTCCCTTCGAGAGCCAAGAGCTGGAGCGGGGCTCGGTGTCTGTCCCTTCGAGAGCCAAGAGCTGGAGCGGGGCTCGGTGTCTGTCCCTTCGAGAGCCAAGAGCTCGAGCAGGGCTCGGCGTCTGTCCCTGCTGGAGCAAAGAGCTCGAGCAGGGCTCGGCGTCTGTCCCTGCTGGAGCAAAGAGCTCGAGCAGGGCTCGGCGTCTGTCCCTGCTGGAGCAAAGAGCTCGAGCAGGGCTCGGCGTCTGTCCCTGCTGGAGCAAAGAGCTCGAGCAGGGCTCGGCGTCTGTCCCTGCTGGAGCAAAGAGCTCGAGCAGGGCTCGGCGTCTGTCCCTGCTGGAGCAAAGAGCTCGAGCAGGGCTCGGCGTCTGTCCCTGCTGGAGCAAAGAGCTCGAGCAGGGCTCGGCGTCTGTCCCTGCTGGAGCAAAGAGCTCGAGCAGGGCTCGGCGTCTGTCCCTGCTGGAGCAAAGAGCTCGAGTAGGGCTCGGCGTCTGTCCCTGCTGGAGCAAAGAGCTCGAGCAGGGCTCGGCGTCTGTCCCTGCTGGAGCAAAGAGCTCGAGCAGAGCTCAGCGTCTGTCCCTGCTGGAGCAAAGAGCTCGAGCAGGGCTCAGTGTCTGTCCCTGCAGGCAGTGCTTGAAAAGGGAAAAATAGAAGTGTAGGTACTCTGTAGCCCAGTACCTGCTTGTTTCTGAGAAGTGCTGGTACTCTCCAATTAAAAGTATTACGTTGGTCTCGAAAAGAGCCGGTACTCTCCCTCTCAAAATAAAAAAGTGCCTGTACTCCGTCCCGGGCAGTGCTGGCCCATTTAAAGGAATGCCTGCTGGAGCAAAGAACTAGAGCAGGGCTCGATGTCTGTCTCTGCAGGAGCAAAGAGCTAAAACAGGGCTCGGCGTCTGTCCCTGCTGGGGCAAAGTGCTAAAACAGGGCTCGGCGTCTGTCCCTGCTGGGGCAAAGTGCTAGAACAGTGCTCGGCGTCTGTCCCTGCTGGGGCAAAGTGCTAGAACAGGGCTCGGCGTCTGTCCCTGCAGGAGTAAAGAGCTGGAACATGGCTCGGCGTCTGTCCCTGCAGGAGCAAAGAGCTGGAACAGGACTCGGCGTCTGTCCCTGCTGGGGCAAAGAGCTAGAACAGGGCTTGGCGTCTGTCCCTGCTGGGGCAAAGAGCTGGAACAGGGCTCGGCATCTGTCCCTGCTGGGGCAAAGAGCTAGAACAGGGCTCGGCGTCTGTCCCTGCTGGGGCAAAGAGCTAGAACAGGGCTCGGCGTCTGTCCCTGCTGGGGCAAAGAGCTAGAACGGGGCTCGGCGCCTGTCCCTGCAAGAGCAAAGAGCTGGAGCGGGGCTCGGCGCCTGTCCCTGCGAGAGCAAAGAGCTGGAGCGGGGCTCGGCGCCTGTCCCTGCGAGAGCAAAGAGCTGGAGCGGGGCTCGGCGCCTGTCCCTGCGGGAGCCAAGAGCTGGAGCGGGGCTCTGCGAGAGCCAAGAGCTGGAGCGGGGCTCTACGAGAGCCAAGAGCTGGAGCAGGGCTCTGCGAGAGCCAAGAGCTGGAGCAGGGCTCGGTGTCTGTCCCTTCGAGAGCCAAGAGCTGGAGCGGGGCTCGGTGTCTGTCCCTTCGAGAGCCAAGAGCTGGAGCGGGGCTCGGTGTCTGTCCCTTCGAGAGCCAAGAGCTGGAGCGGGGCTCGGTGTCTGTCCCTTCGAGAGCCAAGAGCTGGAGCGGGGCTCGGTGTCTGTCCCTTCGAGAGCCAAGAGCTGGAGCGGGGCTCGGTGTCTGTCCCTTCGAGAGCCAAGAGCTGGAGCGGGGCTCGGTGTCTGTCCCTTCGAGAGCCAAGAGCTGGAGCGGGGCTCGGTGTCTGTCCCTTCGAGAGCCAAGAGCTGGAGCGGGGCTCGGTGTCTGTCCCTTCGAGAGCCAAGAGCTGGAGCGGGGCTCGGTGTCTGTCCCTTCGAGAGCCAAGAGCTGGAGCGGGGCTCGGTGTCTGTCCCTTCGAGAGCCAAGAGCTGGAGCGGGGCTCGGTGTCTGTCCCTTCGAGAGCCAAGAGCTGGAGCGGGGCTCGGTGTCTGTCCCTTCGAGAGCCAAGAGCTGGAGCGGGGCTCGGTGTCTGTCCCTTCGAGAGCCAAGAGCTGGAGCGGGGCTCGGTGTCTGTCCCTTCGAGAGCCAAGAGCTGGAGCGGGGCTCGGTGTCTGTCCCTTCGAGAGCCAAGAGCTGGAGCAGGGCTCGGTGTCTGTCCCTGCGAGAGCAAAGAGCTGGAGCGGGGCTCGGCGCCTGTCCCTGCGGGAGCCAAGAGCTGGAGCGGGGCTCTGCGAGAGCCAAGAGCTGGAGCGGGGCTCTGCGAGAGCCAAGAGCTGGAGCGGGGCTCTGCGAGAGCCAAGAGCTGGAGCGGGGCTCGGTGTCTGTCCCTTCGAGAGCCAAGAGCTGGAGCGGGGCTCGGTGTCTGTCCCTTCGAGAGCCAAGAGCTGCAGCGGGGCTCGGCGCCTGTCCCTGCGAGAGCCAAGAGCTGGAGCGGGCCTCGGCGCCTGTCCCTGCGAGAGCAAAGAGCTGGAGCGGGGCTCGGCGCCTGTCCCTGCGAGAGCAAAGAGCTGGAGCGGGGCTCGGCGCCTGTCCCTGCGGGAGCCAAGAGCTGGAGCGGGGCTCTGCGAGAGCCAAGAGCTGGAGCGGGGCTCTGCGAGAGCCAAGAGCTGGAGCGGGGCTCTGCGAGAGCCAAGAGCTGGAGCGGGGCTCTGCGAGAGCCAAGAGCTGGAGCGGGGCTCTGCGAGAGCCAAGAGCTGGAGCGGGGCTCTGCGAGAGCCAAGAGCTGGAGCAGGGCTCTGCGAGAGCCAAGAGCTGGAGCAGGGCTCGGTGTCTGTCCCTTCGAGAGCCAAGAGCTGGAGCGGGGCTCGGTGTCTGTCCCTTCGAGAGCCAAGAGCTGGAGCGGGGCTCGGTGTCTGTCCCTTCGAGAGCCAAGAGCTGAAGCGGGGCTCGGTGTCTGTCCCTTCGAGAGCCAAGAGCTGGAGCGGGGCTCGGTGTCTGTCCCTTCGAGAGCCAAGAGCTGGAGCGGGGCTCGGTGTCTGTCCCTTCGAGAGCCAAGAGCTCGAGCAGGGCTCGGCGTCTGTCCCTGCAGGAGCAAAGAGCTCGAGCAGGGCTCGGCGTCTGTCCCTGCAGGGGTAAAGAGGTAGAACAGGGCTCGGCGTCTGTCCCTGCTGGGGCAAAGAGCTAAAACAGGGCTCGGCGTCTGTCCCTGCTGGGGCAAAGAGCTAGAACAGGGCTCGGCGTCTGTCCCTGCTGGGGCAAAGAGCTAGAACAGGGCTCGGCCTCTGTCCCTGCTGGGGCAAAGAGCTAGAACAGGGCTCGGCCTCTGTCCCTGCAGGGGCAAAGAGCTAGAACAGGGCTCGGCGTCTGTCCCTGCAGGGGCAAAGAGCTAGAACAGAGCTCGGCGTCTGTCCCTGCAGGGGCAAAGAGCTAGAACAGGGCTCGGCGTCTGTCCCTGCTGGGGCAAAGAGCTAGAACAGGGCTCGGCGTCTGTCCCTGCTGGGGCAAAGAGCTAGAACAGGGCTCGGCGTCTGTCCCTGCTGGGGCAAAGAGCTAGAACAGGGCTCGGCGTCTGTCCCTGCTGGGGCAAAGAGCTAGAACAGGGCTCGGCGTCTGTCCCTGCAGGGGCAAAGAGCTAGAACAGGGCTCGGCGTCTGTCCCTGCAGGGGCAAAGAGCTAGAACAGGGCTCGGCGTCTGTCCCTGCAGAGGCAAAGAGCTAGAACAGGGCTCGGCGTCTGTCCCTGCAGGGGCAAAGAGCTAGAACAGGGCTCGGCGTCTGTCCCTGTTGGAGCAAACTGCTAGAACAGGGCTCGGCGTCTGTCCCTGTTGGAGCAAACTGCTAGAACAGGGCTCGGCGTCTGTCCCTGTTGGAGCAAACTGCTAGAACAGGGCTCGGCGTCTGTCCCTGTTGGAGCAAACTGCTAGAACAGGGCTCGGCGTCTGTCTCTGCAGGGGCAAAGAGATAGAATAGGGCTCGGTGTGTCCCTGCAGGGGCAAAGAGATAGAACAGGGCTCGGCGTCTGTCCCTGCAGGGGCAAAGAGCTAGAACAGGGCTTGGTGTCTGTTCCTGCAGGAGCAAAGAGCTAGAACAGGGCTCGGTGTCTGTCCCTGCAGGGGCAAAGAGCTAGAGCAAAGAGCTAGAACATGGCTCGGCGTCTGTCCCTGCTGGGGCAAAGAGCTAGAACAGGGCTCTGTGTATTTCCCTGCAGAGGCAAAGAGATAGAACAGGGCTCGGTGTCTGTCCCTGCAGGGGCAAAGAGCTAGAACAGGGCTCGGTGTCTGTCCCTGCAGGAGCAAAGAGCTAGAACATGGCTCAGCGTCTGTCCCTGCTGGAGCAAAGAGCTAGAACAGGGCTCGGCGTCTGTCCCTGCTGGAGCAAAGTGCTATAACAGGGCTCAGTGTCTGTCCCTGCTGGGGCAAAGAGCTAGAACTGGGCTCGGTGCCTGTCCCTGCTGGGGCAAAGAGCTAGAACAGGGCTCGGTGTCTGTCCCTGCTAGAGCAAAGAGCTAGAACAGGGCTCGGTGTCTGTCCCTGCAGGAGTATAGAGCTAGAACATGGCTCGGCGTCTGTCCCTGCTGGAGCAAAGAGCTAGAACATGACTCGGCGTCTCTCCCTGCTGGGCCAAAGAGCTAGAACAGGGCTTGGTGTCTGTCCCTGCTGGGCCAAAGAGCTTGAGCAAAGAGCTAGAACATGGCTAGGCGTCTGTCCCTGCTGGGGCAAAGAGCTAGAACAGGGCTCGGCGTCTGTCTCTGCAGGGGCAAAGAGCTAGAACATGGCTCGGCGTCTGTCCCTGCTGGAGCAAAGAGCTAGAACAGGGCTCGGTGTCTGTCCCTGCAGGGGCAAAGAGCTAGAACAGGGTTCGGTGTCTGTCCCTGCAGGGGCAAAGAGCTAGAGCAAAGAGCTAGAACATGGCTCGGCGTCTGTCCCTGCTGGGGCAAAGAGCTAGAACAGGGCTCGGTGTCTTTCCCTGCAGGGGCAAAGAGATAGAACAGGGCTCGGTGTGTGTCCCTGCAGGGGCAAAGAGCGAGAACAGGGCTCGGTGTGTGTCCCTGCAGGGGCAAAGAGCTAGAACAGGGCTCGGTGTCTGTCCCTGCAGGGGCAAAGAGCTAGAACAGGGCTCGGTGTCTGTCCCTGCAGGGGCAAAGAGCTAGAACAGGGCTCGGTGTCTGTCCCTGCAGGGGCAAAGAGCTAGAACAGGGCTTGGTGTCTGTCCCTGCAGGGGCAAAGAGCTAGAACAGAGCTCGGTGTCTGTCCCTGCAGGGGCAAAGTGCTAGAACATGGCTTGGCGTCTGTCACTGCTGGGGTAAAGAGGTAGAACAGGGCTCGGCGTCTGTCCCTGCTGGGGCAAAGAGCTAAAACAGGGCTCGGCGTCTGTCCCTGCTGGGGCAAAGAGCTAGAACAGGGCTCGGCGTCTGTCCCTGCTGGGGCAAAGAGCTAGAACAGGGCTCGGCCTCTGTCCCTGCTGGGGCAAAGAGCTAGAACAGGGCTCGGCGTCTGTCCCTGCAGGGGCAAAGAGCTAGAACAGGGCTCGGCGTCTGTCCCTGCAGGGGCAAAGAGCTAGAACAGAGCTCGGCGTCTGTCCCTGCAGGGGTAAAGAGCTAGAACAGGGCTCGGCGTCTGTCCCTGCTGGGGCAAAGAGCTAGAACAGGGCTCGGCGTCTGTCCCTGCTGGGGCAAAGAGCTAGAACAGGGCTCGGCGTCTGTCCCTGCTGGGGCAAAGAGCTAGAACAGGGCTCGGCGTCTGTCCCTGCTGGGGCAAAGAGCTAGAACAGGGCTCGGCGTCTGTCCCTGCTGGGGCAAAGAGCTAGAACAGGGCTCGGCGTCTGTCCCTGCTGGGGCAAAGAGCTAGAACAGGGCTCGGCGTCTGTCCCTGCTGGGGCAAAGAGCTAGAACAGGGCTCGGCGTCTGTCCCTGCTGGGGCAAAGAGCTAGAACAGGGCTCGGCGTCTGTCCCTGCTGGGGCAAAGAGCTAGAACAGGGCTCGGCGTCTGTCCCTGCAGGGGTAAAGAGGTAGAACAGGGCTCGGCGTCTGTCCCTGCTGGGGCAAAGAGCTAAAACAGGGCTCGGCGTCTGTCCCTGCTGGGGCAAAGAGCTAGAACAGGGCTCGGCGTCTGTCCCTGCTGGGGCAAAGAGCTAGAACAGGGCTCGGCCTCTGTCCCTGCTGGGGCAAAGAGCTAGAACAGGGCTCGGCCTCTGTCCCTGCTGGGGCAAAGAGCTAGAACAGGGCTCGGCGTCTGTCCCTGCAGGGGCAAAGAGCTAGAACAGGGCTCGGCGTCTGTCCCTGCAGGGGCAAAGAGCTAGAACAGAGCTCGGCGTCTGTCCCTGCAGGGGCAAAGAGCTAGAACAGGGCTCGGCGTCTGTCCCTGCTGGGGCAAAGAGCTAGAACAGGGCTCGGCGTCTGTCCCTGCTGGGGCAAAGAGCTAGAACAGGGCTCGGCGTCTGTCCCTGCTGGGGCAAAGAGCTAGAACAGGGCTCGGCGTCTGTCCCTGCTGGGGCAAAGAGCTAGAACAGGGCTCGGCGTCTGTCCCTGCAGGGGCAAAGAGCTAGAACAGGGCTCGGCGTCTGTCCCTGCAGGGGCAAAGAGCTAGAACAGGGCTCGGCGTCTGTCCCTGTTGGAGCAAACTGCTAGAACAGGGCTCGGCGTCTGTCCCTGTTGGAGCAAACTGCTAGAACAGGGCTCGGCGTCTGTCTCTGCAGGGGCAAAGAGATAGAATAGGGCTCGGTGTGTCCCTGCAGGGGCAAAGAGATAGAACAGGGCTCGGCGTCTGTCCCTGCAGGGGCAAAGAGCTAGAACAGGGCTTGGTGTCTGTTCCTGCAGGAGCAAAGAGCTAGAACAGGGCTCGGTGTCTGTCCCTGCAGGGGCAAAGAGCTAGAGCAAAGAGCTAGAACATGGCTCGGCGTCTGTCCCTGCTGGGGCAAAGAGCTAGAACAGGGCTCTGTGTATTTCCCTGCAGAGGCAAAGAGATAGAACAGGGCTCGGTGTCTGTCCCTGCAGGGGCAAAGAGCTAGAACAGGGCTCGGTGTCTGTCCCTGCAGGAGCAAAGAGCTAGAACATGGCTCAGCGTCTGTCCCTGCTGGAGCAAAGAGCTAGAACAGGGCTCGGCGTCTGTCCCTGCTGGAGCAAAGTGCTATAACAGGGCTCAGTGTCTGTCCCTGCTGGGGCAAAGAGCTAGAACTGGGCTCGGTGCCTGTCCCTGCTGGGGCAAAGAGCTAGAACAGGGCTCGGTGTCTGTCCCTGCTAGAGCAAAGAGCTAGAACAGGGCTCGGTGTCTGTCCCTGCAGGAGTATAGAGCTAGAACATGGCTCGGCGTCTGTCCCTGCTGGAGCAAAGAGCTAGAACATGACTCGGCGTCTCTCCCTGCTGGGCCAAAGAGCTAGAACAGGGCTTGGTGTCTGTCCCTGCTGGGCCAAAGAGCTTGAGCAAAGAGCTAGAACATGGCTAGGCGTCTGTCCCTGCTGGGGCAAAGAGCTAGAACAGGGCTCGGCGTCTGTCTCTGCAGGGGCAAAGAGCTAGAACATGGCTCGGCGTCTGTCCCTGCTGGAGCAAAGAGCTAGAACAGGGCTCGGTGTCTGTCCCTGCAGGGGCAAAGAGCTAGAACAGGGTTCGGTGTCTGTCCCTGCAGGGGCAAAGAGCTAGAGCAAAGAGCTAGAACATGGCTAGGCGTCTGTCCCTGCTGGGGCAAAGAGCTAGAACAGGGCTCGGTGTCTTTCCCTGCAGGGGCAAAGAGATAGAACAGGGCTCGGTGTGTGTCCCTGCAGGGGCAAAGAGCGAGAACAGGGCTCGGTGTGTGTCCCTGCAGGGGCAAAGAGCTAGAACAGGGCTCGGTGTCTGTCCCTGCAGGGGCAAAGAGCTAGAACAGGGCTCGGTGTCTGTCCCTGCAGGGGCAAAGAGCTAGAACAGGGCTCGGTGTCTGTCCCTGCAGGGGCAAAGAGCTAGAACAGGGCTCGGTGTCTGTCCCTGCAGGGGCAAAGAGCTAGAACAGGGCTTGGTGTCTGTCCCTGCAGGGGCAAAGAGCTAGAACAGAGCTCGGTGTCTGTCCCTGCAGGGGCAAAGTGCTAGAACATGGCTTGGCGTCTGTCACTGCTGGGCCAAAGAGCTAGAACAGGGCTGGGTGTCTGTCTCTGCAGGAGCAAAGAGCTAGAACATGGCTCGACTTCTGTCCCTTCTGGAGCAAAGAGCTAGAACATGGCTCGGCGTCTGTCCCTGCAGGAGCAAAGAGCTAGAACAGGGCTCGGCGTCTGTCCCTGCAGGAGCAAAGAGCTAGAACAGGGCTCGGCGTCTGTTCCTGCTGGGGCAAAGAGCTAGAACATGGCTTGGCGTCTGTCCCTGCTGGGCCAAAGAGCTAGAACAGGGCTCGGCGTCTGTCCCTGCAGGAGCAAAGAGCTAGAACAGGGCTCGGCGTCTGTCCCTGCAGGAGCAAAGAGCTAGAACAGGGCTCGGCGTCTGTTCCTGCTGGGGCAAAGAGCTAGAACATGGCTTGGCGTCTGTCCCTGCTGGGCCAAAGAGCTAGAACAGGGCTCGGCGTCTGTCCCTGCTGGGGCAAAGTGCTAGAACAGGGCTCGGCGTCTGTCCCTGCTGGAGCAAAGAGCTAGAACAGGGCTCGGTGTCTGTCACTGCAGGAGTATGTAGCTAGAATATGGCTCGGCGTCTGTCCCTGCAGGAGCAAAGAGCTAGAACAGGGCTCGGCGTCTGTCCCTGCGGGGGCAAAGAGCTAGAACAGGGCTGGGTGTCTGTCCCTGCAGGAGCAAAGAGCTAGAACAGGGCACAGCGTCTGTCCCTGCTGGGGCAAAGAGCTAGAACAGGGCTCGGCGTCTGTCCCTGCAGGGGCAAAGAGCGAGAACAGGGCTGGGCGTCTGTCCCTGCTGGGGCAAAGAGCTAGAACAGGGATCGGCGTCTGTCCCTGCTGGGGCAAAGAGCTAGAACAGGGCTCGGCGTCTGTCCCTGCTGGGGCAAAGAGCTAGAACAGGGCTCGGCGTCTGTCCCTGCTGGGGCAAGGAGCTAGAACAGGGCTCGGCGTCTGTCCCTGCTGGGGCAAAGAGCTAGAACAGGGCTCGGCGTCTGTCCCTGCTGGGGCAAAGAGCTAGAACAGGGCTCGGCGTCTGTCCCTGCTGGGGCAAAGAGCTAGAACAGGGCTCGGCGTCTGTCCCTGCTGGGGCAAAGAGCTAGAACAGGGCTCGGCGTCTGTCCCTGCTGGGGCAAAGAGCTAGAACAGGGCTCGGCGTCTGTCCCTGCTGGGGCAAAGAGCTAGAACAGGGCTCGGCGTCTGTCCCTGCAGGGGCAAAGAGCTAGAACAGGGCTCGGCGTCTGTCCCTGCTGGGGCAAAGAGCTAGAACAGGGCTCGGCATCTGTCCCTGCTGGGGCAAAGAGCTAGAACATGGCTCGGCGTCTGTCCCTGCTGGGGCAAAGAGCTAGAACAGGGATCGGTGTCTGTTCCTGCAGGGTCAAAGAGCTAGAACAGGGCTGGGTGTCTGTCCTTGCAGGAGCAAAGAGCTAGAACAGGGCTGGGTGTCTGTCCCTGCAGGAGCAAAGAGCTAGAACAGGGCTCGGTGTCTGTCCCTGCAGGGTCAAAGAGCTAGAACATGGCTCGGCGTCTGTCCCTGCTGAAGCACAGAGCTAGAACAGGGCTGGGTGTCTGTCCCTGCTGGAGCAAAGAGCTAGAACATGGCTCGGCGTCTGTCCCTGCTGAAGCACAGAGCTAGACAGGGCTGGGTGTCTGTCCTTGCAGGAGCAAAGAGCTAGAACAGGGCTGGGTGTCTGTCCCTGCAGGAGCAAAGAGCTAGAACAGGGCTCGGTGTCTGTCCCTGCAGGGTCAAAGAGCTAGAACATGGCTCGGCGTCTGTCCCTGCAGGGTCAAAGAGCTAGAACAGGGCTGGGTGTCTGTCCCTGCAGGAGCAAAGAGCTAGAACAGGGCTGGGTGTCTGTCCCTGCTGGAGCAAAGCGCTAGAACAGGGCTAGCAAAGAGTCTGCACGACGTATGTCTCTGGACGAGTACAGGGCTCCGTGTTTGCTACTGCAGGAGCACTCTTTCTGGAACACCCACCCTCCCTGGTATCTGTCCTTTGAGTGGCACCGCGTATGGTCCCATGCCCCCTACTCTGTAACATTCCACTTTATTAACCCTCGCACACTGACCCCCTGCAGAGACATCGCCCTCTTGAGGCTCTCCTCGTACAGTGACATCTCCCCTTCTCGCACGGTGCTACCCTTGGAGTATCCTTCTGTGCTGCACACGCCCCGCATCTGCCCCTCGGCCTTGAAGGTGTGGCCCACCTGCACGATGAAATGTGTCCCCAAGTAACCCGCGCTCGGCCCCTTTCCTACTGAAAGCCCCATGTGCTCGGAAATGTTACCCAGGGACCCTCTTGTACATGGAGTGCCTGTCGCCGAAAGGCAGTCCTGTGACATTCTCCCCATAGTATCCCTGTCCCGGGACTTCTGTAGCTTATGGACCTGTCTATGGTGATGTACCTAACACCCACCTCTTGCAGACTCACTGCTCTGCACCCCCTGCCCTTTCATGATGTGGCATCCCCAGTACACCCTCCTGGACGAAACGTGCTCAGCTTAGACGTTTCTGTACTGAAACGCCAGGGTTTGAAGGGAATGCCGCACTGAAACATCTGCCCCCAAGGATCGTCATATATTGTACATTTCCCTCTGTACTATGGCATATTCGCTGTCCCAGAGAGCTCACGTCTGCCTCTCAGCACCATCCTACACAGTACGTCTGTCCGACCGAACCTCTTGTGCTGCGCCGGCCTCCTCAGTGCTCACCTCCAGCGTGGGACATCTGGGGGCTGCCCACGATCACACAAGCCATCGGCGGCGTCACATTCAGCAGCGCCCCTCCCACACCGTGAAGGACCCTAGAAATGACTGGTCACTGCCCCGCACACCAGAGACCACCCGCTGGACAGAGGCGGCAGCTGGGCCAGAACCCCTGCGATGGCTGCACAGCCCCATACCCCAAGGGAAGTGGCGATGGGCCCCCTATCCTGGCCCTAGTGAAAGCAGAGACATCTAAGGAGTTTGGGGCCCTGGGCCAAATGTATTTTAGGGGCCCCTGTTTGGAACAGCTTTGAATTTATGATCCAGTTTCAGCTCTTTCGTGCCCTCTTTGGCCAGGCCACTTAGAGCGCAGACACACCTGTCCAAATTCTAAATGTGTTACATCTAATATTTAAAATTAATTACTTTTTTTGTAAATATTGTTACTTAACAGCAGCTCACTAATGTTACTGCAAGTGATCTCTGTGACGCCCTTCCATTTCTCACATGTGAGGTCCTATTTTGATCTAGATTCTAGAAGAAACTTTTATGGATGTTGCATTAAACAAACAGACATGCTGCAAAAGTCTGTAAAATACTCTCCACGTTAAAAATAAACAAAAGCAATATTTAAATCATTTTGCAAGAATAATGATAGGTCATCAGGGTCAGACTGAAGAGCAGAGCTGACTCCATCAGGGCCCCTGAGCCCACTTGCCCATGCCCTCTCACGTCTCTGAGATAGATGCACCAACCAGCCCTGCACTGCTCACGCGCCCCAGAGGTGGCTGCAGGAACTCACCTGACGGCGGCGCCGCTCGCTGTCGCCAGGGTCCCGCTGCTGGGGGGCTGCTGTGTGCGGGCCCCCGCTGCTCAGCTCCCGCCGGAGCTCTGCCCGCAGCTGGAGGTAGCCCCCGAGGGTGACGAGGTGCAGCGCCAGAGATAGCGCCAGGAAGCCCAGCAGCAGGCGCCCTCCGCCGGCTGGAGGCCCCGGGGGCGGGTCGGGGGCCCTGGGGGTCATGGCACCGGGAAGCAGGGGGGGGGCTCTCCGGGGTCTGCTTCAACCAGCAGCTACTGCCCCATGCCGCAGAGCCGACAGCCGTGGAGATACTGCTGGGAGAGCCTGGGAGCCGGGACGCCAGGGGTGGGAGAGATAGGGAGAGGGGAGGAGACCGCGGGGAGGAGATAAGGGAGGGACGTGGGGTTAAGAGGGTGGGGCACTGGAGCGAAGGACGGGGCAGCGGAGACTTACTGGAGAGGAAAGTTAGGGGCTGGGACCGGAGAGTGAGTGAGAGGAAACGACACCGAAGAGATGAGCGCTACCCGTGAGAGAGAGCGGAGGATGGAGAGACAGGCAGGGGAAGGAGCTGGAGAGAGCCTTAGGCAGAGGGGTGGACACTCATTGACCTAGAGAAGGGAACACGAGAGACGCTGAGGGAAGGGGACACGAGCGACGCCGAGGGAAGAAAACGTGAAACTTTGTAGGGGTCCAACCGGAGC